>NC_134596.1:4107500-4850000 GCF_037038515.1 Microtus pennsylvanicus
GGGGAGGGCGTGGTTTTCAGTTCTGTCCGTTGCAACCCATGTCAAAAGGCAAATACTAAAGAGGATGAGGCTGGTGAGCAGCCTGCTCTCCGCTGGCTGCTGGCTGCCTCAGAAACAAGTGCTATACCTGTCCATGTTCACTGACTCCGCGCCTCTGGAAGGCAGCTGGGACAGGAGCTCGTGCCAGGCTGGGCTCCTCGGATCTCAGCTGATTCCACTTTGCTACTTCCAACCTGAGAGACTGGGACGAACATTAAATATCTTTGGACATGGTCTCATTAAGTTGCTGGAAGGTGGCATGGGCAGTGGTAGGTGTTTTTCTGCTGTTCAAGCCAACCTTACCACAGTGCGTGTCTGTGACTGCTTTTGCCTTCGACCCCAGGGCGTTCATCTGCAGTTACTTAGATCAGTGCCATTACCATCACCTGATGTCAGGGTGTTGTGCATTTGGGTGTTTAGTTAGACTCGCTGGCATAGTCTGTTCCTCTCTTTCTTTCTTTCTTTCTTTGAAGACAGTTTCGTGCATCCCAGGAGGTTGGCTCTGAACTTGCTGTGTGGCTGAGTACTTTGTCTATTTTGGATAAAAGACCTTTATTGCCTGTGTATTTCACAAAATAGATTCTTAAAGTCTTCCTTATCATTTTACATTGCCAACTTCTACACAGAAGCGTTGCGTTTTTAGTATACTAACTTACTGTTTTTTCCTTCATAGTTTATGACCTGACATTATTTTCTTATTTGGTTTTTTTTGGAAAGTGGTTTCAGGTAGCCTAGGCTGGCCAGGATTTGCGGTGTAGCTGCAGACGGCCCTGCCTTCTGAGCCTCCCGCCTCCATCTCCCTGTGCCTGTAGTGCAGCGAGTGCCTGCTCACCAGGCTGGCCGTCTGTCCCGTTGTCAGTGTCACAGGGCTGTCCTTAAGCACACTTCCTGAAAGGTGCTCGTGCCCCTCTGAATAGATCCAAATGACTGCATCCTCCTGCGGTGTCTCTTTAAACTACACAGGGCATTTCCAAGGCAAGCATGCTAAGAATCAGTAGTGTCCACTGAAGCTATGCTCCAGTGCTTTTTCATAATCTGAAAAGTGTCTGACAATAGCTTCATAAACTCTGCTTGACAACATTGCTGTGTAGATGGGGCACACACATGCCAGCACCCTGCTGGCACTGCCACCAGCATACCCAGAAGAGATTAATGTGTTCACTCACCACCCTGAGCACCTGCCAGGGGTCAAACATAACAATAAGGTCTTCCCTGTCAACCTCCAGAGAGCTCCCAGTCTGGTGTGATAAACTGTGTGGTCCCTAAGCTCATTGCTGGGATAGAAGCCATTCAGTGTGGTGTGAGGAAAGAAGCAGGCGGTTGGCTCTAACCAAATTGTGGCTCTTTTCTATGGCAGCTTACCCAGCCATGGCACTGTTTGTGGAAGCGGAGCGAAATGGTGAAGGGCAGCGCATTATATGCGAGCTGGATGGATTCTACCCAGAAACCTTTGCCATCAAGTGGGGGAGATGTACCCTGAAGGATCCCCACTTCCGAGTGATTACTGACGGCATCGTCACTGGTCCCACGGTGAAGAATGAGGATGGCACCTTCAGTGTTACCAGTTCTTTGGCCCTGAAGCCAGCTCTGCAAGACCGTGGGACTATCTACCACTGTGTGGTGTCACACAGATCCTTGCTTGTCCCCAAGAAGCTCAATCTCACACTGCCCGAGAAAGGTAAGCATCCTCCTGCTCCCACACACACACTTGAGGACACGTGACTGGATGCTTGGGCTTTTGAGAAGTCTAGGATCTTTGCTGGGGAAGGATAGGAAATTTGGGGCTTCTAGTTCAGCTCGGACCCCAGAGTCAGCAGTCCAGATTTAGGTCCTGTGCTGATGGCCCAGAAGTAGATGGGGAGCGGGGAGGATAGTGCCATCAGGGCTGTTTGTCAGCTCAGAACAGCCTAAGAATCTGGATGTTCCTGTGACAGGGAGTGGGCAGCTTGCCAGCTCCTTGGAGACCAGGGCCAGCATCATCCTCTGAGGATAAGAGACTGTCAGGGACCAGGGAGCAGCTGCACCAGCCCACTTTCTAGTCCCTTTATAGGTCCCTCAGTCAGTAGTCTGTGAGGTGTGTATCAAGATGAGGAGTCCATGGAAGGACGTGATGATAGTTAAGGCTTCCTACGAAGCACCAGAGTCTTAGGCTAGCACACCCACTGCAGTTATGAGCTCATCCTGGTAGGGCGAGGGATTTGAGCTCGTATCTGGGCTGCCCTGATTGTGGCTCTAGTGTTTTGTGGAGATGACCCTGCTGATCAAACATCTCTTCTTAACTGAAAGGAATACAGAAGGTAAGGATCAAATAGGGCCGTGTGTGTGTGTGTGTGTGTGTGTGTGTGTGTGTGTGACAGAGAGAGAGAGAGAGAGAGAGAGAGAGAGAGAGAGAGAGAGAGAGAGAGATGTGGCTGTGCCGGGTGAGCTGTGGGAGATGGCACTGTGCCTAGAGTAAGGACTAGAAGCATGTACGCATGTAACTTAAATATGCTGTGTGTTTCTAATATGCATTTTTGTTTGGGTGGATGTGATTGAATATGATGTAGTCTAGAACCCATAAAGTTGTGTGTGACATATAATGTGTGATATTACTTAGACCTTATTTTGTCTCTCGCATACGCCTTTCTCTCCTTCAATTCCCCTTCTCTCTCTTTCTTCCCTCCCTCCATGCCTTCTTTCTCCTTTCCTTTAAAGTTTGTATGTAGGTGTGTGGGGGCATGCAACATGGTGCACGTGTGGGCAGCAGAGAACAACTCTGAAGTCAGTTCTCTCCTTAAGTGGAAGCAATGATGCAACTCAATTACCTTAACGCACTGAGTCGTCTCAGACCCTCCGTTCAGGCTCACCTTGAATTTGCTATGAAGTCTAGGATGATCTTGAACCGTTGATCTTCCAGCTTCTACTTCCAGAAGGCTAGAATTATAGGTCTGTGTCACTACACCCAGCTTAATGCAGTGCTGGGCCTTGAGCCCAGGGCTTGGTGCTTGCGGGACAGACACTCCACAGTGGGGCGACATCTCCACATCTCCACTCCCTTCCTTTATTTATGTTTGAAACAAGGTTTCGGTTTTTAGCTCAATTGCCTTGAACTCCCGAACTCCCTAAGGCTGGGCTTTCAGGTGTGTACCACCGAGCCCGCCATCAGACCGTACTTTGCTGTGCTAAATACACAGATGTCCAGATGTACGTTTTAGGAATGGTGGCACAGAGGCCTGGTGGCTGATCTCCGATGAGAACTGGCACCAGCCACACAGATTTTAGCACCAGTCCTGTGTAGTCTTGGGTCCAGTAAGTTTTTGTGTGTGTGTGTTTGTATTTGTAACTATTTCTGTTGCTGTCAGAAAATGCCCCAACAAAGGCAGCTCAACGAAGAAAGGGCTTCTTCTTGGCTTCCCATTCAAGGGTAAGTCTGTCAAGGCAGGGAAATGATGGCAGCAGGTACTTGAGGCAGGTGGCCGCAGTGTGAAGTCAGGACACAGAAGGCACTGAGCGTCAAGGACCCCAACTTATTGAGCAATGTTAGGCACAGTTAAGTGTGTCCTCCTTCCTCAGTTAACCTAACGTAGATAATCCTGCACAGATGTGCACAGAGGGTTGGTATGAGTCTCGGTCCTATCAAGCTGACAGTAGTGACAAGCCTAACATCCTCCCTCTCTTTCTCTCTCTCTCTCTCTTCAGGGTCTGTGGAGATATATGTTACTATTGTTTCTCCCAGTGTTCTGCTGGGTTTAGTGCTAGCTTTTTGGCTCTGGAGATGGTAAGTACCTTGAGACAAAGCACAGGCCCGTGTCTAGAACTTGGCTTCAGGGATTTGTGATAATAGTCACCAGACAGTGTCAGGAGCTCTGGGGATGGGTACTGGGGCTTCTGTGTCGTTTTCTGATGTTGCTTTAGGAAAAAGTTTTCCCATCTGGTCTCTTCTCCGTGACTCTGTAGAAGGACTGTGGAGCCTCTGCCTGTCCATGGGATACAACTTGCACTGGGAATCGCATCTGACCCTATTGTTGAGACCAGGGCTTTGAACTATGAATGGACTGTAGTGTCCTGCCACACACCAAGTCATAAACAGAGGGAGTCAGTGACCTTGGTGCTCACATTTTGTTAACACCTTCGTGGGCTAACTGACTACAAGTTTTCAGTGGGGGACCAAGAATTTCTAAGTCCCCATTAGATATTCTAAATTAAATTTCTGATCCAAACAAAGAGAATAGTGCAGTTGCTTTAGAGGATCAGGACCCAGTGCAAACGTGTTGGTTAGAAGGGTCTAGGTTGTCAAGTGTATCAGCATCATTTATGGGCCTGCCGAGGTACCATCTGCATGGCTGATGCTTCTCATTGCACTGCATTCAGAGAACTGGGATAGTCAGAGAAGAAGATAAGGACTGCTGGGCTGCAGAGATGCTCGGCGGGTAAGCGCACTTGATGCTCGTATAGGGCCTGGGTTTTCATTTCCCAGCACCTACATGGTGACTCCTAACTCCTTGGGAACATCTGCTCATCTCCACAGGATCATGTACACATACGGTGAACAGAAACTCATGTAGGCCACACACAAACACACACAAACACACAGAAACAAGTCTGTTTTTAAAAGACGAAGAAAAGAAAGGCTGCTGACCCAACACAGGCCAACTGTTTTCTGGGGCTTACTTTCCTGGCTAGGCCTGAGCCAATGGGAAACCTGCTCATAAGGTTTTATGGAAGGGTTTCTTGTGACGCTGATTGCTGTCTTTTGTTCTTGCCTTTCTCTAGCTGCTATGCAGGGGCTGCTACCACTTAGCAGGAACCCTTGAGTGAAAAGGGCACAAAGCCCGTGACTTGGCCTGAATCTCGCATCCATTTCTTCTGTCTTTACCTCATCCTTCAGTGTCCTTCGCAAGTGGACCGCTCCTTGATGTGGAGTCCAGCCGTTTGACATGCTGTCAGCTAAGAAAATTTAAGCTGTAATTTTTAAAGATCAATTTTTAGGATTGTTTTCTATGTGAGATTCTTAATCATGAAAACACAGTATGGCAAAACTTCCAATGAAAGCAGTCTGCAAGGGACATTTCTAGCTCTAAGTGTCTACTAAGATAAATATCTTGACGATAGGGCCTTGGAAAAACAAGCTCAAGCCAAACCTCAAATCTACAGTTGGAAGGAATTAAAATTAAGGCAGAGATTAATCAAATGGAAATGGAAAAGTATGTTAATGACTCCAGAGAGTCCTTTTGTATCAAATCCTTACTCGGGCTACTGGCAGAAAGCCAAGCCCCACCTTAATAAGATCAGAGATGAGAAAGGAGCCATCCAGAAGCTCAGGGAGTCCAGGACATTCTTTAAAAACAGGCATTCCGCTAAACTAGAACATTTTTAAAGTATTGGATGAATGACTTGGTATATATGGTCTTCCAGAGTTAACCCCAGATGAGATAAATAATTTAAACAGATCTGTTAGGAGAAGTGAGATTATGTAATGATAATAACAGTAAGAGCAACAATGTCTTCAAACAAAGTAGTGTTCATCTCTGTCCAAACCATACATGGTTCTCTGGACAGCAGAAAAATATACATGCTTCTAACAAATCTGTAGTTCTTGCTAGGACTCAAAGGTATGAGTCTATTCCTTCTGTTTACAGATGCCCGTTATCTGTTCTTTTTCTACAATATGGGTTTTTAAGTAAATAAATTTAAACTTCTATTGCTAGTTTAAACTTATCTCAATAGGCTTCCACTTAGCTGGCAGATGAATCTAGGCATCAGTGCTGACCACAGCCTGCTCTGAATAACTGTGAACCCTGAACTTGCTGAAAGCTGATGTGAACCAGTCCAGCTGATGTGAACACTCCCTGTTCCTTCAATAGTCTGATGAGTGTCCCATTGCCTAAATGCTCCCCCTTGTGGCCAGCCTTTCAACCTGCTTGGGCCTGGATAACAACGCCCCAATGTCAGCTTGAAGCAGTTGTGGAAAGGAACACATCGTCCCATACCCACTGACCAAAGTAGGTTGAAAGGCTGAGACAAGGGGGACCTTCCTGGCATGGGGGACGAGATAACTACCTATAGTGTCTGTTAATACACTAGGTCCAGAGTTGTCAGTTAATGGATTTATTAATTTAAGTAGTTCCCTGCCTCCTTAAAACCAGGGGCAAGCAGGACCAAAGATTGGGTCCTGTCTTTGGTGCTTGTGAATATGAACAGGTCACCCAAAGCAAGTTCTTTACTTCCAACCATTATCACCTACCAGAGTAGGACTCAGCCATCGATAAATTTAATAGAGGCCTGAGTCTCAGTAGTTTACCCTGAAGCAATACCTGGTTGCAGGAAGGACCATAAACTGAGACTACCTGGGCACCATCCAAAGCAAATGCCTAACATTCCAACTGCTGTAGATAGGACCACCTGCCAGCACACATTCACCAGGACATCCCTAGACAAATGTGAGCCAATCAAGTGTCCTGAACCTCAGAAACCTCTCACCCCCACCTTTATTACTATAAAACCCTATTCTAACTGAGCTCGGGGCTCTCTGTTTATTCCAATACGTTGGACATGCAGAGAGACCAAGTATTAAAATAAAGGCTCTTCGCAAAAAAAAAAGTGTTCAAGCCCTGACATCACCAGTCAAAGCTACCAAAGGTTCAATAAAGCACTAACACCAGCCTTCTGAACATAGGAAAGAAAAGACCATCAAACTCTCTTAGAAAGTCAGCATTAGCATCATATCAAAACTAGATGAAGACATACCAAGAAAGGAAGTGGGTTTTTTTTTTTAACATTTATTAATTTATTTATTTATTGCATGTGTGTGAGCTTGCCCATGGGTGTGGAGGTCAGAAAAGAAAATTACTGTGTTTTCACTAAACTCAGGTAGGAGACAAGGATGTCCACTTTCTCTGCTCTTATTCAATATACTTCTTGGAATCTTAGCTAGGGCAGTATGATAAGAGAAGAAAACAGCTATTTATACCTATCTATTTGTCTATCATCTGTCTGTCTGTTGGTCTGTCTGTCTGTAATCAAGGCAAACAGAAGGAATATCAGGTCCAGTAAGATGGCTTAGTCTGGGCACTTGAGTTCCATTCCCAGAATACAAGTGAAGGCGGAAGGAGAGAGCCAACTTTGTATCGTTGCCCTTTGACCTCCACACCCTCCCATGGCATGCCCTTCCCCCTCACACGCATACACAGTAAAACAGGAATGTGGATCATAGATAGGAAGGAAACCCCAAGGTCTCCTTACGTGCAAGTGAGACGAGAGACCCCCAACAATCCCACCAGTGTACTGCATATGTTGATGGTTTTAAAGTGACATATTTGTAAGAAAGTTTTTTAAAGTGTTTTTTAGTGTCTTTGACTAGGAATTTGTAAAGCTGTGTATATGAACTTGATGTATTATTCAAAAGTTTACAAAGCCAAGTGATCCATGGTTTCTCTCTTTTATATGAAATATATTGTGACCAAGGAAAGACTTCACAAGCACAGTCCTGCTACTTGAAGTCCGTATCTGCCTGTTTGCCTTGAAATGCGTGTTTTGTTGTCATATGTATGAGATGCACATGCACTGCAGAGAAATGGTCTGTGGAGACGGTGCTAAAATCCTGAGAGGCCTTATAATGTCGTCCTACTGAACAAAACGCCTTAAGTTATTCTTCACTAATAGATGATGAATTCGTAGAGAAGAGGTCTCTGTGCATTGACGATGATCAGTGCTAGCTCCTTTGTATGCTAAAGACATTTGTGCTTCTGATGTGTTACATAAGCCTTCTAAGATTCAAAGCTTAGGGGAACAGGAAGCTAATGTCCTCCAAACTAGAACTGTTACTGGTGCTATATGAGGCAGGATAGGAAATCGGGGGAGAGAATGGGGAGAGGATGGAGCCCCCTGCTGGGGAGTCTGGTTGGAGCCTCTCACCAGCTTAAAAAAGTTTCAGCCATAATTCACATTTATGAATCGTGTGACTGTGGTCAACAATAGGAACATTTATGTGAAGGGTGTTAAAATAGCAGATACCAGCCCTGCGCGTCCAGGACCCTAGGGAAGGTCTCCCTCCTCCCCCATGTGTTCTCGGGAACCTCCTAGGTAAGAAGAGCTTTGTTTACAGTGGGGGTGTGCTAACTACCTGTATTTCTACAACCTAGACTTGTTCCCCTGCCAGGTGCACTTCAGGGACCACCTTTTAGAGACGTGACTTCCAAAGTCCTTCTGTGTCTAATCCAGACATGGCATTGCATACCTTTAATCTAGCACTGGGAGTAAGAGCTTTGTGAGTTTGAGGCCAGCTTGATCCACATAGTGGGTTCGAGGCCAGCCAGGGCTACACAATGAGACACTGCCTCAAACAAGTAAGAGAAATAGTAAATTCTGTGTATTAGCATTGTAAAGACTATGAAGGAAGGTTGTTCTCTGGGAAACACATGACCTCAGGGCACTTTTTTTAGTTTTTCTCAAGTGCCTTTTTTTCAGTCCTTGTGTTTCAATGTGTAGTAAAATCTCTTTGTAATAAACTCCAAATATTCTCCTCGATGGTTTGTTTTGTAATTCTTTTCTTCAGTGAGTCAGAAGCTGAATTTTCTGTGACAACATTAAGAATCCAGCTGTACCTGAGTCAAGGTCTCCAAAAGATTGAAGAACTCTAGCCGCAGGAGGCAGTTCTGAGCTGTCTCCACGCCAATGGCTGCAGCACCTTTTCTGGGCCTGGGTTGGATTGTTTGAAACACTGTGGGTTAATTCCTCCGGACCTGCATGCTACTTTGGTTTCTTTGTTTCTTCTGTTTTCTGTCAAGACCCACATGGTGTTTAATAAGTACCCTGACTCCAGAAAAAAACAATCCTCAGAGCCAGCCACTCTGTTCCTGGGTCAAAGTGGGTGCTAGGCAGCCTTCCTGGGGCATCATTATGAGGCTGGCTCTCCAGATGTGGCAAGCCTCTGTCCTAGGTAGGGATTCTGCTGCTGTGAGGGAACACCACCACCAAAGCAACTCAGGGAGGAGAGGGTTTATTTGGCTTGCACTTCCATGTCACTGTTCATCATTGAAGGAAATCAGGACGGGAACTCACATAGGGCAGGAATGTGGAGGCCATGGAGGAGTGCTGCTCACTGGCTTGCTCCGTCTGCTTTCTTATAGAACCCAGGATCACCAGTCCAGGGATGGCCCCACCCTTCATGGACTAGGCCCTCTTCCATCAATCACTAATTAAGAAAACGTCCTATAGGCTTGCCTATAGCCTGATCTTAGAGAGGAATTTTCTTTTTCTTTTCTTTTTTTTTAATTTTAAAAATTGTATAAGGCCAGATTATGAGGGCGTTATGAGACTGGGTGATCTGTCAAGAAATTTCAGTGACAAAGAGCAATGATCTAAAAAAACTTTTCATTTTGCATTTGGTATAACTATCTGCTAGTAATGTAACCATTTAGTTAACTACCTGTTAACTACCCAGAGAAATCAGACTTAACTCTCCAAACGAGGTAACAAAAGTGGATATGGGAGCAGGGAAGTATATATCTTAATTAAGGGAGCCATTTGAGAGTTGGCAAGAGACTGGACTCTAGAGGGGTTCCCAGGTGTCCAAGGAGATGTCCCCAGCTTGTTCCTTGAGCAGCAGAGTAGAGGGCGCCTGAACTGGCCTTGTCCCATAGCCACACTGATGAATATCTTGCATATCACCATAGAACCTTCATCTGGCAATGGATGGAGATAGAGACAGAGACCCACATTGAAGCACTGGACTGAGCTCCCAAGGTCCAAATGAGGAGCAGAAGGAGGCAGAACATGAGCAAGGAAGTCAGGGCCGCGAGGGGTGCGCCCATCCACTGTGACGGTGGGGTCGATCTAATGGGAACTCACCAAGGCCAGCTGGACTGGGATGGATGGAGCATGTGATCAAACCGGACTCTCTAAATGTGACTGACAATGAGAGCTGACTGAGAAGCCAAGGACAATGGCACTGGGTTTTGATCCTATTCTATGTACTGGCTTTGTGGGAACCTAGTCTGTTTGAATCCTCAACTTCCTAGACCTGGATGGAGGAGGGAGGACATTGGACTTCCCACAGGGCAGGGAACCCTGACTGCTCTTTGGACTGGAGAGGGAGGGGGAGGGAGGAAGGGAAATGGGAGGAGGGAAGGAGGTGAAAATTTGTAATAACAATAATAAAAATAAAATGCAGTAACTTTTTATTAAACCACAGGTACTTAGCTGAAATTAAGACATGGGTTGTTAGTATCCAGTCACACCTTAGCCCTGAGTCTTGGGAACCCGGCACAGTGCATGACCCTGCTGCCCATGGTAAGCAGTGTGCTGACTGTACGCAGGTGCAAAGGTCCCTTTACGGGACAAACTCCGCCGACGCCTGATCTTTACGTTGCTCTTCTGAAGAGCCAATTAGGCCTTTGTCTTTCTCTCTCTCCCCCTTCTCTCAGTCTCTCTCCCTTCCCTCCCTTTTACTCTCCTCTCAATAAACTCCACACTCAAACTCTATCTGCATGGCATATTTGTCTCCTGCCCACATGGTGCTTACCTGCCATGGGACCTGCCAGGGTCCCTCTCACACCATAAATCATAACACAGGTCACTCTAGAAAGCAGACTATGAGAACAGTATGACTACTGCATCACTGAAGGCCGATGCGCCGTGACCGAACACCCTGTAGGTGTGCTTTGTGTGTCTTGTTCTTTGAAATTCTATTTACTTAGGAGGAGGACAACTGACAGTTTACCGTTGACACAGACCTCCTGAGAGATATTCTGAGCGATGTGCTAAATGCTGAGATTAGGGAAACCCTACCAAGGCCACAGAGGCACGCGCACCCTTTCAACACAGCATCTGCCATCGTCAATGTCAGCTTGCAGCTTCTCTTCACTTCCACAGAAGTCAGCCACAGCTTTGTGTAACCAGTGACTCCGTATGAATTGAATTCTCTCCAGCACTTCTAATGGAATCCGTTCTCTAGAAATGCCGTAAAATCCACGGCCAACCTGGCGTAACTCACATCTCAGTCGTGACCAGGAAAATGAGCATCTTGATGGTCTCCAGCACTCCTCACGCTGTGCTCAGGTACAAAGTCAGAGTAGCTTCTGTGCACAGTCCAGGGTAGTGGCACAACCTTTGTGTTCCCCTGGCTTCCACCACGCCGATGGTGCTCACTGGTAGCAGAGAGCCATTTCCTGTTGTGTTAGTCTGCAGCAGAATTCTGTGGAGGTGCTCTCCCGCCACTGGCAGAGGATCAGAGGATGAGGGAGGAGACGTTGCACCCCAAGCTTGCTGGGAGTCATTATCACAGTGGGTTGAAGCAGTCTGCACACTGAGATCATCAGGCTCCCTTGTGCTTGCTGTCCTCGGTAGGTAATCTCGGCAGCACCGCTTGCTGGCCTTCTGTCAACGGAGGCCGACCTTCTCGTTTTTTTAGTTTTGTAGTCTGATACTGTCTTTTCCGTTACATCTAAATCGTGATCCTGGTCAGATAAATCTTGATTGATGGAAACTCTTTTGAACAGGTCCTCAGAAGCAGAAGAAGGTATAGTCCTCCACAATGCCTTTCTGTAAGGGTCTTCAGGCTTTTGGATGATCCAAAGACAAAGGCTTGTTCTTGCTCCATGTCCTGGTCTTCATCTTCCATGACCACTGGAGTTAATTTATTCTTAAAATCTAATCTGATTATCTTGGGCCAGAAAAATAAGCTGATTTTGGTCTCTCCTTCAAAAACAAGGACTCCTGTTGGGGTTAGTTCCAAGCCATAGTCATTCCCATCTCTAGCCTTAACCACATGTGTATCAACTTGATACACTTCTAGCTGTTGACTTTATTCAGATCATTGGTTTCAGTTTGTGCTGGTGTCTGACCTCTGTATCCCTCCCATTTCTCAAAAAGTAGCCAGTTCCACCTCTTCAGTCCTGAACTCAGAGGTGAGTCCAGGACTGTGTCCCATACATTCATCATTACCAAGTTCAGCTTGCAGGTCATAAGCTGCCAGCCAAACTGCTGTATCAAAGGGAGACTAATTTCCCACTGAAAATATCTTGTTTTAACTGAATAACAATTAAATACCAGTTAGCTCTTAATGAAGATTATTTGGTTCCAAGAAATAAAACTTAAAGATGAAGACAATAGGGTGAACCAATTTTTGCTTGCTTTTTGTACCATCCAACCAATGTGCTACTTGGGCTGAATCCATGAACCTCACACCAAAATAGTCACTTTCCATCGATTCAGGTGATACATAATTTGACCCAACAGCTCTTTCCCTTTGGCCTTTTTTTTTGTCAAGTCCACACTAGGCAGAAGAGACACCCTGCATGTGATGATGGACTTGGCATCTCCAGCGGCAAGAGTGTAGGTGCAGTGCACTGTGCCTCTCAGAGTCGCTTCTCGGTGTATTTGCACATAGGCTGGTAGCCAGGAAGCTCAGCTCTGCCACTATACTGGGGGGGTGGGGGAGGTGAAGACCATGTAGCAACAGAATGGCTGGCATTTGACACCTGGGAGAGATGCCCAGCTGGCTTGAGGGGAGGACGGATCTCAAGAGACACAGAATCCCCTGGAGGCACTTTCTTAATTGAGGTTCCTTCCTTTCCAATGACTTTAGCTAGTGACAAGCTGACACAAGACTGTTCAGCACTGCCTTTGTCTTACCTTCAAGAGAATTGTCCAGGTGAGGCTCCACCGAGGTGAAGCAAGCCTTCATTGACCCAGAACTCTGAATCTCACAAAGCAGCAATGTACCCATTCGCAAATATCCAGTCCTGTGAATTCCCAAACTTAAAGACCCAGAAGGCAAGAGGCACAGATTTTTTCTGCAGGATGTCTTCACAGTGTTGCTTCCCTTGCTACGCGGAAGGCTTTCAGCTCGCTACACTCGGCTTCCCAGTTATTGGTGTTCACAAGGCACTGGAGTCTTTCCAGACCGTTTGTGTCTATGCCACTCTCTTGCTTTCCGCTAGGCGTTTCAGTCCCCCCACATCTTACATTAAAGTCTTCTTGTGAGTTGCGTTTGTGCAACGTGAGAGACAGAGATGGGGACGCTCCTTTCTTCTCATACGGATATCCAGTTTCCCCACATCGTGTGTTGCAGAGACTGTCTTTTCTTCTGCATATATTTGTGGTGCCTTGTTGAGAATCAGGTACTATGGGTGTGTGGGTTTTTTTTTTTCCGGGCCCTCTCTCCTGTTCCATCTCAGTGTGCCAATAGCGTGCTGGCTTTGTTACTACGGCTGTACAGTGCAATGTAAAATCAGATATTATGTCTCCCCTGGGATTTCTCTTTTGCTCAGGATTGTTTTGGCTTTTCTGGGTCTTTAGTACTTCCTTATGAATTTCAGGAGAATTTTTTTTCTAAGAAATACTTATTTTATTGAGCCTCTGTTAGGTTTGCTTGTTACATAGCAAAAACTGACTGATACAGTTCTCAGGAAGCTGACTGTTACCAATAGCAATGTGATAGAGGCACGCGAAGCTGCAAGGTCCCTGCTGAGAGAGTGTCTGCCCTGGGTACTGGAGTCAGCTGACATCCTTCCAAGGAGCCGGGCAGAATTTTAGCTAATATTCTCTTTCTGGATAGCTCCAGCCTGACTGAGCACAACAGGAGGTCCCTGTTGGGGCAGTGTCTCTCTCCAAGAGATTGAGGCTCTTCCTACTCAACCTCTCCTGGTTCCTTCCTCCTCTCCATTCACCAGCCTGTACCATGAGCCGAAAGCCTCCCTCCCGCTTGCTCTGCTCTGTATCTTCCAAAGAATCACCCCTGAAGCACTTGCACTTCTGACTCTACCTCTGTGGCTGCTTCACCGAGGCCCCAGTGACACAGCAAAGACTGAAGGACTCCACAAAAGACTCGGCTCGTTCCTGACTGCCTCAAGGTGGACAGTGGTAGTTTTTATCCGAAGATGGTGGAGAACAGATTCTTAGCTGATTTCAAATCTCTCTCTGGGTGGCCTTTCTCGATGACCCATAATAGGCCATGAAGGCACACTGCAGAGTAAGGGATTCTACAGTAAGATGATTTGCATGCTACCCCCAAGACAGATGGGAAACTACGGGCATAGCAGGAAGTGGACCCCAAGCAAACTGTCCTAATAGTGTGTGGTGTTTGTTTCTCTCTTAGTTCCCATGAAATACCTCACCTCCTCCTCCAGTTATAATGTCATCTGACCAAATGGAGACAAAGAGCAGGCAGGTAGAGCTCCCCCGATTCTGGTTGGCTCTGACTGCAGGACAAGGGTCTGGGAGTTCGAGGCGCGCTTGCATTGCAGCAAGTGAGATGGCTTCAGGGTGGGGAGGCTCAGAGCTAACACAAGAGAGTGAACCTTGTGCCAGCGGTGGAAGAGAGCTGCTGGTGCTGACCTGTACAGGCCGAGCCTTGAGTGGGCCGTGGGGCGCAGATGCACTTGAGTCCCGTGGTCTCTGGGAGGTGCTGAGTCAGGCAGCACTTCAGAGGAAAAGAGTTTATTGGGGGGGGGGGGTTATTAATGCCGTAGGCAGACAGACGGCCTGGTGAGGAGGAAGAGACGAAGTGGAACTCCTCTCTCTTATTTCTGAGAAACGAACAAGGTCCCATGTCACGTAAGTAGCCCATAGGATGTAGGTGCAGGCTATTTGTCCCTGGCTGCTGTGTGGTTGAGGAAGGATTTATTTAATGTGTGTCCTTCATATACGATGGTCACCACAGCCCTCAGCTTCCTTTGAGGCATTGGTGGCACTTGTCAGAGCTCTGAGGCAGTGAGGATGACGGAGGCACATGCTATCTATGACAGCACGGAGGCTGAAATGGGCGGGGCCTGACTCAGGATCTAACATTCGGTTCGTTACCACCAGGACCTAGAAAGAATCAAGGTGAGGTGACAGACAGATCACACCCTGGACTCACATCACTTCAGAACTGGGCCTGCCAAGAGTGGGGGGAGAATGGAGCATAGTCGGACCCCATTTCCCTTCCTGTGAGCGTATGCAGTGCCCCAGGAACCATTTCCCTTCCTGTGAGCGTATGCAGTGCCCCAGGAACCATTTCCCTTCCTGTGAGCGTATGCAGTGCCCCAGGCAGGTGGGCCCGGGAGAGAGGCTGCCAGTCTAGATCCCTGCCCTGGTCTCTGGCTCTGCTCTTACTGTTCTTCCTCTCCCGCTCTCCTTTGGAGCAGGAATAGACCTGTCGTTCTTCAGACCCACAGCAGTCTGGGGATGTGAGGACATGGCGGACATGGCGGATGTGCAGAATTCCCGTCGTCTTTCTCAGTCACCTGCATTCATTGATAACTCAAGCTGTACGATTTTAAGACTTTGGAAGGGGACACTGAGACCTGTGGGGAGACAGGGATGCCTCCCCCTGGTGACAAGAAGCTGCCCACGGAAGATGTCAGGAAGGAACCCAGATGAATGACAAATCTGTAAAGAGGCCACCTGCAGGGGGAGAGAGGGTGCTCTGTAAGCTTGGGTGTCATCTCAGAAGGGACGCCCCCTGGAGATGCCCATCCCCAGGTGTCAGACACGAATGGGTTTCCAGTTTACCTTGCCTGTTCATTGCCAGACCAACAAACAGTCCCTGAGGAGAAGAGAGCAGCGTGGCTCTCCGTCCCTGTACAACTCAGACCTCATGCTCTGGAAATGGCACTGGCATGCTGAGCTGGGGACCGAGCGCTGCTGTGTGTCCCGCCCCAGGCTGCACTATCGCTGCTTGACTTCTCACACAGTGGACTTAAAGGCAAGAGAGATGGACGGGTGTCCGTGCAAGTGGAGCATAGGCCAGTGAGGACTCTGTGCTGGCGTGGGTTCGTTGGGCATGACTGAGACTGTCTCTTAACAGAGTGGTCCTGCTACCACTCTCAAATAAGGGAGTTCCAGGCTTCCCTGAGCACATTTCCCCTCTTATTCTTTTTTTTTTTTTTTTTTTTTTTTTTTTTTTTTTTTTTTGGTTTTTCGAGACAGGGTTTCTCTGTGGTTTTGGAGCCTGTCCTGGAACTAGCTCTTGTAGACCAGGTTGGTCTCGAACTCACAGGGATCCGCCTGCCTCTGCCTCCCAAGTGCTGGGATTAAAGGCGTGCGCCACCACTGCCCGGCTCCCCTCTTATTCTTAACTAGCAATACTGACTGGCTACCTCTTCAAGAATTGAATTTTCTGGTTTCTCTCTGAACTAAACTTTCAGGCTTGGGATCTCCGATAGTGGAAATCAATTCCAGCAGTCCATATTTTCTGGTTTTGTGTAGGTCTTCTCTGCAGCCAGCAGGTGGCACCATAACCTCATTTCTACAGGCTTCAGGCTGTCTTATCAGGGAGATGGAAGGAAGGTTATTTGGAAGGGCCACCTAGGCTGCTGCTATTCAGCAGATTTTGCAAGTGACTCTAGCTCCTCCCTGTGGCTTTAGGCATAACTAGAGTCCCAGGCGGAGGGGGCTTTTTTTTTTTTTTAACCCTTTCTCTCTAAACTGGAAAAAGCTAGTTCTGCTAAGGTGGAATCAGCACTGGGGACTGTGTGTGAAGGAAGAGGGCAAGGAGAGGATAGTTCAGAGGTCAGATTGGTAGCAGCAACTTCCTGGCTCACCCATCCCTGCCTCCGAAGTATTCCAAGGCAGCTCCTCCCTGTCTGGGGCAGCCATCTTTAGCGTGGCTCTACCTGTAGCCCTGGGTTGTGGTCATGTGCACAGCCCATCCACCCACAGTTCATTCTCTCGCTGATCATCTACTTAGTTCCAGACGCCGACGTGGCACTGACCTGGAGAGGACATACATTTAGGAATGGGGAGGAAGACCCTTAAACACAGGCAAAGAAGATGGCCCACGTCACAGAAGAGAGAAGGGATCTCTCTCCAGGGCTGGTCAAGACGAATCATTGGCCTGGGGTTTTTATTACTATCAGCAGAGGAGACCATCCTTGATGAGGAGATAGGGAGCTACAAAATATCCCACACAGTAGTGAAGATCACAACTCAACCCACTTTGGCAGCTATGGAGCAGGTGACAGGCAGGCGGACATCAGTGAGGGGGGCAGAGACAAGGACACCAGCCCTGCAGTCCAGATATGAACTGGGAGGGGCACCACGCAGGCAGAGCAATGCATCACCGAGAGGCAGTGGAAAAAAACACCTTTTTGCCATAACATACTTTTAGTGAGCTTTCCCATCACGTGGCTAGTTCAGCAGCAATCACAAGAGTTAGCATTTATTGAATACTTGTTATGAATCGGCACTTCTGAAGCATGTTACATGTGCTTTTCCACCTGCTCCGAGTCAACTCACTGAGGTAGGGACTGTTAACACGGATGAGACAACCGAGAACAGAGTCATATACGCCGGGATTCGGGATGTGAGCTGAACCCTACACTAATTAGCCCACACCTCTCTGCCCCTCCCTGGGGTACTTCCGCCCCCAGCAGAGTCTCAGGAGGGAGGCCAGGCCCTCACTTACGACGTCTGGTGGAGGTCAACCGGCTAAGGTGGCCAGACAGACTGAGCTGGTGGGAGGAGGAGCCTGAGGTGGGAGGATGAAGCCCTCCCGAGGTCAGGGAAGAAGAGCCTGCTTTCCGGGCCTCCCTGCCAGGGCCATGTCGGGTGGCAGACGCTGGCAGGGCCCTCTTTTTCCAGCAGCATGCCCTCTGCCTTACCACAAGAAAAGCCCCGAGTTCAAGCCGCAGGGGGGAGGCTTTATTGTGAATGGGGCAGTAGAGTTCTGGGCAAAGACACATGACCCTGCTCTGAGAACCCAGGCTCAGGGCCTTGCCTCGGGGAGCTCTCTTCCCTCCCCGCTGAACTTTCCAGTACTTCTTTTTCTAGCAAGTGAGATAAGCCATCCCTACCCACCGGCATCCTCCAGAAGCCGTGACTCACAGCTACCCGTGGGGAGCCAGGAGCAGAGTGTGCCTGGACTGCATCTTGTATGGCAGGCACAGGACCCTTCTCAGCACCCCACTTCCCAGCCTCTCGGGGTGGGGACAAAATGAGGCAGTAGGTGGGACACAAGATCTCCAGTCATTTCCCCCCTGCTTTGTCCCCTTCTGGCAGCAGTGTGCCCTATGGAGGGCAGCCTGGGCAACCATCCTGCCCTGCCTGTGTGGGCCCCTCAGCTCCCATGCTCTCACACTGGCCTCCTCCACTGACTGGCAGGGATTCTTCAACCATCTCTTTTACAAGGCATGAATAGGGCTGGGGCCTGGCCAGGTATTTCTTAGTGGCTACAGAGACAACAGTAGACACCCAACTTGGGGTGGCTTTCCCCCAGTTACCTGTCGTGAAGGGTCAAGAGTGGCTTTGAGACCTTAACTTTAGGAGCCCTGAACCTTCTATAGCCTCCCCAATGTTGGGCAGAAAGACAGGGGTAAAGCCCGTTCTGAGCTGGGAGGAGCAGGAACAAAAATAACCCGGTACAGGCTCCTGCTGGGGCCAGAAATAGCATAGTGACAACTGCCTTGTAACACCGTGGGCACACAGCGGCAGGGAGGCTGAGCCCAGGAGGGTCTTGTCACACAGCAGACCCTCACCTGGCCACGGGGCTCGCACCCCATCCACTCTACATACCATACTTTACTCTCCATGTGCCCACATAAGTGAGTGGGGGCCCGAGGGACTGCAATTTAGGACAGGGAATCCGGAGAGATGCTAAACTTGGGCTTGGCCTTCGCCACAGCCACACTGCGCTTGCGCAGAGGCCCCCGTGCCGAGGCGAGAGCCAGGGCATCCAGCAGACTGCGGTCCTCATCAAGTTGGCGAGCTGTGCAGAGTGGTGTGGGCACTTTAACGGTGTTACCAAATTTGGAGTAGTCCACAGAATATCGGCCGTCCTCCTCGGCCACAATGGGAACAAAGCGCTGCCCCCATAGAATCTCGTCAGCTAGGTAGGAGGTGCGGGCCTGGGTGGTAATGCCTGTAGTTTCTACCACGCCTTCCAGAATGACAATGATCTCCAGGTCTTGGTGGTGGTGCAGGTCACTAGGAGCCAGGTCGTAGAGAGGGCTGTTGGAGTCGATGACGTGGTAGATGATGAGCGGGGCCACGAGGAAGATGCTGTTGCCACCCACGCCATTCTCCATGGGGATGTCCACCTGGTGGAGAGGCACGACCTCACCCTCAGGGCTGGTGGTCTTGCGCACCACCTGCATGTGGATGGTGGCGCTGATGATCATGCTCTTTCGGAGATCTCCCACGCGAAGCATGAAGCAGAGGCGGCCATGGCGCAGGGTGATCACAGCATGCTTGCTGAAGATGAGGGTTTCTGCTCTCCGATGGGCCTGAGCCGTCTTCATGAAGATGCAGCCCAGCATGATGGCGTTGATCATTAGCCCTACGATATTCTGCACAATGAGAATAAGGATGGCCAGAGGACATTCCTCTGTCACCATGCGCCCGCCGAAACCAATAGTCACCTGGACCTCGATGGAGAAGAGAAAGGCAGATGAAAAGGAGTGGATGCTTGTGACGCAGGGCACAGTGGTGCCCTCTCCGGGGGCCAGGTCACCGTGGGAGAAGGCAATGAGCCACCAGACCATGGCGAAGAGCAGCCAGCTGCACAGGAAGGACATGGTGAATATGAGCAGCGTGTGGGGCCATTTGAGGTCCACCAGCGTGGTGAACACATCCTGCAGGAAGCGGCCCTGCTCTCTAATGTTCTTGTGGGCGACGTTGCAGTTGCCTTTCTTGGACACGAAGCGGGCCCTCCTCTCCCGAGCACGGTACCTGGGCTCTGTAGGGTCCTCTGCCAGCCGGGTCAGCACATATTCCTCAGGGATAATGCCCTTTCGGGACAGCATGGCTCCGTTGGCCCCAGGAAGGGGCTTCCCCCATGAGGGGCACTGCACCGACCTGGTCTATGGTCTCTTTGTGGGGTCCCCTCTGTGGGCTCTCTCCTCCTTGGGCTATCCTAAGCTTGTACCACCCTCTCGCCTGAAATGCCCCCAGCTAGGTCCTGCTTCTCTTTACACCAGCTTCAAATGCCGGCTCCACCTGCTCCTTGCTTACTGAACCCCCCAAACCAGCCTGCGCCTACCTGGCCCTGGATGCCCGCTAAGCTACCTACCACCACCCCTGAACCTCCCCTGAATTCCCTTTCCCTGGCCCAGCCTTTCTTCTCAAACCTCCTCAGAACTTATCACCTCCGGGTCTCCCAGTTCACCAGCCCTCACTCGATCGCCCGCTGTTCTCTGGTCTCACCCACTCTGTCCCCTCCAGACTCCAGCTTCACTTTTTGACCCAGTCTCCCCTCCAGGTGTGTCCCCCGATTTTCCACCCCATCTCTCCCCTAGCGCCCCCGCCGCTCTCCCCGATCCTCTCTAGCTCTCGTCCTCTCTGTCTCCTTGGGATCCCGCGCCCTTCGAGTCACCCCGCCACCAGCTGCGCTCGGGATCCCCTCGCCCTCCACCGCCCAGGCCCCCACTGGCTCCGTGTCGCGGCCTCCCTGCTGCCCTGCCGCCCGCCCGAGGTCTCCGCCGCTCCGTCCCCGCCCCGCCTGTCGCTGCCGCACCTGCTCCTGCTGCTCAAGCCGCGGCCACCTCCCTGCCCCCTCCCACTCCCGTGCTCACTCCCGGCCGGCTTCCCGGGCTTGTGTCTGTCTGCGAGCCGGTCTTCGGGCGCCGACCCATGCGAGGTGGGGGTGGGAGGCTGCGGGCTGGGGGCTCCCGAGAGCAAGTGCAGACTCCGCCGCCAGGGGGCGCCAGATCGGCTCCCGAGCGGAGGACTGGGACGGGCCTGGGCATAAGCCCCTCCCATAGAGGATTCTCGTCCCACCCTCGCCTGCTGCCATCCTCAGCCAGTCTATCGCGCTTTCTTCTAAAGACGTTCCTTTTGCGAAATTCTCTTAGTTTGGCTCAGTAATTCCTGGAGCCCTGACTTCTATTTTCCCCAGGCCGCAGTTGGCTCTTACCTGTCTCTCACACAGCACTTGATTCCCGGGGAAAGAAGGCAGTGAGAGTGACTGATTCAATCCTGAGGCTGGGATGAGATAAAACAATAGCCTCGGGACTCCTCAACTAACTATTCCTCCATTTGAGAGTTATTCTTGATGCTACATTTGTTTGTTTGTTTATTTGTCTGTTCACCTATTTGAGGCAGGATTTCTAGTAGCCAAGGTGACTTCACACTTGCTATCTAGCAGAGAATAACTTTGAACTTCTGATCCTCTTGCCTCCACTGCCAGAGTACTAGGATTGCAGGGGCAGTGGCTACCACCCCTGAATTTTTAAGAGGACTGATTCTGCCGCATTTGCTTTGTACTCTGTACGGCTTCAGCCTGATTTCTTCCCCTTTAACCATGGGTGGTGGGGGAATCTGGGTCTAAAGAGCTGGAGCACAGAGGGGGTGACTGAGGTTATTGTAGAGAAAAGTGGTTATTTTTCTCTCTTTTTTTAAATATTTATTTATTATGTATACAATATTCCATTTGTGTGTATGCCTGCAGGCCAGAAGAGGGCACCAGACCCCATTACAGATGGTTGTGAGCCACCATGTGGTTGCTGAGAATCGAACTCAGGACCTTTGGAAGAGCAGACAATGCTCTTAACCACTTGCGGATGTCACTATAGAGCGCTCCCTGAAGGTTGTTGGGTCACCTATAATGCAAAGGCCTGTTCTGGGATTCAGATTCTTTTAGACAAACTCAGCCCCCTCTGTGACTTGCGTGAGGGCTTGAGGCAGGGGCTAGAGTAACAGTGGTACTGGGAATTCAGAACACCACAGAACATTTTCATATTGAGTTGGGGTCGTTCAGAGAGAGAGAGTTGTCTTCTTTCTCTCCAAATCCACCTATAGGTTGAGTGGCCCCTGTTACAAAGAGTAAGATCAATACTATACTAACTGGGCATTATACCCAAGGCAGAGAACATCAAACAAGTTGAGTAGAGACTAGGAAGTCCAAGGACACAATTACACGGGAAATCTGGGGCCACTTCAACGTTTAGCCATCAAAAAAGGACCCTTGGAGAACTCCGGCAACTTTAGCCAACTTTCACAAGTCCCTGGGGGAAAGGAGGAATCACAGGTAGGTTTGCTTGGCCCAGTAGGTAGTACCAGGATAGGGTGGAGCAGGAGCAGGCTTTGATGGGCATATGCAAGAGTCTGTTCTGATCATAGTGACCGGATGTGATATGGCCTACATGGTGGAAAGATAGAAGTCTGAGCTGGTGGGCCATTAATTAGATCATCGCGGAAGGATTTGAACCAGGATGGCCTTGGGCATGCTCTTCCTCTGCAGCTTCCTTGGGGTGTGAGTCCTTCCCTGGCAGAGCAGAGCTCCTTAACCCTTCCTGTGTCTGCTCCTGGAAGTCCCGAGTGGAAGGAACTGATGGTCCCACAGAGGCATCTTAGGGTTGGCAAGGCAGGCCCTGCCCTTCTGTATGCCCTTAGCTAATCCCTGCCCCAGGAGATAGCAGGCTGCCCAAAGGGCTCAGCCTCCTCTGATTCCCTGTTGCTCACAACCATATCCCCAAACACTGTACTTGTCCAGATCTTTCCCCCAGAAGCCTATCCCACACGCATGGCCCTAGGATTAAGGGTCTTTGATGTCTCCCTACTGCCTTATCCCACCACACCCCACATGAACCACGTGGCAAGCCCACTTCCGCTGTCACTTCTTCATGATCCCCGCCTCTCTCCACCCCTCTTTCTGATTATCTAATTTCTTCCCTCTTACACCCAGCACGAATCCTGCCTTTCCCAGGCAGCCTGCCAGGCTGAGCTCTCCCTGACTGAGTTCCCCCTGCTCTGGGCACTTCAGCCTTGCCGGGCTCCCTCTGGTGACTGATGAACTTTCCTTATGTTGTAGAGCTCTGGCCCTCCTGCAGTCCTGAGAGATGAAGACCTAGGTTGGCAAAACCAGGGTCTCATAAGTCAATGAGGCAATATGCAGGCGGGATGCAAATTATAACCAAATGTATGTAAATGAGCACCTGCCATTTCTTGGTGCCAACAGGGTTGGGACAAGCTGTTGTTTTGGTCTCCTGGTGTCTAGTCCCTGGCATCTTTGAGCCACCACCTGGCTGACTTGTACAGGGACGGCTCAGGGACCACCCTTCTCCCACTTTTGAATGCTTGTGGGGGGAAGAGCGAGGCGGAGATAGTGGCTTGAGATCCTGGCTCGGCAAGCAGAGTTATTCCAGAACTCTACCAAATGACTGGGTGGGGGTGAGGGCGTGACCAGGCGAGGCCCTGAGATTCGGGTCCAGGGCTTCACTGGAGTATTGGGAAAGAACACCTCATTTTCCTCCTGATGGCTCCAGGACAGAGTGTAAGCTCAAGCTACTTCTGGCCGTCTGTCATCAGACACAAGGGAAATAGGATTCAGAAATGGAGGCACCATCTTGATGTGACACACCTGGAGAAGCATTCCTCCAGTCACGTAACCACAGTGAACTCAAGTTCTTGATTAAGCCATGTTGAGTTCCTGTTAGAGGGGATGCTGGGTGCGAGACCCCACCATTATAACTCATGTGGGCAGTGCAGAGTCCCAGTTGGATGGCGACCTGCTCCTTTATCTGATGGGGCTGCCACTGAGTCGTTAACCCCCTTGCTGTGGACTGAATTCCATCCCTAAAGTAGGATACTGCTCCCAGTTACATTCATTTGGGGCCTTGAGGAGATAATGAAGGTTCAGCGAGGTTGTGGTAGGAGCTAATCCAGTCTGACTAGTGACTTCGAGGAACATTTTTTTCCTGAGAAAAGCCACCCAGACTGTGGCATTTTGTTACGGCAGCTGGAACTGCCTGATACAGATCAGAAACATGGTTTTGTCTCTGTTCACATGGCATCTTCAGATCTGCTCTGTTCCAAAGGCAGGCTGATTTCTTGCACCCACGGGGTACCCGTTGCCCCTTTCACAGAGCCAAGGCCTCCAGTAGCAAATAATTAATTTATTTACAAATGATTTACACTTAGAAATCCTAGGCAAGCGAGTAGGGCGTGGGGTGGCACTTTGGCACCAGCAAGTCACTTGTCCGCACGGACAAAGGAGGCAAATACGCTGTCCTTTTGGTTGAGAAGTGTCTCTGGCTTGTCAAACTCCAGGATGGCACCCCTCTTCAGGACCATTACCAGGTCTGCACTTAGGATGGTGTGCACACGATGCTGGGTGAACAGGAGGAGCTGGTGTGTGTGGTGGGCGGGACAGCCGAGGAACCCTGTCCTCCCCCAGCCAGGAGGCCACTATGCCTCTGCCCCGCCCCCACTTCTTTTCTCATGTAGCTCTGACAGACCTGAGGCAAGGGTAAGCTTGAACTTTTGTTCTCTATTCCTGAGTGCTGGGATCACAGTGTTAGCACCACGCCCCAGTTTCTGCAGTGCTGGGGACTGAACCCCAGGCTTCACAGCTGCCAGGAAAGCACTCTACACAGCCCGTCTATCTCCTGTCTGAGGCGGTGCTTCTAACCTGGGGTGGCTGTGATCCAAACCCTCTACCCTTCTCTCCTCCATAAAACCTTAGCTCAGCCCCCACCGCCCATATTCAAGACTTACAGACTCCCGCTCCAGGCTCTCACTCTCAATGAGAAGCAGCCCTCAGCCTAGCTCACAGGGCTTTAGGCAACAGTCTCTCTTGGAATCCAGAGAAATAGGGTCAAGGCCTGAGGCAAGTAAAAGTGTAAATCTCTAGACACCCCAAATTCTGCTGTGCCTTCTGCCAGCTCTCTGGACTCCCTGTCCTGAGGACTCTAGGGTCTTTTCCTGTCTACGGGAATGAGTCCACTGGTGACAGTCCCAAAGGCGAGCTTTCCACCACACACAATGGCCCCTTACCGCAATGGTGACCACAGTGCGGTCTGCGAAGGCTGTCATCACCACTTTCTGGAGGATGTTTTCCTGTCAGGTGGAGGTAGTAGCAAGTGACTCATCTGCTCGTGGGTGGCATCTGGGATGGTTCTGATTCACCCCAGCTCCTAGTTCTATGCCCATCTTCTCTCTGGCTCTAGTCCCAGAGGGCTGACCAGGTTCTCAACACTCAAGGACTGGACCTGCTTTCACCACCTACCCCTTGATATGAATTAAATGTCAACTTGAGACTAGGGACCAGTCTACGCCAGCTGCTCCCTAACACGCCACCCCAGGACCAACCGTAGCCATGTCGATGGAGGCAGTTGCTTCATCCATGATAAAGATGCTGGTCTTCCTCACAAAGGCCCTAGCCAGGCAGAACAGCTGCCTCTGGCCTTGGCTAAAATTCTCCCCTCCTTCCGTGATGATGGCATCTGGAGAGGCAGAACCAGGTTAGTTCTGCTGTGAACAGAGTAGCCCCATGACTTGTGAGATGTAAGCAGCACATGTACAGGGCCCACGGATGCGGCTGTGTCAGGGTATGTGCAGGGATGATGCAGCCGATACAACAGGGCTGTCACCTGCATGGATACAATGTGCGGTGGCCATCCTGGGGCAGTGCACTGCTGGCCCTGGGCAATCCTGAAGCCTGGGCCAGAAGGTTGAACCAGCGATGCCAAAGCGTGTCTAGCCCCACGGTACCTACACCATGGCTCTGACTGGTCCTGAACTGGAGCAGCATCCTCCCAATAGGTTGTATGATGCCTGTCTTTTATCTGTGTCCACTGTGACTCCTCCCCAGGGCAGGTGGACAGGCAAAGCAGGACTAAAGATACACTGTGATATGGCGGATTTGCTATCTATCTCCCAGGGACCCTGAATGTCCCGTGCTATACTCTGAGCTAGGTGAGTTATGTGACCAGAGGCAAATTGTTTAACCTTTGAACCCAGTATGCTGAAAGGTGGGGCTACATGGTCACCGACTTCTTAGCTAGATTCAGAGCTCCAAACTGGGGGCTCATCTTAGCCATGGGTGTGAAGTTTCCCCTGCAAACCCATCTGCGCAAGGAGCAGTCACCCAGGCCTCCTGGCAGCGCCTTCACCACCAGCTTCAGCTGGGCGATCTCCAGGGCCTCCCACAGTGTGCTATCTGAGCACTTCTTCTCGGGGTCCAGGTTGAATCTGTGGGGAAGCACACAGAGCCCTCAGGGAGCAGGGTTCTGACTTCATCCCCAGAACAACCTAGTGCAGGAGGGGTGCACTGAGGAGCTGGCAGTGAGCTTCTGTGGGGGACCCAAAAGCGCCTGCTTAAGCCTAATGAAGGAGGCCGAGAAGGAGGCCTGCTGGAGACTCCCCATCTGTGCTCAGACAGCAAGGCTGGCCCGGAGCTCTCACCTGATGGTGCCACTGAAGAGGACCGGGTCCTGCAGAATGATGGACAGGCGTGAGCGTAGTGTGTGCAGTGGCAGCTTGGCGATGTCAATGCCATCAATGATGATGCGCCCTGTATGGTGATGATGTCATAGGTCATGTGCCACCAGGGTAGGAGTGGTGCTGGGAACGGATTCAGCCTGGGACACGGATCCCAGCGAGGATCCCGAAAGGCAATGACTGTCATGGGGCTTCCTCTGACATCCCAACTAGAGGCCAGGACTGAGGTCTTGCCTGGTGACTGTGGGCACACTTGTGGCAGCTAACACACAAATCACCTTCAAACATATCCACCATTCGGAAAAAGGCCAGAGAAAAGGAGGACTTCCCGCTGCCTGTGCGGCCGCAGATCCCAATCTGGAAGCAGAGAAGCAGGAGCACCCTGTGACCCTGGGGTATGCACGGGTGTGGGAGGTCACAGCACTGTGACCCTGGGGGGGTGCACGGGCGTGGGAGGTCACAGCACTGTGACCCTGGGGGGGTGCACGGGCGTGGGAGGTCACAGCACTGTGACCCTGGGGGGGTGCACGGGTGTGGGAGGTCACAGCACTGTGACCCTGGGGGGGTGCACGGATGTGGGAGGTCACAGCACTGTGGCCCTGGGGGGGTGCACGGGTGTGGGAGGTCACAGCACTGTGACCCTGGGGATGCACAGGTGTGGGAGGTCACAGCACTGTGACCCTGGGGGGGTGCACGGGTGTGGGAGGTCACAGCACTGTGACCCTGGGGTGCACAGGTGTGGGAGGTCACAGCACTGTGACCCTGGGGGGGTGCACGGGTGTGGGAGGTCACAGCACTGTGGTCCTGGGGGGGTGCACGGGTGTGGGAGGTCACAGCACTGTGACCCTGGGGGGGTGCACGGGTGTGGGAGGTCACAGCACTGTGACCCTGGGGGGGGGTGCACGGGTGTGGGAGGTCACAGCACTGTGACCCTGGGGGGGTGCACGGGTGTGGGAGGTCACAGCACTGTGACCCTGGGGGGGGTGCACGGGTGTGGGAGGTCACAGCACTGTGACCCTGGGGGGTGCACAGGTGTGGGAGGTCACAGCACTGTGACCCTGGGGGGTGCACAGGTGTGGGAGGTCACAGCACTGTGGCCCTGGAGTATTGGGGGATGTGGGGATGTGGGAGGTCACAGCACTGTGGCCCTGGGGGGATGCACGGGTGTGGGAGGTCACAGCACTGTGGCCCCGGGCATGTATAGGTGGAGGAAGTCACAGTGTTGTGACCCTGAGGGGTGTGCTGGTATGGAGGTTACAGCGTCTCCTCTCGTCTTGGTTTTCTGACCAGCTTCTCTTTGGCCAGGCTGGAGCCAGGGTCGAGCTTGCTTCCTATGGTGGTTGAGAGGGGGCTCTCTCGGGGACCCAAGAGTAGAGTACAGGTAGAGATGGCTAGCTGTGCAGGCCTAGGAATGAGTCTGCAGGGAAGACCTGCATCTTGTTTGGTAGCGGTCCAGGAGGGAAGGCCCTGGCGTGCTCCCATGTGCACATGTACGGCAGGACAATGTGGGGTGGTGAGTGTCATGTGTGGAGATGGATTGGCTTCTCCACCTGCAGTCAGGCCATGCCTGATCCTACTGCTTCCTGCTTCTCAGGTCCTAAGAGAACTTACATGAAGGACTGATACAGAGACCAAGAGAGTGACACAGAAGGGCCAAAGGGGAAGAGACAGGCAGGGGTAGAGATACTGCCCAAGCCAATGACAGTAAGGTAAAAGGGTACCAAGAGGGACAGAGAGACAAGGGCAGAGAAAGAGAGACGCGGCAGAGACGGGCTGAACGAGGACAGGACTCAGAGTGCTGGACACTGGCAGCCGCTCTCTCAGCCTCTGCTCTGAGGCTCAAGGGAGAGTTATGGATCCCTTGCAGAGAAGAGGCCCCCTAAACTAAGGGAGTCTGAGATGTCTGCCTCTGTGATGGGTGGGGTCTGAGGGTAGGAAGAGGGGGTCCCACCCAGCTGACCTTCTGTCCTGGAGAGATGAGGGCATTGACGTGCTTCAGCACGGGCTTCAGGGAGCTGTCATAGCGCACACTCAGGTTTTGAATTTGGATCTTCCCTTGGTCTGGCCAGTTCTTGGGGATCAACGATGGTGCTGAGGGCCAGGCTGGGGTCAGACACCAGACGTAGGCCCCTCCTAGAACCCCGAAAGGCTACCTCCCCACTCCGGGAATACCCTCTACAGGTTCTCACCCAGGAGCCCCTCGTAGCTCTCCGCCTCAGTTTTCAGAAGTGCATGGATACGCTTCACAGCCCCCAACTGAATCTCCATGTCCGCCAGGTTCCTCACCATCCAGTTGAGGTAGTTAGAGACCTATGCAGGCAAACTTGTCACAACGGCTCGGTGGTCACCACTTTCCTCTTGGCCTCCCAGATGACTCTGCTTACTCTGAGGAGGACTAGGAGCCACTGGACACTGCCTGGGCAGGGGCACCCTGGAGCCATGAGAGGCTCTTCATCCGTCATTCAGCAAAGCCTAGGTGGGTGTCACTGTCTCCCCCATATCTCAGTGGAGGGCAGCGCCCTGGGTTCCCAGGAGGGCACCTGACTCCTCCCTCCCCCACCCGCTGCCACTCACCATCAAGGCGTAGGTGAGGCCCAGGCCTACCAGGCCAGCAGAGAGCTCCCTGTGGAGGGAGTTGGAGATGGAGGTGGCAGCCGCAATGAGCACCACACACGCTCCGATGTACTCCTGAGAAAGGACAGCGGCTGGCCCGGGCTGTTGTGGGTCAGAGCCTCACCTTGGGGCAGAGAGTAGCTCAACCAGCCTGAGCCCGGCCCCACACTCCCACAGCATACACACAAGGGGCTGGTGGAAGCTGAGGCCTAGGAGGTAATGTTCACTCCAAGGTTGTGCACCCTGCTTCCTAAGAAAGCGTGTCTCACCGGCTCCAATAAGCCTTCACGTGTGTGTAGCAATGGCCTACTGAAGGCACACATTTGCCAGCTACCCACTTCGGACAGGATCTCATAGCCCAGACTACTAAACTTCATAGTCTTTACTGCTAACCCCAGAGTGCTGGGATTACAGACATGGTGGGAGAGGCAAGTACTCCCCAGCTGAGCTGCATCCCCAGTCCCAACACCTCCACTGTCCTTAATGTCTACATCCTGAACATGCCCACTTTCCTTGTTCCTAGAACACTTCTGGGGTCTATGGGGTGGAGATGCAGGTTAGATGTGGAGGGCTGCCAGGGCTGGAGAACAGGAGGGCCCTCGGTCCCCACCATCAGTCAGCCCCTTTTCTGTCTTCTATGTTCCCCCTGTTCCAGCCCCACATTCCTACCAGAACCCTGTCCAGGCCCCAGGGTGGGATGGCACTTGCCATGCGGACTTCCAGCCACCTGTTGGCTGCCGTGAGGAAGAGGGAGGCAATGTTGTTGGAGTCTGTATATTCTAGAAGCTTCTGCTGGAACCGGGCCTCGTACCTGGAGGGTGAGCCAGATGTGACGGTGGGAGGTGTCCAGGTGGGCACTCTTGTCACTTACAGAGGGCTCTCAGCAGCCCCCAAACAGGCCTGCTCTTAGGTTGACCTCACAAGTGGTCCCTACCTGTAGGGCCCTGGTCTCCCTTATTCCTGTGGTGCATTTGTGGGGACAGTTTATGATCAACTTACTAAGCTTCCTGTGTGTATCTGTGCTATGCTTGCCCCGCCTGGTGGTTAGCTGCAGGGCATTCACTCCATTGATAATATGGTCATTTCCCACCTGACTGGGTGGAGATCGTGGTTAGCTGCAGGGCATTCATTCCATTGATAATATGGTAATTTCCCACCTGCCTGGGCGGAGATCCTTGTGCTGCAGTCAGGTAGATAAAAACTCCCCCAACGCTGAATAAAGTGGCATTCGGCTGATCTCCTTCCGAATGACCCTGGTCTCTCTGTGTCTTCTTTTCAATCTCCAGGCCCTTGCCCGACTCGCGTTCGGTACAGTGGCGCGCGAACTGTACCGAGGGTGTAACACCAAATCGGGTGTTACAATTGGAGGCCCCACTGGGACGATCATCGGCAACTAGACCCATCTGCGAGATCGGGAAGTAGGGATCCCTGAGAGGTCGCCCTCGGGAAGGCTGGCCAGCAGGTAAGAAATTGTGTGGCGAGGGTGTATTGGTTATGGGTGCAAGTTATTCTGTTCCTGTGTTAAAGGGCCGGTTAACAGGCCAGTTGTTAGGTCTTTTGGAAAATAAAGGCACCGGTATTAAAGTTGAGACAGCACAAGAGATCATTAAGACAGTTTTAGAGTTTAGTCCCTGGTTCCTACATGCAGGGGGTTTTAATATTACTGATTGGGAGCAGGTAAAGGCTGATCTTCAAAATGCACTGAAAGAGCGAGGGCCACAAGAATTCCCCGTGGCGATATTTTCACTATGGCGCTTGGTCAGAGATGCTCTTCTCAGTGATGATGTTAAAGTGAAAGAGCAATTAGAGAGTTTAAACAAAACCCTTGAGGAGATTCAGGAAATAGAGTCTGTGAGTTCTATTAAGAGTTTTGAGGAACAGGAAGTTTTAGGAACAGGAAGTAATAGAAAGGATATAGAAGAAGAAGAAGAAATTTTAGAAAAGGAGATCGCACTGATAAAAAAAAAGTTAGAAAAAGAGGAAAGGAAGGAAGCAAACGGAGATGTCTCCATGAGACCGCCTCCGCATAATCCTTGCACTACTGCTTCTGCCCCTATGGACTTAGAGGCAGAAATCCGAGAGATCCGGGACAGGTTAAATTATCTAAGTGGAGAGAAGCAGATTTATCCTGTTGTGGAAAAGATTGATCAACAGGGACAGAGGACCAGGCAACATAACCCTCTGGCTTTTAAGGATATTAAGCAGTTAAAAGAAGCAGTTATAGACTATGGAGCTCATGCTCCTTTCACTGTAGCTTTATTGGAATCCTTTGCAGAACTCAACCTTATACCCAATGACTGGATGCAGCTTTGCAGGGCTTGTCTTTCAGGGGGAGATTATTTGTTATGGAGAGGTGAAATGCAGAAAAATTGCAAAAAGACTGCAGGCAAAAATGCTGAAGCAGGTTTCCCCCAGAATAACCTTGACATGTTAACTGGGGAAGGACAATATGCTAGCTTAGAAGCACAGATTGCTTATGATCCTGCAATTTATGCTCAGATAGCTGCAGCGGCCGTTAAAGCTTGGAAAACTTTACCTAACAAAGGATCACGAGAACAGCTTTCAAAGATCCTTCAAGGATCTTCAGAACCTTATTCTAAATTCATTGACCGCCTTCTACAGGTGGGAAGCCGCATTTTTGGGGATGTGGATTCAGCTATGCCAGTCGTTAAACATTTGGCCTTCGAAAATGCAAACAAGTTCTGTCAGCAAGTCTTACGCCCCCATAGAGATGGAGATTTGAATGACTTTATCCGATTATGCAGAGACATTGATGGCACCCACGTGATGGGCCAGGTCATTGTTTCTGCCCTCAAGGAAGGCCAGGGTGGAGCTAGGCCTAGGAATTGTTTTCAATGCGGAAGGTCAGGACATCTCAAAAGGAACTGCCCTGCTGGTAAAGGAGCAATTAATCAGCCTAGAAGGAATCCAGGTGTTTGCCCAATTTGCCATAAGGGAGTTCACTGGGCCAACGCCTGTCACTCTAAGACGGACAGTCAAGGAAATCTTATCCCCAGGTCAAAAAACGGGGGGAGGGGCCTGCCCCGGGCCCCCAATACACAAGTGTACGGGGCCATGAGCGGAGCAGCAGCTCCCATCAGATTCATTCCTCAGAGAAATGCCTCACTGTCAGCGACCTTGTACGAGGCACCTCAGGAAGTGCAGGACTAGATCTCTGTACCTCCGCCCGAGTAGTATTGACCCCACAAATGGGTGTGCAAGCCTTGGGGACTGGAGTATTTGGACCTATCCCAGAGGGTTCAGTAGGTATAGTTTTGGGTAGAAGTAGTTCTGCGCTCAAAGGAATCAAAATTTTACCAGGAATTATAGACTGTGATTTTACTGGAGAAATTAAAATTATGATTGAAGCTGGTATGGGAGTCCTTGTCATCCCTCAAGGAGCGAGAATAGCTCAATTAGTGCTTTTGCCCATGTTTCGCTCTACTAATCCTTTCTTTAAACAAGAACGAGGGGACAAGGGATTTGGCTCCACAGGATCCCCTGGAGCTTATTGGGTTTCTAGTTTAGAGAATCGCCCCACTCTTACTTTAATAGTCAATGGGAAAAGGTTCCAAGGCCTTCCTGATACAGGGGCTGATTCTTCAGTGATTGCTAAAAGGCACTGGCCTGCAGCCTGGCCTCTACAGCCAGCCTCTACTACCTTGCAGGGAGTAGGAACGGCCAGTTCTCCAGAGTGCAGTACTCAATATTTAGATTGGGAGGACGAAGAAGGCCATAAGGGCATTTTTAAACCATTTGTCCTGGAACACCTTCCTCTTAATTTGTGGGGAAGAGATGTTTTACAAGCTATGGGAGCAGTTCTGACCACTGAACCTGTGCAGCGTATGCTATTGAAGCAGGGCTTTATCCCTGGTCAGGGTTTGGGCAAAAATCTGCAGGGGGATGTGCAGATTTTAGCAGACAAAAAAATAATACAACAGTCACCTGGACAGCATGCAGGGTTAGGAAATTTTTCCTAGGGGCCATTGCAGAGCAGCCAGAAAGCATTCCTATAAAATGGAAAACTGAAAAACCTGTTTGGATAGCGCAATGGCCCCTGAGTAAAGAAAAATTACAGGCTGCTCGTACTCTAGTCCAGGAACAGCTAGAAGCAGGACACATAGTGCCATCCACTTCTCCCTGAAATACCCCTATCTTTGTTATTAAGAAAAAGTCTGGTAAATGGAGGTTATTGCAAGATCTTAGAGCAGTAAATGATTGCATGGAAATTATGGGGGCAACTCAACCTGGGTTGCCTCAGCCTGTGGGTATTCCTGCAGGATATTATCTCTTAGTTATTGACCTGAAGGATTGTTTTTTCACCATTCCCTTGCATCCAAAAGACTCTGATAAATTTGCTTTCAGTGTACCTTCTATAAATTTCAAAGAACCTTACAAGCGCTACCAATGGGTAACATTGCCCCAGGGTATGGCCAATAGTTCTGTAATTTGCCAAATGTTTGTGGCACGGGTTATTGCCCCTATTAGGTATAAATATTCTCAACTGTATATAAGTCATTATTTGGATGACATCCTATTAGCTGGACAGGACCCAAAAGTAGTCCTTGAGGCTTTTGCTGACTTGCGAGAATGCCTAGCACATGCTGGGTTAGTTATTGCTTCTGAAAAGGTAAAACAACAGTTTCCATATCAATACTTGGGGCATCAGCTGTTGCAGACAGGAGTAAAACCGCAGAAGGTTACTCTTCGCCTAGATAGACTACGAACTTTGAATGATTTTCAAAAGTTGCTTGGAGACCTAAATTGGGTCCGGCCCAGTCTGGGAATTCCTACTGGAGACTTAAAACCACTTTTTGACATTCTGCAGGGGAATCCAGACCCAACCTCCTTTCGTGAGTTAACACCTCAAGCAAGGCAATGTATTACTCTAATTGAAGGAAAGCTTGCCTCTGCTCATATTAATTATATTGACTATAGTCAGCCACTACTGTTGATAATTTTCCCCTCCAAGCATAGTCCTACTGGAGTTTTTTGGCAGCAAGGACCCATCCTGTGGGTACATGAACATGTGTCGCCTGTAAAAATTGTTATCTCTTATCCATCAGCTGTGCTACGTGTTATTCAGAAAGGATATAAGCTTAGCTTGCAAACTTTTGGAATGTTACCTGATAAGGTTATTACACCTTATACCCAGGCAGAAATAACTTGGTTACAAAATTTTGCTAAAGATTGGACTTTATTTTTGTGCACTAATCCCTGCAAGTTAGACAATCATTATCCTTCTGATAAATTAGTCACCTTCTTTAAAAATCATCCGGTATGTTTCCCTAAAGTTATTTCTTTGCAGCCTCTGGCAGGGGCACGAAATGTGTTTACTGATGGATCTTCCACCGGGAGAGCTGTAGTAGCCTCCCCTCCTGATTTTGACATTCAGTCTGTTAATACTAACTCTGCTCAGGTGGCTGAATTGGTTGCTGTCCAGATGGCCCTAGAGAAATATGCTGATATTCCATTTAACCTTTTTACTGACAGTCAGTATATAAGCAAAATTCTTGCACCGTTGGAAACTGCAGCTTATATTGCCTCTGTATCTCGAGTCCAGATGCAGTTATTGGCTATTCAAACTTTGCTTTGGGCCCGATCTGTACCCATTTACGTAGGGCATTTGCGGGCTCATACTGACCTCCCTGGTCCTTTGAGTGAGGGAAACGCTTTGGCTGATCAGCTTACTCGTCAGATTTATGTAGTTAGTCAGGAATCTTATGAAGCTGCAGAAAAAGCTCATAATCGTTTTCATCTCAATGCTGGATCTTTAAGATTTCATTTTAAGATATCTCGAGAGCAAGCCACTAATATTGTTAAAAAGTGCTCTCTGTGTACAGAACTTTTAACTGTTCCCCATTTGGGAGTTAATCCTCGTGGGCTTGCCCCTAATCATTTATGGCAAATGGATATCACCCATGTTCCTTCTTTTGGGCGCATGCAATATGTTCACGTAACCGTGGATACATATTCTCATCTCATTTTTGCCTCAGCTCACACAGGAGAAAGATTACGAGATGTAAAAAGTCATTGTCTCCAGGCTTTTGCCTACATGGGAGTTCCTAAAACTGTAAAAACTGATAATGGACCAGCCTATACTAGCACTGGCTTTGCTAAATTTTGTTCTGAGTTTTCAATTTCTCACAAAACGGGTATACCTTATAATCCTCAAGGACAAGCTATAGTGGAGCGAGCGCATCGTACGCTCAAAGCCTATTTGCATAAAACAAAAAAGGGGGAATATGGTTCCACCCCCAGAGATCATTTATCTTTTATTTTATACATTTTAAATTTTTTGACTGTTGATGCTCAATCTCATACTGCCGCTGACAGGCATTGGCGGCCAGATTCTTCCGGGATGCCTCATGTCAAATGGAAGAATCTATCAGATGGCACCTGGCATGGTCCAGATCCTGTACTGGTGTGGGGAAGAGGGGCTGTTTGTGTTTTCCCGCAGGATGCTGACAATCCAATATGGGTACCTGAGCGGCTGGTGCGTGCTGTGGATTTTCCTGTCCAAAAGCCTGAAGACAGGACAGAGCCGAGAGATCAAAGAGATTCTGGCTTGTCAACTGAAGAGTTGCGGGTTTCCTGAGGAGCTGGCTGCGGTGGTCCGAGTGCCAAGGATTGTTCCTCGCCCTTCTACCTATCTATATCGGCAGCCACAGCTGTTGCTGCCACAGCAGCTAAGCTGCTGGATTTTTTATTAGTCAGTCAGTTGCTTCCTGCTAGCACAAAGGATACCTTCTCAGGGCAGGTTGCAAATGCCGTAGCCATTCAAATTGAGCTAAATTTACAAATGAATATTGCAGTTAATTTTGCTCTTGGTTGTGGTTAAAGACCACTGCTAGATGTTACAGTAATAAGCTTATTGCTGTTGTTTACGGACCCTGAGGTGTACAATTTACAAATTGGCTCTCAAAATTATTCTAGTTAGCTATACCAGGGTTATTTTCACCAGTGCTGAGACCTTACTTAAAAGGCTCCAATTTGGGCAGAATTATTAAGGATTGAGCAAGCACAGTCTCCTTAAAGGATGCTTACATATGCTGGAGCATCATCTTCATGGTCATGATGCCAGAGCCAAAGGCAAGCTCAGGTCAATGTTGCCACGTGGCAAGTCCTCTTAGCTATTGCCCCAGAGAATCTTTCAGCACAAATCTGGCTGAACTCAGTGATGGATGACTAGTGAGCCAAAGACGGGAAAGGCTTTTGGGGGGCTGCCTCAACCTAAGACAGGAAATGTGTTTTGACCTGGATGCTTTCCCATGACGGGTAAGGGGTATTGCCTGACGTCCAATGCCACCCAAGACAGGCCTAGTCATAATTTATACAAAAGGGGGACCTGTAGGGCCCTGGTCTCCCTTATTCCTGTGGTGCATTTGTGGGGACAGTTTATGATCAACTTACTAAGCTTCCTGTGTGTATCTGTGCTATGCTTGCCCCGCCTGGTGGTTAGCTGCAGGGCATTCACTCCATTGATAATATGGTCATTTCCCACCTGACTGGGTGGAGATCGTGGTTAGCTGCAGGGCATTCATTCCATTGATAATATGGTAATTTCCCACCTGCCTGGGCGGAGATCCTTGTGCTGCAGTCAGGTAGATAAAAACTCCCCCAACGCTGAATAAAGTGGCATTCGGCTGATCTCCTTCCGAATGACCCTGGTCTCTCTGTGTCTTCTTTTCAATCTCCAGGCCCTTGCCCGACTCGCGTTCGGTACAGTGGCGCGCGAACTGTACCGAGGGTGTAACACCAAATCGGGTGTTACACCTACCCCTCTGTCCGCCTCTCTTCTGCTTCTGGCCCACAGGTGTCCTGTATTTCTCTCTAAGGGGAGACAGCTTATTCTTTCAAAGTCACAAAATGTGTCCCCACTGAGAACATCAATGGTATCCAGGATAAAAAACCACGTCCTGGTCAGGGCCAGTTACAATCAGCCTTATCTCCTGCCACCACGATGCAGCAGCCTCCCAAGCCTGCTCTGGGTTCATGGCAACATCTCTCACCCCCAAGCCCTTGATTCATGCTTCTTCCATCACCTGGAAGCTTTCTCTCTTGTTCTTTAAAAATCTGGTCCCTTCTCAACTCTCAGGCCTGACCTTAACTGCTGCCTCCTCAGAGACACCTCCATGGCTCCTCTCCCCCACCCCAGGGGCTACCCTGACTCCTCCCTACCCCTCAATGGCCACTCCGCACCTCTATAAGCCTGTCTCTGCAGCCTGTTAGCTGCTCAGAGTCTGCTGGAACACTCACTCCTCTAGCTGAGCACCATCCGGCTCGCTCACCAGACTGGGGAGGTGTGAGGAGGGCAGTGTGTGTGCGTGCAGCTTCGGAGCCTGGCACTATCGTGAAAACATTACGGACAAGTGAGTTGACCCTCTGATAAGGCCTGGCCCTCTCAGGCAGGTAGGATTGTTCTGGACAAAGATCTCTGGGCTTTCTGTCTCAACCTCCAGGCCTGGTCATTTCTCCTGCATCACAGTACACAGACCTGCCTCCTCTGATGGTCTGGGCTCCTCTGCCACCTCCTTCAGACGCTTAGAAGTACTTGTTTAATGATGAACAAAGAGACCATGAGAAGCCATCTTGACACTAAACTGGGAAAAACCAAACTTGGGCACTCAGGGGGGCTGCCACACCTTGTTGGGCATATGCCTATTCCTGATACTATTTGTTCTACTGAATTATTTCTGGGCAGAGGACATGAATCTGAGGATGAGAAACTGCATCTCTGAGGTACAGGGAGTGTGCATTGCACAATCAAGTGGTGAACATGTGTGTGTGGGTGACAGGTCTGAGGTGAGTCCGAAGCTTTGGCACGGGAAAGGTTTGTGTAAGTGCGTGTTGATATGTGCATGTGCGTGCACGCGTGCCCAGGGCAGGGTGAGGAGCGTATGGGGTTTGAGGGCCCATGTACATGACAGGGAATTCGAGGCAGCTGATGGTTATGCCTGAGGACTGGGAAAGAGCTCTACAACAGTGCAAACCCAGACAGGCAACCAAATGCCAGGAGCACACTAGGATCACGGTTTCTTCCTGGGCTAACATCGTGGGGACACTGATGTTCAGCGTGGACTGAGGGTCTCTGGGCCACACCGAGACCAGTGTAGGTCACTGTGGAAACAGCTGTTTCTGTCCCAGTCCCCTCGTGTTGGGACGCACCACTCTGTATGGATCTGCCTCCTCGGAAGGAGGAGCCACTTCTACCAGACTTTGCTTTTGTATGGCAGGCCCAGGAAGTGCTTATTTGATGATGACCAATGAGAAGCCTGGGTTTTAGACTCACACCTATGCCATGTGGCTATTGTGAGGATGACTGTGAGTAACTCGTGTGTAATATTTAGCCCTTGGCACTCCACCAGTGTGAAGTCAACAATGCTAGTTAGTGTCTACTGGGGCAGACTTCTGGGCTAAAGCCAGCAAATGAGCCACATAGTGCAGTGATTAAAAGTCTTTTCAAATGTAGGAATCATTCACCACGAGGAGCAGGGGGTGGACTAGGCAGCAGGTTCGTGGCTGACCAAAGGCTCAGCCTGAGCCCCGGCTTGATCTAAGGTCGAATGACAGCGCTGGAATCTGCTCAGACGCCTAGTCCATTTAGACAAGCAAGTCTGTGGTGCCAGGACCCAGCCCAAGAGCAGCTAGACACATTTTAAAACTTAGAGCAGAGGCTAGAACCAAAGGTGAAGCAGCCTAGGACAGCTGGGAGCCGAGTCTGGAGCCCTGTGCCAGGCTTCGGAGCTTCCGGGTGGCGATGGACAGGCTTGTGAGGGGTAGGGGGTGTCCAGAGAAGGCAGCCTGGCCTAGGGCACAGCTGTGCTCTGCTTTCCCCAGATGACATCTGAGGGGTGAATTCCCACAGGCCCACCTGCCTCAGGAGCAAGTAAGGCCTGTGCCAAAGCCCAGGGCACACTCTCTAGGGCTGACCTTGGACCTACAGGTAGCAGGAGAGATGAAGGTCTTGGGCCCTCAGCTCTTAAGCCCTAGGGTTGCTCCTAAAGTAGGGTTTGGTGTCACATGGCCATTAAAATAACCTGTTGTTACCGTCTGGGTTAGGCTTGGAGAGGAGAGCCCAACTATGTGGGTCAGGGTCTCTGATCTGGCTGGGAGGAGGGACAGGGGCTCCAGGAGACTCACCCACTTCGTGGTTGTGAGGAGTCAGGGTCTTTTCCAGTCTCTGAGAGCTTGAGATTGCTCCCAGCCCAACACCACCACTCAGGGTAGTGAGGCCATGCCAGGAATACTGACTTTCAGAAAATTCCACTGAGTCACAGCTTCTATAACCGTTCCTCTAAGAATCCTTCCCTGGCCGCATCCCATCTGTGCTCCCAAAGTCTTCCCTTTGGTAGAGAAGTAGTCACATGGCCTGTGGGGACTGTCCGCCACGTGAGCTCACCGTGTCAGATGGGTGAGTAGGCTAAAATCTGGGCTTCGTGGGGCCATTTCCCAGAGAGGTCATGTGACTGCTCAGTGCCTCAGTTTCCCTACCTGGGCAGTGGGAACAATCACACTGGGCTGGCTCCGGGTGTAGGGGCCTTTCCAGTGAGGCCACATCTGTGCCAAGCTGGTTAACCATGCCCTGCCTTAGCACAGAGGCCCACAGCTGTCTGCAAGGCTAGGGTCTGGAACCCACATGGCCCATCCGTGCAAATGGACATTGCCCAAGGCCTAGGACATGATTTAGACGCGTACGCCCTGGGCCGTCCTAAGTAGGGCCCTTTGATTTGTGTCTCACAGCCTGTGACCCCGAGGCCAACCCCACTCCAGTCCACCCCTCCATGGGGGCCTCTGGGCTCGTACCTGAAGGCGCGGATGGTGGTGAGTCCTTCCACAGTTTCAGCAAAGTGTGAGAGCAGCGGGAGCTGTGTGGTGTCATCCAGCTGCTGCAGATCCCTGCGACAGACAGCAGCGGTTAGCAGGGCAGCGTGTGCTCAGCCTCAGCGGGAGGGCAGCCGCAGCTGCCGGGCTGGGTGGCCTCTTCGCCTTCAGCCTCAGTTTCTCCTTGCTGAGAGAGACAGTGATGGGATGGTCCCATCACGTTACTGGGGACAGCAAAGATGCTTACGCGGAGGGCTTCAACAGAGCCCGCTAAGCCCAGGTCCTTTCACCTTGGGCAATGTCCACCTCCCATCTGGTTCCATATCACAGGTGGACACCCTGGATAGGGGACAGCTGGCCAAAGGAACAGGAAGGCCAGATTTGACGGTCTCAATTCCTTGTTTCCTAAGAACTACAGGCCTCAGGGCATCCTAGGCTAGGATCTAAATATATAGTTCCTGGGTGGGGAGAGGAGGCTACACGTCTCCATGGCAACAAGGGGCCTCCTGCTCCCTATAGCCATGCTTCATATGCCAAGTAGGCCAGCTGGGACACAAGAAGCAGCTTCCCTAGACACTGTTCCAAGAGTCAGGTACCAGGAACAGGGCGAGCATGTCTTCCCCGGCAGAGGGATGAACTGTGTGGGGCAGCTTGTGCTACAGCGTGTGGAAATACTTCAAGTGAACAGTGCAGTGTAATGTTTGGAAAGACACTGTCATTTTGGTAACGCCAGCACAGAATGTCCCCCTGGGTGCTCAGAAACTCCAGGCCATTCAGACAAAAAGTCATTTATATCAATGCTGATTCTTATGAGCAGGTGATTACAGTAAAAAAAAATGCATTTAAACATAATGATTTTGTTACCAAGCAGTATTTTGACTCTTGTTTCTTATCAACTATACACACTTGGAAAAGGTACTTAACTTTTATGGACATTACCTGGAGTTAAAAAAAAAAAGTACATTTTATATCACAAATACTTACATGCTTATATGACCAAAGCAAAGGTTTCCCAGAGCTGTTATGAATATAGTCCGATAACTCATGTTATAGATCAAAATAGAATGCATACATACATTCACATGTATGTGTATGCAAACATGTATACATACATATTAGGAATGAAGCCCAGTGCCTGGAGCATGGCAGGCAAGCGCTCTACCCGACCCATTCCTAATCTCGGTTCTACCTCACTGTTTCTAACATGCGAATTATGAATCGGGATATTGATTTAATAATGGTTGTAATCGGCGGTTTAAGTAATTGTGGTCTTTTAGTTTTTCATTCTAATTTTTTTTGAATCAGTGAGTTTCACAGAATAACTCTTAGGAAGAACTCTCTAGAATACTTCGAGGAGGAAATATGGGTGTGTGTGCGTGTGTGTGTGTGTGTGTGTGTGTGTGTGGCATGCCCTAACCTCACAAGGGCAGATCTGACCCACGAGAGTAGCTGCAAGAGCCCTAGTCCATCATATTCTCACATCAGGTGCCACCGGTGTTCCCATAGAGACCAGCCTGGTTCCCAAGTCAGCGTGGCTCCTGGGATCATACAGTCCTCACGGTGACCATTGGGACAGATGAATGAAGGACATAAATGAGCATTTACCCTGCCCTAGCAATTCCATCCTGACCACATCTCCCAAGGAAACAACTGAGATATGAACTGTATAGCACATGTGCTGACCGACGGTAGCTAGGAGAGGCATTTCCTCCATTCCTCTTGGCTCTTTCTAGTTCCAATTTTGGGAAAGCACAGCTCTATTACTTTTACGATGATGATTCTGGCAAGCGTCCCAAACTGCCACCACAAAGGACTTTCCTATCCCTGTTCCCACACCTCTACCCACCAGACTAGAATGCCGCTGTCACCTGGATGCCACTCGGAAGTACTTCTGGATGAAGTAGCACACCACAGCTAGGGGTAGGAGAGCCACGAGGAACACGGGTGTGACATAGGAGATGACAGTCAGGGCAGAGACACAGAGCAGGGTGGATCGGCTCAGACACTCCAGCGTGGATGGGATGTGCTGAGGAGGTGAGGGGAGACAGCGGGGACATTTCTGTATTAGACTCTTCGGAGTACTACGTGCCACAATGTTTGTCTTTCGTTTTATGGCAGGCTCATAGCGCATCTGTCCCGCTACCCTGCAAGCTCTCTGTGGGCAGGAGTCAAGACTCTGTTTTTCTCACCGTCTAGTGAGATAAGTCAACAAAGGAAATAGGCTGAACTCAAGGGAATATTCAGAATATCTGAGCCAGGGAAATCTTAGATAGAAGCCAAAAAGACCTGGTTTCCCTTCAGACTTACAAAGCCTTCAAGGGAGGCCCCAGACCCCAAGGCAGTGTCCATCAGACAGGGACACCGGGATCCCCACAAAGGGACACTGGGCTCTCTACATGGACTCTGATCATCTATGCAGAGAGACCAGCATCCAAGAGGAAAAACCCCTGGGGTCCCAAGGAAATCATGGCATAGTCGGTACCTGGTCAATGGTGTTACAGTCAGATGAAAACCTGTTCAGGATGCTCCCCAGGGGTGTGGTCTCAAAGAACCTAGGAGGCAAGAAGAACCACTTTTTACTGATTTAGTTTGTTTATGGGATGATTTAAATGTTCCTAGAACATCTGTAGGTCTGGCTTCCTCGGAGCAGTTGCCTTCGTGGGTCTACAAATATCTGGCTGTGTCCTTGAGAAGTCCTACAGCCACTCAAAGGGTGTTGGCTTCCATTTAGCCTCCTTCCCTCACAGGTAGTCACGGATGTCCTCCTCAGTCTGACTCACTTGGCAGCTGATCCCTTGGGACACAGAGTCCTCTCCCAGAAGCGTAGGTCCCCGTGGACAGCCTGTCAACTGGCTGACAGTGAGAGGCTATGCTGACTGTCAGCACTCTGTCCTGGAGTTGGCCCAACCCAACCAGAGAGTTGCTAAACTTCAGATTGGGGGCAAACAGAGAATAAGTCAACAAGGCTGCCCTGTCCATGGGCCACAGAGAGATAACAAAAGTTGGAAGTACGGTTGTAGCCAGGCAGGGGGCTGTGAAGTAGGGTCCCAGAGGTCTGGAAGGCATGAGACCATGTAACACGTTTGTCTCTGTGGTTCGGGTGTGATGTTATAGCTTCTAGACACCTGGCACTTTCTGAGCTCTGCTCCATCACATGAGGGCAATTTGAACAGTTAATCCTGCTTCCAGTGCCAGAAACTGCAGGCTGCGGAGGGAGGGGAGAGTGGAAGCAGAGGAACTTGTGGGCTGAGACGGACAGATTATACCACCTAGGGAAGGGAGTTAACCTTTACCCAAAGTTTGCAGATGCCCATGTTGAAGGCTGATGTGAACATCAGATGAGCCAATCATGTAAAATAAATGCTCACAGGGTCTGCCGAGTAAATGTCAATTCTCTCTGTTTCTTGCATAAGGACACCCTGGCTTGAGTCATCCCCACAAGCCTGTGACAGAGGCCATCAGTGTTCATCTTATAGAGGAGGGATTTGGGACTCAAAGCATAGTGTCCTGCCCTGGTATTATTGGGTCTGGAGTACCTCATGGGGGCCAGGATAATGCAGTTGAGCAGACTGTGGTGCAACCTCTTGGCCACTTTCAGTCCTGTCCACTCCACAGTGACAGAGGTGACAAGGCACAGCACGATACCCAGGCTGCAGAGCACGGTGAATACCATGGCATAGACAGACTGGTCCAGGGCACATTCCTGGGGTGGGGGGATGAGAGTATCCTGGGGTTGTCTGTGGGCTCAGCCCCCCCCCTTCTCTCTGCCAGCCCTGCTGTGGGCTGCAATCATACCTGGCTGAGGGAACAGTTCCTGGCAGCAGGGCTCAGCACCAGGGCACTGTCAGTCCACTTGGCCAACCAGTAGTCAATGGCCACCAAGACCATGTGCTTGAGCAGCTGGGAGAAGACAAGCAGGGACAGGAGCAGAACGCCGGCAGAGGACAAATACTTAGAGCAGGCTCGCCACGGGATCTTAGCTCGCTGATGCAGCACCGAGGATAAGTCGTCATCTTCCTCGCTCTCAGCGGCCTCCTCTGTGGGGCGCAAGAACCCACCCTGTAGCTTCACAGATCCCAACTCTCTGAAGATGAACCAGGGGACATCTTATTCCCACTTTGAGATGGGAAAGCATATAGAAAAAAGAAAGATGCGCCATCAAACCACGCTACGCGACCATGCCTAGAACCCTGGGTTTTAGTCTCTCCATGTGTGATGGCTAATACTGTCAAGTAGAATCACCTATAAGACAAGTCGCTTGGCACGCTGTGATGGATTATCTACAACAGGCTAATGAAGTTGGGAAGGCCTGCCCACCACGGGTGGCGCCAGTCCATGAGTTGCAGTACTAAACTGAATAAAAAGGAGAAAGTGAGCTGAACATTTGTGGCTCTCTGCTGCCTGATTGGGGATACAAAGTGACCCCCCAGCCTCGTTCATGTCACCACGCCTTTCCTGTCACGACGGGTTATATCCCTAGACCTGCAAGCCCCAACACACCTTTCTGAAGGTTGCTTCTTGTCAGTTATTAAAAGGAACTAGCTTATGGTGGGAGTTCACTGCACTCCCAGGCTGGTGGTCCATACCTTCCTCCTCTTCCTCATCCAGTAGAAGACCATCTTTGGAGGACATGGCACGGGGCAGGCCCTGAGACGGCTCTGCGGCTTTCCTCTCCATGACTGTCTCCTGAAAGACAGACGGACACCGGCCAGTGTCTTCAGGGGGTGCTTGTGGGAAAGGAGAGGTTGGGGACAGCTACATTAGTGCCAGAGTTTATTTCTTCTCTTTATCAACCAACAGCACCTGCTATCTCAGAGGGGAATATTCTTCTGTGTGTGTGAAGGAGTCTATGTAGCCAAGATCAGCCCTGAATTCTCCATTTTCCTGCCTCATCCTCCCCAGTCTTTTACTATAGGTATGCACCACCACACCTGATTCTGCCCTGTCTTAGTCTCCGAGATGCAAGCAGCTCAGGTGGGCACACGACCGTGGACTGGCTAACCCTCACATGCCAGCATCCTAACAGGGTGAGCCCACGACTGGATGAGTAAGAAGGTTCTGCTGAGCTGTGAGAAAGCCCAGGGTTACTGACACCGTGCCGCTGCAGTGAAAATGGGGCAGATCTGAGTGCAGTCGAGCAAAGAGACAGAGAGAAACCAGTGACGAATGAAGCCACAACTCTCCTGGGGCTCTCTGGTTTCATGAACCAACAATTCCTTACCACCACCACCCCCCTTTTTTTTGTTTAGATAGTTTGAGCTGGTTTTCAGGAGTCTTTCAGCTAAGTGGTATCTGGACATCTGTGTGCATCTGAGTCTGTCCTGGGTCCCTGCACAGGTGCCAGCTATGCCCTGGAAGAGCAAATTCAAGACAACCCTACATCTGTCCTTTTGGAGACGTCATGGGGGTGATGAGGACCAGCGGGCCTTCTGAGCTCAGATTTAGTAGAACCTTCTATTTAAGGATGGCTATCTGGTCCCCATATTCTCACCTTCTCCAGTTCTTGGTCTTGCCGATTCATGAGGGTTTTCCAATGCTCAAAGAGCTGGCACTCAGACCTCTGGAAGTCCTTAAGTGTCCCCTCTCTCTGAATGGTACCGTCCTTCATAGCGATGATCTGCCAAGGAAGCCACAATATAGGTAGCTTAGAGAAGTCTGAGACAGAGGGATGGCCATCTTGATGTACTGTGCAGTGTGGTAACCCACCCTCACCAACATCATTCTCAGTGGGTGTCCCAGCAGAGCTAACGAGTGTACCTTGGCCAGTTTCCAGACACTGAGCAGGCCAACTGTACGCTACCCCGAGTTGTTCCTGATGTAGAGTCTATCAGTTGTGGTAACATGCTTGTTAGTCTAAGTGAGTGTGTCTGTGCCCTTTTGGAGTACAGCAAACTGTATCTGAAGCACGAACGTCACCATCATACAGAGCCAGCTTTAACTGGCACCCACCCATCCTGAGGTCCTGTGCACAAGGACCTCATGGGGCAGACACCTCCATGTTTGCTTTACTGGACTCAGGATTATTCTCCAATACAACCACAGTGCTTTGCTTTCTGAAGCCATTTAACCTGTTTTTTAATAGCTTTAAAATTGTTTTTTTTTTCTTTTCATAGAGGAGGGGGCTCTCACTCCACAAGGAAGGTTTATTTTGAAAGAAATTAATTAACAGACCTATTTGGCTCAGACTTGAAGCTCAGAGAGGGTCTCAGATGTGTGGCTGCTATCCACAGAAGTTTTGACACAGGAGTAGGCAGGTGGTCAATCATCTTTATCTTAGCATTAAGTGAATCCCAATGAGATGGAGAAAAACTATGCCCTACCTACTGAAAAACGGGGAGGGGAGTAATCAGTGTGGGGGTCACAACACCATGTTCTGTGGGAATGTTGTCTGCAGGACTGCTGCCACTGTTCTTCCAGCATTCTGCATCTGACTGAGGCTCCACCCAACCCATCCCTGAAGGCCAGTGATCCAGGGAGTCGGCTGGAACAGGATCATCCACAGCCAAGCCAGGCAGGGAATGTCTGCAGGCGCAGGTGACACCAAGTCTCTGGACTATTCAGTATTTCTTAGCCTATACAAAACCACCCAGGGCTGGTGTCTTGTGCTTTGTGACCATCAGCCATTGCTGCTGGGATTGGACCGGTTCTGTTGAAGATCACACATGCATGCATACACACACGCACACACACACACACCGCTCCACAGTCTGTCCTCTTGTGTTCCCTACCCAATCTGCATGAGGCAAGTACTGTAGCTTGTGAGTCACCAGGACCACTGTCCTCTTGTCATCCCGGAGCAGCTCAAGGATGCCAGCCTGCATCAGGTGGTCACTCAGATGGACATCCAAAGCTGAGAAAGGGTCATCCTGAGAGAGATGATACAACGTGTGGGGAACAGGTGGATGTAAGCAGAAGTCTCCAGAGTCCTATCGAAGCTTGATCTAGGTACCGACACCAGCTAGCTTTGTGGCTAGCCTTGAAATCCCCACATGTCCTCTTGAGGGCTCCAGTGTCTTACTTATCACCCTTAAACAGACATTATCAGTCGGCTTCTGGCCCTCTGCGGCATCCATGGATACCCATCTCCTACGATGCCTGAACTCCTCAGGACGGTGCCCCAGGTCTCTCCAGTTTGCTCAGCCCCCCTTTTTATTCCCACTTCTCATCTGTCCTTCCCAATTGCCCGAGCTGTCCTTTCTGTGTGACACGCTGATCTGACTTCTGCGTGAAGCGCTTTCCATCCAGCATCCACCTAAGTACAGGTCCTGCTCCCGTGTCCTATCCTCTCTGTCCCAGGGACAACCCTGTGCAGAGCCAGGTCTGGTAGTCTGTACACCCCTGCCTGCAAGATCCCCAGGATCTCACATCCTGAGCTGTCCCTGTGACCAATGAACTTATCGAATGTAGGAAGGTAGCCACTGGACTCTTCTTCACGGTCATTTAAATATCAGATGGGGCCTTGGATGACCTAGAACCTCATAAATTGCTGACTGTGTGTCAGGTCTAAGAATTACGTGAAGCATCACTGGGGAGGAGAGCTGTGTGTGCTGAGGGTCGGGGCACAGAATAAAGCCAGGATCAGAAAGCTGAGGTCGCTTGTGCCGAGGCTTTGTCTGAATGCCTATTTCCTTTTTGCTTAATTGAGTCTTCAAGGCTCTCTCCAGGAAGCCCTCCCTGAACACTCTGGCCATCATAGCTTAGCGTTGAACCGGCTATATTTCCTGTACATATGTGAGTCTGTCTCCCTAATCAAACTTCAAATCTTCAAGGTCAAGGGCTGGGTATTAAGAGTCTTCAGTATCAACCAAGGTACATGAGTCATGGGGGGGGGGGGACACGTTTTGTCTCGTATTTGACACTTAGAGTGTTGTGTTGAGGAGGGTTCTGAGGCCAAGCTGAGTTCCCTAGAGAAATAACTCAGAAATTCATTAGCAATGTCTAACCTGAGCACAAGCTGGGAAATGGTGTTTGTACTCTGATGGTGGGGGCTGCTGTTTGGTCCTTTAGATACGTAGTCTCTAACCACGGCTTGCCTGCTCTCAAGGTGACTGGAAGGCTCAATGGGAAGTCCGTAATAAGCTATCTGCACTGTTCTTGCCTGCCTTGGTTTCTCTACAAGACGACGCTGTGTATCTAGCAGGAGAAATTTGTTCCTGATTGGAGGGGGTGTTGGATGATGATGAGTGTAAGGGAACCAGGCAGTCAGATGTGTGTGTCCAAGGGGAGCTTCAGCTGGGGCACTCACCAAGAAGACAACATTGGTGTGCTGGTAGAGGGCTCGGGCCACACTGATTCTCTGCCGCTGACCACCAGACAAGTTGATACCCTGTCACCAAAGCAGAGGAAAAGATCATGCTTTCAGCCCTTCAGGTTCTCACTGTGCACTTGGAGCTCTATGAGAAGATGGAGTCACCCCCAGACAACAGTCGGGGTGCTGTGTAAATATTCTCCGAACGGAAGCATTCTCTCCTGGATAGAGAAAGGAAGCTTATAAGACTCAGGGAGCTAAGGAACGTTAATGGTATTCAGGAAGTAAGGAAAACTCACAAGGTTCAGAAAGCTCCTGAAACTTACACGATTCATGGTTATAACAGCAGAAAGCAATGCAATTGCTGCAGAAGAGAGACTCCAACTGGCCACTCTGCAGTAAGTTATGCAGGCTGCTGCAGGGAAGCAGCTTTTGTGAGTTATTAGCCATGTTGGAGTGGGCTTTGGATGATGCAGCTGCCTTTGAAACAGTCATACTTCCTTAATTAACCCCCAATAGACTCACAGGTTCACTAAGACAGACTTGGATGGAACTGGTTTTGGGTCTGTTGTTGGTGCCATATCTGGGGTAAACAGAGATTTCTTTATGCCTCCCCAGGGGAAGACACGTAACACAGCACAACAGTTATCTCAATTTCACACTACTTGAAGTTCTTCAGGCCTTTCCTTTGTCCAATTCTACCATTCTTCTTCCTAAGAAGGACCTCAGGGAACAGTGGGAGCACGGTAGGGAGCAGGGTGGGATCTGCTACTAACCCGTTCCCCAATCTGAGTCTGGTCTCCATGGGGCAGGATGTCTATGTCCGGTTGCAGGGAGCAGGCTTCAATGACCATCTTGTACCTGGAGAGTAAGGACAGGGGTTAGCTGACTAACCTGGTCAGAGTGGGGCCTGAATCCTTTCATGGTCATTAGTCTGTGGCTTGCTGTGCCCGGCGAGTGTTGGCTTTAATGCACTTCCTGCCTAGGGCAAGCAAACACCATGAGAGCATAAAAGAGCTAAGGTCAGCGCTCACACAGCCTGGGGCAAGTTAAATATTTGAAGGATGAAATCGTATGGAAGCAAATAGGCTGAGTGAGGGATGAGATGGGGCTTATGGTCCCCGAGCAGTGGGAAATGCTGTAGCCAGAGCTCATGCTGGGGCACCATCTGGGAAAACCGCTGCTGATTGTTTGGAGGTGGTAATGATGATGGTTGATCAAATATTTGCCTAGCCTGCACTTCTCATCCTTTTCTGGCCAGCTCTACGTCTGAGCAGGAGCCAGCCAGCATCCAGGGAGTTTCTTGGTGACACATGTCCTTAGGTAGCTTTGGATTTGACACCCATTTCAGTAATGTACTGGCTCACCTTGGGTAAGGTATTTAAGCTTCAGAACCTTGCTTCCCTCGCCCAGAAAATGGGCATAAGAGTATTACTGCCAGGGATAAGCACACGTAGGAGAGTGGGAGCTACAAGGTTAACCATGCCTAGCTTAGCCCCACTCCCATAGCTGGACAAAGCAGCAATGTCCTCACCCTCCTCTCACACATGGGAAGGGGCTGCTGGAACCAGGCACCTCTGGACCCTTTGCAGACGGACTAGATAGTGGCGGCTGGATTCTAGGATGCCCACAAGCGCCAAGACCACACCCAGCCCTCCCAGTCCTCTGTCAGATGCTATTACCGCTGCTTATTGAAGGGACTCTCGAAGGTGATGTTCTCCTCCACAGTGGCGTTTAGCAGCCATGGTTTCTGAGATGCATAGGCCACAGGGCCTCTGGTCCTAGGACAAACTGGTGGTGAGGGTTATGCTCTTCCCTGGGGGCTCATTCTCAGAGCAACTGTCAGGCCAATCAATGGCTTAGGCCTTGAGATGGCCAGGTCAGGTGACAGGAATCTGTGATGGGTCCTGCACTGCTCTTTCTGATGGCCTCGATCCTCCAAAAGGATCTCTAGTTCCTCCAACCCCGCTTTGTACCTCTAATCCCAGGGACCCAGTATGCAGCCACATGTGAGGGTCTGAGTACAGCCTAACTTGGGAACTCACTGTGTGATCACATGGGTATACGGGGAGACCCAGGACTTGGCTCTTTCTGAAAGGAGAATGGGGAAGGTCCCCCATGACATAGGCTTTGGGAGGAAAATCTCCCAGGTCAGAGGAGACCAGATAGAGCCTGCTAAAGCAGGCAAGACTGCATCAAGACATGAATCAGTGTTCTGAGGCCAAGTGGAAGCCCTAGCCTAAGCCTCGGGTGGCTATGAACAGGACTTTGATCCCATCTACCCTAGCTTCCACCAGCCCCATCCCAACACTGTCACCCAACCAAGCAATTCCTGACCCAGCTCCTTTAATCCCTCAGCAGCTGCTGAACTCTGCACAAAGGACACTTTTACAGAACCAGGGCCGGGGCAATCACATTCCGTGTGCTGCAGTTTCCAAGGCCCCGCTTCCCGCTGAGAATAAACAGGTATGATATCCACAGGTATGGCAACTCCCGGAACACAGCGGAGCACAGAGCTCTTTCCAGGACCCAGCTGCTCCCAGCACAATGGCTCTTCCTTTGAGGAAGCCTGCCGGTCAGGCGTTCACGCTCAGCACAGGTACCTGACATCAGAGTCTGCCGCTGTATCCCGCTCTGGGCCGCTGCAGTGGGAGAAAGACACAGGTCAGCCCCACCATGGAGATTTTAGCTCCTTCAAACCCCACCACGTGCTTCTGCAGGCTCTGGCACCCAGTCTGCAGATGTGGCCTAGATGTGGTGAGGCGGGCAAGCCTCACTCCCTGACCATGTGGGTACGTGAAGAAACCCAGCAGTCGGGTCATTTAATGGGGAGAATAGGGTGGGAAGGCCCCATGCGGGGAAACTTCCTGGGTCAGAGGAGTAGCCTGGTAGACTTCTCAGCCTCACCCTGGACTCTAGGTTCAAACGAGCAAGTCAAGACCTCAGGCCAACAGGGTGCTCTGACCCCAGCCAGGTTGGGCCAAGCAGTCGACAGAATCTGTACCATGTGGGTGGCCACCTACAATCAGGAAGCTGAGAGAGAAGTTCCAAGCATGAATTGCGGCCCTTCCCACATGGCACACCAGAAGAATCTTAGCATGTAGGGGAATCAGCCAGAGAGAGACATGGGCACTGGTGCTCCTGGGCACCGCCTGCTCCCAACAGCTCCAGCGTGAACTGCTGTTATTTTATTATCGTTGGGCACATCTGGACTTTCACATGCCACGTCTGGGTTTGGGCTCAAGTGGTACAACCACTATGGTTTGAGAGGCTGGGCCTGTGGGGACGAGGTGGCAGGCAAGGCAGAAAGTAGCAGAAGAGGTGTCTCTGAGGCTGTGTGGGAAGCCTTAGTTGACTGGTGAGCTGCCCAGAGGATCAGCTTCGCCAGTGCAGCATTCAGCCTCCAGGCTTTGCCTGTGTTCTCAGGGAAGGAGTGAAGGCTGTGCTGTCTTTGTCAACCATCCATTAACATTGGAATTTTTAGTCTTTCATTGAGCATATTTAACATGACTGAATGTTCTGTGTATAGCATGAAGGATGCCCATCGCTGCTTCTTAGAGACAAGGTTTTTGTTTTTCTCATATTCCTGGAGCCTTTCAAGAACTATCTTTCCAATTATTTGTTTCCTACCTCATAATTATTTTTTATTTAAAGGCAGGGATTCTTGTCTTCTAGGCTGGCCTTGAACTCCCAATCCTCCTGCCTTCACCTCCTAGGTACTGGGATTACAGGTGCACCACCAGCCCGGGCTCCTGCCACACAAGCATTGTTTGTCTAAGGATTTTGTCCTCCCCTCTGTAACCAATTTGCCTTCACTGAAGCTGCCAGGCTTAGCCTCACGCTTCTGAGACCCTGTGACTGCACAACCTTGGACTCACACTTAGTGTTCTCACCCACAGGCCCCAGCACCCCACCCATGCCAAACCTGTCCCAAGGCGGTACCTGGGGTCCTCTCCCTCGCTGTCCGAAAGGCTGCTGGGTCAAAAAGAAAGATGAACACCAGTTAATTCCCGATTGCCTTCCATCATGCCGGAGCTTCATGGAGAAGCAGTCCCTGCTCCTCCCACCTCCCACCCTTTCCAGGGGCCCGGGTGGCTTCCTGGAAGCAGAATTGACTCATCTCAATCTCCACGTCCGTCCGAGTACCGTCCAAACAGCACAGGCCCAGCTGCTGCTACTGGCATTGACCTGGGGCAGCCATGAGGCTGGCTGGGCACCATACTGGTTTTGTACCCAGGACAACTGAAACCAGGGAGGGAATTTGACTTTCCCACAGCCCCCTACAGTCACCATTGCACACAATGCTTCTCACACTGCAGAATCTAATGGCAGATCAAAAATAATTGGAGCAACTGTTTTTAAAAAGTAGAAAACGTCTGTGTGCACGGCAGGTGGTTTAAATCTGTCAGTGCGGGGAGGCGAAGCTTCTCACAGTAAGGGGCACATTTGCTAAACAGTGATCTAAATCTTGGGGCCAAGTTTCTCTGTGCTCTGTCTCCTGTGCCAGTTCAATACCTCTCAACATTCCAGAAACATCTTCCACCAATGGAATGTGCACTTGTGATCTACCCATGTGGGAAATCAATCTTCTCTGTATTCATATTCATTTGTGATTACAATTTCTAAATTAATAGTATTTCTAGACTGGGCTGCATATAGCTCAGACTGACCTCAAGTTTGCTCTGTAGCTAAAGATGATCTCCCTGCTCCCACCTACCAGAGGCTGGGACTGTAGCCTGTACCACCACACCCAGGTATCTTATTTTAACAATGCTGAAGACAGCCATCATGCATTGAGCTTTTATAAGTACTGATGAACACTGTAATAGAATGGTCACTTGATATTTTTTAGATTTGTTATGTATTTGTTTATTATTTATTTATTTTATATGTGTGCATTAAGCCTGTATGTAAATATGCATGCCCTCTAGCCCAAGGTCAGAAGGTGTTGTATCCCCTGGAACTGGAGTTACAGGTGTGAGCTGTGACAGGTGTGAGCGGCCATGTGGGTACCAGGAAGTGAACCTGGGTCCTCTGGAAGAGCAGCTAGGTCTCTTAACTTCTGAGTCATCTTTCCAACCCTAGAATGATCACTTTTAATGTACACTGAGGTTTCTTTTGATTTCTCAACTCCATTTTTCAGACAGGCTCTGAGAGGCTAAGTTAACTTGTTCAAAATCACACAGCCAGAAAGTGACAAAAACCTGATAGGTATCTATCCTTCTCTGGGGAGGACCAGGAGAGGTGTCTGTCCTGCTCTGGGGAGGACCTGGCGAGGTGTCTGTCCTGCTCTGGGGAGGACCAGGCAAGGTTATCTGTCCTGTCTGGGGAGGACCAGGCAAGGTGTCTGTCCTGCTCTGGGGAGGACCAGGCGAGGCCATGACATATTTGTTGACACCAGTTCCTGGTCCCTTCCTCTGGGTCTTGTGGTCCCTGCCCATTCTCCCAGCCCAGCCTAACCTAGCACCTCTAACCACCAGATTGCTGTCATGGACAGATTGCGAGCACGAGGCAGAGAAACAGCGCTGACAAATTCCTGCCCTAAGGCCAAGGTTCAGATGAGTTTCTCTTGGGGGGCTTCCTCCAGAGAAGCTAAGGATGTGGTCTGGATCTCTGTGGCGTCCCTGAGGACTCAGCACACCCCCTCCAGCCCTGACTCAGCCCTGACTCGATCATCTTGATCCTGGCTGCTCAATTAGCTCTCCTAATGGACTGCCTTGCTCTCCATCAGCTCCTGAGCGAGCCTGGGGTGCCCAGTGGGATTTAAAGGCAGGAAGAATATCTTTTCCAGCCCCCGCAGTGCTTAGCACGTGACAGAGCTGTAATAAATGGAGCCTGTTAACAGTGACTGATCATTAGGAAAGAGAGATGGAGGCGGGTTTTGCTAGATGCCATTCCTCTGCACAGTGTCAAGGAGCCTGAATTCACACTCTGGTCTCACCTTACAACTGAATCCTGTCCCCACTTTACAGATGAGCACACTGAGGCTCAGGGTTGCAGAATAGGCTTCATACAACAGAGTCAGAAAGAGGCAAAGCTGAGGTGCTAATCTAGGTTTACTTCCTCTTTCTATTGTAATCCTAAACTTCTAGCAGGAACTTTACTAAGGCTTTGTGTATATATCTTAAGCTAAAAAGCAAAGAACAGTACGTTTGGCAAGCATGCTCTCTCACTGAATGCTCAAGTGTGTGCGTGTGTTTTATATGTACTTGCTCATATAGCCATGTGCACATGTTGGCGCATGCAGTCAGAGGCCAGAGGTCCACACAGAGTGACTTCCCCCTTGGTTTTTGAGACAGGACTCCCATGAGCTGGAGCTCACTGGAGCAGCGAGTGCGGCTGTCCAGCAAATGCTGGGAACCACACGTCAGCCTGCAGGTGCTAGATCGTAAAGTACCAGCCTCCAATTGCCCGGCAAGTTCTTCACCGTTTTCTCTCAGGGGTACTCTGCTTCCCTTGCCTGCATTTTGTACGCTATGAAGCCTCAAGGCACAGAGCCTGCCATGCAGGGCTCACATTCTGAAGCATGAATCAGACAGACTGACAGAAGTCAGAGAATTACAAGATCCCAGAGGAAAGTAGGAGGAACCAAAGTATTAGAGAATTTTGAGGAAGATGATACACAAACATACAAAATGAATATAAAAATATAAATATAAAATGTTCTCCACAGGCTCATGTGGTGGACACTGGTTCCCCTTTGGTCTTACTGTTTTGGGGAGGTTGGAGAAGCTGGGACCTACCTGGAGGAAGCAGGTCACTAGGGTGGGACCCTGTGGCTATCTTGTCCTGCCTTCTTCACCCTCCCCTGCTTCCTGCCAGTCAGGAAGCTGCTTCCTCTTTCACCCTTCCCCAGCTGCCGTGCTGTTGTGGCTCACTGGAATCCACTGAGCCGAAGGCTATGGATTCTGTTTATGTGTTTTAAAGGCAGAGTCTCACTCACCATAAGGGCCTGGCTGACCTGGAATTTGCTGTGTAAACTCAGGCTCACAGAGATCCACAGGGCTGTACCCATAAGCCCAAACAATTTGTTTACCACCCTTAAATTACTTTCTCTGGATTCTGATTATGGGGATGCAGAGTAGCCAACAGCCCCAGCATTCATTCAAGGTCCCAGGAACAGATGAGAAGGGAACAGGAGGAAACTGAGGTGAGATGAGGATGGGACTTACAGCCTCCAAAGTCCACTGTTCCTCCCTCTTGCAGGCCTGTGACTGCCCTGCATTACCTCCCACCCACAGTCCCCTGCACAGTTAGTGCCAAGGCCAGACCTCTGAGACAGAAAAGGCAGGGTAGTTTTCATTGTTTTACAGGAGGAAACTGAGTTCCAGGGAGGCAGCACCACCTGCCCAAGGTCATGAAGCGAGGGAGTGGCGCAGTGAGGAGTTAAACACCACCTGGTTCCCAAGCCTGCCTCAAGGAGACCTAGGAGTGCCTGAGCCCCCAGCCCCTCCTCAACACACTTGGCTACAACTAAGGGTAGGAGTCAGGCAACTTTGAGCCAAACACCACAAATCAACAGGCAGACTCTGAGAAAGGTCCAGAGCTAGGAGGGCCCCTACTGGGCATAGCCACACACAGTGACAGGTCACATGTGGGCATCTCAGCGGGTGGTAGGGAAAAGGTGGCAGGGAGTCCTGGAAAAACAGATTTGTACTTCCTCATGGGGTGGGAACTTCTCCCCACCCTGTGCTTTCCTAAGGCCTACTTCCTGATGACTTTTTGGGGACATTACAAGTCACACTACGGACTAATGGCCTTACTTTTCACTTCCTGGGAAACAAATTATACCTGAGTGCATCTGCTAATATTGACTTTTTATTAACATGTTTTCTTCTTAGATATTACACGGAGAGCTTGCAAATTCCCAGGTTGGCATTCATTGAGGCAGGAAGCCAGGAAGAGGCTGAGGACTCAGGAGAGGGAATGTGGGGGGGTGGGTCACATGGCTCAGAGACCCAGAACCAAGTTTTGCTCAGGACAGCTCTCCAGCTTTGATGTGTCTCAGCTGATGGAGTCTCAGTGTCCATTCCAGGGCTCCTTCCACAGAGTTCTATCTACCTGGAGTTCTTAGAGGGCAAAGGCCAGACTTCCATCCCCTAGAGTTACACAGAGAAGGGCCCCAGATCTGCACTGGGCACTGGGGAAACATGGAACATTAAGGGGCCCAGAGTCACACAGACAGGTCACCACACAGTGAAAGGTGCAGTCATGGGGCTGGCTCCATCCCAAAGTGGGTGAAGAAGCTTGGAGTTCCCATCAGGAACATGAGCAACTTGAACAAAGGCTTGTAGGAGAGAGACACAGTCCCAAGCAGTCTCTGGCTCATTCATTTGTAAATGAATTCATTTACTAAAGTGACTATGGATTTGGAGAGAAAAAAAATGTGGTTCTTGTCTCCAGGGAGCTCACTATGGTTTCTCCTGGGAGACGGGCTAGGGCACAGTGCGGGAAATTTGTTCTTGGCAAGGAGGCACATGGCTGAATAATGTTTATCATAATATTTATAGGGCTCTCGCTACATGCTAGGCTAATCCTCTCATCAACCCCATGGGTTAAAAGGGAAAACTGGTACAGAACGCTTATGGAATTTTCCAAAACACAAAGATCAAATCTGAACTCAGGCAGCTTGGCCCAGAGCATCTGCTCCAGGCTGCTCAGCCATACTTAGCTCATTTGGTCCTTGCAGGAATAAATGAACAGTTGTACCAACAACCATCTCCCCAGAGCGTTCTCTACACCGCCCCTCCCTAATCTCCCAGCTTCCTGCCTTGTGCCCCCTGGAACTTTCTGGCTGCCTGGTCACCAGAGCTTGACCCTGGTAAGGAAGAGTGTCCTGACATGGCCCTTGCCTCTGGCTGTAGGCATACACTATCAGGAGAGACCTCTAAGTCAAAAGCTATTTTGTTCTTGGCTCACTTTGCAAGTGCAACATCTCTCTGAAGACCTGAAGTCCAACATCTTGAGTTCGGGTATCCTCCCAGGAATGATAGGCACCGAACACACAGTTCCCATTCTTAGCTCATTGCTCTGATAAAGGAGTCCAGATGGGTACCAGGCTATTGCAGGACAAATTGCAGAAGCCAACAGTCAGTTGTTTAGTCTCCCCCCCCCCCAACATTATAATGAACTCCTAACTGACCTCCTCTCCGGTCCCTTCCCCCATTCCCTCATCCTTTATCAGAAGCAGGCACTTCTACAGTCTTTTAGCTCAGTGTTATTTCTCATGCCTGGTATATCTAATCTATGTCAGGCCACTCCATCAGTCCCTCCCTCCCTCCCTCCCTCCGTCCCTTTCATCACTGCATCCCACACAGTGCTCCAGGCACCCAGAGCCACGCTCTTCACGGTCAGCCAGCCTCTGCCTGTGCAGTCGCCTCACTTGGGATACCTTCCTCTCCCACCCTACCTTTTCCGTTAGAGGAGCCCACACTCATCCTCAAGGGGTTCCCCCTGGACTACAGGGTTCCTTGTACTCTGGGTGCTCTGCTGCCACACTGATTCTCTCGCCTTCTGTTGCAAACAGACCCAAATCTTAAGTAGCATTGCATTCCTGTTGCTGGGCACAGGGCCTGGCATCACAGGTGAGATCAATAGATTGATGTATTGGTGTGGAGAAGCCAGAGTTTGAATTGAGTCAGGAATGGGTTCTAAGAGCCGCCTAGGGATAGCTACAGGTCAGCCTATTATGACCTCAGTCTTCTTCCGTGCCTCAAATGTGTCCGTCCACTGAGGAAGGTGGGGTTTGATGTGTGCAAAGCCCAAGGATTCATGTAGTGGCTCTGTGAAGAGCATGTGCCTGCATTCATGCATGCATGAGAGAGAGAGAGAGAGAGAGAGAGAGAGAGAGAGAGAGAGAGAGAGAGAGAGAGAGCGCAAAGAGGCTGATAACGTTCAGGTCATCAGATGAGATGTTACTTCTTCCTACGCCCTCACGCCCTTTCGGCCTCAGTGGAAGCTCAGGTGCCCACTTGGATGCAGACTCTACTTCAGCCATGACAAGAATTGGGTAACTTGTTTCACTTCAGTTTCTTATCTGTTGGATGGGGAGAACAGCATCTGCCTCTCAGGGTGAGGGAACTGACAGAGACAACGAAGATCCTGGCCAGGGCCTGGCACATGGGAGGTACCCAGGCTTAGTCACCATGGAGAGGCTTTTTGCATCCCCCTGAAGGGACAGAAGCAGCAGCCAGACCCTAAAACTGGAGCATCTTGGAGGAGGAGTAGAGTCAGCAGACCCCTGGGGTAGCATCTGCCACCTCTGGTGTCCAGAGGAGCTGGCTGTAATGGTGTGTGGGGCGGAAGAGAGAGGAAGACGAGGCAGCAGACAGGTTCAGAAACATTTTGGCTTTCGAGCCGTGTGGGACACAGGCCAGAGAACCCCAGGGGCAGCTCCAGGTGTGAACTCTGCAATTCCTTCTAGAAAAGGTTTTCCCTGGGGAGAAACTGGACCCATATGGCCCCCAACATGTCATTTAGAGAATAATTCCCTGGCAACAGGATCCAGGGCACTCTATCCTGAAGCAATGGCCAAGCCTCAAGGCATTCTCTGATGTATACGCCAACAGAAAGCAACCCAAACCCTCTGAACCTCAGCTGCTGCCGTGAAGGGGATGACTTTGGTGAGATCGTGCTTGCTAAGGGGCTGGTCCACAGCACGGACCCAGCAAACACTGACTTCCTTCAGCTCAGTTCACTGAGGCTCCTGTCTTCCTGTCGCAGACGCTCAGCTAACAGGCAAGGGCTCCTCACCCAAAGCCTCGAGGAGTTGTTGTTACCAAAGCCGGCATAGTGAGCTCTCATGAGTCCCAGGGCTTCCCAGGGAACCGCTGAGGGATCTCTCAGTGGAATGGAGACAGGGACGCTTCTGCTCCCTCATAGGATCCAATCCCCGTGGGAATTCAAGGCTTATATGATGTTTGGGGAACCCAAAGGGAACCTGCTAGGCCACGGCCACAGCAGGGAGAGAGATTCAGGGACAGTTTGGAAAAGAGGCAGTGGATATGAAGTCTATATTGATGTCTGAAGTCCTTCTGTGAAGCTCCCTGCTCAGGCTTATCAAAACCTGGCATCTCGGGTAATTTCCTTTAAAAAATGACCCACAGGACAAACTGGCCCTCCTGCTAAATTGACTGCGGCCCTGATTAAGAATTGTGAGCCCAAGTTGGGGGACTGGGGCAACTCTTTGCCTTGGCAATGGTAGAGCACAGGCTTTGTGGGGTGGCTGCAGCTGTCTCCTGCTGCGGGTCTGAACACTTCTCCAGCCTGCTCATATCTCAGCGTCCCTGCCTGTTAGATTCCACTTGATAGCCATCGTTCATCAGCTGATCTCACCGCCTTCTGGAAGCAGGTGGGTATAAATAATAGAGTCATGAAGGACTCTGCCCAAGGTTCAGACTCTTTAATTAAGATAGTGATCTTTGGAAACAGTGTTTCTCTAGGCTACTTTGGGCCCTCCACACACACCCAGAACGGCCCAGTCAGTTTTGCTGATGAAAAACCTGAAACCAAAGTTGTCAGGGGGGAAATATGAGATTTAAGAGTGAGCATAACTGAGTTCGAATCTCCCCTCTCCCTCTTGCTTAGTTGTGTGGATTACAGCAAACACAGCTCTTATCTATAAAATGAGAATTGGTACTAACACTCTGCTGGTTATAAGGACTCAAGGAAATCATTCGTGCATAGAATTGTGCAAAAACCTGGCACATGGCAGAGCAAGGGCTGACGGGCGATCGTGACGACACCGAGGAAAAGAAGAGCATTTCCTAAGTGCCCACCCGTGCGGAGGCATCCTCCAGAGAGAGGTGGCTGGAGCGAGAAAAGCCAACGGTACCTGTTCCAGAAGACGGCCCCCGACACCTTCTGCATCTCCCCCAGGGTGGCGAGGAGGAGCGAGGACTTGCCACAGCCCACCTGCCCCACAATCATGGTCAGCTGGCCTGTGTGAATGAAGGGCAGCAGATGGGAGAGGCGCGGGGTGGAGTCTCAACAATGTCACCCAGAAGAATTGACGGGCAGGTGCTCTCAGCCCTGGGCCCCTTGTCGCCTCCCCTGCCGGGAAGGGCTAAGCAGCCCTCTTCTCCTGAGTTTTTCTTTCTGAAGCTTACAGCCTTCTCTAGCAGGCCAGATTCTTCCTGCACTTCCCCGCAGAGCTTCCTGATAGTTCATCTCCTTGTAGTCTCCCCAAAGTGCCAGTCTGGCACCCCCCTAGGACCCTCTGCCCCAGGCTGATAAGAACATGCCCTTGTTCAGAACCTCCAGGTCCATACATCCTCCTAGACTACTCAAGCCTGATACCTGGCAGTGGATGGTTTAACAGTTGTCTGTTTCTGTCTATGGGCACCTAGAGGGCATAGCCTGATTCTGTCTAGAATTCAGACCCAGCTAGGCAGCAGTGGGCAGGTACTTAGCAAATATGGATTTTGTTTTTCCTCTGTTTGGGACATGGGGGGGGGTATGTCTGGAGGAGTGAGCTGGGCCATACCTCGGGGGATACGGATGGTAATGTTGGACAGAGTGGGGATTCCATCAGGGGTCCAGGTGAAGAAGCCTCCGATGATCTTCATCGTCCATCCCCCATGGAACAGAAGAAACAGAAGGCAATGGGGTTTCTGGTTATGGAGTGTTTCTTCTCTCCCCTCCCCTATGAAAGTCAATGGATACTATGTCTAACCCCTTCAGTGCTTTCTTGGGCAGGACAGGACGGGATCAAGCCCTGTCTCAGGTACCCTCGTGGGTGTCAGGAGTGAGTTCCCCTGATGAGTGGAGTGGAAATGTCATGTCCTTGGCTTCGGTATTCCTCTCAGCAGGCAGGGAGACTTTGGATGGAGGACCCAGAACCCAGGCTCTTGGTCTTGTGGTGTTAAGCTTCTTTTGGAAGATGGTGGGTGTGTGGTGAGTTCAGGGTTGAGGACTCACCTGGACACAGAAGTTGTCAGCATCCCCATCCATGCTTGGGGTCAGCCTCTGCAGTGGGCCCAAGAGGTCCCGAACCTCTTCCCGGGCTGGGCGCTTGCGGTTCACAACCTTGAGGGGCTGTGAATGGTCAGGAGGTGAGGGCCCCTGGGCTGGACCCCTTCTGGGGGAATGTGAGAGCTCAACACAGTTAGACATAAGCTTCAGGACTTAGATAAAACTGTTGGGAGCAGCAAGGGGAGGCTGGGAACTCACCACTGCCTGGTACTTGCCAGCTTGGCCTTGGGGTGCAGGCTCTCGAGGGGCACACTGCTCTTCATGGATCTCTGCACTGGACAGGAACTCACTCAATTTTTGCACGCTGAAGGGGAAGTGAAGAGATACCCTTCACCCCTGCCCAGGGCAGAGGAGGGGAGAGGAGGAAGTGTGAGCTGAGAAAACAGCTCTTCGTGGGTACCTGGTCCTAAATGTGCCTCCACAAAGACCATGCTGCAGGGGAGCTGAGCAGTAGGCAACTCCAAGGGACTGAGTAACCGACGTTACCAGGATTTATTTATTGGTTATGTGTGGTAGGGTTGGGGAAGCACACGGGCTATGACAGCTTTAGGGAGTGGGTCTCTCCTGCCATGTGAGTCCTGGGGGCTGAACTCAGGGCACCAGATTTTACCCACTAGGTCATCTTAACACCCCTCCACCAGCTGCCCGTTAATATTCGTATTATTGCATTGTTTTGTTTTGAGGCAAGGTCTTATATAGCCCAGGTTAACCCCACACTTACTAGTACAGCTTTGAATTCCTGATCCTCCTGCCTCTACTTCCCAAGTTCTGGGGTTACAGGTGTGCACCAGCACACCCAAGCTCGCTCTCTCTCTCTCTCTCTCTCTCTCTCTCTCTCTCTCTCTCTCTCTCACACACACACACACACACACACACACACACACACACCCCACACACACCAGTGATGGGGACTGAAACCAGGCTTTGCCTATACTAGGTAAACACGCTACCATCAAGTTAACACTCCACAGCTCCTAAGACTTGTTTTTTTTCAAGGTTGACCTATAGTAGTCTAGATTTGACCTATAGTAGATATCTTTGTTTAGTTTGGGTTAGTTTAATGTCAAAGACAATTAGTTGGATGATAAGGCTGCAGGTTGGCTGGTGTTGGGTTTTTCTAGTTAAACCATTCAAATTAAGGTTAGCTAGTGTTACTATTAGTTGGGGTTAAGACCAGTTATTCACCACGGCTAGTGTCTGGAAAGCATGTACTATATGCCAGACGCCATGATAATTGCTATGTTAGGATCATAGAGTCTTTTCCCGTAACAGCTGCTCAATAGAGGCCTGGATGACAAGGAGGTGTGTCCTGTGATGGACAGCTTCGGGGATGTCCTTGCCTGGATCCTTCTCTCACCTCACTAGGGCTTTGACAGTGGACCGAACCACACTAGACAGCAGGAACAGTGGTGTTACCAGGATGTGGAAGAGAGAGAGGGAGGCAAAGGCCACTGAGGGTGAGAGGTCCGACTCTTTGAAGAAGCTGACGTGGCCCACGAAGGTCTGTGGATAAAGGCACAGGGAGGACAGGTGACTCGGGCGTGTATCCTGGAAAGGAAGCTCAAGAGAGGACAGGGACTGTGAGGAAGCTTTCAGTTACAGCCATCTTCCTCAGCCGCTCATGGAAACATCCTCAGCAAACTCAGGACTTGTGCTAGGGGTGGGGCTGTTCCCTGTGGCCCCACCCCTCTGAGCCAGGAATAAGCAGGGAGGAGCCCTGGGGTTGGATCTGTTCCTGTTCCACTTAGAATTCTGGCTGCTAGTTCCCCTAGCCCTCAGTTTGGTAAAAGCACAAAAATAGTTGCTACAAAACTGTCGCCTCCTGGGTCTGTCCCTGGCTACCTGACCGGATCTGTAGCACAGTTCCCAGAGTGCAGGCCAGGAATCAGCTCAATAAATCACATTGAAAATTAATTCCCAACCAGGCCTGACAGCCTGTGCACTCTGAGCTGCTCAGGGAAGCCAGCTTCAGGGGAAGTATCGATATCTTTCTAAAAAAAAAAACAAAACAAAACAAAACAAAAACCAGTTGAAACATGGAGGGGAGGGGAGGCGGGGTGGCGTGTGGGCACCAGGGTAGACCTGGTGCCTATGCTGTAGGGCATTGAGCTCAGGCACAGCTTCCATCAAAGATGCCCAGGAGAAAACACATCATGCCAGCCCACAATAAGGGAGCCGTGTGTGGCTTGTTCCTACATCTAAAAAGGCAGGTTAAACAACTGTGTGTGCAACATGGTTCTATTTCTGTAGAAGTGACATATCGTCTGCTTAAAAGGACGAGAAGAAACACCCTGAAGGTGCTGAGGAGGGGTGGAATCTGCCTCCATTTTTACTCTTTTTCCAAACCTTCTCGTCATTTCCACAACAGATATGCTGCATCTTGTAAGGGTTTGCAGTTAACAAATAGCCATTTTAAAATTCTACAAACATCACCTCTCTTCTTCCTTCTCCTCCTCCCTCTTTTTGAGGCTGAGTCTTGTGTAGCCCAGGCTGGCCTTGAACCTACTGTGTAACCAAGAGTGACTGAACTGAGCTCCTGCCTCCGTCTCCCACATGCTGGGAGTACAGATGTGCCACCATGCCCGGTTTACGTGGTGTTGGCCTGGAGTCCAGGGCTTCGTGCATCCTAGATGAGCACTCTACCCTCTGAGCGACATCCCCAGCCTTATTATCTAATTCCATTCCTCTAAGTATTATGTCTCGTATTCCTCAAGACCTGAGACAGGGCCCTGTCTGTGTGGAGTGAGAGGGGATCCATCTATGTTCACCCCCCACCCCGGACACAACTTTGGGGATCCCTGTGCAAAAGGGTGGGACCTGAGGGGTTCTCCTCCTGCCCTCTCCCCAGCCCTGTGCAGAAGAGAAGGATCCACTTACGATGAGGACGGCAGCAATAGGGATGGCTGTGTTCATGAAGACTGTAAAGGAAGCACAAGGTGAGGTTGGGGAGGAAGGAGGTGGAAACAAGAAGGTGGCTGGGATGGCGGAGGTAGAGATATGGGTTGACGCCCAGCTTGCTGGGTTCGTCTAGAGGGACGGCACTGGCAGTTCCTTCCCTTGCTTCTTCCTAGGGCTTCTTGTCCCCTTACCCCGGCCCTTGCTTCTGTCCGGTGAGGAATTAGTGGAGGAAGTCTCCTGGAAGGGCCAGCACATGGCTACAAGGCTGAGTGGTAAGCATCTGTGTCTTAGGAGGCCCCAAAGGCCGCTCCTTCCTCTACCTGGGCCTCCTGCACATCCCTGTGCGGAACAGAAGCTTTCTTGTCTGCTTTGGGAGAGATTGCAAACTCCTTCCGACTAAGGGGCTAGAGGCTGAGAGCATAAATCAGGGTCTTCCTTAGATCTAAGGCTCGGACTCCATGCTCAGGTTGGGTAGCTGATATCTGGAATAGAGGCACCGTCCTCATTCTGTTAGAAGGTACGGCCTCAGGGGCTGGTGAGGTAGCTTAGTGGGTCACAGCACTTGCCACCAACTCTGCGTGCCCAAGTTCAATCCCTGAAGTCCACAATGTAGAAAGAGAATAGATTCCCACGTTTGTCCTCTTGTCTCCACATGTATGCCCTTGGCATGTTTGTGTGCATGTGTATGTGTGAGCACACACACACATAAACTAAATAAATTTAAAGTTCAACCTCAAGGTCTCATCCACTTTTCTCCCATCCTCTCAGAAAAGCCCAGCGAGGAAAAGGCTGGTTCTACAATCACTCAGATTAAAGTTCAAAGACCAGGAGGCGGGGCCTGCAGCCAAAGGCTTGGCCATTGTACAGGGCCCTGTCTGCTAAATAGCAAAGTCCCCCAAACTCTGAAGTCCAGAGGCTGCCTGGCCGTCCCGCTACAGCAGGAACGTTCATGCAAGAGCTAATTTCCAGAGAAGCACTGGAGGTGCAGCCAGTGCTGCAGAGAATCCCGTCCTGGAGGAAGGGCATGCACGGTCCTTGCACTTAAAGCCCCCTCCCCCAGAAGGAGACCAGCACTGTTCTCCCAGAAAAACCCTGGTGTGATGAGAACAAGATCCTGGGGGAGTTATCAAGCATCTTTTTGAGGAGTTGCTACTCTGAAAGGGGAGATGGCCACACCCTATACAGGGAAGACCCTGGGCAGTGCTAACCTTCCTGTGAGACTCAAAGGCATTTCTTCAGTACCAGTACTAATGACGGCCATGTACTTCAGTACCTGTACTAATCAACTGCCCTTCCTGACAAAGGCAGGATTGCTCTCCAGAGGTACCCACACAACGCTGCCACCTGCTTTATGGGGTTTTCTGGGGTTGTAGAAACATTACTGGTTATATCCGTGGTATGAGGGTCTGGGATAAGCTATAGCATAATCAGCAGCCGCTGGGGAGATATTGGCAAAAGAGGAAAACACACACCGGCCAGTCCTGGACCCGTGACTGTCACCAGCCACATAGCTGCAAGCCTGGAGTAGCCCCACTCCTGCCCCTCTCAAGATAAAAGACGAATGTGGAGGACTTAGTGAAAGAAGCACCTTCCAGCCACTGCCCTAATCCAAGAGACCTCTGTCTGATGCTGGGCTCTCCTCGCTGCATCAGGGCAGGCCGGGATTTGGATTGGGGGTTGATAACAGCCTGCAAAGCAAGCAATCTAGCTCCATGTGGCTAGAGCGACCGAGAAGTCCCTACCTTCTGATCCTATAATCCAGCTCCTGGGCATTTATCCTGAATAATCACTCAAGAGAAAGGAAGGCTATCGGCAAGATGGTACCAGCCCCAGCGCCATCCCTGTGAACACAGCTCCAGCTGTGGCAACAAGCCACCCAGAATAGGGCAGGCTGGAAACCTCCAGCAGGAGGGGCCACTTTAGTAAGTGATGGTGTACACCTCTGGGGGACACTTGGCAGGCAGAAAGTGTGTGATAATTGATATTTTATTCTAATGCATGTTTCCCGTGGCCATGATTTTTTAAATACGTATATTTTTCTGTTTTATTGTCTTTATTTTTAGAGATGCCTGAACTCCTTTGAGGAATGAGACAAGCTATAAATAAATTAAAAATGAACATTTCAGAGCTGATGCAGCAATGTGGAGCCTGCTTGTGACAGAATTAATTTCTGCACTGTGCTGGCTGTTGCAGGAGAGGCAGAAGGATGAGAATGTGATTTTCTGGCTTGCTCACCCTCCCCTGGAAGGATGTCTGCCGCTAGAGGTCCCAGGTTCTGTCTGGTGTGGGAGCTAGGGGAGTGGGATCATCGGCTGCTGAGTTTCCAATGTCCCTCAGAAGAACACCCCATCACCATGGGGGGATGTGGCCACCTTGGGGATGTCACTGCTGCAGACTGGGGTCTTGGGACTATGGCCCTGCACCTCTCTGAGTATGGCAGATAACGGTGGGGCAGGGAGAAGGGGTGAACAGGCTGTGGAATAATAATTATTCCTGTGCCTCCACACCGGTCCAGAGAGTAAAAAATAGTTTATGTTGGGGCATCGGACCCCAACACCATGGTGAAGGGAGCAAAAATCAAACTCTCTCTCTCTCTCTCTCTCTCTCTCTCTCTCTCTCTCTCTCTGTGTGTGTGTGTGTGTGTGTGTGTGTGTGTGTGTGTATGGGTATATGCATTGAGTGTATTGTGTGTTTAAGTGTGCGTGAGCATATGTGAATGTGTGAGTACACTGTGTGAATGTATTTATGTGTTTGTGTGTATGCATACGTGTTTGAGTATGTGTGTGTGTGTATGTGTGTGAAAGAGTGTGTGTATGTTTGCGTGTTTGAGTATGTGTGTATGTGTGGTTTGTGACTTTACGGAACTTCCCATCTCCACCTTCCAAGCACTAGAATTGCAGGTGTGTTTCACTATACCTAGGTAGTTAGCATGAGATTAATTTCATGTGCCCTGTCCTAAAAAGCCACTATAAAGGTGAAGCCCATCCGCAATGGTACATAGATGTGAGTATTTTACAAAGATCCCTCACTCAATTCAATAATTATTGTTTAGCAATCTTTGTCCTAAGCCGAACTCTGTGCTAGCTTTCCCCACTCCCTCTGCAAAGAAGATAACAAACCCACCCAAACCAGAGCAGACCCAGTCCTTGGCTTCCCTGGCTATGTCCAAGCGATGCTTCTTAGCCTTGTGGGCACCAGCCTGGCACTGTATACCAGAAGCTTTTCATTTTCTACGTTGCCATAAATATTTTAAGAGTCACATGCCAGGGAGGCACAGCGGCCATTTGTGCCCTGGTTAACTCCAGCTTTGCCTCCTGTGGAGGGAGGACAGAGGACGGGCACTCAGCTCCGTCCTAGCTGCAAGCTGTGCTGGGAGGAAGGAAAATGTATTTTGAAGTGGATGAGAGCTATTTTCCATTTACTCTGATGTGAGCAGAGTCAGCAGAGTGGAGAGGAAGGCAGAGCAGGAGGCCCAGCAGGACTGGTTTCTGCTCTCCTGGCTCCTCCTCAGTCAACCTCGCTGCTCAACCTGAAAGGATGCATATAAATGACCCTCAGCGGCCACACTGTTTGGCAGAAGGAAGGACAGGTAACGAAGGAGAGGAGTTGGAGAAAGAAGAGGACCAGGAGATGGGTGTGATGTGCACATCTGGAACCCCAGCACCCGAAGGTGGAAGCAAGAGGATCAGGGCTCATGAACATTCTCAGCCACATTGCAAGTTCCAGGTCAGTTGTTAGAAATGGTCTTAAAAAGACAAAGACATAAACAAGAGCAAAACAAATGAGCCAGGGCTTCCATCGAGGAGGCCGCAGAGAGACAAGACAGTTAAGACAGGCAGCCTATGGAGTGTCCCCAGCCCTCCACAGGGTTGAGCTGACCCAGCTGAGACTGTTGCATTGCTTGTCTGGGGTCCAGATCCCTGAGCACAGAGCACTGACAGAGATGGCAATCACATCTTCAGTCTTCCTAAGCTCCTTCCACGGCTCCCTGCCCCAGGAGCCAGCCTAGTGGCCTGACACGTGACACATGTTCTGTGAGTTCGTTTAGTTCTACCAAAGGAAGTCTGAGGTGGAATCCACCAGCATTTTTCCCACCTTGAGGCCTTTGTGCCTGGATGCTCCTGCCTCAACCAGGCAACTCAAGCTTATCCTGGGAACCACTTCGGGCCACCCCCCCCCCCGACAGGTGCTCTCTGACACTCACCACCTCTAAGATGAGGTTGAGCACAATTCGTAACTTTTATGGGCGTTCAGAGTGTCCCCCTCTCTTCTTCCCAATCACTGCACTGCTGCGCGGTGGCCTCCCCAGGAGACTACAGACGACATCTGGCTAGGACTCGTGTGCCTTCTCACCAGTGCCAAACACAGGGCCTGGCACATAGGAGACAGTTCTCAGTCAGTCAAAAAGTGCTTGAAGGAAACACAGGCACAGGCCAGGTGAGTTAACACAGAAGACGGACATCTGGAACTGACCCTGTGGTCCTGACACATGCAGGACCACCGATGACAGTCACAGTCCGTGTCCCCTAAGACTGTGTGAGCCGCGCCCACACCTTCTTCACCCAGGGTTTCAGCAAAGCTCAGCAGAGAGGTGGTGGCACTCTGGCTGGCTGGCAGGACAAAGGTCTCCTTGTCACTCCTCTGAGACGCTGGGGAGGTAGAAGTTCCCAGGCCTCTTTTAGCCCCTCCCCCCACTGGCTGTCCAAGACACCAGAACTCTTGGTGACCCCGTCTATAAAACCATCACAAAATGTCAGGAGGAATCACGTCTGCCCCAAAGCCTACCCGCAGGGTGTGTATACAACCAAACTGGAAACTCATCCAGCACACCCAGGCTGGGCCCCATGGGAACACAACGCCAGGAAGCTTTCACGTTGCCAGGAACCCATGGCTGGCGCCAAGGGCGAAAATACGAGATTCCCATTAGCTCAACCTAATGACCTGTGACTTGGTCCCTGGAAACAGAAGTAGGGAGTCCTGGAAGGTGACAGCAAGATCTCACCTGAAGCACGAAGCATGTACCTGCAGCTAGGAGGGGTCCCCACCCGACTCTCCCTCTCAGAACAGACACCCCAGCAAGGACAGGCACGCCAAGCAAACAGCACTTCTGCTCATGGACAGGGAGCTACACTTAAGCCTCAGACAGCATTGCTTTATACCCTCATGGAGCCGCCTCTCCATTCCCAGTCACTGCACTCAGACAGCTAAGCTTCATACCCTTATGTAGCCGCCTCTCCATGTCTAGCCACTGTCCTAAACTGAGACAGACTGTGTGTGTGCAGGCCAGAGGCCAGCCTCAAGTGTCATGCCTCGGAAGGCATCCACTGTTTAGATCTCTCCATGGGACCTGGGCTTGCTGATGAGGCCCAACTGGCTGGCCAGTTGCCCCGGGGAATTTCGGGCCTCCCTCCGCAGCACTGGACTTACAAGCAAGGCCCCCACTTGCTGTTTTCCATGTGAGTGTTGTGGCTCAAACTTGGGTCCCCATGCTTGTGTGGCAAGTTCCTCACTAATGCTTTACACCCGAGCCTCCACGTGAGAGAGAACCTGCCCTAGCTGTCTTTGTGTCCTACCTACTTTTCTTTTCTAACATTCTCATGCACAGCCCAGAGACCATAGCTCCCAATGACTTCTTACATATTTCTGAATGCCTGGAGACTATCTCCAAAGAGTTTAACAGGAGCAGTGATAATGAGGTGGGTACATTAAAGAACTGGCTTGATGTATGAACATTCTGAACATACATCGAAGCCTTCACTGTCTCTCATAAATATGTACAACTATTTTATGTTAATCAAAATTTACAGATAAAATGCCTAGAGAGATGGAAAGCCTAGCGGCCCTGACAGCTGCTGTCTGCTGCACCCGGATCTTGCAAGATAAGCCTTGGCTTTGGGACTCAAGGTCAGCAGGATTTGGGGAAAGGACGAGAAGTAGCAAGGGCATCTGGAGCCAAGCAGGAGCCTGCACAGAGACCTGTACCTATCTACGAGGCCTAAGGGACAAGCAGAGCGACAGACTGGTCCCTGAAGGGACGAGAGGAGGCAGCGTTGTTATTATTCTAATTATGCTTGTATATGGGCTACTACGTGATAACTCATGCGTGCATGGTGACAGTTAAGGCAGAGCTGCCAGTATCCCTGGGAAAAGGTGTCTCCTAGCTATGGGGAAAAGCTCCCACACCAATCTCATTCCTCAGTACCAGTTTCCTTCTCACTCACCAGGCTGTACTCAGGGTAGAGCTATGGTAATAAACCAGCCCATGTGGGAAGGCAGGTAGCCAACAGAGGCAAGGTGGAAGTGGGCCCGGGTCTGGGACACTTGCTTCTCTTCACGGTCTGTTCTAATGTCTCCATCTCCTGGAGTGCCTAGTACCTGCTCTGAGAATCAGGTCAGAGGAGGGAGATGAGGGAAGAAGACCAGGAACCTGACCATGCCTATGGCTCTATTCTGAGACAACCAGGTCTTAAGGCTCCCTATGTAGCCTTATACGTCATTCATGGTAGGTGTCCGAGCCACTGCTACCTGGACCAAACTCTATAGCTAGACCTGGTAGGGAGTGGGGAGTACTGACTCTCTGGGATGCTCAGGGCTAAGCAGTCCTTGTTTGATGGTGGCTACCTGGTCCCATCAAAGCCTCACTTTAGGCAGCACAAATGCCAGGACCACGGACCTGCTCTAAGAGTCTAAGTGATATTCCCACCATGTCCCCCATTACTGCCCCAACTCACCACTGCACGGAGCTTCTAAATCACTAATCTCTCTTCATCTATAGCAATTTGATTAACCTATTCACTGAATTGATTTGCTTACTTCCTTGCTTGCTTCCTTTTTCTCTTTGGGGGAGGAGCCCTTCTTACTGGTTGTTAACGTGGACAGGTCAGGGAAGCAGAGTCTGACAGAGGTTACATGTCTATATCCCAATAACAAACTGTGAAAGCAACCACTATGGGGTAGGTTCACGAAGAACAAATTAGCATCCGCTCTGAATCAAACTTGGACCAGTGCCCCATGATCATCTGACCTCCATGAGCCCTCCTTCTGGCCAGGAGACTGTACATGGAGTCAACTTTAGTAACTAAAATTTTATCTTCTAGAATGTTCTTTTAAGTTTTCTTCCCCAATAATCTCCTATGTAGTTCTGTTGCCTTTGCATCTTAAAAACAAAAAACTCTTTAGTCATATAAAACATGCTAACCTCATTATCATTTGGATAATTTATTATTTCAAGGCATTGAAAGAAGAATTCTTCTGTCTGTCTGTCTATCTGGTGTTGTTTTTTTTTTTTTGAGACAAGGTTTCAAGTAGCCCAGGCTGGCCTTAAACACACTGTGTAGCTGAGGACAACTTTGAAATCTTGATCTTCCTATCTCTACCTCCCAAGTTCTGAGATTACAGGTGTGGGTCACGATACCTGGCTCTCTTAATATATTTTGCTGTTTTGTGTTTGTGTATGGTGTGTGTGTGTATGGTGTGTGTGTGTGTGTGTGTGTGTGTATGTGAGTGCAGGCGTACGCATGCCATGGTACATGTGTAGAGGCCACAGGACAATCTCCAATGTCCATTCTCAACTTCCACTTGTCTCTGATAGGGTCGCTTGCTTTGCTCGGCATATGGCAATCTATCAGGCTCCTGAGCTCAGGGATTCTCTGGCTGCAAACTCCCAGCTCAGCATGAGGGCACTGGGATTACAGACTGTATGCTTGTCACTCAAACTCAGGTCCTCACACTGGCACACTCAGTTCACCACTGAGCAGTCTCCATAGCCCTGTCTATGGGGACTATTGAAGCTGCTGATTCTCTCTGATGGTGAAGTTTCGCCTGTGGATTTTTAACTTCTTTGTTATTAGTTAGCTTAGAGTTTGACAGGTTTTTTCCACTCTATTCTGAAAAGTGTTTTTCATATGTGTATCTCTCTAAACACAGAATGTTTTATGCAGAGGGAAAGGCTAGCCTGGGCTTCTGCTCTGTACAGATAGCCCTTTCCTCTGCATACTCCCAGGAGACGATGGTTTCCTTGGGGGCAGTGACAGCTACTTCTGACTCTGAAAAAATTTCACATTCGTAAGAATTGGAAATCTAGTTTCGCCGGGCGGTGGTGGCGCACGCCTTTAATCCCAGCACTCGGGAGGCAGAGGCAGGCGGATCTCTGTGAGTTCGAGACCAGCCTGGTCTACAAGAGCTAGTTCCAGGACAGGCTCCAAAGCCACAGAGAAACCCTGTCTCGAAAAACCAAAAAAAAAAAAAAAAAAAAAAAAAAGAATTGGAAATCTGCTTCGGAATATTCTGATCACACTCTGAATCAAGAGTTTGTGTTTGCATTAATTAAATAAAATCAACCTTGGGTCAGGAGGCCGAGCCCGCAACTAGTTGACAGAAAGTAATCATAGAGTCAGAGGGAGTCTGGAGGACGGACAGAGGATGCACAGGAAGTAGCAGAGAGGGACTTTGTGTGGCAGTCTTTTTTGGTTTGGCGGAGCAGACGGATGCTCTCTTTCTGAGATGCCTTTGAAGGGGAAAGGTCAGTAGTTGCTCCACAATCTCTCTGAGCTAGCAGGTTTTCATCCCAACCTCTGACTCCTGAATCTTTATTGGTAAAAGGAACAACCAAGATTTACTTAAAAACTGTATTCGATGACAGTAGCGGGAGGCAGATACAGTGGGATGTCGGAGTCCCGCCAGGCTGCTGCCCGAGAAATGGGCAATAACTGTAAAGCCACAGCTGCTGGTTGGGTCAGCAGTAGCTTCAGATGCAGCTGCTGCGCTGGTGAAAACAACAGAAACTCTTGCTATTTGTTTGCTCTCTGCTGCCTGTCAAGACTGTGCCAGCTCCATGAAGAGCGACCTCATGGTCCTTTCTCACTGGTGTGTCTTAGAGCTAATGCAGACCCTCACACATTTGCATACATCAATTAAACACTGATTTCTGGGCTGGCAAGAGGGCTTAATGGTTAAGAGCATGTACTGTTCTCAAATAGGACCCCAGTTTGGTGCCTACCAGCCACAGCAGATAAGTCACAACTGCCTGTAACTTCAACTCCAGGGAGATCCACACCTCTGGTTTCCAATGGCACCTGCACTCATGTGCACAGACCCACACATATGCAGACATGAGTAAAAACAGTATAAAAGAATTTGGGGGTCTTTTTTCTGATAGGTTTTTTTCTGTGGACATCCTCAACTATCCTGAAAATCGCTCTATAGACTAAGCTGGCCTTGAACTTACAGCTGTCTGTCTGCCTCTGCCTCCTGAGTGCTGGGATTAAAGGCATGCACCAGGAATATTTTTTTAAAGAACACTGATTTCTGGGAGTTTAGCCACCACAGTCAGCCAAGCAGCCTCTGGATTCTGTAACCCCCCACCCCAACCCCCATCACCCAGGCCTGATGCCCTAGGCTCGCAGGCAGGTGCACTCACTGGAGATGGAGGTGTAGACAGCGAAGGCCCTGAGGCTGGTCATCTCCTTCTTGCGAGTCACCTCCACCCTTGAGCAGAAGATGTTCTCCCATGCATACAGCTTGAGAAGCTTGATGCCCCGGAGCATCTCATTGGTCTGCTTCAGCCTCTCATTGGAATATTCCTGGGGCAGGAGTGGTGGTGGTGTGTTAGAGGGATGCCTGTGTCCCTAGCTCAGCCAGGGAGAAGGTACCAAACCCATGTCCTCCCATCTGCCCAGCTCCTGTCCTACAAGCACATTCCTGTTACGAGCAGTTCATAGAAACTGAGGCTTGGATTGTGAGTGTGGGGAGGATATCCACTAAGATGAGGGCCAGGGAGGTAGGCACAGGGTAAGGCAGAGACGGGACATGCGTATCCTGGGACACTCACCAAGGTGCTCCGCTGTGCCTGGGAGAGTTTGGTGGCCACAAAGTACTGGACAGGAGCCAGGAGAATGATGACAGCTGCTCCGATCAAGGCACTGACACCGAGGATGTAGTAGAGAAGGATCACACCCACAATGATCTGGAGAAGGTGATGGGGGGTGAACTCTGTGCCAGGGCTGCTGTGCCAGCAGGCAATGGCACCATCCCCACCATCAGCTTCAGCGAGTGTGGCATGCCTCAGTGCCCCAGTTTTCAAACACCTTGGGGATGGAGTAGGGTGCAGGACCAGGTATGGGAAAGCAATATACTGGGTACACACACAGTTGAGGCTCTGAGCTGGTAACCAGGGTCATTTACCCAAAAGTTAGCTGAAGGACTGATTTCCTCACTAAGTCTGCTTTCCCGAGGAGGGTCTGAGAATTGGGTCAGCACCATTTATTCCATTTGCTGGGACGTATAGTTCACTCAAAGTAAGCTACCCATGAGTGAAGACAGAATTGCAGTATCCAAGCCAGGCAGAACTGCAGCACTGCACAGAAACTGAGAATGTGCCATGCATCCGTGGTCCTGGTGGCTTGGCAGCGTAGCTGGAGACGGCCTCCTGCCATTTGATCCTCCTGCCTCCACCTACCTGGGTGGGATTACAGTATCTAGGCAAGCATTCCACCGACTGACTGTATTGCCACCCACCACCAACCCTTTTTTTGCTACCGGGGACTGAACTCAGGGCTTCTCACATGCTAGGCAAGGGTTCTATCACTAACCAATACCATCCCGACATGTTCTTCTGTTGACCCATGTTCCACCTGACCCATTTAAAAAAAATTTTTTTTTTGAGACAAGGTCTCACTAAGTTACCTGTATAGGCATTAGGCGGCACTAAATTGCTCTTTAATCGGTTTAGCCTTCCACCTATAATCCCCTTAACACAGTCTCCCAAGTAGCTGGGACTAGTGTCTTTTGTTCTGAGGGTCTTGTGGCATAGCCCAGGCTTACCTGGGACTTGAGAGTGTCCTGTGCAGTCCCTCGGAAGCTGGGAATACAGGTATAAACCCCACACCTAAGCCTGGTGTCTCTCAATTTTTATTAAACCTGACCGGCTTTCTTTGAAATGAGAACTCACTCTGTTTCTAGCTCTATGTAAATGACTGCCTACATATGGCATGACTATTCATGAAAATGTAAATCATCTTTGCTACTCCCCCCCAAAGTTCCCGGATACCCGTTTTTCCAGGCTGTAGTCAGACAAGCACCTTTAACTGCATGGCTTACTATAGAAGGACAGATGTACTGGCCTCCTTAGTTGAAATAAGAGAGAAAAGAAAGTCCGCCTGGCTTGGTCCTGCAGTCTGTCAGCCCTGTGCCAATCTGGCAGGAGGCTCTCTGCCTCAGTTCTAGGACGGAATAGGCCGAGGAGCTACTCCTTCTATTAATCACAGAAAGTCCTCTTCATTAGCAGGTAACAGAGGCTGTGAAATGACCGCATCGCTGCCCTCCTCCTTGTATCTGACATTAAAAGCAGTGGGTAGAGGGCCATGATAAGAGATGAACCTCCTACTGGATAGTTCCACTGCCTCCTTCCCTGGGATTCTGCCTGGCACAACCCTTCATTCTTACATGAGCTGTGTTTGCATGGAAGTAGTCAAGATATCCTTCAGCCGTCAGGGTTGCACAGACTCCCAGAAACCTTCCAGGGTACCCAAGATTCTTTGTAGGGGCCTCCAGGTCACTAACTCCAGGATCTCACTCTATAGCTCAGCTGGCCTAAAACTTGAGGCAATCCTCCTGCCTCAGTCTTCCAAGTGCTGGGACCTCCAGTATACACTAGCACTGCCTACCAGAATGCCATTTTCAGTATCCTAAAAAGCCCAGATGCACTGGGTCACCAGGCCAGGCCCAGAACCCCAAACAGGGGGGCTTTTCTTGCCACGAGGTTAAGATAATATCATTTGTATGTCAGGGTGGAAGTGGTGGCCAGGAACTAACCCAGGGCTTACGCATGATACACAAAAACCCTACCATCCAGTTACATCCCAGCCCTCATTTTTCGTGTGCTGGTCAGTTTCATAAGCATGATGGCACAGTCTCTGATGAACTGAAAATGAAAATCAGTTGTGGGCCAGTATGCTTAGGTACTCAGGAGACTGAGTCAGGAAACCACATGAACTTAGGACCTTGGGGCTAGTCTGGGAAACAAAGCAAAACTCCGTTTCAAATAACTTCAATAGAACGGCCTTGCGCACGCTCTGTAGCTGAGGGTGACCGAGGTTCTGATCCGCCGGCCTCCTCCACCACCATCCCTGGAATATGTGGGGCGGTGGCTGAATCCAGGCACTCATACACCTAAGCAATCGTGCAACCAACCGAGCTACACCGGAAACCCTACAATACGGCTTTCAGTACTTATAAATCCGTTCCTTGTATAACTGTCCTACGGGTCGTTTAAAGCGGGCTACACTTTCACTGTCCTGATGATACTACCTTCTATGATCACGGAGACATGTCCCGACGGCCTGTAGTGCATGGGACACTGGGGGAAACCAGTAGCTTACCACATGGACAGACCCCGGGAAACAGACAGGCGAATACAGAATGGACATAAATAGCTTCTAGCTTTGTGTCCTCTCTCCTCCCCCTCCCCAATACCTACCTCCACAGCACAAGAGTTTCCCAGCACATTCTGATACCTGTACTGGCATAGCCCAGAGGTTTGGACATAAGAAGAAAAACCACATGAGTTGGTTTGTGTCGATGGCCACCAGGTTGCAGATCTGCCCGGCCGTCATTTCCCCCATGGACAGGTTGGCGGTGGACAGCTGCATGATTTTATTGTAAATCTTGGTCTAGAAAAGAGAGCAGAGGGCTTCACGTTTGTCACCGCCATCTGTCACCACTCCAGATCGGGGAAGGCCAGTGGCTTCTCCGACATTCCTACAGAGCCCCCACGCTATATCTGTGCAATGACTGATACCATAGATCAAGCAAGTCGAGAGGCAGGAATCCAAGCCAAAGCAGCTACTCTCCAGCAAGTGTGACCTCTCCCTTGAGGGACAAGACATAATTAGCTCCTAAATCTCAAAAGCAGGTCCTCGTATCTATTTATGTTCTTGATTTCCTGGAGACCAGCACAGAACACATTTCAGAGACATAAAAATGATGCTCGAGGAGCAGCCCATTTTAGTGGGGTCACCTCACCCCCAGGCCAGGTCATGCTGTCAGAGAACCATGGAACAAAGCAAGGGGTCAGCCTCAGCAGACCTGGGTCAGTCAGCCGCAGGGCAGTACGGAGAGTAATGGTTGCCTCCAGGGCTCAGATCTGAAAGCTTTATGTGCTCGCTGTCAGCACCTTCCAGAAAGATCGGGTTTTCAGGCCACATGCTCTGGAAAAAGGAAGAATCCTGCCCTATCTTAAATGTCCACAGGGCGCCTGCTCTTGGGCACAATTGCACCACTTCTGCGGCAAAGCCTTAAATCATCTTTGTGCTAAGCTTAGCTTGCCTTTGTTTGTGGGCCGGGTTTTCTGAAAGCACAAGTCTCTCGGATACAGCAGGGGAAGGCTGGAAATAATGACGGTGATATTTTTGGACAGATTCACGTACTTTCCATGTACTTTCTGGTTGTACGCAATTAAACTTCAAAGGCCAACCAGTGACTACAGCATTATTAAGAATCGAACTCACAACCAACTGTACACGCTGGCACACACACACACACGTGTGTGTGTATGCCTGTGTGTATGTGCGTGTCTGTGTGTATTCCTGTGTGTATGTGCGTGTGTGTATAACTTAGGAATTTTGGTTGGTAACTTACATACAGGTTCTCATATATGAGGACACATTTTCTGTAGGTAACTTTCTGGAAATCTCTTAAAGGAAAGAAGTCTTTTATTTCTTCTCTGCTTTCATAATGAATGTTATCATTTCCTCTTTGTGGCACATAAATAATTCTCTCTTATTAATGTGAAAGATTCAGCTAGATAAAAAAAACAATTACAGGATGATATATTAAAATCCCATTTGGGGGCTCTTTCAGCATAATTGGAAAACACTGGGCTGCTGTGATTTATGGCACACAAACAGAAAACAGATCTGATGACAAGGCTATCCAACCATAAAATTGGTTGTGGTGGCACAAGCTAGCCTGTCTCTGGAGGACTGGAGCCAAGGCTGGGGACCAGAACTGGGCGAGTTTGGTGCTTCTTAGCTCTGAGCCCCCATGACCCTGAGAGGGTCTTGGGGTGTCATGGGTGTCCCCACCTTTCCCGCCTGCTGGTACTCTTGAGCACATACCGTTTCCTCCTGGAAAGCCGCTGGAGCTGGACGGCATCATCTGCACATCCGCACCATCAATGCGACTATCAACCGCAGCCCGTACTGCCCCAGTTTAAGTGGGCTTTCCTCCTCTCTTCAGCCCCTTTCAGGTGCTTCTGAATGACCCTCAAGGGATCAGCCCATGTTCCCGGAAATGACTCCAACATCTAATCTCTCTATAGCATAGCGTTAATGGATGAGGAAGTTTGGGATTTCGTGCAGCTCTGTGACAATCATCAGGGATGGTAGAAGTGGCTACTTGGCCTCTCTCTCTTCTTTGCACGAGGAGAATTTCAAGACAGAGACAAGTGGTCTCAAATGAGTGTATAGCTACTGCACTGCCCTGGACTCGTGCGGAACACTGACAAGCTTTTATCCTATGCGACCTGTTCCCACCCAGGATTCTCCATACAAGGACCTAGCTCAAGTCCTAATGGAAGTCCTGAGGCTTGGGATGGCTCTCATCAGTATTGTCCTCCATGGTGCTGAGTCCTTTCTGGCTTTGACCATCCTGCCAATCTATTCTAAAAGGTAGGACCAAGAGCTTAGACCTACACGTCACCAATCTCTCTTTGTGAACCCTGCCTTGGAGAGGTCAAATGGACCTTAGATGTTTTGTTGATATGTTATGATATGTTTGCATATCTGCATCCAAGCATGCTATCCCCTAGACCTCCAGAGTTAGAGACGGCGTCTGAGGCCACAGTCTACCCAGCAGGAGAGGATGCCACTATTGACTGGTGATGCCCCCACTTTTAAGGACTGGGAAGAGCCAAGAACTAAGCAGCTGGCATCTTGTATCAGTCTAGTTCATGGCCGAACCGGAGCCACCACTGCTTCCGAGTCCCCATCCCAGCCCCAAGGTACTTTCCACTCCACAGCCAATGGTTCGTTCTAAACATGGGAAAAGCAGAATTATTCTGATCTACAAGACTAAGCAAAGCCGCGAAAGTGAAGAAGGGTATGACGCCAGTACCTGAATCGCTCCTCTCAGGTTGATCCCAGTTTCAATGGCGACATAGTACGAGGCTTGCAGGAATGTCCTTTGCAGTAGGAGGGCAAGGAACAGAAGCACAGCCAAGACATAGGCATTGCCAAGGAACTCTTGGGACGAGACAAAGTAAACCCCAAGAAACTGTGTCTGTGGAGAGAGAAAGCCAGCGGTGGCAGTTGCTGCTGGAAAAGCAACCCCGTCAGTACAGGTCATGCTGTATGGTTGGATTACTGTGGGAAACTCCGTGTTTGCAAAGCCTGTGCAATTCTTTGTAATGAAGAGCTCAGTGAGGAGCCGGGAGATTGGCTCAGTTGGGAAAGTACTTGCTTTGCAAGCCTGAGGACTGAAGTTCAGTCCTTGGCACCTACATGAAAAAGCTGCATGCAGCAGTGTGTAACCCCAGCCCTGGTAGAAAGATTCCTGGGGACTAGCTGGCCAGCCAGTCGCTGAATCAGTGAGCTCTGCTTTCAGTGTGAGTTCCGCTCTCAAAAAATAAGACAGATTTGGTCAGATGGTGCAGTGGATAAAGGTGCTTGCTGTGCAAGCCTGGAGGCCTGAGTTTGGCCCACATAACGGCAAAAGAGCAAAACCAACTTCAAAAAGTTGTCCTGGACCTGCACATGTGTACTTTGTCACACTCACCACACACACACACAAATACACACACACACAACAAATAAAACACTTCAGGATTTCAAAAATAAAGTAGAAGCCGGGCGGCGGTGGCGCACGCCTTTAATCCCAGCACTTGGGAGGCAGAGGCAGGCAAATCTCTGTGAGTTCGAGACCAGCCTGGTCGACAAGAGCTAGTTCCAGGACAGGCTCCAAAACCTCAGAGAAACCCTGTCTCGAAAAACCAAAAAAATAAAAAAAATAAAGTAGAACGTGATTGGGGAAGACATATGACATTGGCCTCTGGCCCCACATGCGTGCATACACTGTGCACACACACTGCTAGACTGACAAATCCAACCAAATCTTCTGCAGCAAAGACTGCCTCTACCTCTGTCATCTTCCCACCTGGGGGAACAGAATGGGGTTCAGTTCTGACCTCAACCGTACATGACTCTCAGCATCTGGGAGGAACAAGAATGAAGAGAACAGATCACGGAGGATCCCAGACAGAGCAGCTACAGCAAACGGCACAGTGCATTCTCTGCCTCAGAACGGCAATCAACCATCTGCTGGGCAGTGACTTCTGAGTCGGGGTGTGTGGGGAGGGGAATGGGGAAGGGACTTGGTGCTGACTGTTCCCCGGGGAAAGATGGGAACAAAACACTGACAGCAGCTGAGAAGAACGCACGGGAGCCCTGGCCCTTCAACTCCCAGGACCTCTTTTTAAGTCTAAGTCACCCTCTCTGAACTCCAGCAAGGCCCCAGATAATAATCATGAAAAACATTCTGCCTTTGTGCTAAAGATTCCAGGAAGTACCAGCATTGTCTGTTTCCAGACCCGCTGGCTCCCAGGAAAACTTTGAACTTGGTGAGCCATCACCCTCCAGCACAGCCACGTCAATCTTCCCATGAAGACAACACTCTCACCTTTCTGACACTGTGCCCCGACTGCGGACATCTGGAAGGATGTGGGAGGTCCTCCAGCATAGAGAGAGATGGGAACAAAACGAGGAGAAACTCAAGATCATGGCCTTGGCGGTGATCAGGCCAACAAGAGCAGAGCTCTGTAGGGGACACTTCTGAGAACCAGAAGTTCCTGAATCTTGGCTTAGGAGCCAGGATGGTGGAAGACCTTACTGTGGAGAGCATCTGTGGTGATTTTTCTGCCAGCCTTCGTAACCCACGGAACTGCCTGGTCCTGCCCACAGCCACTTCTCCCCAGCGCCACAGGACAAGTGCCAGCCCAGGAGACCAATGAGACGCACTCTAAGGACGGCCCTGCCGAGGTCCTGAGCTTCTGAGTCACCATGTCACTGGAGAAACCATCAAAGGGAAGGGTGGAAGGCAGGAGGGTGGGGTGGGCTAGAGGGTTGAGGGGGGTGCGCGAGAGACAAGACATCAGAAAGCACAGTGCTCATTCTTCTGCTACTCAGGGAGCAGGGCACCACGTGGGGCCCTGCTTTACACAAGAGGAAGCAGAGTTTCATGGTGGTGACGTGGCTAACACAGGCTATGTCCTCATTAGAGCCATCATGTGAATATGGAACTGTGCTAGAACACCACCTCAGACCCTCTGTCCAGACCTCATCTGGCCGTGTGCCCTGGAGTCACACTCCAACAGTTTATTATCACAAACAGACTTGCATCTTTTCGCAGATGGAAATATGCCCATCTGGCTGGCTCTAGGTCAAAAAACACAGGCACAACGAGCTGTTTACAGTTTACTGTCAAACCCAGTCCTGCTTAAGTCTTCCTATCCCAGCATCCTGTCAGCTCTGGAGAACAGAAACCATTATTTGAAAACCAAGCATGCTTTCAGTATCATCGTTACTAAGGCAACCAATGGCTGTGCACATGAAGCCCAGTCTCAAAAAATGGAGAAAAGGAATAAACGGGTATCAGGCCAAGCAAGAAGCTTAAGAGACCCTCGTGAACTCTTGCAGAAAAGAGGACATTCTGGGTTCTGGGAGGCCTGTGAAAGGCCTGTGGCAGGAGAGAAGAGACCTGGACCATAACTGATGGAAGACAAGGGCTTTGGAAAGCCTTACGACCTAGGCTGATGTTTCTACAAACTCTTGAGGAAGGTGTTTGTTTGTTTGTTTGTTTTTGGCAAGCTGATGTTAATAATTTTTTTTAAAAAAAGAAATTAGCTACATTTAAATGTATTTATTCTGTGCACACCCAGGTGCACAGGTGCATGTGTGACACAACATACGTGTAGGCTCAGAAGGCAACCTGGGAGGTCAGTTCTTTCCTTCAATCATGTGTGCCCCAGAGATTAAATTTAGGCTGCTGGGTTCGGCAGCAAGTGCCGTTACTCATGGAGCCATCTCTCTGGGCCTAAAATATTCTTTTAAATGAATCAGTACCTAGGTTTTCCCATGCTCCCTGTTTTCATCCGACAGCGGAGGCCTGCAATGGAGGCCTCTGGATGCAGAGGACTGATTCCAGAGCGGAAATGTGAAAGCAGGACTCCTGGGAGGACGGGCCTGCCACTGCCTCCCAGGGCAAGGCTTCGAAGGCCCTGTCCTTGACCCTGGAGCTTAGAGGGTCCCTGGGCTGTGGGCAAATGGCACTCAGAGCACAAGCAATCAGTATGTGAGCCTCCACACTCAGTGCCAGTGACTGCCCAGGCTGGCCCTGGACTCGTGCTGATCCTCCTGCCTCTGATTACCGACTGCATGTGGTCATGTCTTCATTCTTCATTGAAGAACCATTTCCCAAAGTGTGTGTGTGTATGCCTGTCTGTATGTCTGTCTCTGCATGTTTGTGTGTGCATCTGTTTGTCTGTGTGTGTGTATGTGTATGTGAGCGTGTGTAGTGTCGTGTGTCTATCAGTCTGCCTATGTCTGTCTCTGTCGTGTGTATGCATCCGTCTATTTGTCTGTGTGTGTGTATGTAGTGTGTGGTGTTAGTGTGTCTGTCTGTCTGTCTGTATGTATGTATTGTGTAGTGGTGTATGTGTACATGTGTGTGTGCATACACGGTGCTGTGGCTTGAATCCAGAACTTCCTGGAGGAGGAGACACAAAGCTGAGGAGTCGGTGACAGGGAAACGGCCACCACAGGCACTATGTGAACACTGTCATTAAGAGGCTACTGACATCCCCACACCACAGAAACAGCAAGACATTAACGATCATTATGTCACCAAGAGTGAGAGAGACGAATATGGTCACCCAGGGAGGAGGGAGGGGGACAGAAAAGGGGGTGAGAATGAGAAGTGGAAGAGCAGAAGGAGGAGAGAGAGAAAGAAAGAGGATATCACTTTTTTTTAACAGAATTTGTTTGGAAACACACATAAGCCGTCTGCATGTTCTTCTCACCATAGCCTAGAAGGGTCAAAGCTCTGGCCTTGGATCCAACCTCGGGCTGATCTTTTTTAGGCTCAGCTGATAGCCCAGAATGGTGCTGGCAGGTTCAGATACCAGTCATTCCTTATGAATTCAACTCCATCACCCTCCCGCCAACTCAGTGGCATCCCTGGCAGGTGACAGATTGGAGAGGGGGTTGGGCAAGAGAGTGGGGCTGGAAAGAATTAGATCCTCGGTAGAGCCCAGATTTCTCTGGGAAGAGATGGCAGTGGGGCCAGGTTCTTCCGAGTGGGTTCTGTGGGTTACAGTCTAAAGAGCAAATCAAAACTGCTTATCCTTCTGGATGCCAAAGGCAGCCTGTTCCTTGACAATTGTGTGCCCTAGAAGGGAAGCAGGGACAGACAGCTGCTGACAGCGTCAACAGCGGGTGCCAACTCTGCAGACTAGAGCAGGCTGGACATGGGCTGAAGCCTTGTGCTAGCTTCCCCCTTGTCCCCACACCTAACGACCCCAACAACGTTGGTTTGGGACCGAGTTGCGTGGAAGGAGAAAGAACAAACAGCTGCACGGAAAGAGCTCTTCCAACATTTTCTGAGCTCTGATGCCCAAGTGAGAATTAAATGCAGGAGGCAACCTTGGGCTGGAGAGCTAGAGCGTTCCAGAGGCTAGGGCTGTGTTTACTCTCAACTCTGTTTCTATGTCGGAAATTTGCTGATTGCATTTGTGCAGTAGGGAACAAGTATTAAATCTGATAATACCTGCTGCCACTGAGGCAGAGCCATCTGTCCCAGGGATCTGTGTGCCGATAAGCGCACTCCATCAAGAAGGCAATAAACCCTAGCCAGCCCTGGGGCTGAGACAGGGAGGCAGGTCCAGGAACAACCTTCTCAGGGCCGCTCCCACCATCTCCATGGGGTGCTTTCTCCTTAGAAGACATTCCCCAAGAGTGGGGAAACACAGGAAGATGGTTGCCAAGCCAATGGGGGCTCTTGTCTGGGCTATTTCCCCCTAACATGCAGAATAGAGAAGGTGGAGGATTCTGAGGTTGTCTATGGCCAGACTAAAGCTGGAGATGCCACTGCTGGGGGCAGAGAAATAAGCTCCCGCTCTCTCCTGGTAAAAGCCAGAGGCTCCAAAGGCCAGAAAAAGAGGCCAGGGAGATGGCTCAGAAAACTCATGTGGTAGAAGAGAACTGATTACAGTAAGTTGTCCTCTGTCCCCGACATGTATGACATGGTGTATGCGCATGCACGTGTGTATACACACACACACACACACACACACACACTGTAATAAAAAGGGGAAAATTTATACCCAGAAAAGGCCTCCAAAAGCATCAAAAGCTAAATAAGCAAAACAAACAGACAAAAAAAAAAGTCCCTACTTGGCTAATACAGTTTCTCGCTTGAGAAATTCAATTACCGTTCTCTTGGGGTTGGGGGGGGGGGGACAGGGCCTTACTATGTAGCAAGGCTGTTTATGTTCCCCCTCAAAGTCATACGTAGCTATAGATAGTTTATTTAGATTTCTCCCTCATTGGATTTCACAATCCTTGGAGCCACGGTGACAGTCTGATAGTAATAGTCATCTTGGTGTCATGGCTTGAGAGTCCATACTTCAGAGCAAGACAGCAGGGTTCAAATTCTCAGGCTGTTAGATATGGCTGAGAGACCCTGAGGAAAGTTACTTAGCCTGGCTCAGTGCCACGGTTCTCGTCTGCAAACAGGAAAAAGAGTGTCTATCCCATGAATTACATGTCATGAAAATTATATCTCAATATACACATGGCCCATCCCCCTTTACCCATCCCAAAGGGTTCCTTTAGGGATTAAACAAGAATGTGGGAAATGCCTACAGCCAGGTATGTGTCCTAGCTGGACGCTAGGTGAGCACTGTTGCTAATGATCGTGATCGTAATTCTCCAGGACCCCACAGCCCTGCCTAGAGCCAGCAAACGTTAGGATCAATAAATGTATTCTGGGTAAGTCAGACCCGCAGACTGGGTCTGTCTGGGATTTCAGACTCAGAAGTACTCTGTGGACTAATTATGTTTGGAGAAAACTTTGTAAATCTCTGGAGGATTAACAGCTGTCTGCAAGGTCAGTGTTCGGGGACAATAAACATTATACAGGGCACCACCAGCTATCAGGAGCCCTAATTACTCTCAGTAGCACCAGGGCCTGTGTATGTATGCAATGTTACAATAGACTTGTCACTGGGATTTTACAAGGCAGCACCTCACTGGGGACAAAGTTTCTCACTGCGGCCATCTTCACCCAGGTGGCTGCAGAGAATCAAGTGCCTTCAGCCACTCCTAGAAGAGGCTTCTGACACTCCTTTCAGAGTTATTCTGTGTGTGTGTGTGTGTGTGTGTGCGTGTGTGTGTGAGTGTGTGTGTGTGTGAGTGTGTGTGTGTGTGCACGCACATGCACACACATGCATGTATGCAGGTACTCCTGGAGTTACAGGTGGTTGTGAGCTACCTAACATGCATACTGGGAAACAACTCAGGTCCTCTGAAAAAGCAACAAACACTCGTAACTGCTGACCCTTCAACCCTTTTTAACATTAGTTTTCAAGTTGATTAAAAAAAAATGGGTTTCATTGCAACATTATCATACATCATAGTAATTTGCTCATATTCACCCCATCTGCCCCTCTTCCTGCTTTTGTTGGTCCCCTGGGTGCCTTAATAGGTCCCTTCAGATCATATGTTTTTAATATAATATAATAATACGCACACACACATACAAACACACACATGTATAGCCTTGTCCAAAACATTTCAGTGGCGGCACCTTCTGAGCAGAAAAGACCACTGAGTATCACGTAGTCTACTGGGTTTCAAGTATCTTGGATAGGTAACAAGCTTTATAGGCTAAGCATGGCAGTGCACACCTTCAAACTCAAGCATTTTAGGAGGTGCAGAGGCAGGAGGATCAGGGTCCAAGAGGAGTCCCACTGCATAGAGTTTAACATGTCTCCAAAAACCAAGAAAGAGATAGTAACAAAGAGGAAAGTCTAATATGTTAACAGAACTGGGGTAGTGGAACGTGAGCAGGAAGTAGGGCTGCCCATGGGATTGGCACAGTTTCTCCTGCATCAGCAGCCATCCTAGATGCCCCTACAGAACATCAAGAGCCAGGATTCTCAAACTAAAGGCAGAGGGCTGACAGTCAGGCCCCTCCAATCTCTTGGGGCACAGACTTTCTTCACAGCATTCCGGCCGACTGGACACAGAGCCTCTTTTAGAAGTGGATGTTCCTGAAGAGACCCCAACCCAGTCAGCCACGACTAACATAGCTCACACGTATACCTGCACAAGACAGTTGTGGGCAAACCTTCTAGAGGGTGCCTAGCCCTGCCCCAACGATGGCCCACCTTGGGCTGGAAGACATGGTTCTCCTTCCCCAGGTGGTCCACAATCCCAAAGATGCAGAGTGGCCCGGCGAAGCCCAGAAGGTCAGCCAGGATGCGGAATGTGCTGCTGAGGACCAGGCGTCTCCCAAAGGCATGGCAGAGAGCCCTCCAGATGGCCTGGGCACTCTGTGGGCTCTGCGTATCCTTCCGCTGCCGAGAGAGTCCCACAGTCAGATCAGAGTCGGTGAGAGTTCAGCCATGCAGAGCCCCTCATCCCATCACCCCTAGATCCTGTTGCCTGGGGAACCCCGCAGCTATGCTGTCTGTGAACAGGCAAACTTCAGTAGAACATCATGGTATCAATGAATTATGACAGGGCAGGTCAGATGGGAAAATTGAGGCCTGAGGCATATGAAGTCACAGGGCTGGGAGGGGGTCATGTGATCAGAACAGCGCCATCTTGATGGATTGGCACCTGCTATGTTCACTCATTACCATGTTTCAATACTGCCCTGAGTGCCAGGCACACACAGTGAAGGAACACTGGACAGGGAGTCCGGAGCTACCGGCGGGGCATGGAGGTTCTCAGGGCGTCAGTTTCCTCATTACTGACAAGAACTGACCTTCTCATGGTCAAATTTGCAGAAACAGGGTAGAGACCATGCCAACACCTTGCCTCCCACACTGGGTGGAAACCCCCATCACTGCAGCTACCGTACTTCAAAATGAAGAGCGCGAGTCATATAAAGCCATATCCCTTACCAAGCCTCAGTTTCCCCATTTTGACAGTGAGTGTTTTGGACATGCTGGCCTAAACTGTAAGGGCCATCCCCACTCTGACCTTCCTATGAATATTTGGTCCTAGAATTCTCCCCTGCTACTGAGGGTGAGCCTCTTTCCATCCCCAGGAGTTTGGCCTACTGCCCTCCAAAATCCCTGGCTGTGACTCCCTGGGAAGGCAGGCGACGGGTGGTGTGACTGGACCCACTGACCGCCTGAGCATCAAAGGCCACGCAGAGTCGCTGGTAGTTGGTGAGAGCTCTCATGGCAATGGGCAGCTTGCCGATGGCCCGCAGGTCGATGGGCTTCTTGTGGGCGGTCTTGATGAAGGCGTTCATCCACCAGTAGGTCCCCTTTGACAGGAGGTTAACAAAGGGCTGCAGAAAACGCACGCCCAGGTCCTGCAGGTCTTCAGGGGGTTTCACCTCCCTTGGAGTCTTGAAGAAGATGTACCTCTGTGGGGCATACGGATGGAGGGCAGGGGTGGAGGATGGGCGGGTGCCACTCCTCCCCTTCCCACCACCCAGCAGGGTCTAGGCGTGATGGTCTGCACTTGGCCCTCTATGGCCTCCAGGAAAAGGGCCTTCTGGGCCTCTGTGCTTTGCGGCTGTTCACTGAGGCTAGGGAAGAATGGAGGTCACCACTGTGTTTTGTGCAGGGTGAAGGTTAATATTGACTGTCAGCATGTCCTAGGAGACAGGCCTCTGGGCATGTCTGTAGGGCATATCCACACTGGGTTAACTGAGGAGGAAAATCCACCTTACACGTGGGTAGGTAGCATCATTCCAGGACTGGTGCTCCCAACCGAATAAAAAGGAGAAAGCAGCAGCTAGAGAGAGGAATCGGTTGTTAAGAGCAGCTCCTGCAGAAGACTCCAGTTTGGTTCTAAGCACACAACTAGGTGGCTCACAACTGTTTATGACCTCAGCTCCAGGGTATGCGATGGTCTCCCCCAGGCACCTGCACGCATGTACACAATGCCCCCCACCCCGTCATCCCCAGACACACATGCATGCATGGAACTAAAACACATTTCTTTGAGAAAGAGTCTCACTATGTAGCTCTGGCTAGCCTGTAACTCATTAGGTAGACCTGGAATTCACAGAGATCTGCCTGCCTCTGCCTCCTAAGTGCTGAGATTAAAGGTGTGTGCCACTATGCCTTGCTAATTTAAATAATGTTTAATATAAATTTAAAGTGCTCTTAGAAAGAGGGAGAGAAAGAGATGAGCTAGACACCAGCCAACACTCACTTCTCCCTGCTTCCTAACTGTGGATGCAGTGTGACCAGTTGCTTCACACTCCTGCCTACCATGCCTTTCCTGCCAGTGCCTCTACCCTTAAACAGCGAGCCACAGTAAACCCTCACTTCCGCAAGGTGCATTTATTAGCTACTCTGTCAGAGAACAGTAAGAGTAACGAACACCTACTGAGCTTGCAGAGCTTGAAGTCATGAGGACCTGGCTCAAACCTCCTGCACATGCTCACAAACATTGTCTAACACATTATTAAAGGGAGTGAGGTGTACATCCCAGGGTCTCTGTGAGGATCAGTTGTGGGAAGGAATGTACCGAGGTTGGCTTTCCTGGGGACCACGAGCTAAAAGCAGAGGAGCCTGATAGGCACATTCAAAAGTATTTTGGCAGTAGCAGAAGACCCAAGTGAGAAAGGGCCACCACCACCAGGAGGGGCTGGAGGGCAGGCAAAGGATTGTGTCACTCACTGTGGGTAGCTCACACCTTTATGGCAGCAATCAATAACACTGGCTTCACTTGAAAATGCATGCAGATGCCCTTTGCGTAAGCAGCTCCCTTCCTTGGTGTCTCCCCCGCAGGACAGAGTGGCAATACATGGAGAGGGAAGCTTGTTAGTGAACGCCCGCCCACAGAACGATGGCTGCACCAATTATACCTCATCTATATAGTGGAATGTCATGCAGCCACTGAGAGACTGGACTTGCATTTCAGGAAGCTTGGAGGGAGTTCTAAGAAATACTGGGGAGAAGAGCGTGACACCGTATATAATAGGATTCACTTTGATGAAACAAGCATTGAAGGAATAAACATAGTTAATTATTTGTACTGAGGGAAACCACTAAAGAGATAGTTGTTTAGATAGATGTGGATGATGTCCTATTAATAAAAAATAATACGGGAAGTAAGTAAGCTGTTAGTGTGAGTTACCTGGGAGAGTGGGGGACAGGACCAGGGCAAGGAGAAGGTGTACTCTAAGGTGGAGAAGAAAGAGGAAGACAAAGCAAGGAACACAGGTAGACACTCGGGAGGCTGAGGCAGGATAGAAAGTTTGATGGTATCCTGGGCTACATAGTGAGACCTTGTCTCAAAAAATGAACCAAACAAAACAGAACATAAAAGGCACATGACCAGTGGCCTCTGCTCACTCACAAATGCTCCACTGAATCCCTACCCCTCAAAAAAGAAGCAGAGAAAAACAGCCCCTTATGCTTCTTCTTCTCTACGGGAGTCAAGCCATCTTCTTTCTCTGGGTACATGGGGTGGAAGGCTGGGCTCTGATGGAATGGTTCCCCTGCAATCTACCTATGGTTTCAGTGCCCTGTCCAGGGCAGTAAAGACATCGAGGTCTCTGAGCTCTGCTGGATGGCGGCAGCGCCCACCCACATGCAAAGCACACGTGGGGTCAGAACCACTTCCCACTCCCCTGCTTACCCTCACCCTGATGACGTTGACCTCCACAAGCAGCAACATTCCATACAGAATCACCAGAAGCCCCGTGAGGCAGAAGCGCAGCTGAGAGAAGCCGATGGCATGGTCATAGAACTTGACAAACTTGATGGTCTTCGTGATGAAGGCCAAGGTCCAATAGATGAGCAGCGCTGAGGGGACAGAAGAGAGGTTGCCTGAGCACGGCACTGTGGGCCTCTACAAGCATGCAAGCATGTGGGAAGAGAGAACGCATGCTCAGGAGGCACGGGGTGCTCAAGCCCATTTTTAATAAGGGGGTGTGCATGCATGACTGTCACAGCACCCCTCTGATAACCAATAGACGGGCTGACTTTTGAGACAGATCTCATACGTGTCCGAGAAAGTCATTGAACTTCTAATTTTCTGACTTCTACTTTCCAAGTGCTGTGATTACAAGTATGAGTCATTATCAGATCTAGTGTGGCTTGGAGATTCAGAATGGGTATTTTAACACTTGTTACAGACATGCTCAGAAACACTGATATCCTAAGTCCAACAGGTCAGGCGTATAACAAGGATGGAGAAATAGCTTCTCAAAGTCAGCTAAGTTATAAGTTACAGGCACTGAGCCAGGTGAGCACTTTAAACACGTTTTCTCATGTGTTTAAATGTTGCCACAACATTGAGAGGGAAGTGGCTTGTCACGCTCGTCTCAACCAGTCAAGGGCACTGGTTAACCCATGCTGGGTAACCCATGCAAGGCCACTGCGGCATTAAGTAGCAGAGCTGGGCTCGCCAGTCTACGGTGACTTCAGGTGGAATTCCAAATATGGGAACATCGTAAGGATCTTTCAACCCAGCCTGGTTGTTTTAGATAAGGACACTGAGGCCCACAGAGGTGAATCAGGCATGTTCACTGTCAGCTTGTGATGGGCAGGAGGTGAAGGGCCAATCTCTGTCCTCAGTCTGGAGCCCACAACACCCCAGTAATGTTCCCTGGATACCTGGGGCTATGGGGGACACAGAAAGAGTGACTGTTAGCACCATGGAAGAGTGCAGTTTAGTGATTAGAGGTGGAACCCTGCCTCCAGACTCACCTAGATTTACACATGACAGCGGATGGCCTCGGTAAACCACAGAGCACCAAGTGCGTTCAACCTGTGGCCCAGGATAGCCATGAATGCAGCCTAACACAAAATCAGAAACTTACCTAAAACACTATGGGTTCTGTCACTGCAGAGTCTCCAAGTGTAGATTTTGTAGACTGGCAATACCACACTGTAATGTCAAATGGCACTGTAACCCCCTGAGACCTGAATTTCCACATCCATCAACGGGGCAGTGACAGAACCGCCCAAAGGTGTTTGGGAGCTGTGTGTAGAAATCGTTTAGTACAGGGAGCCTGCCGTGTAGCATGGCTGCCCTTTGGGCATTGGCTGTTGACATTTTCATGAGAGCTGGATTTCAGATTTGATCTGCTTCAGAAGCCCTGGGTGAATTCTGCCCTAAATCTTCACCCTTCCCCATAAACTGCCAACTTGTCACTGTTAACTTGTGAGAGCAAACCAAACACAGCGAGGTAAGCGGTCCCAAAGGGGATGTTGATTCAGGCAGCTCCAGCACCCCTTGTCCCTAGACATATTACAAACCAAGCCACAGTGAGTGAAGGAGGCTTGTATCTCGCCTACACCCGAGCAGTCAGGCCAGCCTCTGAGAAAAAGATGAGCTCTGTTTGACCTGGTTGTGGGCTGAGAAGCAGGTCAAGACACCAGGCCTCACCGTGTGACCAGGTCTGAGTGTGGGCAAAAGGAGAGAGGGAAAGGACCCTGGGGAATGCGGTGATGGCCCCTCATGTGTGCTCTGCTCCAGACCACGGGGATCCACAGCTGGGGGCCATCCCTGGCATGGGTTATTTCAATGTGTTGGGTATCTTTTGCCCAGATGAGAGAGCCGCCTACTGGGGCAGAGACTTGAGCTGTGCCCCCATGTCTGATCCCTAGGATTCTATAACAAGTCTGTGATTTAGCCAAGGAGGACTTAGTGTTCCTACCCGGATGGGAAACCAAGGTTCAAAGAGCCCGAGTGTCCTCTGCCAGGGCACAGAGGAAATTAATGGTGGAGCCAGGGTGAGCCCAGAGTGTCCTCCCACAGGACAACCTCCAACCTGTCACTGGGCACAGCCGCCCGCACCCACAGAGAGTGTCCTCCCACAGGACAACCTCCAACCTGTCACTGGGCACAGCCGCCCTCACCCACCAGCTTCTTGGTGTTGGCCTGAGAGCAGCGGGAGCCTGGCCATAGGCGTGAGTGGGAGGTGGAGTTCTAGGCTCTCGATACTCCGACTCCTCTCCCCAGTTTTCTCCTCAGTGCCACACCCCTCCACTGCCATGTTCTGAATAGTACACCTGCATATTCTGAACCCATTCACTGCTCTCCCTCTACTCCACCCTGGCCTTCACAGAACCACACGAGGTCATGTTCAGAAGCCCTCACTGCACCCACGGCCACAACTGATGCTCAGAATACTCAAAGCCAGGAGTGTGGTCCTCTAACTATAATCCTAGTACTTGGGAGGTGGGTCAGGGGTTCAAAGCCACCCTCAGCTACATACTGAATTTGAAACTAAACTGATCAACATGAGATCCTGTCTCAAAAAAAAAAAAACTACAAACGACTAAAACAAAAGCAAAATGAAAAGAACCAAAGCAAAGAGCCCTCCACAATAGTAACAATAATAGTAACGGCAGGGAAGAAACCCAAATGTCCACCGGCAGACGAATGAACAGCAAGATGTGCCATAGCCAGATAATGGGATATCACTCAGTCCCAGAGGAAGGAAGTTCTGGCACAGGCTACAATATGGACAGAGGACACTTAATAATAATAACTAAGTGAAGTTACTGTGATGGTCTGAAGGAAATTGGCTCCCATAGGTTCATAAGTGTGGCACTATTAGCAGGTGTAGCTTTGTTGGGGTAGATGTAGCCTTGAGGAAATGTGTCACTGGGAGTGGGCTTTCAGAAGCTCAAGCCTGGCCTAGTGTGTCACACACTCACTTCCTGCTGTCTGCCGACCTGGATGTAGAACTCCCAGACACCTCTGCAGCACCATGTCTGCCTGCATGCCACCACGCTTCCAGCCATGATGATAATGGATGAAACCTCTGAAACTGTAAGCCAGCCCCAGTTAAATGTTTTCCTTTATAAGAGTTACCGTGGTCACTGTGTCTCTTCACAGTAATAGAAATCCTAACTAAAATAATAAAAAAGGATAAAAAGTCCTTAATAAAATCAGAGAGTTGAGTGCTAGGTCCATGGGCTAGGGAAGGGAGAGGGAAGGTGTTAATGTTTAAAGAGTTTAGCGCTTTGGTTTGGGAAAGTCCTAGAGAAGGACAGTGGTGATGGCTGCGTGGCTGTGTAAATGTTCCACAGCAATGCACACGCAATGGCTAACATGGTCAGCACTATGTTACATACACATGAGCACACACACACACACACACACACCACACAAAACCCAAAAAGAGGCGAGAGAACCTTGCCCAAGGTCAGTCAGGGCTGCACAGGAAGACCTTGTCACAAAAATAAGATGAACAAACAAGAATACAACAACCACAATAGCAACCACAACCAAGACCAAAGGCAAACAACTGCTCATTGCTCCCGAGAGAGGACCAGGACCTCTATGAGGCCTGCAGCCTGCCGATGGTCTTCTCCCTGACTTCCCTACTCCAGCCACTCTTTCTCAGATCCCTTTGTGTTCTCGGCTCCTCAGGGCCTTTGCACACATCCTCAGCTCTGCCTGGAGCCCTTCTCTCTTTGCTGTGAGTTCCAGTTCTCTGTTCTTGTCTTTCTTGGGGCCCCAGAATTACATTGTATGGAATAGTTTAAGCTGTATCATGATTTACCCTCTTGTGGGACTCCAGACTGGTGACCAGATGTGGGCCTTCGAAGGGGGGGGCGGTTTTTCCATGAATTGTCCTCTATCCCCACAGCTCAGCACCCCCTTTCACCCAATCTAGAATTTCTGGAACTGTAGAGCTTCTCCTGGGGGCAAAACTCCAACCAGGGGAGCCTGGGAAATGGGAGAAGTCATCGGTTTCTTGGGAAGCACGGACCCACCCATAGTGATGATTTGCGCTCCCAAGACAGAACCAGGCACTTGCTAGGAAATGAGGAGGCTGGCTTTCAGGTGCCGACAGTGTTTGCAAGATTCTGCTTAACCTGACTCTGGTGATCCATTATAAGTGGAGGGTTCTCTTGGGGACTGCTCTCTGAAGCGTGGAGCTAACATCTGCCTTCTGGGTGCTAATCCAGGCATACTGGATTCATTCACATGGGGTCCTGGGGGCAGGGCCACAGCTGGAGGATCCTGATGGAGCTTCACACCTAATATGGGAAGGCAGGCCTGTGCATAGATATTAGAAAACGTGGCCTGCATCAAGACAAGACAGCCACGTCACTGACAGAGCACAGAGAGCTCAGATTCTAGTGTCTATTACACACTGTGACTATGAACATCCGTGACTTGCTGACGGACCACCAGAGGCACAGCCTGGCCATAGACTGTAACTGCAAACGACTGTAGGCTACACAGTAGCAGATCTACACGTACAGCTTTGAGGACCCTCAGAAGCAGACAGAAGCCTGCTCAGTTGCTTGATTTTCATGAGGCAGCCTGAGTATCTGGGTAGCCTAGACCAAGTCACTGAACCCCTGAGCGCAGGCTTCTGCTCTGTGGAAGGAAAACCACAGTGGGACCCACCTGATAGGGCTGCAACAAGGCTTAAGATGCATAGTACAGAGTGTGACATGAAGGAAACGCTCAGTGAGTGTTTGCTGGTGTTGTTTTAAACCTTTCTGTTTCATATCTGTATGCAACATTGGGAAGCTACAGCTCCAGCAAAGCTACTGTGGACATCAGTGAGACAGACCATGGGAGCTATGGGCATAGAGCCCAGCCCAGGCTGCACACTCCAAGAAGGGCAGGCGGCATGGCTGCTGTTTCTGCCTGGAACCCCGGTCAGTCATCCATGTCAGAAGCTGCAAGCCTTTACTCCTTCCTGAGTGTCTAAGAGTCAGGCGGCCTCAAGCCTTTCCCCGCTCCCCATGAGAGCTCATCCAGGCTCAGGCATTAGGTGCCATCCATAAACCCACATCTGCTGAACACATCTCCCTCCCTCCCCCAAACACACGGCTCATTTACTTAACCGCACACTTGACCTGGAGTTGATGGTCCAGTGACATCTCTAATCCCACAAGCCCGAAACTCCGATCCACAGCTTGCCCTTATCTCCTACCCTGGGGCCATCTCACTGGCCTTACCCCTGGGAGTCAGCTCCAGATTTCCACAGGGGGCCTTGCTCACTGGGCTTGGCCACGTTGCCCTCACTGCCAGGCACGTTCAGATCAGAAGACCTCTGCAGGCTGACTCCACTTGGAGCTTCCCTGACCACCCTGCACAGACAACCACACCCACCACCCTCCTCCTGCACAAACTTGCTTGTCTCCATCGCATCCTCAGCACCCATTCCTTGGCTGATCCACTATCTTTGCCCCTCTGCCTCCTCCTCCAGACCTCTGCTCTGTGGAGGCAGAGACCTCTTTTCCTTCTGACTCCCAGCCTGGGTTGGTGCCTGGAGTAAGTGCACAGGGAATGCTGGCGGAAAGGCCTTCCCCATCCTTACCAATCAAAAGCTTGGGGAAGTTGGAGGTCTCGATGTTATGATAGTAGACCACAGATGTGATGGCAGCCATGAACGCCATCCCAGCGGGCATGTACAAGTGGAGGTGGCGGGATTCTGTCACCCTGGGATGGGAGAAGAAAGAGAAAATCAGAGAGGATGTGGATGAGGCCAGCACCCAGGAGAGCAGCACAGGGCTTATGCTTCCTGCTCAGCACACAGTAGGGCCTCGGATAACCATGGCCTGGATGACCATATGCTGGTAGTTTTGTATCCCGGCCTGGATCCCAAACAGCCCGTTTAACGTGAGTGGCACAGGTAAGCACCGAGAGTGTCTGCAAGCACTGTACTGATGGTGCTGATGGCGGTCCATGTTTCTCAGTATATGCCCCATGCCGAACATGATCCAATGAGTAGTTAATTGTTTAATGAAGCTCCCATGATGTGGACACCCAGTCACCCTATTCTATAACCAAGGGAACTGAGGCACAGATTGGCTAAGTCATATGTCCAAGACCGCACCTTTGCCCTCTTTCTCTGGGCTGGAGGGCAGAGACTACTAGATAGTACCCTCCTGCTTTGACCACAAAGGCCTCAGTGCTGGCAGGAGGCAGGCATGGTGACAATACACATTGTCCTCTCAGACCTCAGCTTCAGCCAAGAAGTGCGGAGGGTTGCCTTAGCTCTCCTGACCATGGTCTTCCTACAGACAACAAACCAGAGACCCAGTCCAGTCCAGCGCTAAAGTCCCAGGCGACAGGGCCTCCAGCAACCTCTCTAGCACCACCCAACCTGTTCTTTCTACACCAGCAGTGCTGGAAACCCTCTGCATTCCCAAAGGGTCCATTTCAGCCTCCTGCCTCAGAAATGTCCTTTTTTTTATCTTTTGCTGGATCCAGCAGGCCAAGCGCCCTTACCCTGGAGAAAGTAAGCAAAGACCAGAGCTCAACAATCCACGGAAGGGCTACTCCAGATGTAAGACCTGAAGGCTGAGGGAGGGCAAAGAAGGGGTGGGCAACTAGGGGAAACACCCCAGAGGGTGTGGAACCAGGCTGCGCTCTGAAGGGACAAATATTTGCTCAGCAGAGGACTCGTGCCATAAGGAATAGAGTACCATGCCAGACGTCTGGGGCCTCTGGGGAGGTCCAAGTGCAGGCATGGAACCACCACGGGCTATTTGCAAACAACATCCTCCCCTTGTTGTTCGACAAAGATTCACAAATTACCAAAAGAGCTATAAGATGATCAGCTGAAGCAGGCTACCAATTCTATACCCTTTTCCAGGGGTTAGTCTGAGGGTGGCCGTGCGGTTCTGGTTACTGAAGTGCTAAAGTCAAGTCTGTAGAGCATGACCTCCCTGTAAGGAAGAGGCACGGCTGGAACACGGCTTTCCAAGCTTGCTCCTTCCTTCTTACGGGATACTTGGAACAGTGAGGAAGGGGTGGCTGACCCGCAGAGCAGTGGGGAGAGGCTGAGTCCCTGCAAAGGTAGTTTTCCCATTTCTTGTTAAATGAGTCTGTTAACTGATGTCCTTTCACCTTGATATTCTCAGTAAAACGTCTTGCTAAGAGAGGAGACGCAAAGGAGAAAATGCAGAGGACAATCACTGTCTGGGTGAGGGGGCTTCAGAACTCTTGCCTCTGTGCTAGGAATAATGTTAGAATGAATTTAATATTAACGGTAATTGGAACAATTATGCCACCGTATCAGTTAGAATCAGTCTTAAATGTTTTTCTGAGTGACTCGGAAAGAAATAGCAAAGAAATTAGGTAAAAGTTTTCTTTATGTCTATCGCGTGTAGGGCAATTTGGGAAAGCACTCGCCTCATCCCCGCCCCCTCATCACCCTGCAAGCTTTGGCTGCTCTGAATGAACTCACAGGCTCAAGCTCCTGAGGAGGCGGCATCACTACAGATTCAAGACACCTCAGGCAGTCACTAAATACGCCTGAGTTCAGTGTGGAAATGGGGAACCACAGGGCAGGTCTATCACCTCACCCATCTGGCCCCTCGTGTTCCTTCCTCACACTTGCTGAATCAGGGATGACCTCCCCAAAAACCAGGAGCCCAGAATCCTGCTGGAGACGCACTGTGCCTTGGAGGAGACACACTCGGTGGGCCTGGCACGCAGGTGTCTGGGCTACTTCCTTCCAGTGCCCGTGTCCTGGGAATGCATCTTCTGCTCCAGGCTCTAAGGCTGGACTCAGGACCCTGTTCCCCAGAGAGGCAAGTGAGGGCTCCAGTTCTCGTTTTTTCACAGGTAGAAACCGCAAGGTACGGGAAGGTAAGGAGTGACATCAATTCCCACAGCTGGCACTGAGCAGGGTCTGGGCCCCCCTTATCTTCAGTGGGGTATTTTCCTGTCAGTCAATTATAACCTAGGGGTATTCCTGGCCCAAGGGCTCACAAGTACCCTTCCTAGGTACCCAGTGACAGTTTGGAAGGGTCTTGAGGCAGGGGTACTGACTGGTCCCTGGCTACTAAGCATAAGCACACTTTATGGTATTCTTGTTGGCCTGGAAGGCTTTGGTCAGCAGCAGGACACAATGCCTCGAGGAGGCAAGGCAAGACATTAGTGCCAACACCTGGATGCCTAGGGAGCAGGAGGTGACAGGACTAACTACAGCTCAGGTGAGCTGGACCTCAGATGCTCCAGCCCAATGTCCACCTGAAACAGTCTCTGAGGCTCCCTGACTTCTCCATTCTGTCTTAAAGATGGCTGCTCCACATCCCCCCGTGTGGCTTTCTGAGCCCGCTGCAGTCAACGATCACCTATCTGACCTGGCCTGCCTCTGGCTTCACCAACAAGGTCTTTGGCTTCTCAGGAGTGCTGTGCTGAGGGCATCTCTATTGGGCTCAAAACTAAGAGTCAAGTCCAACTCAGACAGGCAGGCGCCATCCAAACGCTTTCTCTTGAGTCCTAGATCTGATTTTCAGCCTCAGTCCCATGGCTCCCTTCAACATGGCAACTGCTTCAGCATTCTCCACCCCTCCTGCCCCCGACAGCTAGCCTGGAGCCCAAGGCCATCTCCACACATCAAGCTGTCCTCTGGGTCTCAAATCAAGATTGTGCGCAAGCCCGGTGCACCTGCGCTTTGTCCCTCTTCCTCCTGGGTCATAGTCTCTCTGCTCCTTAACGCCTTCCTCTGCCCATCAGAACACTTGTCACCGCTCTGGGCTCAGCTCCAGAGCCCCCTCCACCATGGAACCCGTCTAACACTGCCTTCTCCTCTCCTCCCAGACCTTGTCCTTGTGGTATCATTTTATGGAGCTCTCTGGGCAGAGCTTTGGGGTGCCCTGCACTGTGAATACAATGAGGACCAACACTGAAGATGTCACCAGACACCCATGGAGTCTTCCTGACAGCTTTGCAAACTGAGACCTGAACACACGTTCTGATCTGCAGAAGTGAGGAGAAGAATGGGGTCAAAGGTCGGCGGGACTGTATGGTGACAAACATGAGTGCCAGGAGAATCCAGGGACTGAATCTCACAAACAAATGAGGACCAAGGAAACGGCTTCAGTGAGAACAAGTGACATGCTGAACTGTCCTCTCACCCACTTCAGACACTTGAGGAAGAGACCAGGCGTTATCCACAGCAGCTGGGGACACTCTGACAAGCTCTAGAATGGTTTTAAAGGGGCCGGTTACAGAAATCTGCCTTCCCTTTATCCTCCTGACTGCGCTTCGTGTCTGTCTAGGGCTTGGCACAGGTCACATCAGACGAAGGGTTATGGGATCTAATAGTCATGGTACTGATTTGTGTAAGGCATGTGATCAGGCACAGAGAGGGTCTCCCTGGGCTTTCCCAGAAGTTCCCTGGAGCCGATCCACTCCCTCCTCATTCACTCACTTACCCGTCGGACAGGATACCCTCAGCGATCTCACACACAAGGACAAAGAGCAGAATGAAGGTCAGGATCCAACGTAGGTTGTGCCCTGGGAAGTGGAGCCAGGTGCTGTGGTGGATGTGCACCTTGGAGCTCTGGCTGCCCCATCCTGCGAGGAAATATGCAGAGGTAGGAGGACCACCGTGGGGATAGGGAGTGTATATTCAAATCCTACTTCTGCATGGCCAAGCAGATGAACTAAATGTCTAAGCCTGGACCGCAGCATGGTCCTAAACAGTAGCCCACGGAACCCTTGTGAGACAGGTCATCCATTCTGCTTCATTTCTGATACACATGTAGGCATGTATTCTATTTCTAGCTAAGCATTTATCTTTATCAGTAACTAGCAAATTCCTTCTGCAGCAGCTTTTTATTTTTGAGACAGGTCTAATGTTGCCCACATTAACCTTGAACTTCCTCTGTAGCTGAGGATGACTTTAAATTCTCAATCCTCCTGCCTCCACCTCCCAAGAACCGGGGTTGTCAGGGTAGCCCAGTTCAGCAACTTCTTACTAATCAGTCTGATGACCACCTCGCCCTTCTTCCCCAAAGGATTTTTAAGAGTGGTTGTTTCTCTTAATTAAAGTAAATGAACATTTGAGGAATCACGTCAACACCCTCCGTGAAGAGAGCTGATTGGCCTGGGAGGAATCAAGGTCTTGGGAGAGGAGGAGACTAGAGTGAAGAGGATTGTCCTGACTGGGGCGCCCAAGTTTGTAGACCACTTTCTGGCAAGTGCTCTGGGTTGCTAAATCCCACCCAAGCTGATCTATGGTCCTGGGGAAGTTGCACTCCAAAGATTCGCGCTCTGTGGAGTACTGGGGTACCGGCACCTCCAGTCTATCTCATCGCCCAGCGTGCACTAGATCCCGGGCCCAGGAGAAGCTTCTGCACACGGTCCATTCACGCCGGGACAGAGCGGGGCTCGCGGGCCTTCACCACCAACCTCCCCTGCTGCAGCCTGCGCTCCCGTCAGAGTCCCGCTTCGGCGGTGACAGTGCGAGCCTGGGAAAGGGGTGACCCGGCTCCCGCCGCTGCACCATTCAGGGTGTGGCCGACCCCCCTCACGGCTCGTGCGGGGCCTCATCCCTGGTCAGGTGCTGCAGTGACAAAACTTGGGGACCCCTTGAGTCGTGAGTGCCCGTTTTGTTCGGCGCGGGTTCAGGGATGGGGGAAGGGTACAAGAGTGGAGACGCAGAGCAGAGAACCTAGGGAGACTGGCGAGCGGGTGCCGGACCGCCGGGGCCGCGCTCCAACCCCAGGCCGCGCGCCCTCCCGCCCTCCTCCGCTGCGGCGCGCTCACCGATGAAGAGGATGGGAAAGGTGATGAAGAGCAGGAAGACGTGCGGGACCACATTGAGCGCGTCCACGAAGCAGCCGTTGTTGAGGACTCCCTGGTCCACCCGGTAGGCGGCCGAGTGGTTCTCGGTGCCGCAGAAGGCCAAGGGCATGGCGGCGCGCGCACGGGCTCGGTCCGGGCTCCACGCGCCTCCCGCGCCTCTGTTCTTCGCAGCTCCCAGGCCTCCTGCATGGCCCGCTCCGCCCCGTCCCGCCCCGCCCCCACCTGCCGCTGGGCCCCGCCCCATCCCGCCCCGCCAGCTGCTCTGGTGGGGTGAGGGTGGGGTCTCACCCAATGCGCACGTGCCTGGGTGCGCAGACACCGTGGTGTCTCAGTGGGAGTCATAACCAAGATGATCTGGATGAGCCCGGAGTGCGTGGATTTGGGATTCCCGAAAGTAAATCCGACCAGCACGGCCCAGATGGATGTACGGAGATCAGAGAGATCCCCATGGGAACAGAGTAGTACAAGCCCGCACCAGATTGGGTCCAGAGAAACTGTGAAAAACTTAAACTTAGGAGAGTGCTTGGGAATTTTCCAAGTGACTCTGGCATGAGGTTGCAGAGGAACCTCAGGGCCAGTACTGATCTTTCCCATAAAGAAAGCAAGGTGGTTCGTTACATGACCTACCCAAAGTTTCCTTGATAGCCAGTGAAAAGCTAGCCTAAATCCAGTTCCTCTGCCCCTGTGATAATTATATACATACAAACACATATTCACAATATATATTTACTATACACACACACACACAACTTTCATTCAAATACAATGCTATTTTATTGATGAGATTTAAGCATCCATGAATTTGAGTATCTAACAGATACCCTGGGGAAAAAAATAACCCATTGAAACACAGTGGCAATTTTACATGTATAATACACACCCAAATTACTAAACACCTACATTAAACAGAACTACTTTCATCTCTTTTATCTTTATAATCCTATAAAATATATCTATTTTAAATGTTTTGCTTTTTTTACACCCCACCACAGTCCCCGCCCCTCCTCCCAGTGTCTCCCAAGTTCCTTCTCTCCACCCCCATGTACTCCTCCTCAGTTTCTCTTCAGAAAAGGGCAGGCCATGGCAGTTATCAACCAGCTATAGTATATCAAGTTGCAGCAAGACTAGACACCTCCTCTCCTATTAAAGCTGGACAACGGGAGGAAAGGGTCCCAACGCAGGCAACAGAGTCAGACACAGAAGAGCAAGCTACACAATTGTAACATATGGCCTAGATCAGTCATGCAGACTCCCTGGTTCCCCAGTTGTCTGTTCAGTCTTTGTGAGCCCCAACGAGCCCAGTTTAGTTGATTCTGTGGTTTTTCTTGTGTCTTTGACTCCTCTGACTCCCACAATTCTTCCTCCCCGTCTTCTATAGGATTCCCTGAGCTCCACCTAATGTTTGGCTGTAGATACCTGCATTTGCTCCAATCAGTACCTGGGTGAATCCTCTCTGATCACTACTGGCTATACTAACTATGAGTATAGCAGAATATCATTAAGAATCATCTCATTGACTTTTCTTTTTTTTGCCAGTCATGTTTGGTTCTATTCTGGGTCTCTGAGCTGTCCAGCCTCTGGGTCCTGGCCCTCCACGCAGTGTCAGGGATGGACTGCCTCTAATGGTGTTTGTCTCCAGCCAGACAAGTCATTGGTTGGTCACAATTTCTGCACCACCTTTACTCCAGCACATCTTGTAAGCAGGACAAATTGTAGGTCAAGGAGTTTGAGGCTGGGTTGCTGTCAGCTGGAGTTTTTCCTGGTTACTGGAGATGGCCACTTCAGGCTCTGTATCTCCTTTGCGAGGACTCTTAGCTAGGGTCACCCTCATAGATTCCTGGAAGTTTCCATTACACTGGGTTTCTAGCTTGTCACGGAGATGTCTCCCCATTCCAGTTGTCTCTCCTAGTACTCTCTCCCTCACTTCCCCCCACATGATCCCTCCGGTTCTCATCCACACTCAGAATCCTCCATCCAGTAGCAATGTCTATTCTATTTCCCCTTCACAATGAGATTAGTGTATCCACTCCTTGGGCCCTCCTTGGTACTTAACTTCTCTGGGTCTGTAATTGTAGCATGGTCACCATTTACTTTACGGTTAATATCCACTTATTATACATACCATATTTGTCTTTCTGGGTCTGGGTTACCTCACTTAGAATGATCTATGCTAGTTCCATCCATTTGCCTGCAAATTTCATGATGAATATCTAAGTAATACTCCACTGTGTAAATGTACCACGTTTTCTTTATCCATTCTTCAGCTGAGAGACATCTCTTTTGTATCCAAGTTCTGGTTATTATGAAAAAAGCTGCTATGAACAAAGTTGAGCAAGTGTCCTTGTGGTATGACTGAGTATCCTTTGGGTATATCCCTAGGAGTGGTATAGCTGGGTCTTGAGGTAAATCAATTCCCAATTTTCTGAGAAGCAACCATATTGATTTCCAAAGTGGCTGTATGAGTTTGCACTCCCACCAGCAATGCAGGAGTGTTCCCCTTGTTCCGCATGCTCTCCATGCGTGTTTTAGATCTTGGCCATTCTAATAGATGTAAAATGGAATCTCGGAGTCGTTTTGATTTGCATTTCTCTGATGGCTAAAGATAATGAGCATTTCTTTAAGTGCTTCTAGACCATTTGATATTGTTCTGTTGAGAATTCTCTGTTTAGATGTATAACCCATTTTTTTAATTGGATTATTTGGTTTGTTGATGTCTGGTTTATTAAGTTCATTAGATATTTTGGATATCTGCCCTTTGTCTGATGTGGGGTTGGTGAAGAACTCTTCCTACTCTGTGGGCTGACATTTGGTCCTAATGATGGTGTCCTTTGCCTTACAGAAGCTTTTCAGTTTCATGAGGTCCCGTTTATTAATTGTTGTTCTCACTGTCTCTGTTATTGGTGTTATATTGAGGAAGTGTTCTCCTGTGTCAATGTGATCAAGGCTATTCCCCACTTTCTTTTCTATCAGGTTCAGTGCATATGGATTTACGTTGAGGACTTTGATCAATTTAAGCTTGAGTTTTGTGCAGGGTGATAGATGTGGATCTATTTGCATTCTTCTACATGCTCACATCCAGTTAGATAGATCAGCACCACTTGTTGAAGACGCCTTCTTTTTTCTATTGTATAAATTTGACTTCTTTGTCAAAAATCAAATGTTCATAGGTGTGTAGATTTACCTCTGGGTCTTTAATTTGATTCCATTAACCAATCTGTCTGTTTTTATGCCAATAGCATTGATTTATATTACTATTGCTCTGTAGAACAGCTTGAAATCGGGGATGGTGATACCTCCGCAAGTTCTTTTATTGTATAGGATTGTTCTAAGTATCCTAGGTTTTTTTTATTTTTCCACATGAAGTTGAGTATCATTCTTTCAAAGTCTGTAAAGAATTGTGTTGGGATTTTGATAGGAATTATCTTGAATCTGTAGATTGCTTTTGGTAAGATTGCCATTTTTCCTATGTTGATCCATGAACATAGGAGATCGTTCTATCTTCTGATATCTTCTCCAATTTCTTCTTCAAAACCTTGATGTTCTTGTCATACAGGTCTTTCACTTGCTTGGTTAGAGTTACCCCCAAGATATTTTATATTATTTGTGGTTATTGTAAAGGGTGATGTTTCCATGATTTCATTCTCAGCCCATTTATAGATTGTATATAGGAGGACTACTGATCTTTTTGAGTTAATATTATATCCAGCCACTTAATTGAAGGTGTTATTCAGCTGTAGGAGTGCCCTGGTAGAATTTTGGGGATCACTTATGTATACTATCGTATCATCTGCAAATAGCAGTACTTTGACTTCATCCTTTCCAATTTGTTCTTTATGATCTCCTTTAGTTGTTTTTACTTATGAGCAAAATAGGGAGACAGAAATTATAGAGACAGACAAAGAAAAACAGGTCCATATGCTTGTGCCAGCAGAAGTCAGAATAGAGCTCGGAAGCCCTAAAGCCGGAATCACTGGTGGTTGTGAGCTGTCTGGCATGGGTGCTGTTGGGAACAGAACTCAGGGGCTCCGCAAACCCCGTGGGAGTCTTCTTAACCACAGATGCATCTCTCCAGTGCCTGATAGTTTTTCATTGTCAGTTTGCTACAACGTAGAATCAATTAAGATCCTCAGTGGAGGAATTGCCTAGATAAGTCTGGCCTGTGGGCATGTCTGTGGGGAACTGTCTTATTAATTAATGTAGGAAGACCCAGCTTGCTGTGGGCAACACTAATTCATGGGCAGGGCCCTGGTCTGTATAAGAGTGAAGAAAGTTAATGCATCATTATTGCTCTTACCTATGGATGTGATTCTTTAAGTGTCTGTATGTATCCACGCCATTGCTGTGGGCTCTGTAATTCCTTTCTTCTTCTTCTTCTTCTTCTTCTTCTTCTTCTTCTTCTTCTTCCTCTTCCTCTTCTTCTCCTCCTCCTCCTCCTTCTCCTTCTTCTTCCTGTTTCTCTTCTTCTATATCATTGATGGGATCTTGCTGCGTAACCCTGTGGGATCCAGATTAGCCTCAAGTTCACAATAACCTTCCTGCCCTAGGCTGGATTTTTCTTTCAGTTTTCTCCACATTTTCTGCAGTATCCTTTGTTTGTGCAGTTACATGCTCAGCTATATTGTCTCTTTTGGTAGGTTAGTCATTGAAGCATAACATTTTAGGCAGCTGGGGACTGCATCCATAACTGGGCACCTTACTAGACTAGACTGCCTGCTGCTCCCGTTGACATCTCAGTTCATATCATCCGCCGTAGGCTCTGCTGTGGACTCAGTGCGCATCACCAGTGGCATTTCTCAGGGCATGTCCCCACCATGATGCAGCATACGACCATACAGGATTCCTTTCTGAGCCTTAAATTCCTCATTTCTTAATGAAAAAAAAAAACCTGCATGGGTTGGGATTAATCACCGCTACAACGGAGCTTTGCATGTGGGGGAGGCAGGTTCTCTGTGGTCATTCAGTGTCTACCACAGCCCTACACTTGCCTCTCCTGGGCTGTGAAAATAAACCAAAGGTGTGGTCCATAAAGTTCTAGTGAAGAGAGCTGCAGATAGCCTGAAGAGCGTTTAGTCTGAGGTCTTAGAGACTGTTTACCCCAGGGCCATCCACCATACAGCTGCCCTGGACACCTGCTCCCACCGTCTAGCCCTAAAGTGAGACCACACAGCCCACTGCCTGACATCTGCTTTGGGAGTTCCTTTGAAAAGCACGGTGTCAGCTGCCCACGGAGGCGTGATGAGATTGCTTTGTGTGATGAGATTGCTCTGAATCAACTCAGCAGTGTGGAATCACCTCACATGCTCATCAGTACAGGGCCAGTGAAAATGCAAGCAAAGAGCAGAGTGTTGTCCTTCCCGGGGCTGCAGTGGGCAAGCATGGAGAATGAAGGGAGTTACACACTGAGAAGGAAACGTCTCCCAGACACAGACATGGAGGAGCACTCAGTATATGGCATTCTTTAAGGATGAGAAAGGCTTGCTTGTGTCTGTATAGTGAGGGGTGGCCTCTGGGCTTGTTCACTCTGGGGGCCCTGCCAGTTCTCTTGCAGGAAGACTGAAAGTGTGCTCTATAAGCAAGAGTACCCCACTTTGAGTATTCATAACCATCCTCTGGCAGAAAACTGACCTGAATTTAGGGGTTCGATCCTTACCCGCTGGCAGGCAGGGTAGGCGTCTCTTCTGGTGCTGATGTGGCTAACTGGGTGACTAGTGACCATGACACAGCACTTCTTCATGATGATAAGGCCAATGGTGGGATAGGTGGCAATTCAGGAAATGAATCTTTTCACTCCTCCCAAGCAACAATGGCCTGGTGAAAAACAAAAGCAAATTCAGTGTGTATCCATGGTATTGTATTTAGTTATATTTTGCTGTGACAGAAAGAATCTAAGGAAGAGAGTCTGAGGGTCCAGTGCACTGTGGCAGGGAGGTGTGGCAGCAAGAGCATGAGGTGGTCGTCATGTGAAAGAAGTGAATGCGGACGCTTAGCGCTCTTTCTCTTTCCTATTTGGTCGGGGATCCTAGCCATGAGATGGTGTGACCCACCCTTAAGATGCACCTACACGTTTCTATTAGTCTATTCTGAAAACCCCTGCACAGGTATGCCCAGAGGCCTAGCTCCTCTTCGGTTTGCCCATCCTGTCACACTGATTGCGTTGAACCGTCACCCCTAGGCTGTAGAACGTGGCAGAAGTACAGAGAGCAATGTAGGCTATTGGTACCGATGGAGAAAGATACCTCATCCTGCCCCTTTCCTGATGACTGTGAAGCCGCGAGCAGCGGGGAAGCACACAGGCAGTGCTTCTGTGGTTCCGCAGAGGAACTGAGATGAGACAACTGAGGTAGAGACAAACATTCTGCCTGGAACTCTGGGAGCAGCAGTGTCTGCTCTCCCTATCATACTCTGCCCTGCATCAGGAGAGAAGAGAAAGTTCTAGACAGATGGTGCCTTGCTACTTGCTTCATGGAGAGATGGCTGGGGACCTAACTGCCAGTGATGGTGTGTGCAGACTGTATGAGGTAATCCATATAGATCGGGCAAGCTTCCCTCACCCCAGGGAGGAGGCACAGACTGGTGGAGGCCGGGGACCCTCAATCATACATGAATGGAGGGTTGATGCAGAAGCAAGAGGCAGCCTACCCTGGTCTCGACACCATAAAACCAGAGGCATGGCGAAGAAGCTCCTAACAACAATCAAGACTAACATTTGCTTTCTCTTGACCTATCGAGACGAGGGATGTTAATACAAATTAAAATTTTGCTTTTGTGGGAGAGGAGTGGGGGGAAGGGGAGAGGGGTGGGAGGAGGGGGAGAAGAGTGGGAGGAGGGGGAGAAGAGTGGGAGGAAGGGGAGGGAAATGGGCGGCTGGTGGGAGGAGGTGGAAATTTGTTTTTTTTTCTTTTCTTTATCCTCCTTTTATCAATAAAAAAATTTAAAAAAAAAATTTTGCTTTTGCTAGTTAAAGTTGTTTGAGACAGGGTCTTATGTAGGGCAGGATAGCCTCAAACTCGCTGTCTTAGTCAGTGTTCTATTGCTGTGAAGAGAATCATAACCAGAGCAAATCTTATAAAGGAAAACATTTAACTGGGGCTTACTTACAGTTTCAGAAGTTTAGTTCATTACTGCCACGGCAGGAAGCATGGCGGCTGGTAGACAGACCTGGTGCTGGAGAAGAGAGTTCCACACCCACATCTATAGGCAGCAGGAAGAGAGACACTCTGGGCTTGATATGGGCTTTTGAAAGCTCAAAGCCCACCAGCAGTGATGTACTTACTTTACCAAGGCTACACCTTCTAATCCTTTCAAATAGTGTCACTCCCTGGTGACCAAGCACTAACAGCTATGAGCCCATAGGGGCTGCTCTCATTCAAACCAACACACTTGGTTTGTAGTCAAGGCTGGCATTGAAATCCTGATCTTCCTGCCTTAGCTTCCCTAGGGCTGGGTTGATAGGCATAAATCACCACAAACAGCATTGCTAGTGTTTTGGTCTAAGAGGCAATCTCTCTAGGGTCACCCAACCAAGAATGACAACTCCCGTGCACAATCTACCTTGTGGTTTGAGTGTCAAAATGCTCTCACAGGCTCATATGGTTTAACTTTCAGTTCCCACCTATTTTGTGAAGTTGTGGAACCTTCAAGAAGGGGGGGGGGGGCTAGCTGGAGAAAATGAGCTGCTGGAGAGCAGAGTGTAGCCTTGCTTCCTGGCCCCTCCCTCTGTTTCCACACTGCTGCTACAACATGACCAGCCACCTGGCGCTCTACCACCACGCTTCCTTTACAATGATACACTGTAACCACTCAAACCATGAGCCAAAATAACCTTTCAGCCTGGTTAAGGACAAGTTCAGATTCTTGTTTGTTTGGGTTTTTTGGTTGTTTTTGTTGTTTTTTTTTTTGGTTGTTGTTGTTATTATTGTTGTTTTAAATCAGATTCTTGTTTCTTTTAGAGGAGAACTCTTTCAGGGTTCTGTTCTTGTCTTTGCAGGAAAATAGAAAATACCCATTTTCAAGAGGTCAAAAGACCTTGGACATCTAGACGCCTAAAAAGGAAAACATAGCTATCCAGAAAGAATCACCAAGCAAAGAAAAATCCAATTTATAATACCAATATTCTCTGAAGGGTAAAAATCTCACTAACTGAACTTACATATCTCCTTACTTCTCAATCTAATGGTAGTCCCGACTCACCTAAAAATCAGAGCTGGCTTTGTAGTTGGACAGTGACTATCCTTTTCTAAAGCCAAGCATGTTGTTAAAAGAAAAATTCAGAGTTCCTGTCTCATATCAGGAGAGTACCTGGTGTGGGTCGGAAGGAAGATAAATATCTAGGGACTAACGTAATCAAAACTCTGCTTTCAAAAATCCTACTTCACCCCATACCTATTTCTGTCTCTATGGTACCTTTCTTCGAATACATGTCTATTGTAATTCAAACTTTCCATTTTAGTATGAATAATGTTTAAGTTTTCCACAGTGAGCAATAAATTTTCCTACAGTAATCTCTGAAGTCCCAGGAAGAAGATGGGGCCCCACAGCAACAATTCCACCTGACTCATAGGCTGCCACTCAGCTGATAGCATCACTTACAGGTCAGCTTTGGATATCAGACTGCTCAGGACAGTTTTGAGGAGGCTAGCTGAGGTGATCCAGCCTAACAGACTGCTATAGCCCAGGACCTGAGACAAGCCCTGCACTTTGCCATTACCCAGAGACTGGACAACAGATGATACAGCTACCTCTCTTGGGACTTGACAATTAACCAATTTTCTTTTCAGGACCCCTAAAGATACCATCGTCAAGATACCCTAAAGATTCGAGGCTAGCCAGTGATGTGAGATCCTGGATGGGCTGCCTGCTCCCTCTCCACCTCCCAAAGCAGCAGAATCCCCAGGAAAAGCTGATGAGGACACCCTTCTCTGGCCTCTGGTGCCAGCCTGGAGGACTGACCCAAAGATGGGCTGAGACCAGTGCTCTGCCTCCTCCCATAACTGCCATCCCCCCAGAGAGTGTCTAATAGTGGCTGGAGGGCCACACACACCCAAAGATGTCTGTGAATGAGGCCCAGTGCACCTATAGATGACAATTCATAGTTCAGTGTCCCAAGATTGGACATCTCAGTCAAGGAGACCTAACTCCAGGTCCTGAGTAAAGCCCGCCTGGACTTGAAGTCTGTACTGTGGGAGTGTGGGTGTCTGGCCAGCTATGGGACCACAGGCACACCAACCTCTCCAGACTTCAGCTATAGGCAAGGGGAATCATCTCTCATGCAGCTCACAGGTCAGAAACCACCACAGAAGAAAGGTGGGACACTCCTGCTTGAATACCTAAGAAAATGAGTTTTAAAAATTTATCTCCTACCCAGTGTCATGGCCTTACTGGCTTGGTCACCACCTCTTGTGTGGCCCATGTGGGAGCATCATGACCTGTGGCGAGCCCACAAGTATTGTATAGTAAATACACAGCTGACAGAGCTACTGGACTGGAGGTATTTATGTACACTCTGCCTGGAGGACCTGTTTGTGCAGAGCTACGGGGTCATCTGTCCTTTGGATAAGTCACTGTCAATTCTGTAAAAAATCTTGTGAAATCATAGCATTTCTCCCTTCTATAGTCTCCCAGCAGTGTAGGGTAACTGGATACCTCCCCCACACCATGAAGCTGTGGTGGAAAAAGGATTCATTCAGTCAAACCTTTGTTCTCACCGTCAAATCTACATAAAAAAGTCCCCCCACACACACACACTTTCTTTATTACCAGTAGTCGCTGATAAGAAAGGAGCCTCTGATGACTTCTCTGTCTCTATCTCCATCCATCGCTGGACTGAGATTCTATGATGATATTCGAGATAATCATCAGCGTGATAGTGGGGCAAGGACAGTTTAGGCACCCTCTCCTCTGCTGTCCAAGGACCTAGCTGGGGACATCCCCGTGGACACCTGGGATCCCCTCTAGAGCCAAGTCTCTTGCCAACCCTAAAATGAATCCCTTAATGTAGATATCTTCTTCCCTGCTCCTATATCTGCCCTTCCTCCATCTCCACCCTCCCACTCCCCCAAGCAGGGTGGGAGAGTGAGGAGGAGGTGCAGGGGAGTGGGAGGGGATTGGGAGGAGGGAAGGAAGTGTAAATAATTGAATGGAAAAATAAAAATTGAAAATAAGAAAGGAACCTCATACAGGAGGTACGATGTCTGCTCTAACAGCAGACTCAGGAAGGTGAAATCTGCTGGTCTTCTGCTCTGACTTAACAGCTACTACTATTCTGTATTAGCATTTACCTTGGTTTCCACTAATATAGGATCATAGCCCAAGAAATTAACTGTTTATGCCGGGAAAATGTCTGAGTCTCTAAAACTAGCTTCAGAGAGAAAAATTCTCACCCTGCTGGAGTCAAAAGCAGGGTCCCCAGAATAGATTCCTTTATCCAACCAGCTAGATGCTAATGTAAATCAAGCCCGCAGGTTAGTATAGCTACCAAGGCTGTGTTCTCAGCTGCAGGGGAACCTCACAGCCACGCCCCCTCTGAGACATAAGGTGCCTCCTTGCCAGATCCACAGGTTTCTTGTGGCTCTGTGAACATGCATGCTTGATACTATTGTTGCCGCCTATGGGACTGCTAACTTGTCTGTATGCCCATATAAACTGAAAGCTTCATGGACATCACCCCTTTGCCCTTAGGCTGCTCCCTCTCCTTTTTCCATCTTCCCCCAAGGAATAAAGAAACATGCAGGAAAAACATGCATGGGTCAGTTTATTTTACCCCTCAGATCCTGTCCAAGCCAGTTTTCATTTGTCGCAAAAGTCCTGTTCTGAACCCTGAGTGAGCACTGAGGCTGGTACTCAGTAGCTCATGGTAATGACCAGGGAGAGAAACAGGCAGAAAGGAAAACTCAGTGGTCCAAGGTCCCTTTCAGAATAGGTGACTGTGTCCAGTTTCCTTCTCGGGGCATCCTTCTGAGAAATGGGTATCTGACATGGGTAGGTAAAATATCAAGGCGAAAAGAAGGGTAGGAGTCAGCTGTATGGGCAGGGTTTTGACTCGGAGTGTGGCTGTAAAGACAGCTCTGGAAGCAGTGTTCGCAGAACAAGCCCACTTCTTATGTAGTTTGTAACTTCCTTGCTGCAAAAGACTAAATGTTTCTGTCTCCCAATCCTAACGCACAGGACGATGGCATTAGGAGGCAGGGTCTTTGAGTCTCAAGGGACTCACCTCCATGATGAGACTCATGCTTTATAAAATGCCCCCAAACATTCATTGACATTCTCCCTAATGTGGGTTACAGGGAGAAGACTGCCTTCTGGGAGAAAACAGGCTTCCACAGGCATCAAATCTCTTGGCTTCCTGGCCTTGGACTTTGCAGCCACCAGAACCACATGAGAAATTAAGGCTGTGTTCTAGGCCATCCAGTTCATGGTGCCTTTATCACAGCAGCCTGTGGACTTAGACACTTGTGTACTGGTGACAGTGGACATGTGAGCGTCTTGAGGCTGGGCAGCACCGTCACTGATTCTGTGTACAGGGAAGACTCCTCCACTCAGGTGGACGGCGACCTTGAGTCTGACTCACAGCCATGAGCTGACATTTATCTGCTCTACAATTGTATTGTTGAAGTGCTCCCACATGGCCTATGTGGAGCCAAGTCTATTTTTAGCTGTAATGTGTACATTAAAAATTTAAATAGGTGAATATATTTAATATTAATATTAAGGTGAAGAGCAACCATGGTGGTTTAGAGAGAAATGCTGCCCTTTCCTTGGAAGCTGGAAATTCATCCAATTCTTTTCCAGTTGTAAGAGACTAGCTTCTGGGGGGATGGGAGTTAGGGTGCTGGGGTGGACAGGATGGGTGGAGGTATTGCTCGTCTAACTGGAGAAATAAACTGGTTCAGCTGGGTGCTGTGAGCTGTAGTGAGAAAGTCAGCAAAGAACATTCATTCTGGAGTTGCTGTGTACCGGTTAGGTTCCTCTGTAACAGCAATGCGAGTGGTACTGTGTCCTCGGGAAACAAGCCCAGAGACGCTAAGTGACTTGTCATAGGTCACACAGCCCAGTAAGGTGCAGAACATCTGCTGGAACCCAGTTTGGTCAGAGCGGCTCTTGAAGTGCCCCCGACCGTCAGCATTAATTGGTGTTTTGTTGGAGGTGTCCGTTTTCAGGACAACCCCAACCCATGGCGTCTGGAAGGGAAGCACCCAAACTTGCCCGCGGGTAACGGGCATGCTGAAGTGTGAGAGTCACAGCCTCCCGGCTAGGGACAGCAGGCAGTCTCTGCTCCCAGCTTATGGGCTGCCTGGGAAAAGGAGATAAATGGTGACGGGTGTTGAAGAGAAGAGGAAAAGAGAAAAGAAACAGTGGGGAGACCAGTGCTTGGAGACACAGCTTGCTGGGAACTTGAGGGTAGCGCGGTGGTGGCGGACGCCCAGTCTGCCCAGGTGAAGAGAGGAAATTACAAAGGCTCTGCTGAAGTGTGCACACATGCGGAGCTGGGACGCGTTTTCTAGACACACTAGTGAGCTTGTGAGTCTCGGCATGAAGAGGTCGTGGAGCAGGATGTGGGAGGGGACAGACTGCTGATGCTCTCGAGTGTCCAACTGAGGCTTCCCCTTAGAGACTCCACTCCTGCACACAAGCCGCCTGTGACGCCAAGATGTATGTCCTCACTGTGAGGATAGCATCTCCGCTCTCCCTGCCCGCCAACACCCAGCTTCTAAACTCTCAGTACTGGCTTCAAGTGTCCCTTCCTACTGAAGGTTTCCTTGCCCCCCCCCCCCACACACAAGGTGGGTCTCCTGAAAGTTCCACCTCTAGCCCCAGCCCTGTGTTGGGCTTCCAACACTGCCGTTACCCAGCATGCAATGGTCCCCATTTGGGTCAGTCTCCCCTGTTGCGCTGGGAGATCTGTAGGGCTGGGTTGAGACTCATGAGGTGTTGGCTCTGGCGTAGAGCTGAAGAATCCCAATCAGTATTTGCTTTCGGATGAATGAATGAGCGGACAGATGAGTGACTGAGTCAATCAGGGGCGGTGTTCACCCTCCGGCGGTGACAGCTGTTTGCTCGCTCAGCGGAGTGAAAAATGGATGTTTATGAACTCGTTCCGGCTTCCTCCCTGACACACATCAGCCGTGTCCCTCTTTACTCTTTAGTGATGCGTTTACACTCAGCGCCTACTGTGTGCTGGACAGCGTACAAATTCCTGGAGAAAAGTGGGGTGCATCGAAGGAGCTTGCTCTCCTTTTGGGGTGTTTCCAGTAACTCACAATGTTCCTCACAGCTGAGGGCAGACTGGGGTATGCAGTATCCAGGCTTTAAAAAGGAGGGAACTGGGAGCAGACAAGCCACCTCAGTGCTGACAGTGCAGTGATGAAAGCCCTGAGTGCCACCCCAGCACATAGCACGAATGTGTGAACGACGAGAGCAGGTGCGTGCGTGTGTGTGGTTGATACAGCTCAGTGGGTAAAGGCGCTTGCCACCAAGCCTTATGACCCGAGTTGGATCTCATGGCACACGGTAGAAGAGAATTGACTCTTGAAAGCCTCCTCTGACCTCCATACATGTACTATGGTACATGTATACCACATATACAAATATGCACACAGAAGAAATTAAATCATAGTAAAAACCTTTAAACATATTTATGAATATGTGTTAACCATACAAAATTAGGGGCTTGCATTTGTGGATCTAATGCACTTCGATAATATCCAGTCCCTTTATCTCTCGTATTTGTTTTGGTTAAACTCAGACGTAGCTCGGGCGGGCCCCAATGCACTGAACTTGATATGTGGCTGAGGATGACCTTGAGCCAGTTCTTCTGACTCTCCCTCCTGAGGGCTGGGATTACAGATGTGTGCTGACACAGGGGTGGGCTTTCTCTATTCTCCTCACCATCATGTCCTCTTTTTCACCTCCCTTCTACTTGAGGAATTTTAGTAAGCAAAATAAACCTACCACATACAGGCAAAATGCTGTAGAAGTCCATTTGGAGGAGGTACCTCCACTAGGCACACAGGGAGAGAGAGAGGGGATGATGGTTGCCAGGGGCTCTATGGATTCAGGATAAAATTAATGAAGATGAATGTTTAAAACTCAGCATACACATATGAGCATGTGTGTAAGCATATACACTAAGCCAATGATAACCTACTCCCCTAGAGAAAGGATAAGAGTGCGCGCGCGCGCGCGTGTGTGTGTGTGTGTGTGTGTGTGTACACGCGTGTGCAAGGCTCTGCACTGAGCTACACGCGGAGAGGGAAAGTGGGCCCTCAATTGACACAGGTGCAGGTGGGACCCAGAGTCAGGGTAAGGGACTACCTTTTGCCCAGAGAGTGCCTTTAGGAAACTCCACCCCCAGGTGAGATGGTCCCAGCCTACTCTCTGTGGCCTGAACCCCAGATTCTTGAGAAGTTAATAGTGATCAATGAGTCACGGGCTTTTCTAAAGTTCTTGTCCTTGTTCTTTTGAACGTCACAATCCCACTATGTGACATCTTAGGACTAAAAGAACAAGGAAAGTGAGTATAAATGTGGCCAAGGTAGGATATCAAGTCTCACTTCTCAGGGCAGTTGACTGGCTGATGGAAACCCCAGTGTCCCAGTCCTGGAGTCCCAAGTCACAACCCCTGCGCCACCAGAAGCTGGGGACACAAACATGGGGGAAGAAGGCTCCTCCCAGGCTGAGGGACAAGGGAAGGAAAGGCAAAGGAAGACCCTTCTGAGTGGGGTCCTTTGCAGATGCCTTTAGCAGCATCTTGGGGGCCGCTTCCTTCCTGTCTTCCTTCTGAGCAGACCCTGCCTCTTTATGGAGTCCACGTGGAGCAGTGCTGACCTCACTGAGCCATCAGGGCGGCCATACTCTACTTTGAGCTTCAAGGACAGAGGTGTCGTTACCAGCAGCCACCTTGGCATCCGAGAATGAAGCTGGTCAGAGTGCGGCAGAGCCATGAGATGGTTCGGTGGTTAATTTCGCGTGTCAGCTTGGCAGGCCGCAGCACTCAGACGTTTGGGCAAACACATCAAGGCGTTTTTAACATGGGATTAACATTTACAGTGGACTCTGGGTAATTGCCCTCCATAATGTAGTGGACCTTGTTTAGTCGGTTCACAGTCTCAACAGGAAACAAGCTTACAGCAGCTGGAGAGATGGCTCAGTGAGCAAGAGGGCTTGTCCAAGCTGTAGGACCCATGTTACCCGTGTAAATAGCCAAGTGTGTGCCTCTGCGTACCTGTGTACATACACCACCCCCCTGCCCAGGTGCACCTAAAACAAGCTGATATTCCCAAGGAAGAGCACATTCTGCTGATGACCAGTCTATATTTGCATTGAATATGGCCCCAACATGCGGGCCTTCCTCAGAGACCTTAGAAATGCTTGAGCCCATACTTGTATGTGCTTATTATTTAAAATGAACACAGCAAGGACTGCAGAGAGGGCTTAGCAGTTTAGAGCATGGGCTGCTCTCACAGAAGACCCAGGTTTGATCCCCAGCACCCACACAGAGGCTTACAATCATCTACTAACTCCACTTCCAGGGGATCTGCTACTGCCCTCTTCTGGCTGCGGAGGGCACTGCATGCATGTGGTGCACAGGCTGACAAAACACACATAAATCATTAAAAATTTAAAAAGTAACATAATAAACAACTTAAAAGTTCTCCATATATTTATATGTATTGTGTGTATTTCACTGTGTGCAAGTGTGTGCACACTTGTGTGTGCACGAACCACTGTGTACATGTATGTTCCTTATTCTTTGGGGGAACTTCGGCTGATACAGGAATCCACAACAGGGTCCCAGTGCCTTTATTTCAGCATCTGGCTCTCCAGACCTCCTCAAACACTCCTGGATTCTTTCCCAGTACTTAAACTGTCCTCTGGAGCTGGATTTTTCTGTTAGTTTCATCCCTAAAGTTCACAACTCACTGAGTTCTCAGCCATACCTAAAGAAACACTAGGCTTCCTTTCACAGATGGTCTAGGATTTGAAGGGTGCACAGAAAGCTCCTGAGGGTTTGAAGACGATGTAATGAATAAAGCTGGCAAGCACAAGGATTCAGAGAAACCAGAGTCTGTGTGGCCAGAGCCAAGAAAGCAACTGATGGGAGACAGGGCTAGAGAAGGGGGCAGGGGCCAGGTCACACAGGGCTGTAATAGCCAGGTAAGAGTTTGTACAAACAGTTCAGCTGCGATCCTGTTGCAGTTTTAGCTTGCTCTGCAGTAGGGAGATCAGATGAAACAGACAGGGGAAAGAGAAGCAAGGGAGTGGTCCCCTGTTGTTCCTGAGGACAGTTTTCATGTGGCAGCCATGTGTTTCTCATTTCTTTGAAGCAATGCTCAGTCAGGGGAACCAAGCCGTGGTGTTTGGACCTGCATCCTAGCTTGCCACTTGCTCCCTGTGGAAGCTCAGCCTTGATACAGGATGCTTGGTGCCTCGGTTTCCCACGGAAGATAACAGCATTATCTCCCTCCTACAGTCCTTTGCACGGATGTTGTGACTGATTTCAGGTTTGGATTCCAGTACAGTGCTCCATGTAATCTCCAATGTAAGTATCTCACCTGGTTACAAGTCATACTGCAGCTAATGTCCCGTGATCTCCACCTAAGTTAGCTTTCTGTTACTGTAGGGAAATACCTGGAGCAATCAAATTAAAAGGAGGAAAGATGGGGCTCATGGCTTTGGAGGACCTATGATCAAGCAGATAGGTTGCTGTCCAGCCTGTGGTGAGGCAGGATATAATGGTGGGAGCACCTTGCAGAGGCGCCGGAGAGATGGGAGTCTGATAATCCACGTTTAGGAAGCCACTCCTGCATTCTAACCCTCCCACTGCTGGGTCCAAAAAAAGTGGGCGGAGTTGATCTGGGCTTCCAGCTGGGAAAAGGTAGTCCCTCATGATGGGGAGGGCATGGTGGTTGGGAGCCTGCGGCAGCTCCGACAGCCAGGAATTAGTGAGCAGACGGGAAGTGGGACCAGGAGCTATAAAGCCTCAAGGACCAGCCTCAGCCATCCACTTCCTCCATCTCCCCTAGCTCCCCTACATTTTCTAAAGAAGCCACAACCTTCCAAAACAGTGCCACCAGCTGGAAACCAAGCATTTAACCCCGCCTGAGCCTGCAGGAGACACATCACAATCTACCACATACAGCCCTCAAAGACCCAAAGCTCCCCCACTTTTAGTTTTTCCCCTTGCCGGTAGCACCCAACAGAGGAGCATTAACACACAGGTCGAGAGACAGTACCGTGGTAAGAGGACATACTGTGAGCCAAATGCACTTGCAACCCTTAATAGCCACCACAGCACACAGCAGACCCTGATGCGTGGCCGCTTTGGAGCTGTGACTTCCTTCCCTTCCCAACACTACCAGAGCGTGTCACATCATAGACTCCGCCAGCCAGGGAAAGGGCTGAGACTGAATACTGGTTCTGTTGAAGGAGCGTACCATATAACTGGCCTCCTGAAGAGGGGGATGTGTGTAGCTAGCAGATCTCAACGCTGCTAAAGCCAGCTGTAAAGCCCCAGCAGGACTGACCCCCTCACTGCTGGCTTCTGGTACCAACTAAGCCACCTGCCTTCTCTCTGCACCTGGCTCTGCTCCTTTTGGTTTCACAGAGTCCAGGCTAGCCCAGGGCTCTGGGATCAAAGAAATGTCGACCATGGAGAGGAGAGAACAATCACGGAACTCTGGGAGCAGATCCTCAGATGACTGTGAGAGCGAGGAGCAGGCTGGACCTGCCTGGGAAGATGCTTTCCAGCTGCCCAGGCCCAAAGGGAGCACCACCGGGCACAGCTGTGGCCTCAGCTTCCCAGAGACAGAGGTGTGAAGCTCAGAGCTGGCTTGGCAACCTGACCAGCCATGGGATGCAACTTCAATGAGAGGGGCGGGATGCTTAGAGCCGAGGGTCAAGACCATCCGTGGGCCCCCAGCTGTCCAGGTTCGTGCTTCTATGGGGTGATGCAGAGGAGAGGACAGTATTACATCCTGGGACTCTGACAAGTCACCCTTCTTGGCAGCAGCTTTACTGAGGAGTATCTGGGGATGGGAGTAGATTCTCTGATGCCTACAGACCAGCATCAATAAAGTCAGCACCTCTTGTCAGCCCTTGAGTTTGCGGTAGAGAAGAGGGGTTCTGTCGCTTGTGGGGAGCAGTCTGTGTCATTGCAGAGGACCCCCATACCCGACGCAGTCCCCCCGTGAATTCTGGCTTCAGCTGTCCCCTAGGACCTGACCTAAGCCCTATTTCATACAAGCTGTCTGGAACTTTCCAATCCTTATGTAATTAACTCTGTATATTTTGGGTTCATTATGGATGGCGACTCTCTCGAAGAGGCCCTGTCTTGTTCCTGCTGGTACCTTCTTTCTCTTTCCCTAAGCTTCAGCTGGGACACATTCTGAGCAGGAGGTGAACTCACATCTTTGTCCCACCTTGTCGCACTTGTTGGGCGACCTTGGAAGACGCAGTGTAGGCTCTGGCAGCAGCTGGGTCACTCTACACCTTGAGGTACCCCTTTGAGTGGAACAGGGCAAAGCCCTGCCATACACCCTCATTCCCCACCTCTCTGCCAGGGACACCCCGAAGCCCAGCCTGGGGTTCCGACGACCCCTCCCTTAGCCGTGAGCCAGCATCAGTCTTCTGCACGTCACGCTCAGATCACAGCCACGGGGCCACACCTTCCAGTCTTTCACTGAACAGCCTTTAACTTGCCGCCCACACACATCCATCCCAGAAGCTGGAAAAGGTGTCAATCTCGTTTATTAGTGAGCTCACAGTCAGGCTTTCAGCGGTGATGGCAAAGGAGAGAGAAGAGGGCAGGAGGAATACTCCAGAGCTGAGAGGGACCAGCCTAGTAAAGCTGGACGAAAAGGCAGATGGACCCCTGCAGGCCACCTCCAGAATGGCAGCTGCTCTTTGTGCCATCTTTTGGGGGCCTTCTGAGGAGGGGCCAGGCCATTTGCATTCCTGGTGTGGGGCACAGCTTCAGGGAGGCTTCTACACCCGGTGACTGTGTTTCTCAAGCTGAGTTCAGGGACTGGGTGCAGAGCTTGGCAGGCTCCAGAGAGGAGTCTGGCTGGCTTCTCTCTCCAGACTTTAAAAGAAGGTCCTGTCGGGGAGAGGAAACAGGCAGAGTAGACAAACGTTATAAATGACCCTTTGTCCTCACCGTGAGGGTACACAGCCCTGCCAGTCTTCAGGGGCCCCTCTCAGTTGGACTCACACCAGCCACAGCACCCAGGAAGCCAGTGAGAAGGCAGAAGAGCAATCGGGATGAGGTGGGATGGGAGCATCAGGAAGGACAGGAGTCACTTGGCAAGAGCAAGAGACAAATGGCCATCAAGAACACGGTAGGCCGGGGCCACTGTCTTGGCACATGAAACACGAGTGTGAGCACGAGCCATATTTTGGGAAAACTGCAACAGAAGCAGCTAACATGTCCATGCTTGCAGCTGCTCTGCCGTGGGCCTCAGATCACAATCAATTCCAGCATCACAGCCAAAAAAACCACAGGACACAGATAGAGAAGCATACTCCAGAGTTTGTCTCCACGGTAGGCCAGAGAGGCTCCAGATCAAGGTGGGAAGGAGATCAATGAGAATGTCCCAAAGCAGGGCTTGGGACATGAAAGGGCACATCAGAGGAACCCACCAACCCTGGTTCTTTGGACCAGCTTAAAGAACCCGAATGGCCTGACTCTGCCTAAGCAGGGTACAGGGCTCCTGCAGGGGTTCTCATGGGAGAGAGAGGCCCCTGCGGGGAGATTCAGTAGCCCACCAATGTTCTCCAGCCTAGTCCAATAGGTGGGAGGTACCACTGTGCTTAGTGCTGCTTGCCACTCCGCTCCACTAGACTCTGAGTGTGACCCAAAACAGGTCCCAAGGGCTGTGGCAGTGCCCCCAGCTGGGCCTTGTGCACCCCCTTAAGCTCTTGTGTCTCAGCCATTGGCAGCAGCCCCAAGGGAGACATTTCTGCAGGCTGTCTCCATCTCCCTTCAGATACCAGTCCAAAGAACCTGCCAGGATCATGGGCAACACATGGCATGCAGCATGGGCTGACAGAGCCCTGCAGCTGCCTGCCTAGTCACCGTGGGCTCCAGCCGCAGGAAGAACCCGTGTCTACACACGGCCTCATGGGCTTCAAGCTGCTCTGGGACCAGCTGGGGGCTTTCGGCTGCAGAAGAGGGAAGAGAAGAGCTACACATGCAGGGTGGAGCGGGAGACAAGAGGCTCAGTTACTGCAGGGCGAGGCTCTGCAGGGCCTCTCCTTGTACTGCTTTCTGCCTCTCCAGTCGTGCCTAGGCCCTGGGCTCCAACAGGAACTATAGATTCTTCTAGGCATGTGGAATGAAGGCTATGCTGGGCAGGACGGTGGGTCAATTAATGCAAGCCAACACTAGCTACTAAGGCCCGGGACTCTGTTCCAGGGCATCTCTAGCCCAGGGTGTTCTAGGCCCCATGACTGCCAGCAGATGGGTGCACAGGACAATCCCTTTCACTGGGTGAGTCTGGAGGAAAGTGGGCAGAATTCTGAAAGGGCAGGGAGTGCAAGGGCAGAAGGCCAGCACACACTTACAGCTCATCATCGTACTCCTTGGGGGGACAAACGGCAACCACAAGGTCTATCCAGTCCTGCGGAGAGAAACCATGTGACCACAGCGCACAAAGAGGGGTGGAGGGATGAAGGGGTGGGTGATGCATCTGTCTGGTGTTCCGTTCCATTCCTGGGCTTCATAGACCAGGGTCATTTAGGGCACAGTAAATGCTGGGGTTCCTTTCTGGAGGCCCATACCCTAGGAAAGCTCTTCCCCAGAATCAGGGCTACAAGACCCTCACTTGTCACCAAATTCCCATGTCAATCTCTGGACCAGGGCTAGGCAGTCACTACAGAATCATATATGGACTCATAGAGGTGACCCCTCAAAGTCTGGGGTACATCCTAGGAAAGTGTACCACTATAACCCTGAGTCATAGCAAACACAGGCTCTTTGGGTCTCAGTCTCCGATCCTGACACTCGGTCCCCTCAATAACATCATCACCATCGTTAGCTTGTTCATCACTGTCCTCCCTGGCCTTGGGCGCGCCCACTGGCAAGTCCTGAAACAGCACTGCCCCTCCCCCCACGCCAAAGTTCCTAAGATTGAACTTCACTCGCCCCACCCCGTGGCCTCCCTCCGGAGCACGAGCAGGGCACTGCTCCTCTGTCCGAGCACAGCCCTTCAGATCACCACAGACGGTCATCATGTTACCCGCTGGTCTTCTCTTCTCCACATCCTTTCATGTGGGTCCCAGGCCCATCTGGTCAGCTTCCTCGGCACTGAACTTAATACCTCAGGCTCAGCTGCCTGCACACAGTGGCACACGTTGTGCACTGCACAAGGTGAGTGGGCACCATTTACACTGGTCTGTCGGCGGGCACCCCTCAGACTGTGCAGCGCACCTCCTGGGAAACTTTCTGTGGTAGTCCTGATCCGTGTGGCATATCTGCTGAGCACGGAACAGACCACCAGCCCTCTCTGGTCACTCTCTGCTGCCCTCCCCCATTCCCTTGATTCCTACTTAGCACACACTTAGAGAAGACCTTGGAGGATTTTCTTTGGGGGGGTGGGTAGGGGGAGTTAGATGGTCACGTCCTGTCTTCTGGACTCTGTGCCACTGACTGTTGGGACTCAAGACTGAGTAAGAAGTGGCAATTATCAGACCTGTAGCCTTTCAGGTCCAATCCACTGTCTAGACCTCAGGTACTGGCCCTGGACTGGGCCATTGCCATTGTAAGGCCAGGTTTCAGACAACAGGGGCTGGGCCAGGGAGGGAGGAGGGAAGGGGAGGGGCTCGTTCTTACCCCGCCCTGATTCCAGGCCTTCTGCAGGGCAGCCTCAGCCTCAGCCAGGGTGTAGTCCGTCACAATCTTGCCATTGATGGCCATGATTTCGTCCCCTTTCACAACACCACCTTCAGGAAGAAGCAGATTGGCACCTGGGCTACTTGTGACAGGTGCTTAATTCAGGACTTTGTGTGGTTCATTACTGTGAGACAGTGGGAGATTCCCCACCCTGGGCCCTGAAAGCTCTTGAAAGACAACGCAGACTCAGTTTCTCAAGGCCCCTCTCATGGGAGCTCTCTAGGCTCTGCAGAGCCCCTAGACGACAGAGGAGCCCTTGGTATCATACTCTGCAGCAGGATGGGCCTGCATTTCTGGGGCAGTTCAGAGAGCCGGAGTCATCAAGGACAGACAAGCCCCTCAAATGCCCTCCATCAGAAACAAGTCCCTTAGAGTCCCTGCAGCTCAGTGTTTTTCACAGTGTGACCACAACCACTCACTTGCTGACAACCCCTCCCATCTCTTCCTGGCTCACCGCTCCCCAGTGTATCTCGCAGCACTTAACACAAACAGGGACTCAACAGGGGCGCTAAAACAAAGACCGCCATTGACGCGTGCTGCTGGGATCGCGTGACTCTTAGGAAGGCAAGAAGTATAGACTGAACAAGCTCCTCACTGCCAGACCTGTCAGAGTTTCAGATAGGAAAATCAGCACCATGGCTCTGTAAAGAAGCAGATTTACCACCTCTCCCTTTTGGACAGAATTCTGGTTGATGTGCATGAAACTCTGGGCTACATAGAAATCAGTCACTTGGGAGTGATGAAGTGTGAAGACCACAGGAATGTGGTGTGTGTCAGTCAGCGAGGTGGCAGCCATAGTTTGGACCTTGTGTTCCTGGGAATGTCCTGGGATGTCTAAACCTGCGTGCCACCAAACCTCAGACAGCAGATGTCCCTGTGCAGAGGGACTGTGAGGATAATGACTCTCCGTAAAGGCACGAGGGAACCAGGCGGTAGCACAGGTCTTCTTCCGTCCTTCCCTGACAGACACAGGGGAGGAGAGGAAAGGGTGGCAACAGGAAGCTCTGAACAATTGTCTTGCTGAGCAGAAGGGAGATGAGGGCTCCTAGTGGGAAGGCTCTCTAAGGTGCCAGGGTGCTTTCCTGGTTTCAGTAACTGCAGAAGCTCAGCTGCCAGCCAGCAAGAGCCTTTGATTCCAGACTCCTGTCTGTCTCAGGCTCTGGTCTTCTACCCCTCCACCCTAACCCCTCTGGCCATGGGAGGGTCTTGTTGTAGCATGAAGGGATCTGGTCCTAGGATTTCCTGTGCTAGCCTAGGACTGAAGGGGCATCTGGACTCTAGAAGTGTTTCTGGGGTACAGAAGCCCCTCCTGCTGTGACAGAAGCATCAGTAACAATGAGTCTGAGACACAGGGTTTCAAAGGCGAATAGGTGAGTGAGTTGATAGTTTGAAGCCTGGGTCATGTGCCAGCAGAGGGTTCTGAGGTTTTGTTTATTTTTTGAAACAGAGTCTTATGTAGCCCAGGTTGGCCTCAAACTCACTATGTTGCCTTGAACTTCTGATCCATATGCTCCCAGCTTCCAAGTGCTGGGATTACAGGCATGTGCCACCAATCCTGATTTATACAATGCTGGTGATGGAACTCAGGGCTCCACACATGCTAGGCAAACGCTACCTGCTGTGCTACATCCCCAGCCCCTGCACAGCGTGTTTTTGTTGAAAGGGAAGACTGTGGCTGGGGGGGGGGGGGGGGGCGGGAGGGGCTAAGCTGGGGAAGACCTCCCTAGAGGCACCACTTGTACTGAGAACTAAACCAATGGTCAGCTGTCTACGTCTTTTTCTGGCTGGGAATCCTTGAAGAGGTGGCTTGATCTCAGCACGCCACAGTTTCTAAGTTGTAAAATTAAAATCACTATGGTGCATACCTAGGGGCTGTGAATGGATTCATGCGTAAATGTCGTGGGATTCTTAGGCCCAGGTCTGTGGACCAAGTCCTGAAACTAATGCCTGATGTGTGTCTCATTCCACAGACCCCTCCTCGGCCAGGATGCTTCTCCCGCTCTCTGCATGCGCTTTTCTGTTCACAGGCCGCAGCACGCAGCGATATAGGTTCCACTGCACCCCATACCCGAGTTCTCACAGCTTCCACCCCACCGTCACTCCCCAGCAGTCCTTGGCTGATGATCCTGCTACTATAAAAAGCTGTGATTCTGAGCCCATTTCTGCCACTAGCCTTGGAGTCCCTAGAGGACCTGGGCATTCCCACCTCAGGTCCTGGCACCATGGCACTCAGGCAATATCTGAGACTAGCTAGATGGTTTGCTGGATGGGCCTGACATTCTTGAATAAGGGTGAGATGTTTGCTCTTCTGGGGCATCTGGTCTGGCCCCACACCATCCCTCAGATAGGCAAAGTTGGTCCATACTCACCATGCCGTTCAGCAGCTCCCCCTTCATAAACAGCAGAGACGACCACCTTCCCCACGGGGGAGTCCACTCCACCTTCCAGAGCCAAGTCTAAAGACCCCTCCTGGGTGGAAGAAAGCAGGTCTTAGGTGGCCACAGAGACAGCAGCCTTTGGAGCACCAGGAAGTCTCCCGCAGGGTTACAGAGTGTAGGAGACATGAACCATGCAGTACTGAGGCCATGGCAGAACCGTGGCAGAAAGAAGGCCTGTCTTGAGTGTGTATCCCCACAAGGAATAGGGAGAGGATCAGAAGCCTGCTGAGTCACCTAGAAGCAGAATAAGTAGGGACCAAGATGGCAAGGGTCGAGAAGGTTGATGACCAGCCTCCATCCCGTGACCAGGTACCTTTTTGATGCGGAGAAGTCGGACGTCCTTCCCTGCAATCTGCTCTGGTGAGAACTAGAAGCAGAAAACCAGGGTGGGGACAGCTGTGAGCTTGCTGAAGGGTGTGAGAACCCCTGGCCTTGATTGACGGCAAACACACACATGCGCGTGCACATACACTCGCGCCCCACTGTTCTAGGCTTACTAGGGTGATGGAAGAAAGAGCCTTGTGAACACACGGCTGGTGCCTGGCACAAAGCTAATGCTCGCTCAGCAAGTGTAGCTGCTACGATAACTCCACACCACGCGTACACATGTGTGTATGTACACTTGCATTCATGCAACACATTCTTGTACATATATTACACACATGTATGTGCATATGTATACATATATGCACAGCACACACACCACGGTTCTCACTAAAAGGCTGTCTAAATGAAGCCTTTGCAGGAAAGGGCATCTGGGGCATTATTGGGATTCTTTGTATGCCCCACGGTCCAGAATAAAGCTCCAGTTCCTCTCATTTGGGGGACTGTTTCCCCTGAGCTGGAGAGCTCCCTCTTACCATGGAGTAGGGATCAAAGCCTTCTTCATATTTTCTGAAATCCTGGAAGCAAAAAAAACGGCTTTAGGATGGAAAGGAGGGGCCACGGAGGCACACTACAAATGCAAACTCAGGCAAGGAAGAGGGCAAGGGGCAAGCGGGCCAGATTCCAGGCAGCAGAAGTGAGTAGGGGATGGGGAGTGGCTGTGATCAGGTGGGGTAGAGGGAGGAGGCTGGCAGTGACAACCGAGGGAGCAACCCGCTTAGGGGCCAGCAGGAAGCTGCAGGAAGCATTTGCAAGAGCATGGCCCTGTCTCTGCTCTGGTCAATGTGTGGCCAACTGTGGCTTCAGGGACACCACTGGGATCTGGACATCTGAACAGTTGGACCTTGCCTCACAGAAAGTCCACTCTGGCCTTTGGGGCCCAGGCTGGCCTTCTCCGTCCACTGGAGGATGTGACCAGGCCATACGTGTGAAGCCATGTTTCTCCACTCAGCACTCTGACCTCAGAGAGGTAGAGGAGGAGGCTGCTTGGCCTGGAGAACATGGCCACAAGTGCCTGGGAAGACAAGTGGCACTCTATAAGGGGAGAAGAGAGGCCGTGGTGAGATTGGGGGTGGGTGTCTGGAGGAAAGAGGCCTCCCTCCCCAAGGGAGATGGAAAGGATACACAGCTCAGGGGCCCTGGCTCAGTGGAGCTGCTGTGGTGAAATGGCCAGGAATCGGAAACAACATGCTGAGAAGTCAGAGCAAGTGGGCCAGGAGTCACAAACAGTAAGCCAAGGGATGGCAATCACAGCCTCAGAAGCCCAGGTGCGATTCCTGAGTTAGGACCACAAAAAGCCACAGCCAGTCCCTACTGGAAAGGTGGGCACACAGTTTCCTAGGCCTCGCCAAGTCCCGTGAGCAGGCCAGAGATCCTGCCCCTCCCAGATTGCAGCTATGGAATTCTGGGTACAAGATGAGGGCCCAACTTCAGCAGATGGGTCTCTGTATGTCTGTCTGCACCCTTTTCCCCTGGCCTTTTATTTTCCAGGCTGAACCCCAATGAGTCATTGGATCTGTCTGGCCAGTCTCTGTACGTCAGACAGCACACAGAACGAGGAATACAACACATCTAAGCACTAGGAAGGTTACTAGGCAGAATCTGGGACCCGCTCCCTTGCCACCAAGAGAGACACCATCTAACCCTGGCTGTTCCTTCCGGAACGTTGGGACATTCTGGCCACAGCCCCCATTGTGGGACTTTGAGCACTGTGCTTAGGTCTTGTGTGAATTCTGAGATTTACAAATATTACTGCTGGTTTGCCTTAAGAGAGCTACACTCTTGGTTCCGCAGATGGAGAAACCGAGGCCAGAGAGGTGACACTGATGCCTAAGGTCACAAGACAGAGGAGAAGGTCAAGGGTTTAACTGCTTGAAGCCTCTTGCCCCTGAGTTGCTGTCTTTGTCCTTTTGAGGGTTGTTTGTGTCTCTAGCTGTGGGCCCTGCAGTGCCTACCGGGCAAGGGAAGTACTTTGAGAGGCAGGTGACATAACGGAGTAGATCACAATGTCCTGGTCTAAATCCAGGATCTGACATCAGTAGGGACACTCCCTGTTCTGCTTCACGCGAGTCTGTGGCATGGGGAAGACAATAACGCTCCTCCATCCCCGGATGCTGTGAAGATCGAGTTAAGACGCTTGGTGAATTTAGAACTAGGGCTTGGCACGGCACGGCTCGCCTTCTAAGGTTTAGCTGTCTGCTGTCCATCACGGGTCCCCGGGCTGTCAGCAGCCGCCTACGGACACTCTGCCTGTGGCCCCTCCCCCACCACGTCTATACTCTGCCTATCAAATAAGCTTCTGGGTGGGGGAGTAGAGAGACTGCTAGCCAGGTCACTTCTGATTTGAGACTATCAGTCCAGTCGGTGGTTCTAGATGGAAGTCCCAGGATGTAGGGTAGCTAAATGGCTATCCTGCCTGACCCAACTCAGATGCCAGCAAAGACTTCCAAGTCCTTGGGAACCCCAGACAAACTGAGGAGCCAAGATGCCACCATCTCCTGTGGCTCGGGAAAACTGCGATCTGCTAGGAACAAGAGCAAGCTAAAGGAGCAAGGAGGATCCAGCTGGCCCTCTTCCACCCCTTCCTTTCTCCTAATCTTGGCCTCCAGGGTCCCCTTTGTCCCACTTCCTCCGTGGAGCACTAGGGAGTTAGGATGGCGTTCCTGCTGGTAGCCTTCTTTTGTCAGTGCTTCACTTTGAAAAGCCACGGGTCCCCTTTGCTGGGGGTGAGGGGTAAAGACAGTGCTGGCCTGAGGCTTCCCAGCAGGTGGTACTTGGGGAACCTTGAAACCGCCAGGCACTGGCGTGGAGAAGGAGGAGTCAGGCGCAGTGAGACAGTGAGGGAGGACCAGACACACAGGACTACCATGGGTGTCATTTTACTTGTCTGAATGTTGTCTGATACACCACCATCCTCTTCAGCATCTCCTGCGGCTGCCAGGAATAAAAAAACAGTTCCCCACGGCATGTTAAAAATAGGTATCGTCTGCCCCCTGGTGCCAGGCCCCGGGGCTGCCAGCCTGAGGCTACCCTGCCGCCCGCCCCCTACCACTAGACTTATGTTAGGGGAGCACGCCAGGCCTCCCGTGCAGCAGCTGCCAGGAAGTGGAGCAGACACCACCCATTATGAACCAGAGAAGACAAGTGGACTCAGCAGTCTGGCTTCGAGCATGACCTTTGCCCTTTGGGGGAGCCGACGAGACAGCTAAAGCTCAAAATTAGATCTGGAGTGCACCACCCTGACATTTGGGTAGGGTTTCCTAGAAGGGAATAAGGTTCTGCCATGGCTGAGCCCCACTGTGGGAGGCCAGCCAGAGGTTGGATCCCTGTGGGGTGTCTGTGAACCCCAGCTCCCTTAGCTGTGGGGAATGGACCTGATCCTAGTGAAGACTGAGAAGCAAAATGGGGACAGCATTTTTGCTTTGGTCATTTTCCACGCGGAGGGTGCCCCACGCCTGGCCAGACCCAACACAATCTCTTGCTCTGGTAGTAAGGGTAAGATCACGGCTCTGGAGTTCCAGAGATGTGCCACGGATGAACATCACCTCCCCGCACAGCTTCCTCGGCTGTGAACAGGGATGATGGGAGCCATCTTCCGAGGTCACACTGAGCCGGACACATGGCAGCCCCTCTTTGGTATTAACACCGTGATTTGTACTATGGTTTGTGTGTATGCACACATATGTGCATGTACACATGTGTGCACATGCATGTACACATATGTGGGGGCCAAAGGACAACCTCAGGTATCATTCTGCAGGTGCTGCCAACCTTATCTCAGTGACCTGGAACCCACAAAGTAGGTTAGGCTGGCCCACCAGGAAGCAAGCCCCAACAAGCTGTCTGCCTCTGTCTCCACTGCACTGGGATTATGTCACTATGCCCAACTTTGTAAAAAAAATGTGGGTCCTGGGGTTTGAACTCAGGTCCTTGTGCTCACACAGCGAACACTCCAGCCACTCAGCCATCCCCCAGACTCAGCACCGTCATCTGTAGGTCGAGCTTCAGCCTATGCAGTCAGTCAGATAGCAGGAATTCTACTGGGTAGGTCTATGTGGATTCATCTTCTGACAACGTAAGGTGACAAGATGACAGCTGATCTGACTTTGTGTCTTGTCCCACTTCCCCTCTGAAGGTGTGAGAACCCAAGGCACAGAATCCTGGATTGCTGTTCTAGAAACACCCCAGAGGGGAACAAGGGCTTACCAGGACCTCGGATTTCACAGCTGGCCTGTAGATGAAGTTGGGTTCCTGGTGGACCATGACAGGTTTGGAGATGGTGGACACGCCAGGGCCTCTTGGAGGCTGTGGGCTTGGGCAAAATGTCTACAGGGGTTAGTTTAAGAGAAACCCATGTGATGTCTTGGTAAATGTGGCCAGGGATAGCCGTGGTACTTCTACAGACATGCAAATCACTCCATGCATAGAGCCAGCCCTATTCGGCTGCCCTGACAGAGGTCTGGGTAGGCTCTTTTCACAAACAGAACTCCACTGCCTCAGTGTGGCTGAGTGGCTCTGAGTGCCAGCCACTGTCTTTCAGAACTCACATTTTCAAGTTCCCTCATGTTAGTCACCCAATGTCCCCTTCCTTAAAAGGCTCTCTCCTCTGGCAGTATTCATGTCCCTGCGGGGTGACATGAGGCATCTGGGGTTCCTGGTGTCTAGGCAAAGTGTCTAGAAGCCTTGGGGTGAGGACAGGTCCAAGACCAGACCATTCTAGAGCTGACAATACTTGTTCTAACCACATGATCACTCGGTAAAAATATCTCTTATCATGGCACAGCCCTGCCCCAAACACTTTGACGGGTCCCCAGAGAGTGCCAACACCTCCCGGCCTGACTCCCAAAGCCTTCCTTTCCCAGGCTCCTCACACTGTCCAACTTCAGCCTCGAAGACATCAGGCTCTGCCACCTCTAAGCCTTTGTTCCACTTTGCCAGGCCAGGTTGTAACTTGGAAATTGTTGCTCTTCCCCTTTCCCACACTTCCCCCCAGACACCTGTGGGTAGCCTCCCTTTACCCTGTTTCCTACTAGACTGACTGTCTTGGGCAGGGACTATGGCCGCCAGTCTAAGGGTGGGTCCCAGTGCCTAGGAGTGTCTAGCCTATGGTAGGTACTTCACAAGTATGTGCTGGCTGAGTATATGAATAACTCAAAAGTATGGTGGGCATACCATGCGGTGCCTGACCGTACACACAGGGTTCTGAAACCTTCCTCAGGCAGGAGCTGCAATGCCAGGCACACACAGTGAGGCCTGCTAACTGCAGGATGACCATGCAAACATGCTGCTACCCACACACTGCAAACTTGTAAGGGGCACACAGGGGGAGGACTGGGTAGATGGCACAGCTTTGAGTAGAGGACAGCTCTGCATTTTCTGTCACTTGAGATATTTACAGTCCAGTCCTTTAAGGTTCATTGCTTGGGGACCTTAACCTACCCTTTGCTCTGAGCAGTGGAGAGCTAGACAGTGGAGTCTGTCTTGAATCTCATATGGTGTTTGCTGAGAGGATGTCCCATGTACAGTTTTGTTCTAAATCACTCCATTCTTAATACTTGGACTAGGAACGCCTAACAGCAATACTTATTGTCTCTTGAGTACCTGCCACTCTTTTAAGTATTAACTCAGAATGCGTTGTACAGGGTAGCGATGTTGCTCAGCTGGTAGAATGCTTTCTTGGCACGCACAAAGCCCTAGGATCGATTCCCCAGCAGGCAATTGCCACATGCCTGGAAATCCAGCACTCGAGAGGCAGAAGCAGACATAATAGCTGTTTAAGGTCATCTTTGGCTACTTAATGGGTTCAAGGCCAGCCTGGGCAACATGAGACCCTGTTTATTTTTATGGTTATTTGTGGGAGTTTTTGTTTTGGTGTCTCGCTCTGTAGCCCAGGCTGTTCTGAAATTTATGTGTACTTCAGGTTGTCCTCAAATTCAGTGGTCCTCCTGTCTCAGTCTCTGAAGTGTTGAGATTATAGCTCTGGCCCATCATTCTGAGCCCCCCTTTCATGCATTAACTTGTCTGGTTCTCACAGTAACTGGGTGCCAATTGCATTTCTGTTTTACAGACCAGAATGTCCAGGCTCACATATACGGAGTAACAGGTGCCCAAAGTCATTTAGCCAGGGAATGACAGAACATGATTCCAGACTACTAGGTCTGACTCATTATGTCCCTCCTGCTATCATTAAGTTTCTTGCTGCTCTGATGACCTTCCTCTGCCCCCTGCTGTGCCGTAGCCCTCAAGGCTCAGCTCTAAGCCCCAACAAGGCAGAGGTATCCACAGATGGAGACTTAGCTGTGCTAGCTTATAGAAGAGCTCTGTATCTGTATTGTTCTCCCTTCAGGTGGCAAATTCCTGGAAAGCAGGTGTGCCAGCCTCATGGGACCTTCTTCAGCTCTGTCCTTACCTGCTTCTTATAACAAGAGGTGCAAGGCATGAGCCCAGTGCCTCATCTCAAGAGTCAGACTTGTTGAGGAAAAGCTACTGCCCCACTCTGATCATTTCAGAGAAAGATGGGACCTTCTCGCCAGGCTAACACAGTCTCTTAAACCTGATGGCTGGTTTGGCTCTGCAGAGATGTTCCTCGAGCGAGGAAACATCTCTCTCTGTCTGAGCTGCAGGAATCAAGTCCCCACCACAGGTCCACCGGATTCCAGTCCCTCTGTGATCCTCCAGCAGGGAACTGTCAGCCATGTCAGGAACCTGGCATGACATGGCCAACCTCCCTGCATGACTGGAGTTACTGAATCCACTCTCCCGTCAGGAACGAGTAGGAGACCGATGACAGCTGCTGGTGGGGTGCTGCCGACCACCTCTACCACCTCACCCCCCGTGGACGGGAACCTCCTCAGCTGAGTCACAAGCCTGGCCATGAGCTACTAGGATCAAAGTCTCACATGGCCCTCAGGGACTGACTCTTCCAAAGAATTCTTTGGCTAAAGATCAATCGATGGGAAATATGTCTTTCTGAAAATACTACCGCTCAGTCTCTCAACATCCAAGAAAAACATTTCTCATCTTTTAATAGTAAACTTGAGAATTTCTAAGAACCTCTCATCTTCAATATTCCTTGGGTGGTGGCCAGAAGTGTCTGCGCATTACATACCAAGTCAGTGTGGCTGGCTAGTGCTATAATGTCCCGTGATTACCCCGGATCGTCATCCTTTGATTTTCAGAACTAGGCACTCCCCCTAAGTTTCCCCCATGTCCCCTTTCTGCAGTTAAATCAGGGGTTCACTTCCCACTTATGAGACTTTCTCCGTTACTACAAAGACACAGTTGGCTCTTCATTTCCACAACCAGAAAGGCCCACACTGCAGGTCACCAGCCTTCACTAGCCCAGGAGCTAAGAGGACAGCGACACTGGCCCAACCCACTGTTGCTCATTTCACGGTCACAGCAATTCACCATGTAAACACAGACTTCAAAACCAGCAAAAAGCACACCCATGCAGGACAGGACATCACACCTGGGAAGAGGCAGAGATGATGTTTCCTCCTGTCTCCACTCACTGGAGCGGTGGAGGGCAGAGGAAATAGCACCCGCACCCCACTTTGTTTGCAAGCACAACATGCAGAATAAATAAGGTGGTACCTTTGGGGTATGTGGGAAGCTCCGCTCAGGGGTAGGGGAGCTGGTGGGTTTCCCACTGTGGGTATTTGCCTCCCAGTCATCGGCTGGATGGCCTGGGTCCCCAGTGCGGAAAGGGTGGTTGCCCAGGGCCTCTTCAAGGGCTGAGGGCAGTGGGCGGGTAGGAGTGAGGTCTTGCGTGGGAATGGATGGAGGGGGAGGAATGGGAATCGGGGGCGGAGTGCGCTGCACCCAAGGTGAGGACGAGGCACTCATGTGGCCTGATGAAGGCAATACGGGAGGGGCGGGGACCTTGGAGGGTGGGCTGATGGCGGGAGGGTGGGGCATCACAGGCAACGCCGAGGCAGTCTTGGGGGGATAGTAGAACATGTCCAGGGGGATGTCATCCAGGTCAGTGGTATGGAGGTGGAACCCACCGGCGAAGCGTCTCGAGGGTGGGGCCAGAGGAGACACAGAAGGTGGGGGAGGTGGGGGCCCTGTGGTCATCTGGGGGTGGAGAAGTCCTGTCATTATCTATTCCACAACATGTCAACAATGTTCTTATCTGTTTCTTTTACTGCTGGAGCCACAGCACTCAGATCAGAACTGTGGGTGCTGCCACCCAGCTCCCCAGCCGAGGAGAGGCCCCAGGAGTGCCACCTGGGCACCATCAGACAGTTACCCTCCAGAGCAAGACACACTCGAACACTTAGGGGGTGCCTGAGTGCTCAAGCAGGTACTAGAACAGGGACAACAGACTCAGTGGGGACTCTCTCAGGGCAGAAGGGATTTGTGGGCACCCAGAAGATAAATTCATAAATACAGACATGTCTCCCCTCCCCAAGACGGTACATGATGAAAACTGTCAGGGCTGGGCTGTAGACAATGAGATGGATACTGGCGTGGCTGGCAGTGATGAGCAGCAGCCATCATGCCTCTTGCTGCGCTCAGGGTGCTTTGTTCTAAAGTGGACAGGGTGGTCCAGGTGCAAAGAAGATTCTGTTACCTCGGCAATCTCATTCTCGGAAGAGGAAATCTGCTGGAGGCGGGTCTGACAGAGCCTCTCCACCCAGTACTGAGTCTTTTCCGATTCCTCAAGGTCTTCCCGCTCAGTCTCAGACACCTGGGACCCAGGACCCGTGTCCAAAGAAGAGGACAAAGGGCAACCTGAGTCAGGTAGGCAGCAACACACAGAAGGGAGGCTCTAACCCTTCTGTACAGGCTGGCATGCCAGCATCTAGACAAAAAAATCCACTTGGGCCTGAGAACAGAGTAGAGGCTGGGATGTCAGGGTGACAGCAAACCCTGCAGGGGCTCATGCATTGCCTGACGGTGCTGGCTCCCAAGAGCCACAAAACTCTGAGGCTCTTGGAGTTCCTTTGTGACCTCTTCGCCCCCAGTATGGATTTAAGTTTACTCTTGCTTCCCTGCAGGGCTGCCCTGTCCTCAGAAATGCAAGTTCAATCTTATTCTTCATTTTGAAGCTAATCTATTCTTAGTGCCAGACCTAATACACTTCACATTTCCCAGGACTTCTCTGGTTTTATAATCTAATCAGCCTGGCATTGTGATTCATGGGAGCATTAAAGAGAAGCAGAAAGAATATTGCCTGCAGCCAGGAAGCTCAGGCCAACCACCTCACTCAAGACAGAAACCTCCCGTGCTGTAAGAGTACTTTTGGCACGGTTTGTCTTAGGAATATTCTCAGGTTCTAGAGGTCTAGCCTCAGACACAGAGTTAGCGGCCTCAGATTCTAAGCCTGGTTTTCTGGAGATAGTTTCAGACTTGAAATCTACATTAAATGTTGAACCCATATACCGAGCTTGGTGAGACTTGGTAGTGAGAGTGGACTGAATAAGACAGGTGAGTGGAAGGTGAACCAGACTTTCAAAAGAGGCAGAGGGGTTAATCTCAGCCAGACTCTGAGCCAGAAGATCAGCTGTAAGGAGAAGAGGCCTTTTCATAGAGTTACACCTTGAAGGGATAAAGTAAAGGGGGCAGACTTATGTGTCAGTGACAAGCCTGAGACTCAGTCTGGGCAGGGAGGTTAGCCTCAGATCCAGACCCTAAGCCAGGAGACTAGCTTTAGTCTCAAACATACACCTAGCATGCATCTAGAGCTGGCCTCAGATGGCCCTGGGTAGGTGGAGCAGTTGTAATCTCTGGACTGAGAAGGATGAGCCTGTCTTTACACTCTCTGTGGAGAAAGATCCTAACTGGCCCTTGGAAGTAGTGAGACCATGCACACCCCCCTGCGACTGTGCACACACCTCCTGGGCCAGCCGGTTGATCTTCAGCTGCTTCTCCTTCTCCAGCATCTCTTCCTTCTCTTTGTAGAGCTTTTGCTCAAATTCCAGCTCCTTCTTATTCTTTCGCAAGTCCTGCAGGCTGTCATACTTGGCTTTCTTCTTCTCTTTTTCTTTCTGGGCAGATGGAGCGTTGTGTGTGTGATAAGGGTGACAAGGTGCTGTGGGCACTAGCACAGGACAGCAAGCAGGGCATCCAGCTTGCAGACAAGACAAGGCAGACTGCCTCAGTGAGCCCCACTCACTGAGGTCTGTCCTGTCACACTGGGCACTGGACCTCAGGTTGAGGTCAGGGAGGGCATTGCTACCCATTGTAGAGTGGGAGACATACTCCTCCATCAGCCAGAGCTGGCTTGTGTTCACTAACTAGCTGTGTGACCTTTTGGCTAAATTCTGTAATCTCTCTGGGCCTGAACTCATCACATCTCTAAAAGAGGGAAAACAGCTGCCACACAGGCTTCTAGCCAGTGCCCATGAAATACCATCTATGAAAGGGGTTTGTAAATCTCAAAGGACTACTCAATGAAGGCATCGTATTTACTTCCCAGGACCTGAGCCCTTGCCTTCCCAGCATCAGAGGAGAAAGGTGACTCCTGCTCAGATGCTAGAGATGCATTCTGGGAGATTCTAGAAAATCTGAGCGAGCTAGTCAATCTGCTGTGCAAATGTCATCTGTCCTGGTCTGGATGTGGGGCCTTAAGCCAGGGACACTGGATTCAGTCTTGATCTGTAAGCTCTACACTGTATCACTAAGAGCGTCCAAAGCTGGGGTTCTCTCTAAACTGTGTCTTCAACTGAAAACTGCAGGATTTGGGGGTGCAGGGTCAGGAGGAAGCCACAAGCTCAGACAGGTCAAGTCGCTTGCCCAAAGTCAGGCATCTAGGAAGAGATGGAGCCAGGCTCAGGCCTGAGTCCTCCAGGTCCCAGTCTTCCACTGTGCTCAGATAATCTGGGGGCAGAGGGTCACAGCAGGGGGGAGATTGCTCCCATAACCCAGCAAAGAGCACAGAGCCAGAGCTCAGAAGAGGATGCAGAGAAAACCAGACAAAATCAGGGCAATTTCCAGAACAACTGTGCCTCTGTCTATCAGGGCTTCCTGTGTTTCTGCTCTGGATGTGCTCAGAGTTCAAGACCCAGAACAAGGGATTGCAACAGTGGAAGCGAACCTCTCGTGTTAACTGATTTAGGGGTGTCTCTAGACATCTGAAGGGCTCATCTTGCCCCCACTAAAGACAACCCTATCACCACGAACAGCTGATATGCTTTGAAAATGCTTGCCTCTGGGATCTGCCTCCAGAGCAGTCCACAGCATCCAAAGGAGATGCTTCTCTTGGCTTCGATTCTGCTTGCTTCATGGCTACCCTGCTCATCAGGGCCCCAGCTCAGCTCGGAGATGAATTCCCACATCACATTGTAGGCCCAGACAGCAATCCTCAGCAGGAGCCAGAAATGGTCTCCTAAGTGGCAGCTAGCTAGAGTAAGGTCATGGTCTCCTCTGGGGCCACCATGATAGGAATGGCCATTCTATCAGTTAAGAAACAAAACCTACCGCGATTTCACAGCTAGAGTGGGCTCCTGAGAAGGGGAGTGACAGGAGACAGCTCTTGTCCCAATTTCAGTAAAAGCATCCACTATCAGATGTAGATGGGTAAACTCCTCTGTCCCTATACAGGTAACTTAGGTGCCCACAATTCTGCCTTCCCTGCCAGGCTGGGAGCTCCTGCAAATTAGACCATGCATGATTTCCTGAAACAGTTCCTTGTGTAGTGTGTGTGTTTGTGTGTGTGTGCGCAGGAAGTGCACATGTTGCTGTAGGTTCTTGTGCAGAGAGCAGAGGATAGCCTTAGGTAGAGGGCATAGCCTCAGGTAGAGGTCCTTGGGAGCCTTCTACCTTTTGCCTAAGACAGGCTCTATTGTTGGAATGGAATTTCCCAACAAATCTCTAATCTGCCTGCCTCTGCCCCCATCTGGTCATCTCTGAGATTACAGGCATGCTACCACAGCCAGGTTTTCCTGTGGGTTCTGGGATCTAAACTCAGGTCCTTACACTTGGGAAGCAAGCACTTTACCTACTGAGCCATCTCCCCAGCCTCAAATCACTCCAGCAGCTCTTGTGAAGGGTCCTGGACAAAACCGTAACTCCTTCAGGCCCTGCACAGACTGGGACCAATGACTAGTGGCCTTGGACTGAGAGGACTTGTGGCCAGTGTAAGAGACCTGAATCTCTTCTTTCAGGTTTGACTACTGATACTCATGGCTGTGGATGCATTCCTTAGCTCCAGCTGCCGAGAAACAAACAATGTCTGGTGATTCTGGACAAAGGGAAGATGGGTTTCCAGAGCTGGTATGAGGGCTATTCTTGTGTTGTGCCCTTAATTGTCAGTTACATTCATGGCAAACATCCATTTCCATCTATCTACCAACAACTGTTCTCTTTGGGAAACAGAAACCAATGAAACAGAAGCCAAAATACCAGCTGTTCTAGAATGACAATCATGGGGAATCTAGACCGACCCCTTTACTACGAGCAACTTCCAAGGAACATAATTCACATGTTCAGAACATTCCAGCTCACTGACATTTCCACAGCTATTAGTGTTTGGAGAACCCATACCCTATCAGTTTGTTTTGATTATTTTTTCCTGTAAAACCTAGTGGTATGTGTGTATATGTGTAGTGTCTGTGTCTGTGTGCGCACACACATGTGTAATCTATATACGTATGTGTATATGTATATTATACATGAGTATGTGCACACATATGTGTACTGTATCTGCTGTTCTCTCTTTAGCCACATTCTAATAGAGACTATAAAGGGAAGAATCAGCAGGCTAAGTCAATGAGACTCCCCCAGACATGCCCAGCCTCAAGCCTGCAGCGAGGATAGCGACAAACATAGCCCAATACAAAAACATAGACTTACTTAAAATATGAGATTATTCTTCCAAGGCCTGTAGGTGAACTTTATAGATGACAGTGCCATGTCACAATGTCAGAGAGGACAGTAGGACTTCAAGCCATGGATTTAGCCTGTGACATGGACAGCACAATCCTAGGAGATCACACACTTTCTGAGACTATAACAGGGTGGGAAGGAGTCCTGCAGGAGCTGTAGCCTAAGCCTGTTCACTGCCGTGCAAAGCTGGTATCACAGGTAAAAACTCACACATGTCAGGAATACCGCTGCTGTGTAACAGGCGTGTGCTGCCCAGTGCCCCAAGCTCATGTGCTGCCATTGCTTTGTTTCTAAGGGACCTTGCTAGAGTAAGCTGAGCTGGCTGAGTGATGTCATATAGCTGAGTTCACTCAGATTGATGCCAGCAGCCTGATATCTAAATACCAAGCCATCTTGAATGTCTAATATACAGTACAGATATTAACTGTGGCATTTTCATAATCAAATGTTGATGAAATTTAGTAAGACAAAAGATGAGAGTTTTATGGGGCCTGGAGATAGCATAATAAGATTTAGATAGAAAATTAAAGGTCTCAGAGAATGGAAAGATACATAATCCTAGACCCAGGCAGAGATAGGTCTAGGGAATAGTTGGAATTAATATGGCTGTTTTCCCAAACTCGGGTGCCAAATTTCACACAAGCTGCATCTGGCAGGGTCGTCATGAACTGCTTTATGCCACCCACCCTGGCATTTTTACTTTGTATAGCCCAGGCTTCTGGTCAAGGCTCTGGTCTTGCTTAGCATACCAAGTCTGAAGTTCCTTGCCCCCAGCTAATCCCATCAGAGCCACCAGGGCTTAGACAAGTCTCATGCTAGGAATGCTTGCTCTCTCTTCCATGATATCTCTACCACAGCGCCCCTGCCAGATCTCAGACAGACAGGGTCAAAGAGTCTGCTTGCAAGTGAATGAGGAGAAGAAATGTTTGGGAAAGACCACAGCTCACATAAAACTCAGGAGAGCACGGCACCTTGCTCAGGCCTCTCCTACCTTCCGGATGGTTGGGAATTTGCCATCGTAACGGTAAAACCACCCAAAGGCTACAAGGACAGAGAAAAATGGTGAGACACAACATCCGTGAGCAACAGTTGGGAGCTGGGCTCCCAAGGAACATGTGGCTTTCTGAAATCCAACAGCAAAATCTGCTCTCTGGCCCACTTTCCCTGACCCGACGAGGGATCTGGGCAAAGCAGGCTGGAGTCCGCCTGAGCACTGCCCTGATGCCCAGACTCCAGGTCACCATGCCTGTGGAAAGACACGCTTTTCCAAATCACAGAACGGCTGCAAACACAAACCACGCGGAAAGAGAGAAAAGTACTCCCCAAGCAGATGCCAGGTTTCCACAGCTAAGAAATGGCTTCAAACAAGAGGCAGCCGAGCTTCTTCCTGGAACTGCTCCAGACAGAGCCCAACTGTCTCACAGCACAGCTTGCAGCCCCTCTTTAAACACCAGAGAAAGGCAATCATTTTAGAAGGTTCTGGAAGGGCAGTGTGTTAACAGCAAGCAGGAGATAAGTTTCCAGAAAGGAGATTCCCTGCCCAGATCAGATAAACAAGGCTTAGTCTCCTTGCCTAGGCAACAACACAGTGGGACAGTACCTCAGACCTGAGCCCTCAAGGCTAGTGCTGATAGCCCATGCTTGGCTCTCAGTGCTGGCCTGGGTATTGAGCTCAGGGTTAGATCGGGCACACCAGCCCAGTGTCTAATGTGGGAGGGGTCTATGGAGTCTTGTAGGAAAGGCCAGAGAAGTGGGGATACTTGGGGAGGCAGTATTTAAGTATTCGAGCCAGTGGCTCGGCTGTCCTGCCAAGTGGCAGGTAAGTTTTTAGCCTAGCCATGAATCTTGTCCCTACAGTTTGGCACTCTGTGCACAGGCCAAGCAGAGGCCAGGTGCATCCTCACAGACCCCAGTGGTTCCCATCATGGTCCTGCTCTTTCGAGCTGGTGTCTCCACTATGTCTGAAGGAGGTGGGCAGAGCAAGCAGGGCAGCCAAGCCAGGGAGTGGAGCATGGGCGCCAACCTGCTGTCCCTGCTCCGTGATTCCATCCAGGTGGTCTGCAGGCTCCAGTTTGGCCTCCGCTCCCTGATCATCTACCCAAGGGACGAGAGGGACAAGCTGATGATCCAAGAGGATTCCCAAGAGGGGTGTGAAGGAGCCCAGGAAGCTGTGCAGCCAAGGGCAGCAGCAGGGCTCGAGAGCCTCCCGCTGGGCTCTGTGGCTGTGGCAGGTGCACACAGCGCTTTGAACCTCAGTAGTTTGGACTCCTCTGTCTGTTAAATGGGTTCACAGGAGGGACCTCTGACCTGACATCAGCATGAGGATCATTTTGCAGGACACTGAGCTGAAAGCTGGAAGAAGTTGGCAGTATCGGAATATTATGTAGGACCGAGGAGAGGGGCTTTCCATGGGATACTGGATCTTACTTCTCACTGCCCTTGTCTTAGGGCTCTGCCTCTCCTGGGGGTGATCTGAGCTATGTGGGCAGTAGGTGAAGGCTGGGCCTCCCAAGGAAGCTGCATACACAGGCCGTATGTCGTTAGTATAATAGGAGTCTCAACATGGTGTGGAAAGAACTATCCATTAGCCTGGATCCTGACCTCCCTGGAACCCCAGCAGGAGGTACTGTGTTTCATCATTTCCTACGTCTCCGCTCTCAGGGGCTGTGCTCAGTTGCTCTGCTTTCGGCTCCACTCCCGAGTACCAGACAGAGGAACACTGGTGCTCAGGGAAGACACAAAAAACTACTTAGTTTAACAGAAAACCTCCACCAACTTTCAAAACACGGGGCTATTGGGTGGACAACAATTAAGGAGTATCCTGGAGGGAGAGGGGTCTCCCTTAGTGATGTCTCATTTAAGCCCCTCATGTTCCAGCTAAGGGAAGGGGTCCTTGGTAAAGAACTCTCCTCTCTCACACTCTGCTCCTAAGCTAAGAAAGGGTCTTTTGGCGTCTCTGTGACAGTGTGTCCTAGCTCTGAGAGCTTGGCAGTGTTGGGCATGGCTGATAGGCCATGGGTAAGTGGCAGAGGCAGCTGTCTGGCTCCCACAGGAGCCAGGGTTGCAAGAACTGCCAATGCAGGTGTCCCAGGCTCTTCTCTGGTTGCTAAGCAGAGCCCACCCCTCACAGGCACAGAAACCTGAGTCAGGTCTAAGTGTTGACTGACTGGATCCAGAGCTGAAGGTGGTCAAAGAGGAGCTACTTAGATGAGTTTCCGCTGGCCATGCAGCCTTCCCTTACCTCTGCGGCCTCTATGGAGGAGGAAGGGGAGAAGCAGTCTGGAGCCTCTCAGAGGCCTGGCTGCATCTGTAGATCAGCCCTGAATGCAAGTTACAGCCATAAATGCTGGCAAATGACAAGATCTAGACCCAGGCAAAGCCCTGGGTGAGGGAGTTTCTAGATTGGGTGAACTGAGGTGGGAATACCAGCTCATGGGCTGGGGTACCAGGCTGATTAAAAAGAAACAAGTTAGCTGAGTACCAGCTCCTACGCCTACTCGTGTATTGGTGTGTGTTATGGGTGGTTGTGGTGCGATGTGTGTGTGTGTGTATCGTGTGTATGTGTGCAAGGTGTGGTATGTGTGTACAGTGTATGTGAGGTGTGTGTGTGTGTGTGTGGTTTGTGTGATCTCTGTGTGTGTGGTGTGTGTGTGTGAGGTATGTGTATGTGTATGTGTGTGAGGTGTGTGTATGTGTGTGCGGTTTGTGTGATCTCTGTGTGTGTGTGATCTCTGTGTGTGTGGTGTGTGGGCGTTTCTTAGACTATATACATGATGTGATCAGCTACCTCATATGCCGGTTGCTCTGACTTCCCTGCCATGATGGACTGTATCTTCAAATTGCGAGCCTAAGCAAACCGCTCTTTCCTTAAATTGTTTTGGTCTCAGCAGCAAGAGAAGGATCAAACACGGGGCTAATGGCTGCAAGGTGAAGCCGGATGGCTGCAACCGCTTCCCCAGGGGGAGCCAGGACTCAGTCATCCATCTGAGCACGTGTACTGCCTTAGGATACTGTAGCCTGAGCAAGAGAAAACTCTTGTCCCTTTTACTCAGGAAACTCAATTTGGTTAGGAAGCATTAAATAAATACCTAGCCTTTGAAAGGCCTTTTATTTTCTATAATCCCTGAGAGGGTGTGCTCTCTGCGAAGCGGAGACCCAGTTTCTAGAAGGTACCACACTGGCTCGGATTACTTTCACAGAAGCAATTAAAATCGATTTCTCCCCTTCTGAAGCTCCTATTTCACTCACAAGGGCAAATTAGCTCCCGTCTAACATACGGATCATTCACTGAAAATTTATCTCAGGCCACATCCTCAGCAAATACGAACTAACTTGGGGGAGGGTGGTGAGTGTGCTTTGTCATCTTTGAAGATGACACCAGTGCCCCGCTGCCAAGAAGGGACGCCCCAGGGAAGAGTGAAATGGAAGAATCTCGACAGACACCCTACTCCACTGTTCTGGTGTTGGCAAGGGTGTAGAGCTCAGGTGGGATCTCAAATTGGCTGAGTTAACTACACCCCATGGCAATGAGGAACCTTGGTTCTCAGGTCCAGGGATACACCCACATGGAGGTTCCCACAATCTGGGCCTTGTGCTCTTGTGAGCACAGTAAGGTGAGGAGAACCTGTCTGTGTCAATCACAACTAGAAAGGGTCAGTGGATGGGACTGAACATCCATCCAGGAATGAGGGACTTGTGATGGCCATGGCCCCACACTGCTTGGAGGCCCTCTCCTCCACTCGCTCCTGAGACATCCTGGTAGATGGAACTGAGAGCAGGGAACTGCGGAGCTTCTGATGGAGGCCTGGGCAGAAACCAGTGGAAGAACACACGACTGCTAAAGAGGAGATGGGAAGGGCGGGGAGAGCTTAGGCCCAATGTGGCACACCCCCAGACTCCAGAGAGTACATGGAGGGGGGGTCTCATGCTCCTCTCTCTGCCTCCATCCTCAGCGTGCTAATGGCAGAAGTGTGGGGTGATGGGGCAACCTTAGACCACCAGAGATCTACCCTTTCTTTCTCCGTGCTGGTTTCAACACAGTCCTAGTCAGACCCAGGCCAGAAGACAGCATGCCATTCAGCAAGCTCAGGGAGTCACCCTATAAGCCAGTCCACACCTGCCAAGCTCTCTGTACCTTCTACAGCATACCAAACATCTGCTACATCTGTACCATGGGGTATGATGTGGGAGCTGGTGCATGAACCACACCCCGACAAGGAGGGTAAGCAGATCCCTCCTATGGAGGCTACAGCTGATGGTCCCGAGCACCGCCTCTCCCTGAGTGAAATACAATGCAGATATCCCTGGAGTAGTCACCTGGGGAGGTGCTGATGAGGGTGGAAGGCCATAGTTCTGTCTAGCCCCCTTGGCACTCCCCCATCCCAGACCGGTTGTACATACACTTGGGCTTGCGAAGGGGCGCCGGGTGCACCTCTGCAGTGATGGTTTTAGGCAGGATGAGCTGTTCCTTTGAGCCCCAGTCTTCTTCCCACTGCTTCTTAAACTTCTCTTCCTCCTCCACGATCCTGAAATGAGACCGCCACCCCTGTGATCAGAGGCAGAACCTTCAGAGGCTCACTTGTGGCTACCAGAGGCCCCTGACTGTCTTGGGAAGGGAGGCTTCACAGCTCTAGCCCAAGCTAGGATCAGCGCTGCAGAGGGAGGTCTAAGCTCAGCAACGCACTCTGGCTGGTCTCACTCCTGTGAACATATGGGGACAAGTGCTGGGAGCAGGCTGAGCCCTGTACTGTTATTCTGCCTTCTATGGAACGATAGCTTCAGGCTGTGCCTTGCCCCGAGTGATTCCATCATAAAGCAGCATTTGCCTCTGCTTTGAGTGAAAATGCCAAGGTGGGTGACTCTACAATGTGTTTGTACATGTACACACTACCATGTGTCCAGGTCCACCCATGATAGCTCACTCCCAAGTAAGCTGAGAACATACGGGTACATGGGTGTACGACAACTGTATCGGAAAAGCAAACCCTGAATCTTACCCAACACACTAGACTAGTGAAGGCCCCCAACCTGGACCCCATAAAGAGAAGGACACCTGAGATTGTAATGGTGACAATCCCATTGACTGGTCAGCTGACTATCCAGGGTATGTTAAATGACTGACACACACATCCGGGGACTGACAACCAGGCAATTCCCACCTGTCCCTGATGCTTGTGCTCCTGTAACACCGTGTAGTATGTTATGTGGGTGTAATGACAGTAATTAAGACTGGAAAAAGAGAGGTAAATTGGAACTATTTGGTGCATTTGAGTTGACGACGTCAATGCAGCTTGCGACTTTCTTGTGAGTCAATAAATTCTACTGTTGTGGAATGTCACAGGGGTGTCTGTGTTTCTGACTAGCTGAGCTCAGGACATGCAGCCACGGGCGCTCGCGATGGTCCCCAATCCACTCACTCCTCCATCTCCTTCCGGTATCTCTCGTTCTCCTCAGCGGCCTTCTGGGCGATTTCCTTTCTCCTCCTAAAACAAAGAGAGGTTGGTTGGCCTGTGTGAGTGTACGCCCAGAGGGGTTCTGCAAAGTCTACTCTGAGGGAATTTCATCTGTGCTGCTGGGCAGAGAGTCTGTGCCGTGGGAGCAGGTAGCAGGTGCACAGGCGTGTCAGCTCCCATCCAAAGATGAAGCAGGCACCACGCACCAGGCTGATTCCGTGATAGAGGAGATGGAGTGACACCCTCTTCCCTTTCCCAAACACTTAGTACCCGAAATGTATCAGAGTTGGCATTTTGGCAGCGGTTTTGATTTGAGTAGCTTGTGCTATCGATTTTCTCAGCCCGCTATTTCAAACATGCAGAAGTGGGCTTATCACCACAGGTGGGTGTCGCTGTGGGCACTGCCAGACTCCTGACCTAGACTGTATAGATTAGCATCCCAGCCTGGCCACCTAGGATTCTGGACATAGGTGGCTTTACCTCACTAAGCCTCAGCCTTCTTGCCTATCCAATGTGTTGACTCTATCTACCTGCCAGGGTTGCCATGGGAGCTAAACTAGGAACATAAACCCAGTCCAGAAATGAACAACACAACACACATGGTACATGCTGACTGTGGCCAGCAGGAGCCTCTGTAGAGCACCGGTGCCTGAAAATCAGGGCTCATAGCAACAAGTCAGGGTGTCTAGGACCGGAACAGACACTAATCTGCCACTGAGGACACAACAAAAAGAATGCAGCTGGCCCAGGACAAGCAGGCAGAAGTCAAGTGTTTGGTCTGGGTGTGAGCAGGTCCCCAGTAGGCCACTCACTGGCGCTCCATCTCCTGCTGCTCCTGGAGGATCTTGTTGGACTCCATTGCCAACCGCTTCTGCATGAGGAGCTCCTGCCTTTGGAGCTCACGTTGCCGTGCCTCCTCCAGCCGTTCCCGGTCTGTCATGAACAGCTCCCGGCCCTGTTGGGGAGTGACTGTGAAAGCTCAGCCCCTGGGGAGAAGGGGCTGCCCCTGTCACGGAGTTGGTCAGGGGTCATGGGGGGGCCATTGCCTCCTTCCTAACTTACAGCTCCAGCTACAACGGAGATGGTCAGGCTGCGGCTACTCTTCAGGACATTCACGGCCTGTGGACACAGAGACAGTCAGGGACAGTCATTCAGCTGGGGCCTGACTGGTCAGACTGGAGCAATGCAGGCTGGGAGCATGAGGGTCTCTCAGCCATCAATCACAGCACTGGCTGGATGAAGTGAATGAAGAGGAGATACAGCAGGTGGGGACCCCACATCTCACCTCCTTGTGGTCCATGTTGGAGAAGTCGATACCATTGACTTCCACAATCTGGTCCCCTGTCTGGGCAAGACACAGAAAAGGGTCGGTGTGTGTGCATGCATGCGATTTCTACATTCATCTGCAGAAATGTCTCCTGGCATGCCACACATAAAGGCTGCTGGTCAAGCAGCCAAATTCTAGCTCTTTCCAGGGAACAGACCCGGTGGCCTGCTCTGATAGGAATCCGGGAGGGCCTCGAGCTCACCCTGGCACCCCCACCCTGGCCATGATGGTCTTCTTGGCTATCAAACACCACACTACTATAAATTAGTATCTTTTGCTAAATAATGACATTTCCTTTACAACATTTAGTTAATGGACAGAAGGCTCTGGACTTTCCAAACAGCAGAGGCTCTGCTGGTCCCTCATTATAATAACAGCCATGGTTGGCATTTATTGACCAACTTTGAGTCCCTGGCACAGATCTAGTCTAAATGTTAATTTAATCTGCACAACAACTCTAGAAGGAAGGTTCTAGCATCCTTATCTTGTGGTTAAGAGTGAAGGTTTGACTTCCAGCCCTATGTTGTAGGCACACAGCCTTTGAAGAGCCAGTGTCTTGGCCTTCTCGGTGTGGGGGTAACATTAGTACCTGACCCTCAGAGTTGTTATAGGACTTAGAATGCAGAAAGTCAAATCCCACTATCCAAATCTACAGACTTAGGACCAAAGGCTGCCAGAGCTGAAGAAGACGACAGCGGGGTTCAATACTCCTCTGCAATGCCTTCCCCCTGGAGACCACTAGGGAGTCATCAGCCGGTGCTGGCCAGGAAATAGCTACGTGGGAAGGTACAACAATCTGTTGGTGTGTGGCCCTGTCCCTCTCATCCCGGCACGTACCTCCAACCCCACCTCTGCAGACAGGGAGCCAGGCTTCACATGGCTGATGAAAATGCCAGGCTTCTGGATGGGGCCACTGGAGATGCTGTGGGAAACAGAGATGTGGGTGAGGCTGTGGGTGAGGCTCGTCCCCTGCAGCTCAGATCATTCTTAATGACGAGCCTGTGGCCCTCTGTCTACGTGGCCAGCATGCAGGATGTACGCCGTCCATGAATGCAAGGCCTGAGTTCCTCTGGTGCTATCTCTCTTTCAGCCTAGGCAGGAGTCACAGAAAACTGAGATTTCATCTCCTCAGCTCTTTACACAATATACCACACATTCTTTTGTCTTTCTAGAACTTTCCTGTTCATTCCTTATGGCAATAAGATTTTCACCAGATCCTGATTAAGCAAATTGCTCCAGAGTTATTAGTGCTTCTAACTTATAAACAGGATGGCACTTGTACTATTAATTCCTCTCCCAGGTTTGTGGCAGACATCACTAATCAATCACAACACTCTTTCCCAACCAGTCACACACAGACTCGGAACCTTCCACAGAAAGACACCACTGTCAATCAATGGGATGACACAGGTGGAAAACTTATTTACCATTCCTGACTAAGGGGCAGCTTCACCAGCATCTTTACTGTGCAATATTGTAACCATCTGTGTGGTTATCTAGCTTCTATATTAATTAGACTACCGTCTCCCAGAAAGGAGGGACTTTTAATTTTACTTTTATTTTTTAAGACAGGTCTTGCCTCACCTAGACTAATGTCAAACTCACTGTGTAGCTGAGGATACCCTTGGTTCAGAGTTTTCCTGCCTCCATTTTTCCAGAGCTAGGTTTAGAGGTGTGCACCACCATGCTCAGTGTTCACAGTGCTGAGGTTTGTAACAGGCCTTTCTACCTGTTCGACAAGCATCCTACCAGCTAAGCTACATCCTCACGCTCCAGGACAGACATTAAAAATCATCTGTGGAGCTGGGCATAATGGTGCGCTCCTTTAATTTCAACACTTAGGATGCAAATGCAGGCAGATCTACGTGAGTTCAAGGCCAGCTAGGCCTACACAATGAGACCCTGTCTCAAAAACAAAAAAACAAAACAATGTCTGGGGCTGGAAAGATGGAGACTGCGGCTCTATCTCTGTGTTTCAAGTTCCTTATCATACCCAGTGCACAAATCCCCTTGCTGGTGAATAAGAATCCTCAGGAGCAGGAGTGAGAAAAGAGAGAGAAAGTGTTGGGGCTTCTGGGGTCTACTAGCTGTCACTGTGTCCTGGGCATGCCTGCTACCCACCTAAAAACTGCTGACAGCTCAGGCATGCCCGCTACCCACCTGCAGCCCAAGCCCCGGGAGCCTACTAGACTGATGAACACCTTCTTCTCCTTGGTTGTCCGGTTGCTGGGTGAGCCCGAGCCACCTCGCACACCCTGAAAAAGGGACAGAGGCAGGTTACTGGGTCTACATGCATTCAAATATCCTCCTAAACTTGAGACTTTCTGATTAAATCTCCAAATTCACAGAGACCAAATAGCCATCACATCCCTGGGATATGGGTCTGGAAGCCCGCTACACCATAAGGGTGTACAAGGTGCCCTAAGGGCCTACGTGAAGCCCAGACGATACATTACCCAGAACCATCCCTCCTTCAGGGCCAGCTCCCCAACCTTCATCAAAGGTAGTCCTAGCCTCTTACCCCAGACTCCGACACAAACTGATCCACATACTGCCATTTGAGGGGTTCCTCAGGAGAGCTAAGGAGAAGGGGACACAGAATTTGAGCTAGAAAGCACATTTGAGGGGCCTGGGACATATGAAGCTGTCACCAGCACCCCTCCCCCAGTCCAGGAACAGTGCAAGTCAGGGCATGTGGGACTCACTCAGACGAGCCTGCTTACCTCTTCACAGGGATCAGGCCGATGTCTGTGGGAAACACAGCATATTAGGGTCCGTGGAGTTGGGGCAGCAATCCCCACATCCCACCTGTAACAAAGCTCCCTTCTGGCCTCACTCACGTCTCACTTTGATGGACACGGTCTTCTTGGTGCGAATCAGGTTGATGACTTCCTCGTGGGTACAGGAGGAGATGGAGTAGCCATTGATCCGGACAATCTCGTCCCCTACCTTGGCACAAGAGATGGGACAAACATGGGGGAGCGTGTCAAACGGAGCAGAAGGCCCACTACCAGCTGCCCACAGACCCAGAAGGGGCTGACAACCAGCAAAAGCTTCTATCTGTGCTGCGGTACCAGGTCACAGCCAAGCACCCCTCTGACAGCTGAGGGATCCAAGGCAGGCAACATTTTCAGTTCCCGGATGGGGAAACCAAGATCTGGGCTGGGAAAAGCAGGCAGTGGGCGGGTAGTGGAGCTGAGGCAGGAGTCAGACTCTGTCCCCTCCCTCATCTTGGTGTTTCTGTCACTGAGGTACCATCAGGTTCTGAGATCCAGCATCCCACATGGCCTTTGTCCCTTCCTGCCCTCAGAAGTGGGTTCTTGTCTTTGTCAATTACTAATACACACACTGTGAGCCAGAACAGGGACCTAGGACTCTTCCCCCAACTCTAATGCCAACGTGCAATCTCTTTTGTTCCCTCCAGTGCAGTTAAACAAACTGCTAAATCTTGATTCTGGGAGCAAGCAAAAGAACAGAATGAACTTAGGGCTCTGTGCTCTGTGGGTTCAAATCCTTCCTTCTTAATTCCTATTAGGTATATGACTTGAGCCAAGTCTCTTGAATTCCCTGAAACATAGTTTTTCTCTTATTTAAAACAGGCAACATGACAGAGCTGTTGAGAATTAAGCAAACATATGTGTAAGGTGTGTAAGGCTAGCCAGTATTTGCCACCGCAGCTTCTTAATAAACGGTTGTTATTGAGGAGGCCTGCCTGTGGAGCCAGCTCTAAGAGGCACACCATGATGAGACTGCCCCCTGCTGGCCATCACTGCTCCCTTCTCCTAGCACTTGGGCCTGAGCTCTTCAGTAAGAACTGAAAGATCCCTGGATATCAACATCTCATGAAAGAGAAGCCAGTGGGGTAGGGGTAGGCATCAGGGTGGTAGGGGTCAGGGGTGGTGATGATGTATTGCCCAAGACCATGAAGGCAGCAGCTGCCACACAGGAACAGAACCCGGGTGTCCTTCTGCAGGCTAAGGCTGTGGGCTTCACTGAAACCCCACGCAGGGTCCCCTGGAGACAAGCTGGCACATGTGGGGAACTCAGGCTGGACTCTGAGGGAACGCGGTCTCCGGATGGGTTCGCAGACTGCGACACTCCTGAAGTCACCTCTTCTTACCACCTGGAAAGAGTCTGCCCCCTGTCTTGGGCCAACACCCATCTTCTAGGTGTCCTGACAGGAGGGCTCACTAAAGAACTTCCTACATTTCTGGGGGCACTGAGCTCAGAGAGGACATTGGCAGACCTCCCTGCACCTACTTTCACAACCCCAAAGGGAGGCACTTGTGTTTCTGCTCTGCGTGGAACCTGCGAAAAGGCCTTTATGTCAGGCCACAGTGGCACTATGAAGAAACAGAGGTTCAGGGAGGCGACGTGATTTACTCAAAGTTATCCAATGAGCTAAGAGTCAAGTCTACCTGACAGACAACACATGTTGGAAAAGAAGGGCCCGTGACCAGCTCTCTGTGTCTTGCCTGCTCTGGGTTCCTGTCACCTGGTCAGAGCCCCGGAGTCCTTTGGGAAGGCAGGGATTCCCTGTCTATTTTATAGCAGGGACAGGAAAGGCATGGAAGATCATTTTCTGTATGAGCAAGAAGCCAGTTGCATACTTTTGCGAGTAAAGGATGTGGTTAAATATAAAATAGGTTTGTAAAAAATCTTAAGTATCGAGGAGGGGTCACAGGACGAGGTCCTTTAGACGGTTCAAGCAATCCCCTGCAGGGCACCCTTTTGCCCTCTAGAATCTTCTCTGTGTTGTCTTCTAGCATGAGAAACTTGACCCCTGATTCAGTCAGTGGATAAAAGCAGTTTTGTCCTAGGTCCTCTTGAGTTGAGTCCCCTGTGCTGTTACTCCAGGAACTTGCCCAGGACCCTAGGCAGAAAGATTCCCACATGGCCCTTGGATAGGGTTGCGGGATCAACTTCCCTCTCCCCCTTCCTCTACATGGAACCCTGCAAAAGAGTCTTTGTATGTGACAACCTGAGGGACAGTGGAACAAAGAAGAGATGGGCCCAGCAGCCCCAGAAAGGGGGTTGGCATTTCATAAGCCCGAGAAGCAGGTGGGAAGCTGCGTGTCTGGGTTTCAGGAGAGTGCCCTGCTGCCCTCTTTCCTGGGGCTCTGCAGGGAAGCGCTTGTCCTCAGAGAGCTCACTCTGGAAAAAAAGGGGGCCCAGCTGATGCTAAGAGGGGAGCGAGCTCATTATGTGCTCTCCCCGGGCTGTGTTTCTGGGCTGGAAAATGTGCCACGGAGGAAAGAACAATGAAGGGGCTGAAATTTCAGACGCCACAGAGAGCCCTGAGACAGGGATTGAGAACAAAGCCCGTCTGTCAGTTTGCTGTTGCCACCCCCTCCTCCTTCCGTGTTTTGCACCATTAACACTGGAGCCCCCTGGAGCCCGTCTTTGTCCCCTGATGGGGATGTTGATAACAAAATCTCTGGAACTTTCTTTACCTGGATAGTCAAAAACAACTCTGATACCTGGAGGTCTGTCTGTCCCTGCTCAGACACAAAAGTTTGGGGACCACAGCGGAGAAACTTGGGGTGCTGACATGGCTCCAGGAGACCCAAGTTCAAAGCCTGGCTCTGCTGCTTACCGACCACTGAGCCTCTGCGAACCCTATAAAATGATTCATCTGATATGTGCTGACTCGCTGGAGGGGTTCACCTGTGGCCCCTTTACACTGCCTTAGCAGCTCAGAGCCCTGGCGTCTCAGGCAGCTGTGATCATGGTCTCATTTCACTCCTCTGTTTCATGAGTAGCCTGAAGAGACAGATGGCTTTACAGATGAAGAAAGCCAGGCTCAGGGTGGCGTCACTCCACTAAAGTCACATGACTTTAAGGGGAGACAAGGCCAGGATCTGAATGGGACGGTCCAAAAGCAGTATCTGTGTTCTTAAACATCACACAGCATTAGACTAAAAGGTGGCCTGTACCAAGGTGTAGGTGCCTGCTCTAACCCTGCTCCTCCTTCAGGAATCAGGGGAGTTGGGGAGGGGCTCCATGCCAGTGGCAAGAGGCAGCGATCAGGGTCCCAGCTTTACCTGAGAAAATGGGCAAGGTCGGCATAGAGTTTCATGTGGAGCGTTTGCCCAGCATGTGTGAGGACACACACACACAAAGAAACACACATACACATAGGGACACACACACAAACACACACAGGCACACACGTGCACACACACAGACACAGTTTTCCTGTGTCTTATGACTTTCACTCACTAAAATACCACTTGGACCGTTCCTTCCCCAAAGGCTTAGGAAAATGGGAGTCCACATTGTGCCACAGAGTAGATCAGGAGGAAACAGGGCACCCGAGACCCTGACCCAGTTCTGCTGACTCTGTTGACTCACCTGCAGCCCAACACTGTCTGCCTGCCCACCTTTGATGAGGTGAGAGATGAAGAGTCCACAGCCAAACTCCAGGCCTCCACGCACGCTGAGGCCAAGGCCTTCTGGGTGCAGACGGTCCAGACGTACCTCCTTCAGCTTCCTGTTACAGAGATGAGCATTGGTGATGACCCAGCTCAGGTCTTGCAGTCAGGACTGCACGGGGGGGGGGGCGGGGGGAGAACCCTCCCAGTTCCTGCCTCTGGCCTGGGGACACACCTGGAGCGTCGGGGTGTCAGCTGGTCATACTCCACCTGGTGCTTCAGTGGGATCAGGGGCCGGATGGCATCAAACAGGGGCAGACGGTTGGGTTCATTGATGACCAGCTTCAGGTCTCCCACAAGCACGGTCACATCCATGGTCCTTTGGAGATGGCAGAGGGCGGGCAAGCGTCTGAGGCGTCCATCAACATGGCTATGGCCTTTGTCCCACCCACTACACATCTGGGCCCTAACAGAGCTTACAAACACACACTGAGAATCAAAGTGGGTGGGGGACCAGAGACAACAGACGAGGTGCTGGGGGACAGCTGGCTTTCTTGTTCTGTCCTAACATTCATATTTTACTGAACCTACTTGGGTACAGCTACCCCACCAGATGGGAAGCATCCTGAGGACAGAGGGCGGTCTTTCTTGCTCACAGGACACCTCTGAGCCCTAGCCCAGAGCCACGTCAGAAGTGTCCATGTGCACAGACACTGAAGCTGTGAGCATGTAAGTAACACACACACACGGGCTCCCAGGAGCACGGAACAGGTGCTGTCTCGGGTCTCCTGGGCTCGGCCATACACACTTACTGGTGGTACATCCGCAGCACATCGTAGAGATAGTCCTTCTCTGCATCATTTTCAATGAGGAAATCCACCTGAAAGTCCACAAAGCAGAATTATAGCTGCAGGTCCCATGAGCACCCAGCATGCTCACAGTAGACCTGTGGAGGAGAGGCCACTGTCCAGAGTGCCCACGGCAGTTCCTGAGGCTAAGGATGGAAGAGGAGAAGAAAACCAGGGACGAAATTGCTTGACATGTCCGATCTGTATAGAGCAGCCTGGACTAACCCAGAAGCATCTTATCCCAAGGCAACACGACAGCACACACACAGGAGCGCACAAGACCCCCACTCAACAAGGACACACTCCCACGTCACAGCTGCCACACTCAGGGCAACGTCACCTGTGTCAGTCAGGAAGAAGCCCGGTCTCACCTGATGGCAGCTATAGTGGCGGATAAATGCTTTGAGGAAGGATTTAGGCCACTCACTTGGATAACACATCCTACCCGCCAGAAGCAGCCTACCACCAGATTCCTCGGTGCTGCCTATGTGGGGGCACTTTACCCTAGCCTGGCCTTGACTTCTGTTCATCGGTCAGCCTCCTGGCCTCTCCTTCTCCATTCAGGTGTCCCTCCAGGGGGAGGATTGGGTTACACCATCACAGCTTCTGCTGATGTCAATAGCTGGGCTTCCAAGGTCATGTTCAGGAGCTGTTTCATCAGCACCTCCATCCTTGAGAACCTGGGGGTCCAGGAGCCCCAAATTCTGTACTTCAGCAAAGTTTGGTGTAAATCTCCAAGGGTTGCGTGCTGGTTTTCTCTTTAGCCCAAGATTAAGCAACAGGGTGAGGCAGGTGCTTGGGATGGGGGACATGAGGACCTCCTCTCCTTTTGTCTCCAGGACTAGTTAACATTGTGGTCCTGTCTTTGCCCATCACAGAAGCTGCTGCAAAAGCTGTGCTCTCCTGCCTGCCTGGAGCTTGGAGCAGGACCCTGACAACTATGACTTCTCTACAGGTACTTCAAGGACTTTGGAAGATCCGAGAGAGTCTGTCTGCCCCAGTGCAGAGAGGACCCCGAGGCCCAGGATTTTGGATCTGAGCAGGAAATGGAGATTCCCAGTTTCCACCTTTCCTCTCTATCTACATGAGCATTTGACTGAGGCAGGAGGAATCCAGAAGGCTGTGCTCCGGGCTGAGCTCCAAAGGCTCAAAGAGTGTGTGGCACTGACTCAAAGTTCCCCCAGCTGCATCCCACCTCCTTACTGCAGGGATCCCCACCAGATAGGAGATGGGGAAGCGGCATCATAGACAGTACTGAATTCCCTAGGACCAGAAAAGTCTTCATACGTAAGATCGTGTCGCTTGATCGGACTTTCTTGATGCGTGTAAAATCAAAGCCAGGGGGTGAAGATGTACCCCAGTATTGGAGGGCTTGACAGTCACACACAAGGCTCTAGAGTTGATTGCCATCACAGGAAAATAAAAATGAAATCAACCAAACCAAACACATCAAACCCCTACTCTTGAGTTAGCCAAGTCCTTGTCCTAACTTGCCACTCTTCCTGACTATGTGGGTGTCCTTTTAGCTTCATGTATAAGCCAGACCCCACTCCCTCCAGCCACAGGCCTAGGCATATTCTGTCCTCTGCTCTTCACCCTCGTGACTGGCTTCTTTCCCACAGAGGTTGTCTCTCCCACCTACTAACTGACCTATTCCCACCTCTGGGAACTATTTCAATTCTGCTGGGACATTACTAGTCATAATATAATAAATTACTTATATTTGTAATTTTTAGAATTTGTCTACTGGAAGAAAATGAGGTCAGCTTCGGTCTGCATTCCTCATGATTAATGCAGATGAAGTACTCAATAAATGAGCTTTGAATGGATTCATTAGTCCCTGCCCCTTGGTCTGCCCATTCTCTGCAGGAAGAAGAGCCATGAGGACAGAAGAGAAAGGGAAAGCACTCTGGCAGGGCTCCCAGGAGCTTCCACGGTGACATTTGTTCAATGGTGAGAGAACCTTAGTCTCACACTATTATACAGAGGAGATCACAGCGGTGACCCAAGGCCACAGCTAACAAGCAGAGCTGGGATTTGAACCCAGTTCTGATGCCAAGCCCACACTCATACTGTTCTGCCATGTCTAGTAGGGCTCAGATCTTTTAGGGCGAAGAGTACCCAAGTCCCCTTCGAGCCCCAACATCCAGACCTTTGCCTTGGGAAGATGTCTAATTCTCATCTCTCTCCTTTCTACTGTTGTTTATCTTGATTGTTTGTTGTTAAAACAAGATCTCACTATGTAGCCTAGTTGGCCTGAAATTTTTAGATGATTCTTTTATTATTATTAATTATTATTCTCATATGTAGATCGGACTAACCTCAAGCTCAGAAATCTGCCTGCCTGTGTTTTCCAAGTGCTGGGGTTAAAGGCGTGCACCACCACACTTGACACTGTTACGGAAGCTTTCGAGCGGGGTAGGGGGAAGCTCAGTGGTAAAGTGCTTGCCTGGCAGATATGAGACTCTAGGTTTAACACCTACAGGCACCTCTTCCACACCCCTACCTCTTCACCTGTCCATAAGGAGGAAGAAAATGGAATATTAAGTGACACTTTGAACCCCAGTGGTTCTGCTCTCTAGGGGGAGCATAACAGCCCTGTCTGTTAAGTTGGAGGTTCTAGCCTTTGGTCGGGACAGGAGGGGCAGACGTCTTGGGACTGAATTCCCCTTCTCTGGAGAACTGCATCTGCTGTATGTCTGGTTTAAGCAGCAGAGGATTGTCCTCATGGAGGACACAAAGTATGCAATAGTCGGGGGAGGAAACTAAAGAGGACTTGGCAATTTAGAGTGCAGGATTCTATTTTAAAAATGGTCTTCTTAGAAAACAACCTGCTCCTGGGGTCCCAGGCCCTGTGCAGCTGATGTGGGAGTCCCCTCTGTGTGCTGTGATTACCATTAATGAACAAAAAAACTGCCTTGGCCTGTTGATAGGACAGAGCTTAGGTAGGGAGGGAGGACTGGACTGGATGCTGGGAGAAAGAAGGGCAGAGTCAGAGAGATGCCATGGATCCACTGCTAGAGATAGACGTGCTGAAACTTTACCGGTTAGCCATTGCCACATGGTGATACACAGATTAATAGAGATGGGTTAATCTAAGCTGTAAGAGTTAGCCAATAAGAAGTTAGAGCTAATGGGCCAAGCGGTGATTTAATCAATACAGTTTCTGTGTGGTTATTTCAGGACCAACAAGTGTTACTACTCCATCAGACAGGGATTAGACACTGGCTGCTGCATTCGGAGCTCCTACTCACAAGCCATACCCTACTGGTCCAGTTCTGAGGCAGCCTGCAGGCCCAATACTGCCTCACCAGTGAGCTCACAACAACCCTATCCAGATTTATCCAGTTCTGCAGAGTCATCTCCATGTTCTGCGTAGGACTCAAGGCCGTAGCCAAACAAGCATTTTGGGGAACCCAACAAGCAATGGAACCTCCCAAGGTTCCCCACCCTCCTCGGCTTTATTCTTCGTTTTTATTTTTTTGAGTCAGGGTTTCGCTGTTTAACAGTCCTGGCTGTCCTGGAATTCATTACGTAGCCAGGCTGGCCTGAAACTCACAGAGATCTTCCTGGCTCTGCCTTCTGAGTGCTGGGATCAAAGGCGTGCACCATCACCCAGCTACCCCAGCCTCTCTTATAATTTATAACTCGACCTTTTGGAATCACCCCTTATACCAAGGAGCTAGGAAGGCCGCCCTGCTTAGTGCAGACTGCTCCAGAGGTGGGGGTGGGAGGGTGAATGGCAGGGGGCTCCACAAATAGAGGGACCATTCCCAGTCCAGAAATAACTCCAAGGACTTGAGGGAACAGTCCGGCTTTGCTCTCTGAAAACACTCTCACACCCCCTTGTTCTACAGACTTTCAAGGACACAAAAGAAAGAGAAAAGAAATATGCAAGTCTCTGGAATCTTGGCTGTGTGGTAAATACCACCATCACTCAAACTGCCCTTTAAAAATACGGCTTTCGGGCTGGAGAGATGGTTGCAGAGGACCAGGGTTCAATTCCCAGCATCGTGGCTCACAACCACCTGTGACTGCAGTTCTAGGGGATCTGATGTCCTCTTCTGGCCTCCACAAGCACCAAGCACACATGTGACCAACAGATATACATTCAGTCAGAACAGCCATACGCACGCAAAAATAAATAAATAAAATAAATAGTATGGTTTTCAGGCAGGCAGTGGTGGTGCAAGCCCTTAATCCCAGCTCCTGGGAGGCAGAGGCAGGACGATCTCTGTCGAGTTCGAGGCTAGCCTAGTCTACAAAACAAGTTCCAGGACAGCCATGGTGGTTACACAGAGAAATCCTGTCTCGAAAAACCAATGTGTGTGTGTGTGTGTGTGTGTGTGTGTGTGTGTGTGTGTCTGTGTGTGTATTAAATAACAAGAGCTGTATTTCTTGTTTTTTAATTAGATAGTACTGCCTGAGGAATACTCCTGAACACCAGTCCATAAGTGAACTTTAGGAGGCCCTGCTCTGGGGCACTGTGTAGAAATTTATGCACATAGAAAGTGCCCAGCACACAGCAGGTCTTAATACTTCGCTTCTTCCCTGCTCTGTCTGTGACCTGTTTCCCTCTGGTCCCCAGTGGACACGCCATGCCTATGCTGAATGAGGAATGAACTCTGCTTTCTCAGGTCTGGAACCTTCCTTCCCTCCTGCTGAGCCTTGGGTCATCATTTTGCATCTCCTTGGCACACAGGTCTGCAACCTCCCTGGATCTGTTTCCTCCTCACAGAAGAGCTGGTCCCAGACTCAGCAAGGCAGCTCTGCCTCCTCATGCACTTGGGAACCCTGCTTTCCTGAAGGTGAAGGCTGAGTCTTCTCCCAAGGAGAGTTTCCTGGAGATTCAGCCTAAAACCCCTCCCCAGTCCCTTCATCTTGGCCACACTCTGCTCACTGACTGCAAGCTTACCCTGCCAGCAACCCCAGGAGATAGATTTTATTAGCCCCATTCCACAGATGAGGAAATAGAGGCTGAGAGACAGAAATGAGACTCTAGACTAAGCCTTCTGGCTCTAAAATCCCATCTACCAGATGGTTTCCACTTCCTGTGTATCTCTTTGAGTGTTCTTGCCCAATCTGCATTTATTGAGCACCTACTGTGTACAAGGTGCCAATCTTCCTTCACTAACTTTAGTAAGCTTTTCCTTTCCTAGGCTCCTACTTGCAATGGGGAGCAGAATCCTCAGTGGCACTCAGAGTACAGGAACTGTTAGGGGTCTCTACTACACCGTCACCCCCATGTCCACCCAGTACCAATGTTCTCCCGCTGATGTGCAGCCGGTACTGTGTTCTGAGCACCTCTGAGCACCTCTCCCTCTCTGTGCTCAGGCCCTTTGCAGGTGAACTGCTCAGGATGGGAGAAAGGGAGCGAGAATCAATTAAATAATTCATGCTGCACTCTGCTTGCTCCTTGAGCTGTGGGGATTAAACAGGCCGCGAGTTAAAGCACTTGGTGTGGCTTCCAACCACAACGCCCTGCCTTTCCCTTCCTGTGCCCTGCCCAGCCTCCTCCCAGTACTGATCCTAGGGGCTTTGCAGGCCCCCCCCCCCCCCCGTGCCACCCTCTGGTTGTGTTCCGCTGGAGGAAGACACAGCAGGAGACCAGCAACGAGAGAAGAAGCGTGTCCTTGTTCCTTGACGGCTTCTTGTTGCCTGTCCAAGCTGCTCAGGTATACCTCCCCTTCCTCAAGGCCAGGGATAAGCTGCCCATTTCCTGCTGCAGCTCTGGCTGCTGTGAGCTCAGCATTTCCAGGGATGGTCCATGGGCCCTGAACACTTGACTACAGCATCCAGCATCACCTCTTCATGGCTGTGCTTCTCCTTAGCTCTCTTTGTCCCCACCTCCTCTTCCTCAGGCCTCTCAAGTTGGATTGAATTTTCTGCCGTTACTCACTGTGTCTGCCTCCACACCTGTGTGAGCCACAGACACTGGGAGGTAAGGCCAGCAAAGCCCTCTGGACAGCGTCTGCACCTCTCCCTGCCTCAGTTTCATTTTTGAGGGCAATTGCTTTCATCATTAATATAGTGAGTTAATACAGGAAGAGTCGAGGGCAGTTCCCAGAAAAACAGGCAGTCACGTGTGTTTAGTAAGTAAAGAGAAGATGACCGTTCTGCATCCTCAGCAGCTGCCAGTGGTTTGCCCTCCATCAAGGGAGGTGGGGTGAAGGCCCAGCCTTCCTTACACACAATAATACTCCAGTTTTATCTGACCCTTGTTTTATTATCTTTTGTTCTAATTTCATTTATGTTGATGTGATGAAAACATCCTAATAACCAAAAGCAACTTAGGTGGGGAAAGGGTTAATTTGGCCCACGATTCCAGGCTATCGTTCATCATAGCTGGGGGTCAAGGCTGGAATCCAAACCACATTCAAATCACATCCACAGTCAAAGGCAGAGAAATGTATCCCTGCTGCTAGCTTTCTTATGTGCAGCTGATGGCTTTGCTTTTACACTGTTCAGAACTTCCTGTCTAGGGAATGGTGCCGCCCACAACGGGCGTCCTCACAGACAAGCCCATAGGCCAATCCAATCCACTCAGTTCCTCAAGTGAGTCTCTTTTCAGATGATTTCAAGTTGTGGCAGGTTGACATTTAAAACCAAAGAGAACATCTCCCATCTTAAAAAAAAACAAAAACAAAAACAGCACTTTATTGAAGTGTGTTTGGCCTGTGAAAAGCTGTTTAATGAATACAACTAGGTAGGTTGGGGTGAAAATACTCCTATGAGACCTTCATCTTTTCCAGAGTCTCAGTCGGGCCTGGTGGGACAGTACTATAGTCCCAGATACACAAGGGATTGAGGCCGGAGTGCTGCAAATTCAAGTCCTACCTGGGCTAGAGTGAGTTCAAAGTCAACCTAGGCAAGTCATTGGGGTCCTGTCTCAAAAGAAAAAGTACAAAGAGAGCCTGGCCTCCAGGTGTATGCCTATAGCCTTTGTACCCGGGAGGTGGGAAAAGGAGGATTAGAAGTTCAAGGAGGCCTGGCGGGAGGTGGTGGTGCAGGCCTTTAATCCCAGCACTTGGAAAGCAGAGGTAGCTGGAACTTTGTGAATTCAAGGCCAGCCAGTGTACAAAGCGAGCTCCAGGACAGCAAGGACTGTCACACAGAGAAACCTTGTCTCAAAAACAACAACAACAAAACAAACAAACAAACAAACAAACAAACAAAAGAAGTTCAAGGTCTGTCCTCCAATACTTGGGGAGTTTGAGGCCAAGCTACCTAGGCTACAACATAAGAGCTTTTCTCAAAACAAACCAAAAGTAATAGGGGGCTGGGAGTGTGGCAGGTGAGCCTCCACCTGCACCTCTAGCTGGTGGTATTCTGGGTCTTCTCCCCATCTTTACCCTTCTGGGTGACCACATCAGCCAACTTTTAATCTTATTCCTAACCCCAAGAACTTTAGAACCCTCACCTCCAGCCTCGCACAGTCCTTTCCAACAGACATGGCTACGGGGTGCCTCAAATTTGTGACATCCCAAAGGAACTCAGGTTTGCTCTGTCCCCTCCACCCTGCTCCTCACAGTGGGTGGCCATGCCCCCCCCCTTCACACTTCCTACCTCAATCAACAGACAGGGGCTGGAATCCTACTGAGTGAAGTCCTCTTTCCACCCAGAGAGCCACAGGACCAATCATATTTAAATGTAAACCACTCTCAATTAGCCTGACCCTTTAAACTCTGTCTCTGACCTCCTCTGCCTGACCCCAGCACTCTCCACTCTGCAGATTCTCTCACAGTCCTGCCCGCTAAGGCAGCACGCAGCCGCTTCCCTCTTCATACCGCCACCATTCCCTCGGCCACCATTCCCTCGGCCACCATTCCCTCAGCCACCATTCCCTCGGCCACCATTCCCTCAGCCACCATTCCCTCAGCCACCATTCCCTCAGCCACCACTCCCTCAGCCACCACTCCCTCAGCCACCATTCCCTTGGCCACCACTCCCTCAGCAACATACACCACATGGTGCCTCCCTCTTCTTCCAGGTTCAAATGTCACCTCTTTAGAGAGACCTTGGGCTGTACACAGCACACTACCTACTTCTTTCTGTCTGTCCCACCCCCCACCAGGGTTACTTTCCCCCCAACAGTCAGCACAGCACCCCATCATAAGATACTGTCAGTTTCCGTGGTAACTAACTGTCTTCCCCACCTGGGCGTGCTCCTGATGAGGGCAGGGCTTTTTTCTGCTCTTCAGTGCTTAGACCTCAGCCTGGCATATATTAGGAGACGAGAGAGTGTTTATTGTGCACTTGCATGAATGAATGAATGAATGAACGAATGAATGCATAGCACACCCTAGAAATCAGGGGCTCTTCTGGTCTCATTCATCCCACTCCTCCCTGGCTTGACTGGCCTCTGGTTGCCCAGCCTGGGGCAGGGTACACCCAAGCTGCTCATAAATGTGGTTGACAGAGAGGCAATAAACGTCTGAGCAAATGAGTAACCAGGTTTCTGCCACTCGGGCGCTGCTGGGAACAAAGAGGCGGCTGTGAAAAGCTGGCTCCACTCTGGAGAGACCTTAGTCCCCGGTGACCCTGGCCTAGCTCTTCCCAACCCAAGGCTGTCCCCTCCTGTGGCTGTAAGTGCTGTTGGTTCCTAGACACTCAGGAAGGGAGTCTCTAGAACAAGCAACAGGAATTGTGAATTCCACTCAGGTCGCCTGAGTCTCTATCGAATCTCCCCTCTTGGTTTCCAGATGACCCCATCCTAGCAGGAGAATGCTGTGGCTGTGTCTGAGACAGCAGGGCACAAAGTCCAGCCCAGGTCTTGCTCACTAAGATGCCTGCCCTGCCTGGGACGTGGGAGCATTAATAGGTAATAACTCAGAGGCGGAGCCTGGACGGAAAATGAAGAGGCTGAGGCCCTCTAGGACCAGGAAAGGAAGTCTGTGGAGCTAAGCCAGGCATCAGAGACCCTGGGGGCGATTGTCTCAAAAGAGGTAAAGGGAAGGAAACTGCACTGAAGGAAAAGAAAAGCTGAAGTTACTCCTAGCCCAAGGCCAGGGAAGGGAAATTCAAGCTCAGACACGGGGCAGGAGCCTTTAAAGTGGGTTGCTGAACCCGACGCCAAGCCAACGTCAGCTGCAGTTGAGATGGCTCCCCACACATCCCTGGGCTCACAATGCACTACTGAGCACAAACAGATCGTTTGACGTCCACCAGCTGCCCATTTCTGCTCAACTTTCAGTCACGGGGCGTGGGAACAGGAATACCCAAGGCGTCCACCCTTGCTGCCCCTACCAAACCTTGATCCCAATGCTCTGTGCCCAAGGCCTGTCTCCCACCCATACACCAAGCCGCGTGAGGGAACAGATTAAGTCTGACACAAATTGGGGGCCCAGAGCGTGCTTCAAGGGAATGGTTGACCTCTGCCGTTGGATCTATGCTCTTGGCCTGTAACCTCTGTGGTCCCACAGTGGCTGGCTTCTGGGCTTCTGTGGTAAGGAAGGAGGGGGCACCTAGTCCTTGCTTCAGACACTCTACCCCTCAGACTGGGAAGGGGTTTGTCCAGCTCAGTGTCAAGCCCCAGTGTACACAGCAGCTCCCTACTTCTTGGGCAGGACCTGTGAGTAGCTGTTGACACTGGCTTTCCGCAGCATCTGGGGCCTGGGAGGAGGTCCACCAATGGGTCCCTGCCTCTTGGTGGCCTTCAGTAGCCTCCACAGATCCTGCAGTCTGGGAAACACTTTAGGAAGTTCTTGGAGGATTTTAAAGAAGTAGTGTGGCCCCTCACTGGGACATACCCAGGGGAGCAGGATTCTGCTTGCAAGGATCTCTCAGAACAAAGCCAGGCTCTTTCCCACCCTCAGAACCTCCTTGATCCTTCCCCGGAAGCATGGCTGGTTTAAAACTATCCCTCCACCTGTAGAACTTTCCGGATGCTGGCAGGGAGCTCCCAGTTATTCTGGAGGTCAAATGGCAACAACGGGCTCAGTTTCCCTTCTGGCCCAGACACTTGCTGGGGTCCAACAGACTCCCGGGCTGAGGAAACCAACTAGTTGGGTTCTCTGTCCAGTTCCCAGCCCCTAGAGGGTCAAAGGAGAACCAGCATTTTCTGGAGAGGGTCAGTTTATAAACCCTTATAGAAGGACTCCTAGTGTTTCCTTCTCATTTTGCTGGGGACACCCCACATCCACTTTCAGAAGCCTGCCCAGGGCCCTCAGACAAGGAAGAGGGTTCTTGTCCATCTCACACCCACCCGACCCCACTCCACAGTTCCCAGCGCTCGCTCGGGGCACCTCTCTGCTCTGACCTTGTGTCGGAATTCCCGGGCCACCTTCCGGTCCATGGCTGATGCTGATCCAGTCGCCCCGCAGCTCAACTCGCTCTTTAGGGTGCCTGTCTGCGGCGCTTGGGTGGATCAGCCAGACCGAGGGCCGGCCTTCTTCGGGGCTGGGGCGGGTCCTGGGAGAAGCAGGGGCGGGGCTGAGAGGAGAATGGGCAGCCTGGAGGCGGGGTCACCTGTCCTGGAGTTCGGCACCCGAGTTCTGAAAGGAAGAGGACTCGGCTTTGCGGATGTGCTAACGGTGGCTTGGTTTGTGAGGGTGGTGTTTCTTTGGAGTGGTTCCCCCACACGTGGTTAAGGCAGAAGACTGAGGAGAGGAGACGTACGACAGAGGGGGTAGGAGGTAGTTTGGAATTTCTTTTTCTTTTTTGAGAGTGTCTCATGTAACGTAGGCAGGCCTTGAACTCAATGTAGCCACGGATGTTGGCCCTGAAATCCTGATTCTCCTTGCCTCTACCTCCCAAGTGCTGGGATGACAAACCAACATGTCCAGCTGAGGTTTGGAGCTTTCTGTGGTGGTGCTGTCACAGAGGTTCGGAGACTCTTCATGGAGGTGGGCTCACAGGTGGTAGAAGCCATTGCCCCTCTACCCCCACTCTCACCCCAGCCCCTCCTCCCCACTCCATACGCATCTCACAGCTGGCTACGTTTCACCCAGGCCTCTTCCCAGTATAAAACTCCTGGGCCGGGAGGGGGGGGGGGCGGGGGGGGACGGGAGGGGGGGGGCTGCAGACTGGGTCTTACTGTGTTCCGTGGGGGCCTGCCACTGTGGAGGAACGCCCCCAGCCACTGACTCCCCTTCCCTCCCAGCTTCCTTAGTAGCTACTCTGTCCCCTACAAAACAGGAAGTAACATTCACTGGTGTGTCCTGGGGCCTGTGGTCCTTGTGCCCGACTTTAACAGAGGAGGTGCCCCGCATGGCCCAGAGCAGGTAGGTACTTACAGCTGTAACTTCAGAGACATGAGAAGGCTCTTTAGATCCCTCTGCCATTTGTCAGGGTTTAGCAAGCAGACTGTTTTCATGGGGGCTAAATTACGGCCTAGAATAAGGTATAAATTATGCCTGGGAAAATAACTAGGAAATATGATCTGTATTCTCACCTTCTGATCTAATTTTATTCGGGTGTTGTGAAAAACACTCTGCCCAGAAGCAACATGGGAAAGGGAAAGGTTGTTCCATGTTCTGTTTCCAGGTCATATTGCATTGTTGAGAGAAGCAAAGGCAGGAACCGGAGTAGGCGCTTCACACAGAAACTCTGTACGAACGCTGCTCTGGCTCACTTGCTCCCAGGAGCATACTTAGCCAGCTTGCTTATAAACCAGTTGTCTAGGGATTGTGCCGCCCAAGGTGGGCTGAGCGGTTCTGCATCAGTTAATAACCAAGACAATCCCCATAGATCAGCCCACGGGCTAACCTGACCCAGGCGAGTTCTCAGTCAAGGCTTTCCTCTCAGAGGACTCTAGGTTGTATCAAGTTGACAGTTAATGGAAATTAAGATTCTTTGCTGTTTACTGGGTAAGTCAGAGAGATCTGGGAGGCAGTTAGTGGTCCAGAGAAGACCACACAAGATATAGACCTCTTTTGGTTTATGTCTTTGATTCTCTGCCTTTCTTTTTCTTTTCTTTATTTTTCTTATGAAAGTTTATGTGTATGTGTCTGAGTGTATGAGTGTTCTGCTTGCATATAAGTATGTATACTGTGTGTGTATATATGTGTGCCTGGTGTCTTCGAATAATAAAGAGGGTTCCTGGAACTAGAGTTATGGACATTTGTATGCCATGTGGGTGCTGGGAACTGAACCCCAGTCCTGTGCAGGAGGAACAAGTACTCTTAACCACTGAGCCATTTCTCCAGCCTCTTCTGCGTTTCTTTCTTTTCTTTTTTTGGTTTTTCGAGACAGGGTTTCTCTGTGGTTTTGGAGCCTGTCCTGGAACTAGCTCTTGTAGACCAGGCTGATCTCGAACTCACAGAGATCCACCTGCCTCTGCCTCCCAAGTGCTGGGATTAAAGGCATGCGCCACCACCGCCCGGCTCTCTTCTGCGTTTCTTAAGTATGTCATGTGGATGTTGATTTTATATTTAGAACCCAGAACAAAGAATGTCCTTACCCAGAAGAATACAGCACAGTTGCCTGGCCCTTCTTTCTGGTAACCATGGACATCTTTTTTTTTTATTTTTCTTATCTGTATTTGCCTCTTAAATCAGAATGTGATTGGGCACTGTATTTCCACTCACAAGCCTTGCTGAGTTACAAAACCTAGGGAAGCTTAGGATTTTGTTCTTGGTAAATTGGAAAACAAGCCACATGGGGAATTCCTGTTGTTTTAGCTTGTGTACTTACTTCTAAGACTAGTACATGCAGAACTATAGGGGATGAAACATTTTAAGATGAAACTTAAGCCATCTTAATTTTTTTCTTTTAAACATGAAGCTATCTCAGAACACTTCCAAGTGAAATTATTTGGTCTAATAAGGTCCACCCATATGTGCTTGTGACAACACAACAGGGGGTGTCACCAATCGGTTTGATACAACCACCTTTTTAACCCTTTTCTCCGAAATATCTTTCATAATTTTGCAGAGGTTTTCAAATTTTGTCTTTTTTCTTCCTGCTTCTTTTTCTCCTCTTCATCTTCTGGAAGCTCCAGTCCTTCTTTGGTAACTGACACCAAGGTCTTGCCTTCAAATTCCTTCAGCTATTGCACACAATATTCACCAATGGGCTCAATCATATAGATTACTTCTAAGCCTTGCTTTGGAGGCATTCCACAAAGGGCGAATTAGCAACTTGGTCCTTGGTCTCACCTGTAATAAAATAGATGTGCTTCTGATTTTCCTTCATTCTGGTGCAATAATCTTTGAGAGAAACCATCTCATCTCCAGAAGCAGATGTATAGTATCACAACAGCTCTGAAAGCTTCTTCTGATTTTGAGAGTCTTCATTTTAAAGACTACTCTCTCCTTGATTTTTAGTGTGGCATTGAGTCCTGGTTCCCTTTCTACAATTGCCTCTGTTCTGAGACCACCCTGCATTCTGCAGGACTCTCCTTGACTCTCAGCCAGTGTCTTCAAGAGGCCAACGTACGCACCATATGTTTAGAGCGGTGTCACAGAATAGACTCTCAACAAATCTGCTAAATGAATGTGTTCATCCCAAATTATATCCGTACCCAGGGTTTGTGAGGGGCCAGTTCTTCCTAGACACAAAATACCTCTTGTTCATAAAACCAAAGTTGCTGTCATCACTCTGGTCTTGACTTGGAGCCCCAGATGGAAGCCATAGTGGGGAGCTAGGGAAGCCCAGACTTGAACTCTGCAAGCCCGAGCCCTGTCTCTACCACTGACTGCTGAGTTGCACATCCCAGGTCTCAGTGTAACCTTCTGTAAAAGGAGAGAGGGTAGGTAGTTCCGGACTGTACCGGAGTATCTGTTCTCCAGTGGAAGGGGCTTCTAGGCTTTAGGTGAGGGAATTGGAGTTGCAAGGGTTACCTCCTTGCTCCCCAGGAGTCTTCCCTGGGGAGAGGTAGTTACAAAGGCAGTGAAGGACAGGGGCTGGGCTGTAGCCTGGCTCTTAACTTATGGTAATGAGCTGGGCAGTCCTGTCATTCCAGCCTGGGAGGAGTCTGGTGCCTGGAAGGAGGGCCTCAGGGAGCTGCGGGGCAGAGTGCGGAGGGGCCGCAGCTGCGAGCGGAGGTGTGACCCACCTAGGAGCAGAGCCCTGCACCAGGCTCTCGGCCCCCTGGCACCCTGATGGGAATCCCCGCTACCAGACTGTGGTTGCTTCTCTCTTGCTTCTGTCTGTTCAGGGTTGAGCCTGCTGTGGAGGTCATGGGGGTGCAGCGTCAGGGTGAGAAGAGGGTGTGAACTGGGGGAGTCCATCCGGGGTTGGGGAAATGTGTAGAGGACCAGGTCTGGGCAGCTTGGAGAGAGAGAGAGAGAGAGAGAGAGAGAGAGAGAGAGAGAGAGAGAGGTGGTGTGAGGAAAGGCAGACCTGTGAGAGGGGAGGCAGGTATTGAGACAGCCATGCGGGGAACCCAATGGCTTTAAGTTAGTTGAAAAGAGACCCAGGGAGGAGAACTAGAGAGAACTGAGGTCCAAGGAGTAGAAGGAAAGAGGAAGACCTTCTCTGAAGAATCCTGGGAGCCAGAGAAAGAACTTGAGGAGGCTGGGTGTGGGGCACAAGCAGTGCTGGGTTGAAGGGGTTAGACTTCTCAGTCGGTGGGAAAACACAGAACACAGTGGGAGGCCCCAGCGAAGGGGCCTACCTGCAGTGGAGAACGCGTCTCTTCACAGCATTTACATGGAAAGCCGATGTAGAGTTGCCACAGGAGCCTGCTCCTGAGCCCAGGTGAGTCTGGCTATCCCCTGCCTCACCTGCTGTCACAGGGGCTTAGCATAGGGGGAGGGCTGGGCTGTGGGCGGATGGAAGCAAGTCTGCTCCTAACTCCCCACCTATGGCAAGCTCACTTCTCATCTAGCCACAGCGACCAGGAGATGCCCCTTGCAGAAGATGTCACAACATTGATGGAAGGCCAGGTAAGGGATGCCTGGGGGGAAAGCCTTGTCACTGGGCAAGGGGCTTCTTTCTGAGCCCGAGGTAATCAAAGATCTTTCTTGGGTCTTTTCTGGAGAACAGAAAACACTCCTGGTGTCTTAAAGTGCAAAATCACGAAATCTGTCCGTTTCTGTTTCCCTAGTCTCTTAGGTCCCTAGTGGGTTTTTGTTGTTGTTGTTGTTGTTTTGTTTTGTTTTTTAGATGTGGGCACAAGGCCCGTTTTCAGGAGACAGCTGACTTCCCTTCCATCGCAGGTGATAGCAAGCAGCTGAGGGTTTAGGAGAGTGGCATTCTTTTCCCTGTCTGGCTCAAAATCTTATCCCAGCCCCCTCCATTCCCTGTGCAGTGCCCCAGGAAGGCAAAACTCTGAGAGGCAAGGCAAAAACTGGGCCACCTGCTGGGGGCTACAAGGAAAGACTGGTTAAGGAGCAAAAGCCAGAAAGGTGGCTGGAGAGAGCTAGAGGAAGGGCACTTAAAGTTGTCCTCTGACCTGCGTGTTGTCACGTGTACACACACATGTACACGTACATGCACACGCATGCACAGACACACACATGCACACACATACCACACCATCTGCTGGCTCCTGACCATCCCCTGGGACTCACCCTCCAGGGAGCCTCTGCTTTTGAAGGTCTGTTTTCTCCATTTGCCAAACTTTGGTGATCTATGGGTTGGATGACTCGGGCTCTCTTTCTAGTCCTGACTTACATTTCACTTCTTTCTTCTATCACCACAGACAGTTTACACATCAGCCCACGTATGGTAAAGTTCCCTCAGAAGGTTTCTCCCGCATCTCTGTCCAGCTCAGGGTAGCCCTTGGGTCGGTGAGTTAGGGGGAATAATTTATACTATAAAAATTGCCCCTGCTCTCTGCCCTCAGGACCAGGTGCAGAGGCCTAGCATGGGCACAGGCAGCATGCCCCTGTCCGGTGCCTGTTTCTCTTCTCATTGGCCTGCTCTTCCAGGATTCTGGTTTCGGGATCTTAGTCCTATACAAATTTGACTTGAAAAATAGAAGTCAGAAGGGCTTTCTTTTCATAGATAGGAAGCTGACTTTCTGGGACCCGACAATGAGCAGGTAGAACAAAGTGTTGTTGGGCCCCGACCTGCACCTCTGCCCATGGGACTCTAGAAATTTGTGCATCTTCGCAGAGATTAAGGACTCCTACATCTAAACACCTCATTCGCAGTGGGCTGTGTGCTTCTCTGGCTGGCTTCCTGGTTAGGCAGCTTCACCCTTTTCCACAAAGAAGGGTCCTGCCTTAGAGATAAAATAGTACGACCAAAAGGTTCATTTTCATCTACAGCTCTGAGCCCATCACTGAGAGATGTCAAGCAGGAACTCAAGGCAGGACCAGAAGCAGAGGCCGTGGAGGAGTGCTTTTACTAGTTTGTTCCCCATGGCTTTCTCAGCCTGCTTTCTTATACCATCAAGACCACCTTCCCCAGGGGTGGCACTGCTGCACGGAGCGGAGAACCCCTGAATCAATTATCAGTCCAGAAATCCCCCTCAGAACTGCTCACAGGGAAATCTGATGGAGACATTTTTCTCAATCGAGTCTTTCTTCCCAGATGACTCCAGCTAGGGTCAAGTTGACATAAAACTAACCAAAACAGGTCCTGAGCATCTAGCCGAGGTGTCATAGGCAGATAGTTCCAGTTACTCCACAGAGCTGAAAGGATTGACAGTGGTTTCCCTATACAGTGACGGGATCTGAGGGCACCATTGTGGATGCTTTGGGATTTCTATTCAGAATGCCTGGTCTAAGAAAATAGGGATGGGTCTCAGGCTAGTAGCCAAGCCTGCCTTCCTTCCTTCCTTCCTTCCTTCCTTCCTTCCTTCCTTCCTTCCTTCCTTCTTTCTCTTTTTTTCTTCCTTCATCCCTTCCTTCCTTTCTTCCTTTCTTTTATCCTTTTTGAAACAAAGCTTTACTTTGTAGCTGTATCTGGTCTAGAACTTGCTATGTAGACCAAGCTGGCCTTGAACTCATAAACATCCACCTGCCTCTGCAGAACTCAGGTGTTCTCCAAAAGACTAGAGGTGTAACCAGGGGGCCATGAACAGGCTGAGGAAAAAGATATTGTTCTTTCAGACACCAAGTGAGGTTTAGTTTATTATCCATTATTGCCACTGTGACCACAAGATTTAGCAGTGCCAGTTACCAGTGGGGACCACAGGTGTTCCCTGGCATCAGGAGATGGCATTTTGTTATCTGTTCTTAAAGATGTGCAGTTTTACCATAAAACATTTTCACATTTACATTAAAGTGTAATGTTTTCTTCTGTAATCTTGCATTTTCTATATTTACATGATTTTATGCAAAACTGCGACCACAGGCCTCACTAGATTGTTAAAGGGGCTCATGACATAAGAATGAGCACAAAGCCCTGCTCGGTCCTGAAGATGAATTATTTGGACAGGATTTAAAGAATTCCCCAAGCCAGGGTGGTGGTGTGCACCCATAGTTCCAACACCTGGGAGTGGAGGCTGGAGGGCCAGGATTCCAAGTTATCTCTGGCTAAATATCGATCCAGGAAATGATTTTGGTGCTTTGTAGCTTTGGCTGTCTGCTGTTCAAAGCACAGGCTTAGAAGCTGCATCCGAGGGGGTGTGATGGCTGCGTTTACAAAGGTTATGATTAATTAGAAGCCGTCCAGAGACCATGGGAGGTAGGCAGCAACTGTTCCCCCATTCCCCGTGGTCTCTGAAGGCCCTGAGGATTGCTAGAAAGGTGGGACACCTGGTTCCCGGTGCTACATGGGAATCATGGGTCAAAGTAGGTTGAGAACATGGGAAACTGACAGAGAATTGGTCGAGGACTTCTCAGGCGGTGAGAAGCAGGTGGTTTCAACACCTGCTGGCTAGGAAGTAAGATTTAACCTGCCAAGGTGTGGGGCAGGGGTGGAGAGGGGGCAGCAGAGGCAAGCTTGGCTGGGTTCTAGGCTTCTGAACATTCCTTTTGCTCTGAGTCCTCTGCTGGAAGCTGGGTTTCATCTTGGGCATGTTTAGATGCTGAGAAAAAAAGAATGGGACCCCAGTACTCCTGTGCTCAGAACTAATTGTTCTCTGTTCCTCAAAGGAGGCTGAAGCTCTAGACACAGTGGCCATGTCTTCATGGGAAAGGCGACTCCACCGGGCCAAGTGTGCGCCATCATGTAAGTTAAGTCTTCCTGAGGCCCATGCATGCAGGTACCACGTGGGAGCCCCTTTCCATGCTTGGGGTCTCTTCTTGTCTTGCCCAGCTTGGTCTGCAGGGCCTCTCTGTGTCCTGCTCACGTCCCTGAGGCCTGGCTCTGCTCACAGTGTCTGTGAGATTGCGGTCTCTTTGATGGTCACCTCACACTCTGGTCTCACTCCCTACTTTCTGTGGGACGGTCCTTCAGTGCGCTACTTCCTGTGGTCTCTCTCCTCAGCTCTCCTGTATCTAAGGCCTTCTCACGCACCCCCTTATGTCTAGTCGCATGTCCTGCGTCTGTGCTGCTCCCATCAGAGTCCCATGCTCGTGTCCTGTCTATAACTCCTTCCTCCCCACAGTCTGTCTCCTCCTAATCTGTGGTCATTTTCTCTCCCATTTTTACATGCTCATCCCAATGCGTACTTTGGCATCTTCTCCTCAAACAGTAAATGCACAAGGATCTCAAAGCGGTCTCTTCCTGACTCCCCTCCTCCTGCGAAGCCTCTATCATCTTGGTCTTGCTGTCTTGCCTGTTAGCCAGGAGCTTAACTTAGGGAACTGAAGTCCCAGGTCAAGTGGCGTCAGGGTCACTTTCTGCATACTGAAGGCTGAGGCTCTAAGACTGCACCTTGAATATCCGTCAGAAAGTGCACTGAGCTCTGGCCTACACAGCCCGTGTGACTCCCATCAGGCTGGCTGCCTGGGGCAGGGACTTCTCTGGTGCCTGCTGGGAGGGAGTGTATGTCTTGGTTCTGCTGGTCAGGTACAGTGGGTAACGCCCCTGTGTCTCTCTTACAGACTTGTTCTCCTGCTTCAATGGCGGCGAGTGTGTTCACCCAGCTTTCTGTGACTGCAGACGCTTCAATGCCACCGGGCCTCGTTGCCAGTTGGGTAGGTCTGATCTCTCCAGCCCCAGGAGAAGCTGTAGGTCCAAGACCCAAGAGCAGTGCTGTGCCCACCAGCCTCCAGCACGGTACTCGTACAGATCTAGGCTCCATTTGCCTTGTCTCAGTGTATAACGCCGGCCCTGAGCGGGACAGCATCTGCCGGTCCTGGGGGCAGTACCACGTGGAGACGTTTGACGGGCTATACTACTACCTCTCTGGAAAGGGCAGCTACTTGCTGGTGGGACACCACGAACCTGAGAGTCAGAGCTTTTCCATCCAGGTGAGGCCTCTTCTCACTGTCTGCTTATCCATGCAGGCTCCACCAGGCCCTGGGAGCTGGGGAAGGCTGGGACCTTTCTTCTCCACTTTCCCCGGCTCCTGGGACTGCGCTAAGCCTCTGCTCACCCTCTCACCCCTGGCTGCCTCTGGCCGTTTGTTCGTCAGTCAGGCATCCGTGGTGCATACTGTACCTTTTTCTGAGTATGAAGTTTCACAGTGGGATGTCTTCAGGACGACAGCACAGATGTGGCCTTTGTTCTTAAGGAACTCCGCTTTAGTAGGGAAACCGCCACAAATGATAAATGAGTTTGTTATTTCAAGTGCACTTGGCGCTGTAGTGTCGCGGACACCTGATCTGGACACTGTGAAGAATGTTGCTTATAGGAAGTAACATTTATTGAGATAGAAAAGGAGACTCATTGGAGGTAGCCAAGAGAAGTGGGGGTCGGAGCATCAGAGGGCATTCTAGACAGGGATCTTCATGTTAAGGAAGAAATGGTGTCTCAGAGAGCTTGATGGGAATCTTGGGAGATCTTATGTACACTTCCTACCTCTGAGAGCCTTCCTGTGTCTCCTGACATCCCAAGCAGCAGAGGAGACACGCTGGGTAAAAGCACCCACTCCACCCCTCACCCCCACAGGTTTCTTACACGGGACGTCCCTGGGCCAGACCATGTCTTTTGGGCTTGTTTCCTGAACCTAGATGAGCATCTGGTCAAAGTCTGTCTTACACCTGAATGCTATGTGAGAGTTGGCTTCCGGCAGACCTGATAGGCACTTCTGATGAGGGATAAGATTAGGGAGTGCTTAGTGCTTGTTCAAGGGTCATCCCTTCCTGGCTGGCTGTGAGCCTTCTGCCTGGGACATAGACTGAAGGCAGAATGTCCTGCATGTCTAGGTGCCATGGCAATTATCACTTCCTACTTCTCCATCTATCATACCTCAGAGTAGTTTGTAATTGGAGCCTTTTCATAACATATACGCTGCAATTACATAGATGTCACATGAGCGAGTTATATAATCAATGTAGTGAGTTACACCCTGCGTCAGAAAAGGAGAGAATGAAAAGACACACACACACATTAATATGAAGATGTTGAAGAACTTTGTTTTGTGTTTATATCAATACTTTTCTGCGAGTCATGGTCAGAAATGCTTGGTCTAGCTATAGTGGCACACACCTTAACTCTCAGGACAGAGGGATGGAGGGACAGAGGCAGGTGGATCTCTAGAGTCTGAAGCTAGTTTGGTCCCTGGCTGGCCAGGGCTACATTGTAAGACACTATTTGAACAAAACCAGCAATGCTTGAAAAACATTAACTTAGAACAGGGGTGGCTTTCATAATTCTCCTTGTCAGTAGAAGAGTCTTCAGGCTGGTCCACCATGTCTAAGAGTAATGGAGTGGAATATTGGCTCCTGGGGAGTGTCTCCACCCACACCAGGTCACCTTTGAAAAATCTTTTCCCCAAGCCCTAGAATCCTGTGCTGACCTCTGGATCTATGGCCATTAAAGCATGGGTTCTTGAATGGGGCCCGAGAAGATGCTCATGCACTGAGCAGCACAGGAAGGTCTCTACGTGTACAGGACAGAGCTAGTCTCTGCATGCCAGGAGTGTATGGAGTATAGAGCGTGTGCACCAACAGTGCCAGTGAGCATGTGTGTCCGGGTGTGCGCATCTGTGGGAGGCAATGTGAATGCTTATCTTGCCTTTTGATTCAATGGACTTTGGAGATGCTCCAATGATCCAACCCATTCAGATCTGGGTTAGAATTCCATCTTCTCTTTTTCCTAGTCTTGTGTGCATGTGGCCTTCATCCCAAATCTCAGACAATCTTGAAATGCAGGCGGCCAGAGCTTTGCCCCTGTTGTAGTGTTGGAGGGGAGCAGTGGGAAGGGCCATGGAGGAAAAGTGTTCAGCACACAGGGGTCCCAAATCACCCCATATTGGTGGAGTGAAGCTCAGGCTGGCCTGTGGCAGTTGCTGCAGACTGCTCCCTGAATACCTGCCCCCCCCATCAGGTACACAATGACCCACAATGCGGCTCTGCCCACTACACCTGCCTGAGGTCTGTCAGCCTCTTCCTTTCGGGTGAACATGAGATCCGCCTGGCCAAGGAGGTCACCCATGGAGGTGTAAGGTAACTATGTCCTTCCACCTCCCTGACGGGCAGAGGATATCTGTCCCTGTCGAGCTGAAGGGAACTAGGGACAGACATCATTTCCCACTCTAGAGCAGGGGTGCACACGTGGTCAGTGTGTGTCTAGCCTGGGACACTGGCAAACGGATAAACACCTCCTGGTTCTCAGCAACTATCAGATGCAGTGGGTTTGCTGACAGATGTTTAGGAAAACAGAAAAGTTTCTAGAGAACTGAGAGTTTCCTACTAGAAATCTTTGTTGAGTTCACATACAGTTCCTCCAAACAGACACTTATACATACTTAGCCTTTTCTGAGGACAGAGGGTCATTTTGAATGAAAGGTATCATGCTGGACCATCGGGGATTCCTAGGGACTATGTGACCTCAAAGTGAGCCCCTGTCTGAATTGTCCTTGTTCTCTTCCTCAATGTTCTTTCCTTCTTTGCTCTCTGATGTCCTCGGTTGCTTCCCCAAACTCCCCCACCCCGGGCCCAGCACCTGCCTCGACCCCTCTGGACCTAGAAGCCTAGTGCCAAGCTTCCTGGAGCAGAGAGCAAGCCTGTGGCCAGAGGGGTTTCTCCTGCAAATAAAGTGGTGTTCAGACCTACCCCTGGCTGGATGTCAGCTGGGCGGCAGCTTCCAGATTCCAGACATCATGGCTGTGAAAGTGGGGGGGGGACACAGTAGGGCTCCTCTCTGTTCTTCCTCTCTCCCCTTCTCTTGCCACTCTTCCTGTTCTGGACCAACACAGTAAAATGAAAGCCTTCTTCTATGTTATCATCTCTCTCCCTCCCATCTTTGAACAAGGAGCTGGTGGGTTGATTCTCTCAAGATTTATCCCTGCCAACCACACTGTGATTTTGAAAGACCTATGAGAATGAAAGAACCCTGATGCACTTTGATGCACTTAGGAATTCTGGGAACGTGGAGGGTGGGGACCTAAAGAACTCATATCACTCAGTAGGGGTGGCTGGTCTTGGGGTGAAGAACAGGGCCCGTGGGAGTTGTGTGGACACCCTGCAGCCCTGGGCTTTGTTCTTAGGCTCCAGCTGCCGCAGGCGGTGGGGGGTGTGCAGCTGCAGCAGCTGGCTGGTTATGTCATCGCGAGGCATCCACTGGCCTTCACGCTGGCCTGGGATGGTGCCTCAGCCGTGTACATCAAGATGAGCCCAGAGTTTCTGGGCTGGACACATGGGCTGTGTGGGAACAACAACGCTGACCCTCAGGATGACCTAGTGACCAGCTATGGTGAGTCCAAGGGAAGGTGCCTTGTGGGATATTTTCTGGGGGTGGAGACTGGGTCAAGGTGGAAGCAGCTGCTCTGGCCAGACCTCCGATGCATGGCCATTCATGGTAGGGAAAACCCAGTGGGGGATAGGGCTTGCTTTTAAAGCTGTCGTGTTAGGCATGTTCTCCGCCATGTTCTGGGCCTCAGTTTCCTCAACTGTAAAGGGTTCATGATAAGAATCCCTTCTGGGAGCCGGGCGATGGTGGCGCATGCCTTTAATCCCAGCACTCGGGAGGCAGAGGCAGGCGGATCTCTATGAGTTCGAGACCAGCCTGGTCTACAGAGCTAGTTCCAGGACAGACTCCAAAGCCACAGAGAAACCCTGTCTTGAAAAAAACCAAAAAAAAAAAAAAAAAAGAATCCCGTCTGGGGTTGTGTGTAGATCCACTGCACACGTTGCTAGGCGAGTTTGACCTCGCAAGGTTTCCAGAGGAAGTGGAATCTGAGGGCCAGACTGAAGCTGAAGTCTCAGCTGGACAGGTTGTGAGAGGAGCAGGTGAGGCTCAGGGCACAGCATGGTGGCCCAGGCAGAAGGTCAAGTGTGCCCTTTTGAGTACCCGCCATGTGCTAAGTAAGGACTTTGTAGTTGTAGTTCCTGGCAACAGTCTCCCTGGGGATTAGGGCTATGCTCTGCACGTGGGGAAACTGAGGCTAAGATGGGTTTGGGTGCTTGTTCAAGCTTGCATACTGGCCCTTTAGACTAGACCATATTACCTCTGTTGAGTGTGGAGTAACTATGAGACAGTGCAGGTTTTAGGACATCCTCATCTTGTCTGATGAAACAGCTTTCCTGAGAGACTGTCTCAGCTGGGAATCCAGACAGGATGGGAGCACTGGAGGCTGGTCTCTGTCTCAGCTGGGAATCCAGACAGGATGGAGCACTGGAGGCTGGTCTCTGTCTCAGCTGGGAATCCAGACAGGATGGAGCACTGGAGGCTGGTCTCTGTCTCAGCTGGGAATCCAGACAGGATGGGAGCACTGGAGGCTGGTCTCTGTCTCAGCTGGGAATCCAGACAGGATGGGAGCACTGGAGGCTGGTCTCTGTCTCAGCTGGGAATCCAGACAGGATGGGAGCACTGGAGGCTGGTCTCTGTCTCAGCTGGGAATCCAGACAGGATGGGAGCACTGGAGGCTGGTCTCTGTCTCAGCTGGGAATCCAGACAGGATGGGAGCACTGGAGGCTGGTCTCTGTCTCAGCTGGGAATCCAGACAGGATGGGAGCACTGGAGGCTGGTCTCTGTCTCAGCTGGGAATCCAGACAGGTTGGGAGCACTGGAGGCTGGTCTCTGTCTCAGCTGGGAATCCAGACAGGATGGAGCACTGGAGGCTGGTCTCTGTCTCTCCTGCTGGGAATCCAGACAGGATGGAGCACTGGAGGCTGGTCTCTGTCTCTCCTGCTGGGAATCCAGACAGGATGGAGCACTGGAGGCTGGTCTCTGTCTCTCCTGCTGGGAATCCAGACAGGATGGAGCACTGGAGGCTGGTCTCTGTCTCTCCTGCTGGGAATCCAGACAGGATGGAGTACTGGAGGCTGGTCTCTGTCTCAGCTGGGAATCCAGACAGGTTGGGAGCACTGGAGGCTGGTCTCTGTCTCAGCTGGGAATCCAGACAGGATGGAGCACTGGAGGCTGGTCTCTGTCTCTCCTGCTGGGAATCCAGACAGGATGGAGTACTGGAGGCTGGTCTCTGTCTCAGCTGGGAATCCAGACAGGATGGGAGCACTGGAGGCTGGTCTCTGTCTCAGCTGGGAATCCAGACAGGATGGAGCACTGGAAGCTGGTCTCTGTCTCAGCTGGGAATCCAGACAGGATGGAGCACTGGAAGCTGGTCTCTGTCTCTCCTGCTGGGAATCCAGACAGGATAGGAGCACTGGAGGCTGGTCTCTGTCTCAGCTGGGAATCCAGACAGGATGGAGCACTGGAAGCTGGTCTCTCCTGCTCACATCCTGCAGTCCAGCCACTCGCCCATTCATCAGAGCACCCATTTCCCTGCAGGGAAGCTGACCGACGATGTGGGGGAGTTTGTGCACAGCTGGCAGGAGCAAGCCCCCAGCAGCCCTTCAGGGCCTGTGACTTCTTCCTTTCCTCGACCACCATGCCTGCAGCAGAGCCCAGCATCCATGCAGGTCTGTGTCCTGGGGAAGACCCCCCCCCCCCCCCCGCCGCCACCCTCATTAGCAAGCTCTTGTTTGCAAGGGCCCAAATACCCATTTCTCTCTGTCTTCCTGTTGCTTAAGTTGGGATTGATTCCCTGTGGGGATGGTGAAGGAGAGCCATGTTGTCAGCCCAGCCCAGCTCCTGCCTCTACCCCACCCAGGGTGTGTATGAGCGGTGCGAGGCACTGTTGAGACCTCCATTCGACGCCTGCCATCTCTACGTCAGCCCTCTGCCCTTCACAGCCAGCTGTACCAGTGACCTCTGCCAGTGAGTGGGCAGAGGGTAGGTGGTATTGGGTCTTGGGGAACACCTCCCAGTATTAGGATGAGGCCTCAGGGTGTGGGCCCCTGAGCCTAATAATTCTTGGCCATAACAAAGCAGCTTACCAAAGCTCTGAAATTCACATTTACCAAGATGGGATCCATTTAACTAAAACCCAGAGATGGGGCTCAGCTGGCTCAGGGACACACTGCAAGTTGGCAGCAATGCTGGGACTTGAATCTAGGATGCCTGCTTTGAGTCTGGGGTTTTGTGTAGCTGGATGCTTTCCTAGGTGTGGGTGCCCTGAAGTTCTGAATCTACCTATGGTAGCGGATTGCAACCTGTGGATCATGACCCCTTTGGGGGATCGAACAACCTGTACACAGGGATCACCTAAGGCCATCAGAAAACACAGATACTTAACGTTATGATTCATAACAGTAGCAAAATTGCAAAGTAGCAACAAAATAATTTTATGGTTGAGTGTCACCACACCACGAGGCACGTTGGACTATGGGATGGTATGAGGCTGGGCTGTCTCAAATTCACTCTCATTGTACATTGTACAGATCAGGAGGCAATGATGCCACTTGGTGCCGAGCACTGATGGAATATGCCCGGGCATGTGCACAGGCTGGGCGCCCTCTGCAGGGCTGGAGGACCCAACTCCCACAATGCAGTAGGTGCAGGCTGGAGGTGGGAAGGGAAGGGTTCCGATGAGTCCCCATGAGGGCTGTGATGGGCAGCCACAGGCCTCAGCTCAATGCCCTGTCCTATTGGCCCGCAGCCACAGCTATCAGAGCCTTAAGCTCTGAGATTCTGTCCTTGTGACACGCGGGAGATCTAAGGTAGAGCATGAAGGCTGGGTCTGGGGCTGCAAAGTAAGATGAAGGTGGTTCTCAGAACACCTGGACTCTCACCAGTGTCTGGGGCACCAAATAGTCTACCTGGAATTGGAGGAGCAGGGGCAGGAGCATCCTCCCATTCCCATGCCAGGACCTGGTGAGGGTGGGTGCTGGCAAATACTCAGACCAGAGTTTTCTTCTGTCCCAAGCTGTGCACTGCAAAGAGAAGGCCTTTGTCTACAACGAGTGCATCGCTTGCTGTCCAGCTTCCTGCCAGTCTCGCACTTCGTGTGTGGACAGCGAGATCGCCTGTGTGGATGGCTGCTACTGCCCCAATGGTTCGCTGGGGTCGGGGCAGTGGGGGGGCTCGGCAGTCTCTTCCCGGCATGGATCAGTGGGAATCGGGGTCTCGGAGAGAGCCTGTTTGTGGAATGAATGAGCAAACAACTAGACCAACAAGTGAATGACTGGAGGGCAGGGGCAGAGCTTCGTTTCTTGACCGTTTGATGGCAAAGATTTTGAGTTCATTTGGACTGAGTTTTTCAGATGAAGACAAGCAATTCATTCATATGTGCACTTTTTTTTTGTTTGTTTTTTTGTTTTTTCGAGACAGGGTTTCTCTGTGGCTTTGGAGCCTGTCCTGGAACTCGCTCTTGTAGACCACGCTGGTCTCGAACTCATAGAGATCCGCCTGCCTCTGCCTCCCGAGTGCTGGGATTAAAGGCGTGCACCACCATCGCCTGGCCCATATGTGCATTTTTTGTTTAAGCATCCATCCATAGTTACTTTTTCCTGTGTTTAATGTCGTGTTTATGATGAATGAGTCTCTTGGCTCAGTGGAAGGGTGAGATTAAAAACTGTGCAGCTGGGGCTGGAGATGCAGCTCAGTGGCAGAGTGCTTGTCTAGTATGACAAAGCCCCGGTTCCAGCCCAGCATCCCTTAAGTTGGGCGTGGCGGTGCTCGTAAGCTAGCACTTTGGAGGGGCAAACAGGAGGGTCGGGCAGTCTAGGTCAACCTCAGCGGAGTTCAAGGCCATCTCAAAAGGCTTTGATTTTAAAAAACAGAGACTGCTTCCAGGTATGAGAAACTCCTCACTCCAGCCTAAGGTAGCATGTGGTGAAGGCTGCCTCACAGGGTCAGAAGAGATCTGGGGATTGGTGTAATGTCGGGGGCGGGGGGGGGGGTGGAGGTCGTAAGAGACTGCTTGGCAGGACTCGAGAGGTGGTGAGAAATGCAGCTGTGTGTAGTTGAGGTGATGCCTGGAAAGACGTCTGCCCAGAAGGGGGTCCGTGTCCTGCCTGAGCCAGGATTTGGAGTAGGCCCGAAAGTGGGCACAGAGGAGAAAGAGCTGTGCCTATGGGTTCTTTACTGAGGCCCTGGGAAGCCACCCAGTGGCTGTGAACAGGGAAGGGGTGAGTGGGTCTTTGCTATCACTCCCTAGGGCTGATCTTTGAGGACACGGGCTGCATGTCACCAGCTGAGTGTCCCTGCGAGTTCCATGGGACCCTGCACCCACCTGGCTCTGTGGTGACAGAAGACTGCAATGCCTGGTCTGTGTTCACCGCCTGGAGGGAGGGGTCTGGGGGAGACCAGGGCTTTCTGTTAGACTTCCCTGGGCTTGAGGAGCCCTAAAAAAGCAAGGGCTCCTCACTCAGCCTCTTTGAGACCCAAGAGGATGTTATTAGATCCACAGGGAGCGGGGGTACTCTGTACCACGCACTTCAGAAATGGGACGCTGTTTACTGAGGCCTGGGTCGGCGTCTTGGCACTGAAGAAAGACAGGTCACTTTCATGATCTCTGTTTCAGTACATGCACCGCAGGGAAGTGGGTGTGCAGCTCTTCCGTCTGCCCAGGTACATCTGACCCTTCCTTTAGACCCTGCCCTCTTCTACTCGTCTCATAGGTTTGGGACAGGGACACTCTCAGGTCATGCCTAGTTGGGGGCGTTTGGTTCAACCAGCTAAAGCTGATTCCCTTCATTTCCTCTGTTGCTTTGCCTGCCTTAAGGGTTTCTTCTGGCCCATGCCCAAAGTGTTACTAGGTCCTGCACACCTCTTGCCTGAACTTAGAGGATTGAATTGAGCCTAGGACCTGGTCTCTCCTCAGCAGGGCTGTCTCGAGCCTGCTCCTGAGCAGATTCTCAGAAAGAAGTTAGCCTTAGCCTGTTCAATTCCAGAGGGCAGAGGGCAGATCCTGCCCAGGCTTGGATCCGCAAGGCCGAGACAGACCCCAGTCAGGAAGAGGAACAGTTGTAGGCTGACAGCTTTCATGAGTAAACTGTCCTTCTCCCTCAGCTGAATGCTCGGTGACTGGTGACATCCACTTCACGACCTTCGATGGACGCCGATATACATTCCCTGCCACGTGTCAGTACATCCTAGCCAAGAGCCGCTCCTCGGGCACCTTCGCAGTGACATTGCAGAACGCCCCGTGTGGCCTGGTAAGGCTGGGTCTGTGTTCACGTAAGACTCCCGCAGGTCTGGGAGCTTGGGGGGAGGACTCTGAGTCTTTCCATGACCCAGCTGTTTGCTGTTCTCTGGGACACAGAACTGGATCCAGAGACAGTTTGAGCTCAGGCCCTCTGCTGGCTGAGAGACCATTCCCCTTCTCGGGCTCCATTTTAAAGCCCTCTCTAGAGTGGGTCTTACTCTACTTAATCTTCTGTGCGTCGTCGACTTTTACATATTTGTTTGATGAATTCACTCGTCAAACACTGAAAACCTGTTGGGGTCCGAAGCTGTGCTGCGGTCTGAGATTGCTCTGTCTTCTGAGTCCAATAGCTTATCAGGCAGATGCACGAACTCAAGTCCTGCTGCCGCAGGAGCTGCGAGAGTGTGGGGTGGCAGGGTGAGGTCTAGGGTGTCTTTGTCTTTTACTTGGGCATCGAGTAAAAAGGCAAAGAGGACAGGAAATGCTTCCTGAAGGAGGAGATCCCTGAGCTGTGTCACCTGTGACCATGGCCACAGCAGGTCGGGGCAGGTGTGCATCTGTCTGCCTTGGTACTGACTGCATTGTTCCTGGGCTGACAGTGCTGAGCCAACCCCCAGGTCCTGCTCTGGGCTATGCTTAAGCTCCTGCCTGCACAGTAGAACCAGGGCTTCATGCCCAGCCAGGGTGCCCACTCCCACCTGGCGCGCTTGCTGTTCTTGCTCCAGCCCCCAGACCTTGAATGTGAGCAGATCCTAGCTCGGAGTAGTCTAGGGACACAGTCTGGGGACTGTGGATGAGGTAGAGGCTGGCTTTCTTCTTTTGTCCTGAGTGACCTCTTTCTTCTCCACTCTTGGCTGTTCTCCATGCAGGAGACTGCTTGTCTTCCAAGGTGGGTCACTTCTGTGGCATCGTGAAGGTGGGAAGTAAGGGAGGACAGAAAGACACAGAGCAGTTCCCACTTCTCCCAGCTAAGCTGCTCAGGAGACTTAGAGCACCGAGGACTGTGAGGACCCAGGGTGCCTTGCCCAGCCCTCTCTCTGCCATGTCTCTGACAGGCAGCTGGCCTCATTGCTGGACAGTGCTTCTCGATTGCGAGTTTTTTTGTTGCCTCCAGACAGGGTTCCTATTCGCACGATGAACCCATGGGTGCCCTACTCTGAGCACAGCGAGGGCTACAGAGAGGAAACACACCCAGCCCGCTTCCGGGTGATCACAGCTTTTAAGCTTTCATCGCCCCTTTGGTGCGATACAAGATGATCAGAGGTGTAAAGGCATAGCAGGAGAAATAGTCCTGAACGTTAGCAGAACTAAATACAGACGAGGAGGAAGACACCGAGAGCTGATCATACCAGAAAGGCGGCGGCCCTGGAATGGCCACAATGGAGTGTGCTGGGCACAGTCACGGAGGTGATGGTGGTACCCATGGTACATTTACCCAGTGCTCTGAACTTTGACTAATCCTTTTTTTTATTGAGCTCTACATTTTTCTCTGCTCCCTTCCCTGCCTCTCCCCTACCCTTCAACCCTCCCACTAGGTCCCCATGCTCCCAATTAACTCAGGAGATCTTGTCTTTTTCTACTTCCCATGTAGAATGTTCTTACAGCTACTCCAAGTACACACAGAGGTGCTGAACATTGCAATCCTACTGTTTCAATTTGATGGGCTGTCTTAGAGGCTTGGGGGATTTCATGACTAACTCTTTACCTGCCTTCAAGTTTGGATATTAGCACAGTCATTACACCCACCTCATTATGCACTGGGGTGTTTACAGTCTTCGAGGGGTTTTAAAAGTCAGCTTTGTATTTTAGAATGGCTTTGGAATATTACAGTGTTCTTGTAAAGATACGACTCATCCCACACACCCTTTTCCCTTGTTAACATCTTGTTACCTAATGCATATTTGGTACTTTCTTTTTTTTTTTTTCTGTGATGGAACACCATGGCCAATAGCAGCTTATGAAAGAATTATTTCGGCTTATAGTTCCAGAGGGAGAGTCCATAATGGTGGGGGGAGCATGACAGCCGGCAGCAGCGTGTGAGTCACGCCGCGTGGGTCACGTGTGGAACGTGCCAAGCAGCAGAGTGTAGGTTGCCCGCCAGAGAATGCTGAGCAGCAGCAAGCCTCTGAGTGCCCGGCTGGAGCTGTGGACGGGGACAGTCAGCGACCAATGAAGGACCACGTGACTGGTGAACTGGGAGCGGCCGGAAGTCCGGAAAAGCGTGGACTGGTCCCACGACGGGGGGGGGGGCGCCAGAGGAAGTTGAACACATAAAAGGGAGTGGGAGGGGGAACGCGAGCCAAATAATCTCAAGCTGACTCTGAAGTAGTGTGTTCTAAGGTCTTTTTTTATTAAGGGGGAACAGGAAAGGGGTCCAACCTCAAGGCGTGGAGCGTTGGAAGGAGGGAGAGCTGGGCAAGGCCGGTGACTTTCTCTGGGTACCCAAAAGTCACTCCCCAGGCTGGGCCAGCCTCCCAAATGCCATTGGCTGAAAAAGCTTCCCCATCAGAGGCATATGACACTGGCCTTTTAATTTTTTCATTTTGAGACAGGGCTTGCAGGGTGACTTCGGCTGGCCTCGGACTGTATCGCTGGCAAGGCTTGAACTTGTTACCCTCCTGTGTTAGCTTCCTGAGTAGACTTGTCTTCCCGCTTTGCCTTCCAGTGGGGTACAGGATATGACACATAGCAAAACTCCACGTAAGACCTGCAGAAGGATGAAATTAGAGCTCTCGGTTGCAGTCATGTGAGGGAGCCATGGTTTCCAAGGCTGAACTGTCCGGAAGCTGCCCCTGCTCTGTGTGGACAGCTGAGAGTCAGCCACCTTCTTCATTATGCTCCTTCTCCACTTCTGCGGCCGACCTTGTCCGTTCTGGGCCTGATGCTCTCCCAGATGAGATTACTTTATTTGGCAATTTTGACGCCCTTTGGGGCTCTACTTCTCACTCTGAGGAGCCTGCTCCTCAAGTTGAGCTGGGTCTCTGTCATGGAGGGTTCTGTTTGGGCCACCAGAACAGACAGAACCAACTGACATTGCCCATTGGTCTTTCTTTTCCTTTAGAACCAGGATGGAGCCTGTGTCCAGTCAGTGTCAGTGATCCTGCACCAGGACCCCCGGAGACAGGTGACCCTGACCCAGTCAGGAGATGTCCTTCTGTTTGACCAGTACAAGATCACCCTGCCCTACTCAGATGGTATGGCTCAAGATGGTCCTGAGGGAGCTTGGGAGCTGGGAGGTGGTAGATCAGGCCCCTTCCCCAGCTCCTCTCCCCAAGGGAACTGTTACGAGAACAACCCCTCACAGGGATCAGGTTAGGGGACATTAGATTCAGGAAAGCAGACTCCTAAAATGTGCCTTTGCCCCCCACTCCAACATGCTAGTGGTCTAGCAGTCATGGTTCCTCCTGACATTAGCTCACGCTATATCCTGTACTGAGTCTCCCTCCTGATTCTTTAATCCAACAGTGAGTTGCAGGAAGCCCATAGGAAACATGTGTAACAGAAAAGACTTCTTACCAAGAAGTAAGATCCAGAACCAGAAGGAATTGGGAAGGGAGAGAAGAAACAGAGAGCTGAAGAGAGAAGAGCCACTCTTGGGCATCGGGAACAGCAGGGCTGAGTCAGGGATAAAAAAAACAAAAAACAAAAAACAAAACACAGGAATGCAGGCCATCAAAGCTGTGAAGTCTAGGTGCACATGGAGTGGAAACTGGAGGCAGGGAGCTCAGGAATTCAAGGTCATCCTCGTGTCTGTGGTAAGTTCAAAGTAGCCTAGGTTACGTGAGACACCAAGTCAAAAAGCAAAAGATGTGTTGCTGTTGACTCTAATCTATCATGATTGTAGTATGGGCTTCCTGAAGACTGCCTTGCAAAAATGAGTCATTACAGGATTCTTCTTGTGTTAGAGCAAGAAATTGCAGGCCCCAGGGAGACCAGGTTGTTATTGGGACCCACTCTGTGACATTTCTCAGTAGTTTCTCCCAGGGTTTGGCAAGCCAGTCCCGAAGCATGGGGTTTCTGCAGGATGAAGCCAGGGTTGGGTGTGGACGTGGGAGTCGGCCGACAGGTGAGGGCTGGGATGTACTAAAAAGACTACTGACATCCCGTTTCCCATTTTGCTGGCAGATGCTTTTGAGATTCGGAGGCTGTCCTCCGTGTTCCTGAGGGTGAGGACCAACGTGGGCGTGCGGGTCCTCTATGACCGGGAAGGGTTGCGGCTCTACCTGCAAGTGGACCGGCGATGGGTGGAGGACACTGTGGGCCTCTGTGGCACCTTCAATGGCAACACGCAGGATGACTTCCTGTATGTGTCCCTGCCCCAGAACAGGACGACTTCCTGTATGTGTCCCTGCCCCAGAACAGGAAGGACAGGGAAACCCGTGGCCCCTTAGGGTCAGGTACCCTGAGGCACTGCCTGGCACACACACTTATTTATTCCTCCACATTTAAATTGAAGTATAATTCTTTAAAATGGTGGTCATAGTCTTCTCTGTGTAGAAAAATCGCTTGGGGAGTTTGCTTAAATACTGACTCCTAGGTCCCACTCTTTAAGAATCTCATATAAGATACTTAGGGCACGAGACCCTCCTTTTCCACAAGTAGGTCCCACAGCTGTAGTCTCTGAAATAGGTGGGCTGTGCCCTGAGGAGTGCTGGCTTTGTTTAGTCTCACACTTTACTGGTTTCACCAGTTGTGAACACCTTTAGGTGAAGATAAGCCCCACAGCCACGTATCCCTGCCTTTGGTCCCAGCAGGCCAGTGTACCCTCTTCCTATATGGTGTCTGAGTGCTTTTGAGTTTGTACAATGAAAGCCTCCCAGGATTGAGAAGAGGGCCATTTCCCTTGAGCTGATGACTGAGAGACTTTCCTGGGCGTGGTCACAGTTTAAGAGTTTGGGAGGAGACAGCAGTCAGGCCTTTCAGAGGAGGAAAGGATTTGGAGGCTGGAGAATCTGACCAGTTCTTCAAGATACATGCAATGACAGATACAGAAAGAAACACGGGAGGCATTCTGTAGCCGGAAGAGGGGTTCGCCTTTGTAGTGTGTCCGCACGTGCAAGTGAAGCTTCCCTGGTCAGTAGGGCTGGTGACTGGGCAGCTGGCCAGAGCGATGGAGGCAGACACTGGCTTAGTGTGTGGGCTGCTCCACGCCCTCCCGGTGTGTGTGAGTCCTACCTTGTGTCGTTGGATAACTCACAAGCTGGAGCAGTAATGCAGGCAAGGTGGCTGTCAGGCAGAACCTTGCCCTCACACAGACTACAGGTCCTTTCGCTGTAACACTCACTGGGTTTTAGCGATTGTCACCCCTGGCTGTATTGTAGAAGGATGCTTTGTCTCAGCTTTCCCTCCCCCTGTCCTATGCATGACCCGACTCATTTGCTACTTACCTCCCAGGGGGGACATGGAGAAAGTCAGAGATGGTTGAGGTCTGGTATTCCCATTGCTCTTTCTTACGTGAAGAGCTGGGGGAGGTGCTGAAAGTCTAAGGCCATTGTGAGCCTTTTGTGTCTTGTTAAGTGTGATTACCTATGTGCACGTCTGATTATGGCTATATGGAGTACCCTGACCATTGGTCTATCAGCCATGCACTTGCATGCTGTGCGTGTGTGCAGACACACGCGTGTTTCTGTGTGTTGATGTGTGCTCACCTGAGAGCGGCTCAGAGTACATGCTCACCCCTACCCCGTGCCCCTGTGTTTAGATGTAATCCCTACACCCCAGTTGACCAGTGTACAACTGTAGCTTTGCCATTGCCGCAGGTCTCCAGTGGGTGTGCCTGAGAGCACCCCACAACTGTTCGGCAATTCCTGGAAAACCCTGTCTGCCTGCTCCCCACTGGTCCCTGGCTCCCTGCTGGACCCCTGTGATGTGCATCTGCAGGCTGGTGAGGAGTGGGCGGTGGGAGGCTCGGGGAGGGGAGCAGAAGCGGAATGGTTTGCAAGAGGTGAGGTGGCAACTTGATGGGCAGATTCATAGGGGTGCAGAGGGGAGCCACAGGAGGGGACAGGAGGGAGGGGACAGCCAGGCAGATGGGAAGCTTCCTGCTCTATCACCGGCACCTCAGTACTGACACACACCTCAAGACAAAGGCCACATCTTCAGAAGTGTCCCCCAGGCCCCCGTCCATACCCAGCCTCCTGCTTTGTCTTGTGCCCGCACTGCCCTGTCGTCTGCTCCAGCTGTCTGCTGTCTGCTCCAGCTGGCTTCCATGCTGTTCTGACACCCAGGTCTGCCCTCCTCCCAGGCCTCTGTACTCATGAGGCTTCGCCTGCCCCGCCACACTCTTACCTCAGGATGAGATTCACTTCAGCCCTTGTTACCTTCTTATCGAGGCCTTCCTGGCCACTTGAACTAAAACAGCAGTCGTCCTGTCCGCCCTCCTCACGCTGCCTAGCCTTCCCTAGTTTTCTCCTGCCTCGGGTTTATGCTCTACTGACTAGTGAAGTTGTTTACTGACTGTCTCTTCCAACCAGTCTGGCTACCTGAGGGTCTGGAATTTGGTCAGCGATGTTCACTTCTGTGTTTCCTTTACCAGATAGATCCCTGCCTGGCATGAGGTTGAATGAATATCTGTTCGTGGAGTAGGCATAGAAGCACACATATACATGCATACATGTGTGCACACACAGACAGACAGACAGACACACAGACATGTTCATATACCCTGGGGGAGGGAGGCCGAGTCTTGGGGCAGTAGGCAGCCAGGACCTGCTCAGTGACCATATCTTCGCATCCCAGCCTCCTACGCACTACAGTCCTGCAGCGTGCTCACAGGGGAGCTCTTTGCACCCTGCTCTGAGTATCTGAGCCCGATACCCTACTTCGAGCAGTGCCGCAGGGATGCCTGCCGCTGTGGGCAGCCCTGCCTGTGTGCCACGCTGGCCCACTATGCCCACCTGTGTCAGCACCATGGGCTCCTGATTGACTTCCGTGCCCATCTGCCAGCCTGTGGTGAGTACCCCACCCCCATACATCCGCAGAAGTCTAGGTTCCAGACACAGGTGTCCCTTACCCCCCTATCAGCACTAACACAATATCCTGTCTCCTCCAGCCTGACTTCCTTCCATAGTCCACTTCTCTTGCTGCCACCACGGTCTCTAGACTCGACCTCAGAACACCTTGCTCGGTGTTTCTTCTCCAGTCCATGCCCAGTCCACGTCCAAGCCCTGTCAGTCTGGCTGAGTCCAAGTTAACCCACTTCTCACCTCCTCTTCTGCCATCCCTGTAGGCAGAGCCACCTTCTCACTGCAGAAGAATGGGTTCTCTGAACTGGCTCTAAGGCTGGCTTGAGGTCCCATCAGTGTGTGACCCTCCACTGTTCTCTGGGTCTTAGTCCTTACTGCCCTGAGCCCTATAGAGCCTGGCTCCCTGTGAGCTTTTGCAAAGATAATGAGAAAAATGAGTCATGCCGGGAGCCAAGGGCTATGAGCTCTGTTCCAGCCCGGCGGGCAGCATGATGGGCAGCCCTGCACAAAGCTCCTCCACTCTGAATCAGTGTCCCCAGAGGTGCTTGGACAGGGCCAGAGGTTCCCAACGCCGGTTGTGCATAGAGGCACAAGGATCTTTCAAAAAATGCTCACACCTTGTCCACATCCATGTCAGTGAGAACATCACTCTGGTGAGGGTTCCAGACATCTGCAGCGTTGAGAAACTCATGTCGAACGGCTTTGATGAGCAGCCTAGGGTGGGAATAGCTGATCTTGGCAGTTCAGTTCCAGTGGATTGTTGGCCTTGGTGCTGTGGGAGGTTCCCGGGGAGTGGGATGGTGGCCCCATGAGGAGATGGCAGTGAAGGGTGTAAGCCTGTGCGTGTTCACATACCTGTGAGGAGTGTGTGTGTGTGTGTGTGTGTGTGTGTGTGTGTGTGTGTGTGTGTTGTCGGCTTTTCCAGGCTGAGCGTAGTAGATGGTGTTTGACATTTTGATACAATGAGAGGCATCTTTGACCCTGAACTGCTGTGTGACCAGGGTGGGGGCAAATATCTTACCCTCTGATTCTCAGTTTTTCTTGTCAAGATGCTAAATCTACCCCATACAGTTGTGGGAAGAAGAAAGATCAAACGTAGCCTCTCTCCCACCAGCACTGTCCTGTGAGGCCACTAAGGAGTACAGCCCGTGTGTGGCTCCGTGTGCACAAACTTGCCAGGACCTGGCCAGCCCTGATGTCTGTGGGGCTAACAGTGGTGGGAACTTGAGCAGGAATGAGTGTGTGGAGGGTTGCACTTGCCCACCAGACACGTATCTGGACATACAAGCTGACCTCTGTGTCCCCAGGTGAGTGGCTAGCCTGGTGCCTGGGTGCACTGGGGAGTGAGACTGGGGTCTGCTCTGGACAGCTGGGCCGAGCTTCTCCTGCCCCTACTTCCCATCACCCTCTCCTGGGCCCTGTTGGCAGAGGTGAATCGCTGTTCTCAGGCTTCTCTCTCCTTCCTGTAAACCAGATTAAACCAGAGCACAGCACCTCGCTCTACTCAGCTCCCCTCTTCCATGAACATCTGTGTACTCTTATCATGTTCTGGAAATTTCTAGGCTCTGAGAATCCAATAGTGAACAGGATCTAGCTCCCCAAGTCCACAATGTAAGCTGGAAAGACAGACCCCCCCCAAAAAACAGGCACTTAGGGGTTGGGGTGGTTAAAAGAGCAGTAAAGCCACATGGAGGGAGGGCCAGGAGTCCTGGGTTGTCACACACAGGTGAGGTAGAGGTGGGGAGGTTCTTGGTGGAAACAGCATCGTAAGCGCCCTCCTCCAACCCGGTAAGGAAGGCAGGAGGAAGCCTGAGGTGAGAAGCAGCCTGTAGCCTTGCTGGAGGAAGCTAATGCAGTGGGGCTGGAGGCAGAGGGGGAAGAGTGGTTGATGGTGATTCCGCAGGCTCCCAGGATGACTGACAAGGCTCCTGGAGTCTCGGCCTCAGTTTCTCTGTCTGTGGAGTGGTCTATTAATTGCTTGGAGGTTTTCTAGTAATGAGGGGAAGGAGTCACCCTCTTTCAGTGGCACAGAGGGCTCACTCAGACTTATCACACTGCAGAATGCTCCTTAGGTCTCAGCTGAGTGCCCACTAACCCTTAATAAAAAGCCTCTGTAAACTACATGAGAAAGACAAGGAGCAATTGGAGAGTACTGAGAAAGAATATTCTGGGGTCCCTTCCATGGGTACCCCCAAACCCTGGCATGTTCTGCTCTAAGACCAGCAGGGCTATGACACCACCCAGAACAATGACTGGGGCTGGGAGGTAGAGCTCTGAGCAGATCACCTCTCTGATCTTGGCTCTGAGTTAGATTATCTCCGGGAGGGACAGTGATTACCTACGCTCATGTGGCCCCCAACCTGGCACTGAGTCCTGCCTTTGACCTCAGCACCAGGGGGACTTCTGGTCCTCTGGAAGTGTGTCTCATGCCAGGAACTGCAGTCACCTCTCTCCACATCCTCACGCCTGACGCTGCCTGATGGTGGGCTCCTGCCCTGGCTGGCTCCATCCCTGCTCCTGAGCCTGCTCTATTCTCTCCTGATTTCTGTAGGAACCAATGTTCCTGCCACTTTCAAGGAGTGGACTATCCCCCTGGGGACAGCGATATCCCTTCCTTAGGGCACTGGTGAGCTTCCTGGGTATCGGTTGCATGAGAAGTGGCACCCACCCTCTCACTCTGTGTGGGGTGGTGGTGGGGACCAGGGATAGTAAGTAGCCCACAGGGCCAAGGGCAATGACATGTGCTAGGTGGGCCCTGAATGACTGGCAGGCCTGATATAATCCCCTCAACTTTCTGCAGCCACTGCAGAGATGGAGTCATGAGCTGTGACAGCCAAGTCCCAGGTAAGCAGGGATGAAAGGGGGAGCTTTGGGTGGGTAGGGACTCCAGTTGGTGGGAGGTGGCTGTGGAGAAAAGAGTGAAGAACTGGGTACTGGTCGGGAAGGGGCAGGCTACTCTAGCTTGGGTGTTGGTGTTTCTGCACTCTTGGCAAAGGTCCCACCCAGCTTAGAGAGTATCACCCTGAAGCTCCATCCTGGCCTCAAACCTCTGGAGAGCATGTGGGGGTCTGAGTCGCTGCTTGCCTTTGCTGGTTCTGGTCTGAGCTACTGAGTATCTTCTGAGACTGGTTCTGCCCAAACCACTGGGCACGGGGTCCAGGACTGCCTGGACTTTGAACCTCTCCACAGCACAGAGACAGGACAGGGGTGGAGCAGGGGTGGAGCAGTGGCGGGCAGCTGGGGTGCCTGGAGGTGGGCAAAGCATGAAGGTTGGAGCGTTCTCAGCAGAGGAACCATTGAGGACAGGACAGGAGTTGGCACCGAGGGGAGCAACAGTGAACATTTGGCTGGTGGTTAAGAGCAGGCCCTTGCAGCTGTGCAGCCCTGGGTGACATGCCTCACCTCTCTGAACCTCATCTCCTCTTTCACAGATAATCCGGAAGTCTCCATCCTTCTCTCACTTCCTGGAGCTTCCTGGGAGTGTCTTTACTTTGGTCCCTTCTGGCTCTTGCTTTCTCTGCTCTGCTCCATCCTGGCCTTGAAACTTAACTGCCTTTTATTGGGTTTCCTAAAACAACCACTCGCACAAAGTGTGACTGTGCATGGCAGACTCCGATGACAATGAGGATGAGGGGATTATGTTGGAGAAGCAAGAAGGAGGGAGTTGGCTCTCTTCAAAGTCCTCTGGCCACCCTTGTAGACTGCTTGGCTTCCATCTTTGGGTCCTTCTCCTGGTCCTTCTGGGGTCCTTCCTTTCAGTTCCCACTGCCTTAAGATATTATGGCTTTCATAATATCGCGTGAGAAGGCAGGTGGGGACACCTGCACAGCACTTGTAATGGGCGAGTGTGCAGGGAGCGCGTGGCAGCCACCAGGACAGAGGTCCTGTTTAATAATGGGTTCTGCACAGGGTGGCTGTTGCGCACTGGGGCAGCACCTAAATACCTGGTCCCTGTGATGTGGGAACCCACATTGTGCCCAGAAGCTGCCAACTCCTGCAGTCACCCACACAGCACCACCCCCAGCCCAGGCCAAGGGTCTGCAGCATCTACCGCTTTCCTTCTAGCGGCTGTCTGTCCAGCGGGCCAGGTCTTCGTGAACTGCAGCAACCTGCACCCAGACCCTGAGCTCAGCAGGGAGAGGACCTGTGAACAGCAGCTGTTGAACCTGAGCATGGCAGCGCATGGGCCCTGCCTGTCGGGCTGTGCCTGTCCCCAGGGGTATGGATCTAAATCACTGCAAACTCTGTACAGTGACAGATCAAGGGACTTCAGGGTGGGGAGGGCAAGGAAGACCTCATATAGACTGGGAAGGAGAGGCAGTGTGGCTGTGGTGTCTGTGAGGAGCCCAGGATGGAGGAGGCAGTGCGGCTGTGGTGTCTGTGAGGAGCCCAGGATGGAGGAGGCAGTGCGGCTGTGGTGTCTGTGAGGAGCCCAGGATGGAGGAGGAAGTGTGGTTGTGGTGTCTCTGAGGAGCCCAGGATGGAGGATGTACAAGTAAACCCATGTCAGCTCTCAGCCTCCATCCCCGATCAGAGCCTTTGGGTAAAGAAAGGTGCCCCTGGAATAGCCAATGTCATTCTCTGGTGTGGGCCAAATTGAGCCCAGTGAACCACTCCATCCCATGACTTGGCAGCACAGGCTTGTCGCTTCAGTCTGTGTTGAGATTAGTGACCAGTTGGAGAGCCTAGCACTGAGATTAGTGATCCCCTGGGGGACCAGGCTCTGGTCTGACAACCAAAGGGAATGAAACGAAGGTCAGAGCTTCTGGGTGGGCGAGCCATCCCATTGGAGCTTTACAGTGTGTAAGACTGTAAAGCTTCAGTCTCAAAGCAGGGAGGCTCGTACTCTTACTCCTCAGAAGAAAACAGGCCAGGGCGGTGAATAGGCTGCTGAAGGAGTCAGACTCAGACCAAGTCTCCTTCATTGGAAGCTCTGCTCCTCGTCCAGAGTGGCAGGGCTCACAGTGTGGGGTGTGGCCTGCTCCTTCCCTAGGATTCACTTGCCTGCACAGGACCCTTGCCTCACCTACAGCCATCCAGACCTCACCTGGAAGTGTGTCAGAAGGTCTCTCCGAATACCGCCCTTTGTGCCCAAGCCTGGCTCTCAGTCTGAGGTCAGGACTGGCTAGGTCTTTGCACTCAGGAGCAGAGTCTTCCATGTCCAGAGTGTGACCACACAGAGATGCTAGGAAAGAGGCCTGGACTGGATCCTGGTTCAGGATTATTTGAGGGTATATAGGAGACTATGTGGGGAAGTCATCTTTATTACCACAGTGCTCACCAAAGGGAAATTATGACAAGGGAGACAGCTCTACCTTCCTGAAAAGTTCTCTTGATGGGCAAGGGCTCCCAAAGATGCTCTGTTTCCACCATAACCAGCCATCTCCAGAACTCACTACGCTCCCCAGTCTCCTTGTCTGTCCAAGTCCATCTAAGAATCTACAGTTGGGCATTGCCTCAAAGGACCCTGGGGACATCACAGTGGGTGGCGATGTCAGTATCTGTCCTAGTTTGCTTCCTGTTGCTGTGAAAAACCACTCTGATCAAAAGCAACTTGAGAGAGGAAAGCCTTTATTTGACTGTACTTCCAGGTCACAGTCATCACTGAGACCCAGGTCACAGTCATCACTGAGAGACCCAGGCCACAGTCATCACTGAGAGACCCGGGTCACAGTTATCACTGAGAGACCCAGGTCACAGTCATCACTGAGACCCAGGTCATAGTCATCACTGAGACCCAGGTCATAGTTCATCACTGAGAGACCCAGGTCACTGTCATCACTGAGAGACCCAGGTCACAGTCATCACTGAGAGACCCAGGTCATAGTCCATCAGTGAGAGACCCAGGTCACAGTCATCACTGAGAGACCCAGGTCACAGTCACTGAGAGACCCAGGTCACAGTCACTGAGAGACACAGGTCACAGCCATCACTGAGAGACCCAGGCCACAGTCATCACTGAGAGACCTGGGTCACAGTCATCACTGAGAGACCCAGGTCACAGTCATCACTGAGAGACCCAGGTCACAGTCATCACTGAGAGACCCAGGTCACAGTCATCACTGAGAGACCCAGGTCACAGTCATCACTGAGAGACCCAGGTCACAGTCATCACTGAGACCCAGGTCATAGTCATCACTGAGAGACCCAGGTCACTGTCATCACTGAGAGACCCAGGTCACAGTCATCACTGAGAGACCCAGGTCACAGTCATCACTGAGAAACCCAGGTCATAGTTCATCACTGAGAGAAGTCAGGACAAGAACTCAGCGGGGACTGGAGCAGAAGTCATGGAGGAGTGTGGCTTACTGGCTTGCTCTCTGGCTCATGCAGAGCTAGCATTCTTATATGCCCAGGCCTACCTGCCTAGGGATGGTGCTGCCCACAGTGGGGTGGGCCTTCCTAGATCATCACAGATCTAGGAATGCTCTTCTGATCACTTGCTTGCTGTGTCCCTCCAGCCTACTCAGACACGGGGATGCATGCTTCCCCCCAGAGCAGTGTCCGTGTACCTGGAAGGGGAAGGAGTATTTCCCTGGGGACCAGGTAGTATCTGCCTGCCACACTTGGTAAGTCCCCAGAACTGGCTTCATTTTTTTTTCTTTTGCTGGAAAGAGTATGATTTTCCCTTCATCTTGTTCATATTCATGGTGACTATTGTACACACAAGTATATGTATGTAAAATAATACTGAGAATATTTGTGACTATTTGATGAATGATCAGACAGGTCTGTGAATATACATACTTGTATGTTTGCAAACATGAGAACATGTTTGCATATTTAGATGAACATATGTATGAATGGGTATGAACAAAAGCGTGTGAGTGAACATATATGGACATACATAAAAAGGCAAGTGCCATAGATCTAAATAAATTTGTTAATATAGCAGTTAGGAATTTACAAATGTATATTGTGTTTATATATATTTACATGCATATGCATCTGTTTAGCACATTTATGTACCAAGTAAGTCACTTGCATTAAATATATATATATATATTTGCATTTACTTGAATGGATAAGTGTGTGAACATGTTATTTGTGTTTGTCTATGAATGCAGAAATGCTCATATTCAGAATGAATGTGTATGTGGGTGTATTTTCACACTGTTCATTCAGGTAATGTTAGCACACATTTACAGAAGTGTGCACCGGGATTGGATTGGTTTCAGTGGAGACAGACTGGGCAGGAGCCTAGCAGAGACTCCCAGAGAGTCATCCAGCCAGCGGCAGCCGGCTCCTAGCTTCTGTCTTATGTGTGGTGGAAATGCTGCATTTTCAGCCCCATGGCTACAGTCAAGGCTGAGCAGCCAGTTTGTTTTCATACGCACCAGGGTGTGTGTGTGTGTGTGTGTGTGTGTGTGTGTGTGTGTGTGTGACCACCAGGACCCAGGCTGTCTGACTCAGAAAGTCCCAGAGTAGACTGTCAGGGCCCAGAGCCCTATGCAGCTGTGCCCAAGTGTTGGAGTTCATGACTTTTGGCCAGAGCTGATATTGAATCTCATTGGCTTGAACTTGTCAGGGAGTGAAGTCTTCAGATCTTTTGATTCTGCATTTAAAATACACTTCAAATCTGATCGCCTCCTCATCTCCCGACCACTGTGGCTCTGCACTGAGCACCTGACCCTCTTGTCTCTAACCCACTGCCATCGTCTCCCGGGTGGGACCATCCCCATCTCGGTCTTCCTGTCATTCCTAGGAAAAAGTCACACCCTCAATGGCGTTCTTGGACCTGCACCACTCAACTCTCCCCTGCCCTGTGAACATCTCTACCCTCTTATCCTTGGGCTGTCCGCCTCCACTGTTACCACCTGAATGTTCTTCAAGACCATCATAGACCGCACCCTCTTCCCACAATGCTCTTCTTCCAAATGTTCTGGGCTCCCTGAAGTCTCTGCTCCCGTGTCTCTGATAACCTTGATTAAAATGTGACACATTTCTAAACACACCCTGTTTCCCTCCCTCTGTGCCCCACCCCCTGCACTGACCACCTGCTAAAACAGACAGGGTCCATCCTTCCTCTCTGGGAAACAAGTTTCACTAAGCCAGTTTCCCTTCTTCTCTGTTCACCTATGTTTCTCAGACTCTCGGGAGAATGCCTGAGACGCGTCCATCATCAGCCTGTTAAATGGGAGCTGCTATGTTTGCTGAGTTCCTTCTTCAGGAGCGCTTCAGGGGCATTCCAGCATGGGATAAAGTGTGCTCTATGAGCCGTCTCTGTGTGTGTTTCAGTGTGTGCCAGCGGGGTTCGTTCCAGTGCACCCTGCACCCCTGTGCCTCCACCTGCACGGTGTATGGGGACCGACACTACCGTACATTTGACGGTCTTCCGTTTGACTTCGTAGGAGCATGCAAAGTGCACCTGATCAAGGTGAGTTCCTGGGCGCGCTTACCCAGCTGCTTCCACAGGCACCCAGAATAGCCAGGGAGCAAGACCTGTCAGATGTGTGCATGATCTGAACACCAGGATGCTGCATAATTGGGTGGGTGGGGCGAGCTAAACCCTGAAGTGCAGCTTCCAGAAACTACTTCCACACACAGGTCAGGGTGCAGGAAACCACTCTACTCTGCATTGCAGCCTTGCCCGCTAGTCCCAGTGGGTTTTTTTTTTGTTTGTTTTTGTTCCTGTGGTAGAAAGAGCTCATGCCTTTCAAGTTTCGGTAGCAATGGTGCCTGGTGGTCTACAGATCATCTTTATGGATTCTCTCGCTTAATTTTTACAGCAGTGGACGGATTGTGTTCGTTGTCCCTGCGTGACAGGTTGACACCATGGGCCTGGGGAAGCTAGGGAACTTGCTCGAGGTATCACAGCTAGGCGGCCCAGAGCCAGCAAATAGGACTAGAGAAGTGGTAGCCGGCAGGAGTCATGCGTTAAAAGTCTTCGTCCATACAGAGGAAGAGTAACGGGGATGTGGGCGGCTCAGTGAAGGCAAGCATTCCCTAGAGGAAGACGGGTACCAGCGGGATGTGGGGCACGGCCAGTATTCCCGGGAACATTGATTTTCTTAGCCGATCACCTCATCATCTGAGTATCGGCAATGACCACAATGACAGGGCAGACAAGCACTGTGTATTTAGTATTGATTGCTGTGGTCAGGGCTTGCATGTGCTGGGGGACACGGGACCTTTCACGGGGTCTTGTCTCTGGACAAGCACTGCGCTGGAGTCTTTTGTGTCATTTCAGGAACTCCGGCACTTGTATCATTTCGTTTCAGGCTCTTATTTGTGGTCTATTTGTTTTGAGATGAAGGTCTTGCCATGTTGTCCAAGATGAATTCAGACCCTCAGGTTTGAGTGTCTCCACCTCGACCTCTTGAGCAGAGGGAATACAGATGGGAGCCATAGGGAGTGACCATATCTCAAAACCAATAGAGTTGCACCGCACACACACACACACACACACACACACACACACACACACACACACACACACGCACACTCTGTTTAGTTTACGTGAATGAGAATAAATAAGACTCCGCAGTTTTTTTTTTCATTTTATAGCATGTGTCGGGTATTATCACACACTGTCAGTGTATGCTAGCTGGCTGGAACATTCTACACAGAGAGTACTGTGCCACACAGGGATAGGTGAGCTTTAGCTGGTTGCAGTGCTTCAGTGCTGCAGCAAGCACGTGTATGACTGTATCTCTTAGGTCCTAGGAGTGGAATTGCTGCCTACAAAGTGACGTGTGTTTAAAGCGCTGTTCAATACGGGCAAGCTTTCTGCACTTAATGCTCATGCTGTCTGTAAGCCGGCGTCCCTCTCCATCCCGGTCACATCCATTCACTCACGCATTCATCCATCAGACCCTTTGGGCATGGTCACATCTGCTAATCACAGCTCTAGGACGCTGTAAATGATTCTGGGCGCGGGAGAACTGAAGGAAGCTGCCCAAAGCCAAACTGGGGACGAGAAGTAGATTCAGGATGGGGAGAATCCTCAGCCAGTAGAGTTCTCGTTTTGCAAATAGAGGCCGCACAGAAGAGCCGGGCTGCACTTGTAGTTCAAGTGCTGAGGAGGCAGAGACAGGCATACTCCCGGGGTCCCTGGCCCAGCCTAGCCTCCTTGGTGAATTCCAGGCCAGTGAGAGTTCTTGTTTTACTGTAAAGGTGGACAGAATCCAACAATGACACCCAGGGTTGTCACCCAGTCCCCACATTGCCTGTGCATAGCTGCCTGTGTTGCCACCACCTCACACGCAAACACATGCTACCTTCACTCCAACGCCCGCTAAAGAAATGGTAGGGAAAGCCCCTCAGCGTCCACACCCCTTCTCCTCTGTGCTCTTCACCAGATGTGTCCCTCCCCTGGCTTTTCCTCCCCTCAGAGTACCTCAGAGCTCGGCTTCTCTGTGGTGGTGGAAGATGTGAACTGCTACAGCTCTGGCGTCATCTGCAGGAAATCCATTTCCATCAGTGTGGGCAGCTCACTCGTCATCTTTGACGATGACTCTGGGGATCCTGTAAGGACCTGTCGTGGGGAAGGTGGTGGTGAGGAGTCAGGAGAGGGTTGGGATCCATTGTGCCACTGAGGCAGAAGCTCTGGCTGGATTCTTTATAAAGGGAAGCAGAGGGCAGGATCGCCGTGAAAGGAGGGAGGCATGTCGGTGAGGTGCTGGGGTTGGCAATGATTCGTGACTCCATCTGGTTGAGTTGGTGTTGAGGGACACTCAGGCTCAGGACTGACTTGTTCTGTCTCTCTAGAGTCCCGAGAGCTTCCTGGATGAGAAGCAGGCTGTCCACATCTGGAGAGCAGGCTTCTTCACACTGGTGCATTTCCCACGGGAGCACGTGACCCTCCTCTGGGATCAGAGAACCACCGTTCATGTCCAGGCTGGCCCTCAGTGGCAGGTAGTCATGAGACCTGAGCATCACACCTCCGCCATTGTCCAGGGCTGGGGAGACATCCCTCTCTGAGGGCTGAGAGGATCACAGCACTGTCCTCTCCACTGATGTCCTCATCTGTCATCTTTCTCTGACCTTGTCCCGTCTCTCTTTAAGCCATCCTCTCCACAGTTGCTTCTGGATCAACAGTCTTGGTGCTGCAGTTCAGCCTTGTTATCCTGGCAACTAACATGGTGCCCTCCCTCCTCTCAGGGTCAGTTGGTGGGCCTTTGTGGGAACTTTGACCTGAAAACCGTCAATGAGATGAGGACCCCAGAGAACCTAGAGTTAACGAACCCCCAGGAGTTTGGCAGCAGTTGGGCTGCGGTGGAGGTAAGGCCTTCCATTTGCCCGGTACCCCTGACTCTCTTAGATGGGCCGTGTGCATGCTGGACCCAAGCCAGGGGAGAAAACATGGATGTGAGGCTCCTCCTGGGAAATCCCTCTGCCTCTGACTGCCTAAGATTCTGTCCCTGCCCCACAAGGCAGGCAGCCCACCCTGACCTTGGTCAAACATGACTTAGTCATGTTTGGAGAATTGGAGTTCCTATCCTAGACAAGGTGGTCACCTAGTGAGGAAGGTGGGCTTGATGAACCGTGCCAGGCTTGCCCACCCTCCCCACCATCACCACCTCTGGCACTAGTTAGGGCACAGAGAAGAGACTCCCGTAGACTGAGACAACCCTCAGCAAATGCTTCGTGGAGAAGGTGAGACAGAGGGTGGAATTTGGCAGACAGGCTGTGTTTGGAGGGAGACCGTGAGCAGAAGCATAGGGACATCCCTGAGAGTTGCTGCCAAGCTGTGAGCTGTCGGGGGCAGCAGAGGACTGAGAGCAGCAGACTCGGCTTCTTGTCTTGGCTTTTCTGGATGAACTGAATCTCTCTAGGGGGCTGTGCCAGGGGAGGGCCCATAGCAGTCCCAAGAGGCTGCCTGCAAAGCGTCACTGAGAAATACCTAAGGACTGTGGTTGATTGGTTATGTCTGCCTTGGGTGCAGCAATGGTGACATGACTGTTTCATATGTCACTTGTTTGCCCTGAGTGGACTTTGTTCTTTGCAGAAGGATAGACGGAGAGGGCAGGCAGAGCAGACGGGCATGGCACCCACATTTTAGAAAAGCTGAATGGGCGAAATGGGTGACTGGTTTTGTATTTGTGGACCACCTCCCCACCAGCCAATATTTCTGTATTGCTTATAACTAGGCATGCTGGGGAGGCAGTGCATAAAACTATCAGCCTGGAGAAGTAGGGCCAGCTCTGGGGAAATCTGTGTTAACCACCCTTTGCTGTGCAATGGTAGTGTTCAGTCCACACCACTACACAAAGCACGTCTTACCTCAGTTCCTGGTGGTTGGGAATCAGAACATGAGGCTAGGTGTTCTTCTCTGTGTCCCACAGGCTGCAGACAAGGTGATGTCCAGGGCATGTGGGTGGCTGTGGGTCATGTCCACTCCTGGACCTGTAGGCCTGACAACTTTAGCTCTCAGTAGCTATTGGTCAGAGAATACCCTCAGCCCTTAGAGACCCCTCACTTCCTGTCATGTGGCGTTCCCAACATAGCTGTCTGCTTCCTCATAGCCAGTGAAGGACAGACTCCAGTGAGGTGGGCTCTGGGACCTCATCTGATGACTCTTAACCTGGTGTGTCCCCAGAACCTTTGGTGTTCTGCTTGTTGGAAGCAGGTTGGAGCCTGCTCCTACTCTCCAGGGGAGGTGATTGAACAAGGATGTGGATGCCTACAGGGCACTCAGAGAGTGTACTCCCTGTGCGCACAGGAACTGGAGGGATAGGACATCTCTCTGCTTGGTGCCATAGGTGCAGCTCTCTCTTTATCTTTCAGTGCCCAGATACTCCTGACCCCAGGGACACGTGTGCCTTGAATCCTCTCCGAGAACCATTTGCCAGGAAGGAGTGTGGCATTCTTCTCAGTGAGGTGTTTGAGACGTGCCACCCCGTGGTAAGTGTCTCCCTGTGTTAAGTGGGTGCTCTTTGGCCCCTTCTAAGTCCCTCCTACCTTCCAAGGACCCCTCCTTCTCAAAGACTCTCTTTAAAGAGGGAGACCCATCTCTCCTCCACCATTCTCCTGCCTCTGCTCTGCTCAGATGATCCTTCCCCAGGTCCCTGACACCTAGAGATAGCCAGCCAAGCCTCTGTGCTCTCTGCAAGTCCAGCGGGGCCTGGCTCTCCCTGCCCAAGAGGACATTCTGTTGCAGAGTGCACACTGAGCTGCTGCACCCCTGACTTTCCCCTGCTCTCCATGGAGATGACAGGTCGGGGCTCTGCTCTACAGGGCTCCTCTAGGTCTTCGGAGACCATTGCGGCCTAGCCTCTGTGTCTCCAGCCTGGCTGGGCAGGTCGCACATCCTGTCTGGGCTTTAGCAGTTCCCCAGTACCCTGAGTCCAACTTTCTGGGCTCAGGACAAGCTTCTCAGAGTGGGTATCTGCCTGTGCTTTCTGAGCTGCCTGCCCCGCTGCATAGCCCTTATCCCGTGCAGACAGCTCATCCTACCTGTGAGCATCTTCATGCTGTGCTGCCACTGAAGAAATGCAGACTTGACATTCAGAATCCTCTGACCTTCCCTAGGTTGACGTCACTTGGTTTTACTCAAACTGCCTGACCGATACATGTGGCTGCAGCCGGGGTGGTGACTGTGAGTGCTTCTGTGCCAGCGTGTCTGCCTACGCCCATCAGTGCTGCCAGCACGGGGTGGTCATTGATTGGCGGACCCCCCGCCTCTGCCGTGAGTGTTCCAGACTACACCCCATGACTCTATATCCCTGTGTTGCAGTTGATGAGCTTGTGGAAAAGAGAGGAGAGAGTTGTGCGAGCCATGCTCAAGGTCTCTCAGGAGAATAGGGTAGCTGGAGCTCATCTTTGAAGAGCTGGTCCTTAACCTCATTGCTAAAAGAGTCCCAAGCCCTGGGATCCAAGGCCAGTCTGGCTTTTGCATGCTGTGTGACTCCAAACAAACTGCCCAACTCCTCTGAGCCTCAGTTTTTATCCCCTGAAAAATGGGAATAGACAGGCCCTTACTGGCTTTCTGTAAGCTCAAACAAGATAATGAACATAAAAACCTTTGACCAGCTGAGCTGTGGAGAGAGGTCCTGTTTACTCAAAACAGTGTGGGCCTATGGATGCTGCTGATTGAGACCTCTGAGACAGAACTATTCCGAGCCCACACACGCACATGTGCACCCCCACACACGCACACACACTTTTATACATACTGTAAATAGAAGTTTCTGTCCCACCCGGTCCTGCAGCTGTTTAGTCCCAAAGAAAACACACAGAGGCTTATATTAATTATAAATAGTTTGGTCTATGAGCTCAGGCTTATTACTAACTAGCTCTTATAACTTAAATTAACCCATAATTCTTATATCTGTTTAGCCATATGGCTTGGTACCTTTTCTCAGTGAGGCATTCTCATCTTGCTTCCCCATTATCTGGCTGGTGGCTGTATGTCTGCTTTTCTTCTTCCCGAAAGTCTCCTACTCTGGTTGCTCTGACTATACTTCTTGCCTGGTTACTGGCCAATCAGTGTTCTATTAAACCAATATGAGTGACAAAAATTTTCTTACCAAAGAAAATTTAGGATTATGATCAAATACTGACTGGAGTATTCTGTGAGGCTTGATCATCTCAGCCAGCAGTCTTGAGGCTGCTCTGGATGCAGAAGCCAGAGGAAACTGCAACAGAGGTGCCCTGAGATGTTGGATCATCTGGGACATCCACTTCCATTGGAGATTTTTCAGGGGGGGTCTTCCTTGATCAAACCTTATTTTTCTTAACTCAGAATGAATCCGCAGCCTCTCATTACCTGTGAAAACAAAAGCAAAACCTCTTCTCTAAAGTAATGTATCTTTTGACTTCAATTTTGAACTCAAGGCATTTTTCAAAATATATAGGCACTTATAATCAAATGTCTTTTAGCAGAGAGATCCGCCTGCCTCTGACACCCTCAAGTTGTTCTCTGACCTCCGCAGGCACACCACGTCACCTGCATCCCCCCAATAAACAAGTAGCTTAAAGGAAAAGCCTTTGGCTAACACATTAAAATGAATGGTGTTAAGACCAACGGCAAGTCCTGCCAGTCCGAGGTTGGACAGGTGGGTGCACCTGGAATAAAGGCTGGGGTAAAGTCCCTGCAAAAGTGTTTTGTACATCAGTGCATAGCTGTTGGGCTGGGTGGCCAACAAGCCCCAGAGATCCATTTGCCACTGCGTCTCCAGCACTGGACTGAACTTGATCCTCATGCTAGTAAGGCAGGCGCTTTACCAGCTGAGTCACCTCCCCAAACCCCCTCATAATTTTACACTCCATGTCCTCAAATGAGGAAAACAAGTGCGTGCCCATAGGCTCATGACAAGCCAGCTTCTCACTCTGTTTTTGTTTTTTGTGACAGAGTATCTCTATGTAGTCCTGGCTGTTATATAGAATTCCCTCGAATTCACAGAGACCTGTCTGTCTCTGCCCCCCAAGTGCTGGGATTAAAGGTGTGTGCCACCACACCTGACTTCATCTCCTGATGCTTAATGTCCTTGCAAGAGGGCAAAATCAAATGTATTTATTGTGGGTCTAGGGTGTGCTAGGAGCTGATGACACTCTTCATACCCTCCCTGTGTGTGAGGCAGACACTTCCTCAACCTTTATCCCAGGGGCACCCAGATAGTTACAGTTTTGTTCTTGGTTGATTGATCTGGCAAGGTCCGCACAGCTCATCCCTTGTGTCTCTCGGTAAGAGAGACGCCAGGGAACAGATGCAGATCATCCACTAGAGGGTGCAATGGGCCCGTGCTTTAGGGGCTCCTTACTGCCCAAAAGAACTTCAGTGGAGCCAGACACTACATAGAAGGTTGTGGAGAGCCTGGGATCCCGGAGGCCCTTCATCCCATTCTGTCCAAGGCTGAGGAACTTCTGTTTCATGGTTATATTCCTTCTTTGGGGCTCTTCTGCAAAATATCCAATCAGATCATCTACACTTTGGTTCTGTTTATTGTATTTGAGACAGGATCTCTAGTTCAGGCTTATTTCAAACTCCCTGTATAGCCAAGGATGATCTGATACTTCTGCCCTTCCCTCCCGAGTGCTGGGATTAGAGGTGCACACCACCACACCATATAATGCAATGCTAGAGAACCACTGGATCCAGGACCTTGTACATGCTAGGCAAGCTCTCTACTGACTGGGCTACGTCTTCAATCCTACACCTTCATATTCTGTTCTTGACCTTTGTGGTCACACAAAACATACTCTTCTATCTAACATTCATTCATTTCATTCATTCATTCATTCATTCATCGCATCGCTGAGTGCTACTCCAAGCCAGGCTTTGAGCCTTGTGTGCTGTGTGAGGGAGGACCACTATATTTCTACCTCTTAAGACCTATAGATCTGCAGGTGGTGATAGCACATGCCTTTAATTCCAGTGTTCAGGAGGTAAAGGCAGGTGGATCTCTGAGTTCAAGGCCAGCCTGGTCTACAGAGCAAGTTCCAGTACAGCCAGGGCTATGCAGAGAAACCCTGTCTCAAAAACCAAAACAAGACAAATAAATAAAAAGACATTTGGATCCAAGTTTATTCCTCAATCTTGGAGTTTTGGAAATAGGGCCAGATCCAGTCTTTGATGAGGGGGGAGCATGGGTCCGGGTGCCCTGCTCATGGGAAATCTCTCTTCTTTCTTCCTTAGCGTATGACTGTGACTTCTTCAACAAAGGTAAGACAAATTTCCTCCAAGGGGAGCCTGACTGGGGCACCTCTAACTTAGTGCTGACTTCCTGAGGTGCTGCTGGCCCTGGAATAGCTGAGCTGTGGTGCTTATTTGGGACTGTGGTTGGGAGTCTGATGGTGCAGGGCTCAGGGAGGTCAGGACTTTGTCCACAGCTGTCCCTGCAGCTCCGTGTGAGGCCCAGGACGGAGCCTCATCAGGCCTTTCATCATTCAGGGCAGTTTCACCAGGCAGCGGAAGGCCACTGGTATCAGTGTGCCCACCCCATAGTGTTTCTAATTGATCCCAGTAAGCCCATCGAGTGTCACCAGGGTTCTCTAAAGACCTGACTTGTCAAAACCAAGTGCAGACTGCTTTCCCTGAGGAAGGTTGCTGGAAACCTAGATGGGATCTTCAAATCCAAAGATGTACCCGCATCTAGATTATTAATGAAGATGAAAGTACAAGTCATTGCTAGGGACCAGGGGAGATTAGTGTCCACTATTAGAGCCATTTGATCTGTTTGATCAGAGGCTGAATGGGCTGTAGTGAAATGGCTGCCAGAACAGTTCTCAGCATCCAGCTTCATCCGCTTGGGCCTTCAGTGCCCATTTGACACCCGAGCCCCTGGTCTCCTCCCAGCCATACCTTGTAGGAGTTGGCCCATGTAGGTATGGGCACAGACTTCGGGCACATTTCGATGCTGATTTGGGTTTGAGAAGCATCTTCCCAGCCAGGCTATTAAATAGAATAAAAGAGTACTGTGGAGAAGGCAGTTAGAGGCAGAGACATCTGGGAGAGTCCAGAGTGAACAAGACCCTGAGCCAGGCCATGTGAGGAGAGGGAGGAGGGAGAAGAGGAGAACCAGGAGCCAAGAGCTCAGGAGGCAGAGGCCAGAAAGTAAAAGGATAAAAAAGCACCGGCATACCCAAAATGGCTGGATATACATAGGAAAGAGCAGCAGGGGGCGGGGGGGAGCCCAGCCTCTGGGCTGGAGAAGTTTAGGGTAGGGGATAGGGTATGCCAACCAGCAGGACCCTGTAACAGCGGTTCTCAACGTTCCTATCAGTGCGACCCTTTAATACAGTTCCTCAGCTGGGTGGTGTTGGCACACGCCTTTAATCCCAGCACTCGGGAGGCAGAGACGGGCAGATCTCTGTGAGTTCAAGGCCAGCCTGGTCTATAAGAGCTAGTTCTAGGATAGGCTACAAAGCTACAGAGAAACTCTGACTCAAAAAAACAAAGAAAAAGAAAAATACAGTTCCTCATGTTGTAGTGACCCCAACCATAAAATCATTTTTGTTGCCACTTCATAACTGTAATTTTGCTATTATGAATTGTAATGTAAACATCTGATATGTAGATAGACTTACGTGACCCCTATGAAGGGTGACCCCCAGGGGGTCACAACAAACAAGTTGAGTACTGCTGCTATAACAGGTAGGAACTGAAGGATGCTGGGAGAACTTGGCAGCCAGCATCAGCTTTGATGTAGCAATAGGCATCCCAGTTAGCCATTTGTCCCAGGTTTAAGACCTCACAGCCATGGCCTAGGGAAAGAAAATGATAGATAAGACTCGGGATCCGTGACAAGGGTTAGATGGGTCAGGTTGCAACATGGCAGCTGAGAGAGATGGCCCTGCCTAACACGGCAGCTCAGAGAGATGCTCCTGCCTAGCGGTCGGTCCAAGGGCAGCTGATGGCCCGAAGGAATGACTCGGGAGAACTGCATTTCCTGGGGCAGAAAGGTCCCTGTGACATCAGGCAAGACATTTAAGCAGCAGTTCTGAGCAGTTCTCCCGCTCTGCAGCATTTTGGGTGTCAGTAACTGGCAAAGGACAAGCTGCTTCTAGCGTCTCCACCCACCCACCCACTTCCTTGCTTAGCTTTATCTCCCAGCATTTTCTGTGGTCCAGGCCTCATGGGGTGCTGGGAAAGAGGACCTTTACAGAGGTGCAAGGGAACATCCCAGCACCACGTGTGTGCTCTGCACCCACATTTGTTGAAACTGGCCCCTGCTCTGCGTGTTCACACCGTAGAAACCAGTGCATGCGGCACACTTCTTTTGTCTGCTTCTTGAGCGCTGGTTGCTGACCACTTCCCAGCACACTAGGCTGTCTGCTTTCTACTGAAGGACACAGATGGGAACCCCGATGCAGAGCCACACCACAGAGCTGGTCGAGCACGGGGGGGAGAGTGTGGCAGGAGAGGCTGCGGGGAGAACTTTCCTAAGGAGGTGACATTTGAGCTGGTCTCCAGGGACTGAGTAGGTGTCTTCAAGGCACAAAAGGAGGAGAATTTCTCTGAGAGAAGGGACAGCATGGTAGCGGTGAACTAGGACAGCCATGTGGCTCTTTCAATAAAGCAGGAAGGAGGCTCAGTGTGATGGGAGCCCTTGAGGGGTGGGGGACAAAGCACAGGCCCAGTTTGGAAGAGCCCTGAATTAAAGCTGCGTGCTTGAGAGTCCATCCTAGGGACGAGGTGAGCCACTGGGAGAGTGGCCAGGAAAGTGACCCAGACACTATGGGACACACCAGAGGCAAGAAGATCATTTTTAAAGTTGTTGCAATTGTCTGTGACATCCATGTCCCCTCCACTGTATGCCCTCCCAAGCACAAACGGGACATGTGCATGAAATAAACAGACACAAACTGAGCTCTGGGGTCCTGGCTGTCATCCCTCAGGACTGGGTGGGGGTCCCTGATGGAGCAACGTCTCTCATGATAATGGCTCATGCTTACGGGGTAACTGCCATGGGTTCCCTATGCAATGGCCTAATCACAAAGGGAGGGTCCATCTTTTTCAGGGGCTGCTAGCCTGGGGTTCCTGACCCATCATACCTACTAAAGTTCCTGTGGTCACCAAGAGTCCCTTTCTAACCCCTTGCCTCTTCTGAACTTCTGATGGGTGGAACAGGTGGGTTGGGTGCTGGGGCTTGTGACAGGGGCTCTTCTCTCCAGCGCTAGGAAAGGGTCCCTACCAGCTGTCCAGTGTGGCGACTGGCGGCGCTCTTGTGGCCACGAAGGCAGTAGACAGTGACATAGCCCTTATGAGGGCAGAGGATCTGGCGCCAGGAGACATTTCAAGCTTCCTGCTGACAGCTGCTCTATACAAGGCCAAGGCCCATGGTAAGGCCCACCCTCTGGCTCTAGTCCAGCCCTTTCAGGAAAGGTTGTCCTGGAAAATGGGGGAGGAGGGGATGCTGAAGCCTGAAGCCACCCACAGGGCTCCAGCCCCACGGTCTGCTTTTAGTTCAGACTAGTTTCTTGACTACTGTGAGCCCACACCGCCTAGGACAGGACCCACACAGAACTTTGTCCCCTGCTCTTGCTTCAGAGAATCCCAGAGGCAACAACTCCCCTTCTTTTGTGTTCTTCTCTCATCATTTCTCCGGCCTCCCCACTCTTTCCTTTCTCCCCTTCCCTCCCCTCCCTCCCTCTCTCCTCCATTCTTCTTGTCTCCCTCTCACTGAGCCTTGAGCACAGGGCAAGCACAGGAACCAACATTGAGAGACTCAGTGCCTGCCCAGCAGGCGCTCCAGTCCCATGGCACGTTATAGCTAGGATAGTGCTTCAGAGTTCATTGTGGGGTCTGCAATGGTGGAGCTAGCTTAGGGTGGGAGTCTGCAATGGCGGAGCTAGCTTAGTGCTTCAGAGTTCGCTGTGGGGTCTGCAATGGCGGAGCTAGCTTAGTGCTTCAGAGTTCGCTGTGAGGTCTGCAATGGGGGAACTAGCTTAGTGCTTCAGAGTTCGCTGTGAGGTCTGCAATGGCGGAGCTAGCTTAGTGCTTCAGAGTTCGCTGTGAGGTCTGCAATGGGGGAACTAACTTAGTGCTTCAGAGTTCGCTGTGGGGTCTGCAGTGGCGGAGCTAGCTTAGTGCTTTAGAGTTCGCTGTGGGGTCTGCAATGGGGGAACTAGCTTAGTGCTTCAGAGTTCACTGTGGGGTCTGCAATGGCAGAACTAGCTTAGGGTCGGAGTCTGCAATGGTGGAGCTAGCTTAGTGCTTCAGAGTTTGCTGTGGGGTCAGCAATGGGGGAGCTAGCTTAGGGTCTTGAGGGATGGGAAATTCATGGTGGCAGGAAGAAATGAAGAGTGTTGGACATTGTGAGGAAACTAAGCCTGCCGAATCACAGACCCAGTGGTCTCCACCTCAGTGGACTGTCATCCTGAAAGGACTGCTCCTATCTGTTTGGTACCCAGCATAGCAGGCAATAAGACAGGCCTGGTTTTCCCGTGGAAAGGTGCTGCGGGACAATGGTCTGTACCCTGTCACTTGTATTTAAATAAACGCTGATTGGCCAGTAGCCAGACAGGAAGTATAGGCGAGGTGACAACCAGGCAGGAAGTAGAGGTGAGGCAATGAGAATTCTGGAAAAAGGGAAGTTTCAGTCTGCAGTCATCACACAGACACAGAGGAAGCAGACACAGAGCAAGCAAGATGTGGCTGCCTCGCTGAAAAAGGTACCAAGCCACGTGGCTAACACAGACAAGAATTATGGGCTAATATAAGTTATGAGTTAAGAAGGAGCCTGAGATACGAGGCCAATCAGTTTATAATTAATGTAGACCCCTGTGTGATTTCTTTGGGACTTAATGAGTGCAGGAACCAGGCAGCACAGAAACTTCAGTCAACACAGAGAGGAGAGGCAGGACAGGAGGGAGTAGTTGTGGGCTTCTGTAACCTCCCACCTTTATCCCAAGAGATGAGTGACCAGAGGGTGGTCAGTGGACAGGGAAGAAGGTCAAAGAAGCAGTGACAGGAGAATAGGGTCCAACTCATCCCCAGGAAGCTGTGGTCCCCAACCACTGGCCACGTGCTCGTGTGCTGCATCCCCACATCTGGCTCTGTCTGTACACTGACCTAACTCCCAGGCTCGTGTGCTGCATCCCCACATCTGGCTCTGTCTGTACACTGACCTAACTCCCAGGCTCGTGTGCTGTATCCCCACATCTGGCTCTGTCTGTACACTGACCTAACTCCCGTGCTTGTGTGCTGCATCCCCACATCTGGCTCTGTCTGTACACTGACCTAACTCACGTGGCTCTGCAGACCCTGACTCTGTGTCCCTGGAAGCAGCCGACAGACCCAACTTCTTCCTGCACACCCTAGCCAATGGGTCTGTAAGGATGGCAAAGTGGCGTGGAGATGAAGCCTTTCACCAGCAGGCCTCCTTCTCCCTGCACCGGGGGACATGGCAGGCTGGCCTGGTGGCTCTGGAGTCCCTGGCAAAGCCTGGCTCCTTCCTCCACTCATCAGGCCTTGAGCTGGCTCTGAGGCCATACGAGCATACAGAGGCATTTCGTGGTGGTGCACTGTTCCACCTTCTGGGTAAGTGTTTGCCCCACCGTTGTTCTTAAGTCTGGGGTTTCTGCCTCACTCAGCTGCTTTTCCTGCCTGGTCCCCTTTTCCTTTCCACATGTCCCCAAGGAACAGAATCCTCATCCTTTTGGAAAGGGGGGATGCCCCCTAGGGCTACCCCTGGAATGGGAGGTGGTCTAATGTCCATATTGGCAGATGAGCAAGTGGTGGCAGAGTGGACTGAGACCCAGCCAACTTCCTGGGTCTCACCTCCTGCTACAGGCCAATTGTGTAAAATTGCATGGCCTGTGTGGATGTGAGGAAGGGAGCCTAGTGGGGGCTCACGTGACGCCTGGTTCCAGTTTCCTGTCTTAGAACACGCGCTGGCCCCAGAAGTTTAAAGTACACCCATGGGGACACCAGCTGAGATGCCAGCAGGCCCTCAGCATCATGAATGCCACCTCTTTTGCCTGGCTTCTGAGTCTTTCTCTGCCTGTGGTCACTTGTCCTCACTTCAGGCAGGGAAGGCATGGGCTGAGCTGGGGAAACGCCGGGCTCTGGTGTTCGATCTCTCACTATCTTTCTAGATGCCAAGCCCTTAGGGGCTGCCTACCCCATCTGCGAGTGGCACTATGACGCCTGTGCCAGTCCCTGCTTCCAAACATGCCGGGACCCACGGGCAGCCAGCTGCCAGGATGTGCCCAGGTGAGGCCAGGGGCAGTGGGCAGGAGTCAATGCCTAGGAAACAGTCTCAGCACACTGAGCCTGTGTGTAGACATGCGTGTGAGGGTGTGTATAGGAGTGTGTACTAAGTTGAGCATAGGAATGTGTGTGTTGGGGAAATGTACTTTTATGTATGTCGTAATTATTTTTCTCACTGCCATGACCAAATACCTGGCAAGAGTAGCTTAGTGATGAAGGGTTGATTTGGGACCACAGTTTAAGAAGGGATCAGCCAATGTTGTGGGAAGGCGCAACCATGAATCTATGGGGGCGGGGGTTCACATTCAAATCACAACAGTATGTGTGTGCCATATATAAATGCCATATACTCACATTGTATACGGGTGCATGATGTGGGTATAGCCGAACCTTGTGTTTTTATGTATTAAGTATGTATGGGCTGTACACAGCTATACTCACACACCTGTGTGAGCTGACTATATGCAGTCTAGTGTGAGTGACAATGTCATGGGGTGTGTAAGGCTGATATTTGTGGCTATCTACACAGATGCATATGTGTGTATACAATATGTATATAGCTTAGCTTTTTATGGCCTTGGAAAGAGCCTGTGAGCGGTGTGAGAACGGGCCTATGTGGGGAGCCTGAGAATATGACAGGTGGGCACATAGCCACACACTGTGCAGGTGTGATTCGCTGCTGCTCAGGACATGGTGCGATTGTACGCATGTGTGACTAGGTCACACACACACACACACGGTCAGGAAATAAGAGTATGGACATGGTGCGATTGTACGCATGTGTGACTAGGTCACACACACACACACACACGGTCAGGAAATAAGAGTATGGACATGGTGCAATTGTACGCATGTGTGACTAGGTCTCTGTAGAGCACACATGAGAGTGTGCATGATGAGCACACACACACACACACACACACACACACACACACACACACCATAAAGGGATAAGAGGGAGGCCAACAGCACTGTGTTCCATCACTAGCCAGCTCCCTGCTCTTTCCTTAGGGTGGAAGGCTGTGTCCCTGTGTGCCCCACTCCTAAGGTCCTGGATGAAGTCACACAGAGATGTGTCTATTTGGAAGACTGTAAGCGGCCTGGTGTTCTCCTTTCTCCTCCTGACTCCAAGTCTCCAGGGTGTCTCTGGGGAATTCTGCTCAGGGTCCCAGATCCTATGGCAGCAGAGTCAGGGCAAGGCTCTGGGAGGAAAGGGTTCAGAGCTGGCAAGGTTTTGTCTGGTCCCTGTTTCAGAGGAAGGAAAAGCGAGGGGTGGAGGTCTTGCTTGGGGGTCTTATGCTGAATGTACAGGACAGCCAGGCTTAAGCAAGTGGACAGAGTCCAGCCTTGCTGGCTTCTGTGGACAGAGGCCGTGGCTGTCTGGTATCAGAAGCCATGCTTGCCCGATGGCTTAGGGTCCCAGTCCTCTAGCCCCGTACCCCAGCCCTGCCCATGAGGATGGCTGGGGCCATCACCCTCATGATGAGCCTCTTCTTTTGTCTGCCCCAGGTGTGGAGCCAGCCCTGCAGGGTCCTTTGGAGGGGCTTGGCAATGAGACCCTGGCACCTGGACAAGCGCTACCCACCCCCAGTGACGAGCAGCAGCTCCCCCAGGAGCCTTCCAGAGTCCCCACCCACGGGCCTGCCCTTGTCCCAGTAGCTCCACTGACTTCAGCCCCAAACCCACCAATGGGTGCTACTGAAGGGCCAGTGCAGTCTCTAGGTTCTGCCCACCACACGCCGCAGCCCCCACTGGGGCTTACAACATCTAACGTTCCTGCCCACCACACAGAGGCCGTAGCTGCCAGCCTCTCAGCCTCTTCTCACCTCCCAGGGTCCTCGTCCTCCCCGCTCAGTTCTCTGCAGACGTCCACATCTGGCATTGTATCAGGTGTAACAAAGACAACCAAAGTGACTGTGACCTTTGCAGGGACTCCCAACACCACGGTCTCCTCCCAGTCACCCCCTGTCCCTCGCTTCCCACTCATGACCAAAGCTGTGACAGCCGTGAGTCATGACTCCTTTCCTGTTAGGACTACACCCCTGCAGCCCTCTAGGCTCCCAAGCCCCTCTTCCAGACCCATGACTTCCCCTGGAGCAACTTCCAGGCCTCCCACATCCCTGGAATCCCGCCTGACAACTACAGTAACTAAGGTCACAGATAAGACAGGGATGTCCCCATCTGTCCAGGCCCAGAGCACTTCACCCAGCCACCCCCTGACTGTGGTGAGCACAACACAAATGGCTCCTGTCAGTCCTCTTGCCACTGAGGGCTTGGAGGTGGTGCCAGCTACAGAGCAGAAAGAACCTGGGCACAGCCAGCCCATAGGGATGCCAGTGTCTCCGCACCCAAGCTCAGGCCCCATTGACCTGCCTCATCCAGCCCAACACACCACCACAGCTTCCAGGCCCCCAGCTCTGTCACTGGGGACCCTGGCTACTGGCAGCCCATTCCCAGATGCTCATAGGCTGGGGACCACAGCTGTACTTTCTCTAGCGTCAACTCAGGGACATCATCTTCTCTCTGGCCTGCCGCTTGACACCAGCTTGCCCTTGGCTAAAGTGGGCACATCTGTCCCAGAGGCCACACCAGGCCCCAAAGGTTCTATCACCACCCCTCCACCTCAGCATCAGGGCACCACTCTGGCTGTGACCACGACGGTGACAGCACCTGCTCACACACTCAGTCTGACAGTGCCTCTCATGTCCGCTGTGGAGGACCAGGCACACGCACCTAGCCCCATGGTACCCCAGACAACAGGTGTGGCTTCAGACCTAATTCTGGGAGCCACATTGGCAAGCTCTGGAGCCTCAGCTGTGACTCCTGGGGTGCCCTCCACAGTGTCTGTTGCCCCACGGAAGAGCACCACCCCTAAAGCAGTCATGCTGTCTAAGAGAGTGTCTCCACCCACCTTCATCTCTGCCTCTGCCCAGGGTGGGTTCACAGAACTCACAGCCATAATGGGCCATACTGTTACTCCCTTGGTGATGGAGACGGAGGGTCCCCAGCCTGGTACAGTGCCACTGATGCCCACATCCTCCTCCCTAAGCCGGGAATCAGCCAGGACGGTCTCCCGGGAGGGCTCACTGATTCTATTGCCTCAGCTGGCAGAAGCCCACGGGACCCCAGCGGGGCTCCATCCCCAAGAGGTTCTAGGGCGCCAGGCCACCACGGAGCAGTCAGGACGCTCAGCTCCAGCCCAGAGCATAGCAGAGGGATCGGTGGAGGTCGAAGTGAACATTTCTGCCACCTGTGTGGTGAGTGCCTTGGCAGTGTTTGTGACTCCTTCCCCAAGACCTGGCCTTCTCCCTGCCATTAAGATGGACACCACCACATGGTCATAGGCTGTGCTTGTTGTCCATTCACCCTCTGCTGCAAGATGGTGGTGTCCCTGACCCTACTTAATCCCTATCTCAAGCTCCTGGTACTTCAAAAATTCAGGTCTCCTTGGTCCCCTGAAACCACAGCAGGGCCCCATTCTGCCTGTTTGGGTCCAGGGCCAGATTGGACGAGTTGGTGTGTTTTTGCAGGGTGTGGTGAGAATGTGATTTGGACTGTGAGAAAGAATAGATGCATGCACGCTTGCTACTCAGCTAGCTTTCTCTACACTTGCTCAGTCCAGGTCTCAAAACTAAGGAATGGTGCTGCCCACGGTCAAGCTGGGCCTTCCCACATCAATTAAGACAACCTACCACAGGCATGTCCACAGTCCACCCTGATCCAGACAGCCCCTCACTGACAGACACACCCACCGTCCAACCCGATCCAGACAACCTATCAGACACCCCGGGGTCCAACCCGATCCAGACAGCCCACCACAGACACGCCCACCATCCAGCCTGATCCAGAGAACCCACCACAGACACGCCCACGGTCCAACCCGATCCAGACAACCCACCACAGACAGGACTACAGTCCAACCCGATCCAGACAACCCACCACAGACAGGACTACAGTCCAACCCGATCCAGACAACCCACCACAGACAGGACTACAGTCCAACCCGATCCAGACAACCCACTACAGACATGCCCACCGTCCAACCCTATCCGGACACGCCCACAGACCAGCATCCAGATAACCCCTCACTGACAGACACACCTACAGCCACCCTGATCCATCCCCTCCTTGAGACTCTCTTCCCAAGTGGCTCTCTGTTTCAAGGTGATTGTTGGAACCAGCCATCCCAGGGCATTGGTTCCCTAGTCCTTACCTCGAGGTCACCTGCCCTGCTGGAATCTGACTTGTGCCGAAGGGGCTGAGGTAGGTAATACCAGAGCTCTGAGGGGCACTCATGCTGACTCTGTGCTCTGTGCCACAGCCCATCGCCGAACAAGACTGCGTCCGGCACATTTGCCTAGAAGGCCAGCTAATACGTGTGAACCAGTCCCAGCATTGTCCTCAGGGTGCTGCACGCCCTCACTGTGGCGTGCTAGGCCTCGCTGTGCGGGTGGGTGGAGACCGCTGCTGCCCACTCTGGGAATGTGCCTGTGAGTTATGAGGCCTGCCCGAGCCTCTGTCTGCCTCTTTCCCGACTCCAGCATGCCTCCTCTATAATCTGTGCGCTCTCCCACACGTCATAGGAAATCCCATCTCATTGTGACTCCTACCCTGTCACCTCTGAACTCTGTGAGACACCTGATCCTAGGGACTCAACAATCCCCATCTTCCTAGGTGGCCTTGAAGCCATCAGCTTGTCCTTCCCTGCCCCTGCTTCCAGGCCGATGCTCCATCTTCCCAGACCTGAGCTTTGTAACCTTCGATGGCAGCCATGTGGCCCTGTTCAAGGAGGCCATCTATGTCCTCAGTCAGAGCCCAGAGGAAATAATCTCCGTACATGTCCTGGATTGTAAGAGTGCCAACCTGGTAAATGCCCCCTTGCTTTTCTCCCTGCCAGGGCCTGAGAACTGAACTAGGCAGAGGGGAGACTGGGTAGTAAGCTGGAGTTCAGTGAACACCCCAAGGCAGGGTAGGTCTTAGGGAGGCCATGGCGGCATCCTTCCTTTTCTTTCTGCCTCCCAGGAGGTTCCTGGAGTGAAAGCAGATCTCTTAGCAGGCCAGGGGACTGAGGGGATTAGCGGAGTAGAGTGCCACCTCTTGGCCCTTCCTGGGGTCTGCTCCTTTCCTAGTTCCTGCAACTCTCTAGCTGCCGCAGGGTTGACACTAAGTCGGGAGCGGCGAAGAACCCATCCTAAGGTGGTGACCTGGGGTCCTAGGTGCCAGCTGCATGGCCTTGGTGCTAAGATAACTCTCCTGAGCCACATGGATAGAGGAAACACCGTACCTTCCTCTCTTTTTCCTTCCCTTCCTCCCTCTTTCCCTTCCTCTGTCCCTTCTATTTTCTCTTCCTCCCTCCCTCCCTTCCTCCTTTCCTTCCTTTCTCTCTCCCTCCCTCCCTTCCTTTCTCTCTCCCTCCCTCCTTCCTTCTTCCCTCCTTTCTTTCTTCTCTTCCTCCATCCCTTCCTTCCTCACTCCCTTCCTCTTCTCTTCTTCCCCCGTTTCCCTCAGCTGGGCTTGCATGAGGTCAGGTAGGATTCTGAGTACCATCTACCCAGGCCTACAAGTGTGCCCACATTTCCTCAGCCCACACAGTTGGAGGGGAACTCGGGGCAGGGCTCTGGGCTGATGAGCCTGGGCTTTCTGCAGGGACACCTGAACTGGCCCCCATTCTGTCTGGTGATACTGAATGTGACTCATTCGGCCCATCATGTCACCATCGACCGCTTCAACAGGAAGGTGAGTACATCGGAGAGGTGACCTGCAGGAGTAAGAGCCTTGGGACTTGTCTGTAATGAGGGCCAGGGACTGGGAGACACCCTCTTTTAAGAAATGATGGCGCATGCCTGTAATCCCAGCACCAGGAGGCAACAGGGAGGCTTGCTGCCTCTGTGTAGCCAGTCTGAGCTACATAGTGAGACTCTGCTCAAAAAATAAATGAAATAAAATAAAACAAAATAAGGTACATTTGAAAGTTATTAAATATAGGATGCTTCATCAGTTTTAATGCCAGGGAAAGAAGGTAACTGGCAACATCAGACTGACAAGACCTTAAATAGTCGCTGTCAAAAGAATTCTCTGTCCAGTTCATTTTCCTTTTATTGACCGGATGATTTGGTGTTTTGTGCTTATTTTTTGAGTTCTATAGATAGTCTCTGTATTGATGTCTCTCTTGGATGACTGGCAAGGTTCACCCCTGTTCTGCAGTCTGCATCTTCATCTGGCCACTGTTTTCTTCACTTTAATCTGATGAAACATCGTTTATCAGATTTGCTCTTACTTCCCTGCTGCTGGAGCCCTTTCAGAAAGCCTTTGCCTGTGTCAGGAAGCAGTTTTCCTAGACTCTCCTCCAGCAGTTTCAACTCCTCACATCTTGCCTCAAAGCTTTTGATCCCTATTGAGCTTTGTGCAGGGAGCAGTAGCTCTATTTATTGTCTTCCGCACGTGCATCTCCGGTTTCCCCCACACCGTCTGCTGAAGGGGCTGTCTCTCCTTCGATGCATGATTTAATCGCCTGTCAAAAATAAGGTGACTGTAGCTGTGTTTTCATTTCTGGGTCCTCTATTCTATTTTGTTGATCCCATCTATTTCTGTGTTTGTGCTGGGGTGGGTTTGTTTGCTTCTTGTTTTCGTCCGTCCTCCCTCCCTCCCTCCCTCCCTCCCTCCCTCCCTCCCTCCCTCCCTTCCTTTCTCCTATGGCTCTGAGTGTAATTCATAGTTGGATACTGTGGTACCTCCAGCATTGCTGTTATTCTCGGGATCGTTTGGGCCATACAGAGACGTTAGTGCTTCCATATGAATTTGAGGATTGTTTTTCTATTTCTGTAATGACAGAATTTTGATAAGAATTGTGTTGAATCTATAGATTATTTTTAGTAATATAGCCATTTTCACAATATTAATCCTGCCAATCTGTGAGCATGGATTCTATTTTTAATTTCTTTCTTTGATGCTAAAGGTTTTCATTGTAGATATAGTCATGTTCTTGGTTAAGTATATTTCTGTTTTTCTTGGAGGCTGTTGAGGATGAGATTGCTTTCCGGCTATGTGGCTGAAATACCAGAACGTTCTGATGTAGTCTTTAGAGGAGGGATAATGTGGTTTGTGCTTCCCTTCTTATTTCGATTGCTCCTGTTTCATTTTTTAGCCTTGTTGCTCTGGAGAGAACCAAACTCTGAACTGAATAGGAGCCGAGGGAGCGGTCACCCTTGTCTGTCCCTGACTTTAGAAGGAATGTGTTTGGTTTTTCAACATTTTTTTTTTTTTTTTTTTTTTTTTTTTTTTTTTTTGGTTTTTCGAGACAGGGTTTCTCTGTGGCTTTGGAGCCTGTCCTGGAACTAGCTCTGTAGACCAGGCTGGTCTCGAACTCACAGAGATCCACCTGCCTCTGCCTCCCGAGTGCTGGGATTAAAGGCGTGCGCCACCATCGCCCGGCGGTTTTTCAACATTTAATACAGCATTACCTCTGGGCCTAGAGTCTAGTCGTTGTTATGTTGAGGTGTATTCTTCCTGTTCCTAATTTCTCCTGGGCCTTTGTCGCTAGAAGATGCTGGGCTTCATCAAAGGCCTTTTCTGCATCATTGAGATGATCTTGTGATTTCTACCCACGAGTCTCTTTACACACTGTATCACATTTATTAACTTGTGTATATTGAATCATCCTTGCTATCCTGAAATGAAACCAATTTGACCCTGGTATATGATGATATGTTCATTAATTTGAATTAGTTTGTATTGTAAGTATCTTTTTCAGGTTTTTTTGTTTGTTTGTCTTTGTTTTTGTTTCGTTGTGAGGGGAATTGGTCTATAGTTTTGTTTTGGTTTTGGTCATATTCTTAACTAACTTGGTATTAGAGCAATATTGGCTTAGTAAGATGAGTTTGGTAGCATTCTTTCCCTCTCTGTTTTTGGGAATAGAGGAGAATTGGCGTTCATTCTTTAAGGTTCTGCCAGAATTTGGATATGGATCTGTACAGTTCTGGGCTTGTCTTTTTTGGGAGACTTAAATGATTGCTTCAATCTCATTATTCCTTGTTTAGGCCTGTGGAACCCCCAGGGTCTGGGCTTCTGATATGTACGGTCACACTAATAACCTGGAGTTTAAACCTTTGGCAATACAATAGGAAGGCTCGAGGTATCAGAGAGTGGGGACCTTCCCAAAGTCAGTTTTCTGGCTCCTGAATGGAGCTTCTCCTTCCTGTAGGTCAGTAGTTCACATGTTGGGTAATCTGTGGAGTGATTAGTAAAATAGTCTATTTCTGAAGGGAGGATAGTAAATCATGATAAATAGTTTATAATCTTAATCTTTTCTGTCTTTTAGTTTTATAGCATAACACTTAGTTCTTACTCTACGTTACATACACCTTTAACCTTGTCAGTTTGTAATAAAAGTTATAGCCTGAGTGTTTGTGAGAACTGGGGTGTGCTGTTTAACAGATAATGATGGGGCCCCCAAATGATGCCCAAAGGCAAGTGCTGGGAATTCAAAGAGGCAGACATGGTTCCTGCCCTGAAGAAAACCACTATCTAATGGTGCCCTTAGCTAGGGAAGAGCTTCATTCCTTCTTGAAGGTCAGCGCAGAAGTGAGCTGATGCCAGGGAGGATGGCTAAGCCCCAAGGTGTAGAGAAAATCTCTCAGGAGAAACCATCTGAGCAGAGCCAGCGGATAAGGAAGTGTTTCGAAGGGATGGGAATTTGTGTTTGTGCAGGAAGTGAGGTGCAGCCTGCTTTCCACTGTTACAGTTCTGGTTTTACTGAATTTTGCCTGTAAAATAGTTTCAGAATTCTCCCATGTTTTGTTGGACTAACCTTAGGTGCATGTGCCCCAGATAGCCTGGCACATAGAGGTGGCTAGTAAGTGTTTGTCAGAAGGACTGATGGACAGATGATAATGAAGAGATAGATGGATGGGTAGGTGGGCAGACAAATGAACGGATGGAGGTGTAAATAGATAAACAGGTGGATGGATGGATAAGTGGATGTATCAGTGGGTAGGTATGTGGGAATACAGACAGATATATGAGCTGTTCTCTAACTCCTTACCCTGTAAGGTGACTGTGGACTCTCAGGCTGTGTGGCCACCAGTGAGCAGATACGGGTTCCAGATTGAGGATACAGGCCACATGTACATCATCCGGACACCCTCACACATCCAGATCCAGTGGCTCCACAGCTCGGGACTCATGATCCTGGAAGCCAGCAAAACTGGCAAGGCCCAGGGCCGTGGCCTGTGTGGTGAGGTGGGACCCAGCTGGGGGAGAGTGGTCCCTGGTCCCTCTCTGGCACCAGGAAGGTTCCCTTGAATCAGGCTATGTTGGCACAGGGTGTCAGGCCAGAGATGGGGCCAACAGAATTGCTAGTGCAGAAAGGCCTGATGTCCATGTGTGGGGCCGAGGTTGTTAACAGGGCATAGTGCAGGGTTTGCCAATTGTCACTTCAGCCAGGTTTGTCTGTCAGCATCTCTGACGGCTTCCTAATGCCAGATAATCCTTCCTGTCTGCATGTGCTGGGGCCCTTTGCCAGACAGTTCCACTCTTGAAGATTATTCACTCCAGGTCACCCACACAACAGGCCTGGGAAGTGGCCCTCAGTGTTCTCGCTGAAGCAGAGACAAGCGGAGGCTCAGAAGTCAAGTGGCTGTCTGATGGCACATGGCAGAGTTGCTGTGACAGGCACGGCTAGGGTTCCCGATCCACAGCAGGGCTGCAGACAGCACTCTCTAAGAGCAAGCGCTAACGAGGAACACAGTGCAGGAGGACCCTGGGTGCAGGCGGCTGCTCCCTGCACAGACTCTTCATGGCGGGCTGCTGTGATTGTGACAGTGGGTGACACAGGCACTGTCTCTTTCCTTCCTTTAAGTGACAGCCCCTGGGAAGCAAAACAGATAAAGTTCTGTTCTATGGAGCTGACATTTTTACTGATAAGACATCTTTCCTTTCATCACCATTACCTCCTCCACCACCGTCACCACCAACACCGCAACCATAGCCACCGCCATCACCACCAACACCGCAACCATAGCCACCACCATCACCACCAACACCGCAGTCATAGCCACCACCATCACCACCAACACCGCAGTCATAGCCACCACCATCACCACCAACACCACAACCATAGCCACCATCATCACCACCAACACCGCAGTCATAGCCACCACCATCACCACCAACACCGCAGTCATAGCCACCACCATCACCACCAACACCCAACCATAGCCACCACCATCACCACCAACACCGCAGTCATAGCCACCACCATCACCAACACCGCAACCATAGCCACCACCATCACCACCAACACCCAACCATAGCCACCACCATCACCACCAACACCGCAACCATAGCCACCACCATCACCACCAACACCGCAGTCATAGCCACCACCATCACCACCAACACCACAGTCATAGCCACCACCATCACCACCAACACCCAACCATAGCCACCACCATCACCACCAACACCACAGTCATAGCCACTGCCATCACCACCACCACCACCACCACCACCACCACTTTTTTCTCTTCTTTTCTTCCATACTCCGTTCTTCTCTGGCAAAAATGGCAGGATCCAAGCAGGCCGTGTTTTCCCTGGGATACCTTTGGAATATCTCTTGGTGATTCCAAACCCAGACCAAAGTGTCACTATTAAGAAAATTAATAAAGTCAGTCTAGAGAGATGGCTCAGGGGTTAAGAGCACTGACTGCTCTTCCAGAGGACTCAGGTTCAATTTCCAGCCCCCCACGGAAGTTCAGAACTGTCTGTAACTCCAGCTCCAGGGGACCTGACACCCATGACAAAATGCCAATGCACAGAAAAATAAAAAAAAGAAAATTAATAAAATCAAAGAATTTAGCCTCTAGTAATGTTTTACTTATGTTTGCAGAAGCAGTAGTTGGAGATGTCAGAACAGAAATCAGATCATTCTCATGTCTATTCTGTCTGAACTATTCCTTGATACATACACTGGAGCCCTGCTAGGCAACAGGGAGTGCTGAGATCAGTGAGAGCTGGAAAAGAAGCCCTGTGGCACATTCCTGCAACTGGGAGGGTGGGAGGCACCCCGGAGGAAGGACATTTGAGAAAGCCTTGCAGGCAGGAAGAGTAGCACAAACAAAGCCACAGGCAAGAAAAGGCGCCTGTGAAGCCGAAAGCACCTGTGGAAGAGAGGGACGGCATGGGAAGTGGGAGGAGTTGTAGCGGGTAAGCCACATCCTTGCCCTCATCTCAGGGCCCCACACACGGGAAGCATGTTTCCTGAGAACATGACTTCCCATATGACTACTGACAAGTCATGCTCCGGATTTCTTCCTTATTTAATGTTCAGCGTGAGTTCACAGAGCCTCACAGAAGGAAGACGGTAGGGACTGTGGACCAGGTCTTAAGTGCCCTCCACCTTAACTCACACTCCATTGGCGGGGCGTGTCACAGTCACATCCAACTGCAAGAGAGTCTGGGAAAGTGGATTCCTGATTCCAGAGAGAGAAGGAAACAGCTGTAGGGGTCAGCTCGCAGCCTCTACTGGAGCAGGCTCTTAGGGGATGGCTTTTCATTCGGATGTGGCAGACACAGAGATTGGGAAGTAGAGCAAAGGATTCCCACTGCCTTTTACATAGATGGAACAATTGCTCACATTTTGCCTCTCTCCTCTCTCTCTCTCTCTCTCTCTCTCTCTCTCTCTCTCTCTCTCTCTCTCTTTCTCTCTCCTTTCCTCCCTCCCTCTCCCCCCACCCTCTCTCTCTCTCTCTCTCTCACACAGTAATATGTACATGTAGTATATACACACATATATAGGCATGTATGCATATATCCCTGAACCATTTTAAAGTAAGTTCAAAACACGATGTCCTTCATCCCTAAACATTTTGGTGAGCACCTTCCTACATAGCAGGTGCCCTGGCTCCCTGTGCCTCACTTTCCTCACCTGTCACATGGCAGGTAGCAGTGACACCTTTCAGAACCATCTGAAGGTGGCTGAGTAGAGCCAGCTGGGGAGGTAGTGTTCTCTGTGCCTATTGGGACCATTGTGCCCCTTTCAGGTATCTGTGACGGAGATGCAGCCAATGACCTCACCCTGAAGGATGGCTCTGTGGTGGGTGAGGCAGAGGACCCTGCTCCCTTTCTGGACAGCTGGCAGGTGCCCAGCTCCTTGACCTCAGAGGGTCAGACCCGCTTCCGCCCAGACAGTTGTGCCACAGCTGACTGCTCGCCCTGCCTTCGCATGGTGTCCAACCGTACTTTCAGCGCCTGCCACCGCTTTGTAGGTGCCCGTGGAGTGCAGCACGGGGAGACTTGCTGGGCTGGGGAGGGCAGCAGCCACCTGCAGAGACACCGTAGTCTTCTGGGCAGAGCGAGGCAGAGCTGGGCCCTGGGAAGTGGGGTACCAGGATGGGCAGCACTGTCTAATACATTGGTCCAGGTCTCCCCAGAGTCGTTCTGTGAGCTGTGGATCCGGGACACCAAGTATGTGCAGCAGCCCTGTGTGGCACTCACTGTGTACGTGGCTATGTGTCACAAGTTCCACGTGTGCATCGAGTGGCGGGGCTCCGACTACTGCCGTGAGTAAGGGTCTGGGCACCTTCTTCTCTAGTTCTCTTCCCAGAGCCTCCTGACACCGATGCTTCCCTAAGCTTAGTCACTACTTCATTCATTAATTGTATTAATGAGCTTATAAATATTTTACATGTGTATTTGAATTTTATGTTCTACACAACACATTTGATATTAGTTAATGAGCTTTTGCTGTATTTGTATAAATGAACGAGGAATAATTTTATTTTAATTTATTGTTTTTAATTTGAGTCATTTCTCTGTACAATGGGGACAGCAATATTTGCCCCTTGGATCAATAGGAGATAATGGGTCAGGTGTCCATTTCTCCACACCCACCTGTCACGTGATTGCTGTATGGTAGCTCCCTCTGCTTAGCTTCCAATCACCTTCTCATCTTTGGATCTCTTCCTCCCTGCTTCTTCCTCCCATCCATCCTATTGGAGTCAGTAGAGGTAGAGGGTAGAGCATTTTGATTTCCAGAAAGGCTGGGACAGCTCCTGGGAGGGCATATCTACACATGACAGGTGAAAAGGAAAAGATTTTTCACATATAGAGTAGTATTTTTCAAACTGTGGATCTCGACACAGAGGGTGTGCAGCCAATTTGAGGAGAGCAACACCAGCATTTTTTTAAAAAATGCAACAAAATATGAAATACAGGATATATCATGCATAGTAAAAAAAAGTTTTTTCAGTTCAACAGTAATTTTCAATCCAGCTGGTCACGGGGGGAACTTGGGAAAGCACTGGGCTCCTTTGGAAGTTCACTTGGTGTGGGATGGGATTCTGCCCAGCAGGCTGGTATGTACTGGATCATAACCACGGATCCACTGTCTCTAGTCAAGACTGCTGGAAAACACTGATCTAAAGCCAGGGGTTGACAAACGTTTTCAAGGGGCCAGATAGCAAATACCGTGTCTTGTGAGCCGTATGGCCTCTTTCTGAAGGACCCTGCTCTACCCTTGCAGAGCAGAGACAGACAAAGACCACATAGAAACAAATGGACTGACACCTGTCCATGATGGTTGACACCTGTAGTCCTGGTGCCTGGAAAGCTGAGCCAGGAGAATGAATTTTGCCTTAAGTAATGAAAACCTGACTCAACAATAACAAAACAAAAGCAAACCCAAAGCAACACCGACATTTACACAAATGAGTGGGCACATCTGTGCTCTAATAAAACTTTATTTGAAAAGCAGACACTTAGCAGCATTTAGGCTAGGTAGCGGTCCTTTGATGGTTCCTGATTAGAGGAAGGAGGTACAGTATTAAGGCATAGACTTAGGTACTCTGTGCTCCTCCTCACCCCTTCCAACTCTTGCTGCCCTCGTCAGGGATCCCTGACCGGGAACTTGACCAGGCCCGATGCCCATGTTACCCCTACAGCCTTCCTGTGCTCCAGTGACTCTACCTACCAGGCATGCGTAGCAGCGTGTGAACCCCCCGAAACATGCCAGGATGGGATACTAGGCCCACTGGACCCAGAGCAGTGCCAAGTTCTGGGTGAGGGCTGCGTGTGCCTGGAGGGTACCATTCTGCACCGGCGACATTCTGCACTCTGCATCCCCGAGGACAAGTGTGGTAGGTCCCTGCCCTCCCCAGATGTCCCCTCCAGCCCAGTCTTAACACTAGGGCCTCCTTTGCTTCCTGAAGACCATGGTAAAAAAACACTTAGCATCCTTCCAGGTCTGCTTTGGGGTGGTTCATGTTTGGATGAGAGGGATCCTAGCCTGAAACAGTCTGGTCCTTAGTCCCCTGTGCCCTGACATGCTCCCACTGCAGCCTGCACTGACAGCACAGGGGTGCCACGAGCCTTGGGGGAAACCTGGAACAGTTCCCTGAGTGGCTGCTGCCAGCAGCAGTGCCAGGCCCCAGACACCATCATAGCCATGGACGTGGACTGCCCTGGTCCCCGACCCGAGAGCTGTCCGCGCTTTGGAGAAGTGATCCTGTTACAGCCCACAGAGGACCCCTGCTGCTTGGGGAGTGTGTGCGGTGAGCCTGGCTCTCGACTTCCCTGGCTGTCAGCTTTAAGCTAGCAACAGGTTCTAGTTGTGCCTGCTGTATTACCGTGACAACTGGAAAACTGTCAGGGCAGGCTGGAAAATGAAAGCATCTTTTGGGGTGTTGATGGGGGAAGTAAGAACCAGGCTGGGCGGGGCAGACACTTGGCTTGGTGTGTAATGGGCAGAGGTCTGGGATCAGCATCCTATTTAGCATCCCCCTGTAGACTAACTCCGTAATCACGGTCTCGGCTGCTCTTGGCACCCACCTTGGCATGCCAGGTCCTAACACTGGCACACAGAGCACCTAGATGAATGTGTATTGCTCTTCAGTCTCTGCAGCCGTTTGAGAGTGGGGGTGGGGAGGGGCTGTAAGGAATCCATGTGTGCAGGCACCCAGCGGCCCTGGTGAGCAGTGAGGACACTGGCCTCTAGGTAACAGGTTCTGTGTCCTGCTGCCTAGTGTGTAACCAGACTCTATGCGAGGGCCTCGCTCCCACTTGCCGCCCAGGCCACAGACTCATCACCCACTTCCAGGAGGACTCCTGCTGTCCCAGCTACAGCTGTGGTAAGTGGTGGGGACAGAAGAGTGGGTGGACCTGAGGAGCCTGGGCTGTGCTCTGAGTTCTGAGTCCATGATGGAGATGACAGAGGGCTAGGCAGGGCTGCTTTCGGAGCTCACATGCTCTTCTCTCCTCAGAATGTGACCCTGGTCTGTGCGAGGCTGAGCAGGTCCCTGCCTGTCGCGAGGACCAGATCTTGATCGCGGGCCGCCTAGGGGACTCCTGCTGTACCTCCTACTTCTGCAGTGAGTGGCTGTGGGCCCCACATCAGCTCTTCCTCATTCCTACTTCTGTGGTCACCGAGAGGAAAAGCTGGGGCATTTATATGAGGGGGTGGAGGGAGAAGGATGAAGCCACTACCCAGTAAGCCATGCAGGACAAAGAGAAAAATGGGTAGGTCACCGAGCATGAGAAATCAGTGTGTTTTCAGGGATGGACTTTGGGTTGACATAGAAGAACACCTATGTTTTGATGCCAGGATACCTGAGACCCCCAAATGCTGCTTTTGGCTGGCTAGATGCCCTGCTCCCTCACTGTAAGAGGAACTTCTATGACAGCGGTGGTCTTTCCGTCTCCACAGGCTGTGGTGAGTGTCCAGATCCCATCCCCGAGTGTCAGGAAGGAGAGGCGCTCACTGTACACAGGAACACCACGGAGCTCTGCTGCCCTCTGTACCAGTGTGGTGAGTCCCACGTGTGGAGAGACGGTGGGCCTGTGAGAGATGCCTGCCCTGTGGGGGTGTGGGTACAAACAGGGGCTGGGAGGTACCCCATCTGACCAGCACTGCATCCTGAGCGGTCATCAAGTCTGAGGTGTCTGAGACTAATCTGTCACCTGTCTCTCCCACTCCTGCTGCATGCTCCCCAGTGTGTGAGAGCTTCCGCTGCCCACAGGTGCAGTGTGGCATGGGCACTTCCCTGGTGGAGGTCTGGAGCCCGGACCGCTGCTGCCCCTACAAGTCCTGTGGTAAGTTTCAGTCAGATATGGGTGGGGAAAGAGCCCCCACCACCATCAGCTTTGCTGAGATCAGCCTCCCCAAGCTGTGAGCAGGGCTCCTCCCCTCCTGCCCCACTCTGAGCATGCAGAACCCGATAGTTTCTTCCCCGGGATCACAAATGGTTTCTCATTCAGAGTGTCATCCTTGCATTGCCCGATAGTCCGTAGAGACTCGGGTCTGCTCGGAAGAACAATAGGAACATCATCAGTGATTAGTAGTGAACAGTGGTGAACTTTACACAATGCTTGAAAGGTACGTTAGCAAACCGGGAGAGCGTTCTGCTGCTGGCTTTCTGACCTCATGAGAATATGTGCTTCGTGAGGGCGGGATCATACTCAGCTTTATTCCTCATGCCTTCAGGGCACGGAGCAAGCCAGCCGTCTAGGGAATCCCCTTGTTGTGTGAGCTAGAGACCCAGAAAGGACTTTCCCAGCTGCTCTGGCCTGCGACCCTTGCTCCTCAAATCTAAAGCTGGTGTGCCCCTTCCGGTAGTTCCAGGTGCCCCCGGCCACTGTGCACAGGGAGAGCGACCCGGCCAAGGCTGTGCTGACAGGACTCAGCTGCTGGAACTCACTTGTGGGAAACACAAGTGCAAGGAAGTTGCATCTTGTGGTGTTTGCACCTGGAGAGGTCCCACACGTAGGGGAGAGAAAGGAAAATGTACACGTGTTCTGTCTGCCAGCTTCACTTCCCTCCACACCCAGTCAGGAGTGGGACAGTCAGGACTTCCTGCCCACCTAAGCAGGAGTGCTCTGTCCCCTGCATGTGGGGGTGAGAAGAAGTGGCTGGTATTTCTCTGCCCACCTCCCTGGGTGGACCAGGCTTAGAGTTGTGCCTCAGGAGGGACGGGTCTGCAGTGCAGTGTCTGAACGTCCCTGGTGAGGTAGGTTATGGCCTCTTGTGTTTTTCAGAGTGTGACTGTGATACAATCCCTGTGCCCAGATGCCATCTGGTATGGAGACCCTGTCTCTCCCCACCCTTATTGGTCGGCTTCTCTTTTCCTCTCTTCTCTTTCCCTTCTCCTGGAGACTCTACCAAACCTAATACAGAGTTGGTGGGAGGATGGTGGGGATGGTGAAGATGATGGAGGCGGTGATGATGTGGAGTTGGTGGAGGACGGTCGGGATGGTGAAGATGATGGAGGTGGTGATGATGTGGAGGTGGTGATGATGTGGAGGTGGTGATGATGTGGAGTTGGTGATGATGTGGAGGTGGTGATGATGTGGAGGTGGTGATGATGTGGAGGTGGTGATGATGTGGAGGTGGTGAAGATGATGGAGGCGGTGATGATGTGGAGGTGGTGGAGGACGGTCGGGATGGTGAAGATGATGGAGGTGGTGATGATGTGGAGGTGGTGGAGGACGGTCGGGATGGTGAAGATGATGGAGGTGGTGATGATGTGGAGGTGGTGATGATGTGGAGGTGGTGATGATGTGGAGGTGGTGATGATGTGGAGGTGGTGATGATGTGGAGGTGGTGAAGATGATGGAGGTGGTGATGATGTGGAGGTGGTGGAGGACGGTCGGGATGGTGAAGATGATGGAGGTGGTGATGATGTGGAGGTGGTGATGATGTGGAGGTGGTGATGATGTGGAGGTGGTGATGATGTGGAGGTGGTGATGATGTGGAGTTGGTGAAGATGATGGAGGTGGTGATGATGCTAATGCAGATAGATGGTTATAGTGGTAATGATGGTGGTTCTAGTGATAATCACAGTGCCAGCTGCTGAGGCCTTACTGTAGGCCTAAACCTTCCCAGGTCTTTAAAATGAATTATCTTATTGTTATGACAAGTTCAGGAGACTGAGCCTGCGATGATCTCAGTTATATGAACAAGGAAGCTGAAATTAAGGTCATGACATTGGCAAATCACAGCCAGGACTAGAATCATGTGGCCCTTTAGCCTTTAGGCTGCATGGCCGTCACAGTGTGTGTGTAAAGTGATGGCAAGCGGCTTCTGGATTATGAGTGTGTTGTCCCAGGACATATTTTTTTTCTTGTGTTCCCCTCCCCATCCATTCTTCTTCCCTGAAACTGATAAAGAAACTAGGGCATGGGTAAGGTGTAAGCCAAGTGGGACTCTGAGGATGGGAAGCTGGACCGTGGGGAGAGTGACTGAGCTTCTGGGTGCCATCTTCATCTGCCCAGTGCAGGCCCAGTGGCAGGCCATTCCCGAGGGTGGGGTTGAGCTGCCCACTCTGAATGCTGACTTCCTCTGTCACCCACAGTGGGAAAAGTCCCAGCTGGATGAGGGGTTCATGCACAGTGAGGAGAACGTGTGTGGCTGTGCCAAGTATGAGTGTGGTGAGTGGGGATGGGTAGATACGGGAGGGCTAGGGTGGTGAACCTCGGGTGGGTCAGCTGGGAGGGCCAAGTGGGTGACTGGGCTCTTCAGGACAGTTCCTCTCTCTTGACCAGTGAAAGCCCCCGTGTGTCTGAGCCGTGAGTTGGGGGTGATGCAGCCAGGCCAGACGGTGGTAGAGCTCTCAGCAGATGGTGTGTGCCATACGTCCAGATGCACAGATGTGCTGGACCCCCTCACCAGCTTCTACCAGATCAACATCACCTCTGTCCTTTGTGACATGCACTGCGAGGCGGTAGGGAAAATGTGGGGTGCACGTGGGGTACGCGTAGTCAGAAGGGCTGGGCTGGCGGGTCCTCATCAGCTCCAAAAATGGAGTCTAGAGAGTAGGCATCAGAGTAGCCCCAAGAGACCCCGATGGAGAGGAGCCCAACTTGGGGTGGGGTAGCAACAACAGCAAAGGGACTAAGTTAAAGCCTGGCTTCTACCAAAGCCTAAATAAATACTGACTGAATGAAAGGGATTAGAATTATTCCCGCCTTTCAGCTGGGAAAAGTGAGCCCTAGGGAGGTTGAGTTCTTAATCCAAAGCACAGCAGGGACTGAGATTCAAACTGAGGTCTGTCTGGAACCAAGCTGCCACCATTGGTGACTACAGTGTTGCCTCTGCAGGGCACCTCCTTGTTCCCTGGGGCTGGTGGGAATGGGGTTTTGGGTAAACATGGAAGACCTGCCTGCCTGATCACAGGGGAGGGAGGCCGTGGGTCTTCTTTTTGAGCTCGAGCCCTGGACTCTGTCAGAGACAAGAAGATATCAGACACCAGGAGGACGGATGTGGGCATGAGGCTGAAATTGTTTTCTCTGCCCTGGCCTTCAGAACCAGGAGTATGACCACCCACGGGACCTGGCAGCCTGCTGTGGCTCCTGCAGGAATGTGTCCTGCCTCTTCACCTTCCCCAATGGCACCACTTCCCTCTTCTTGGTAAACAGCCCCTAAGCCCACCTGGGAATGAGTCCTGGAAAGTGACACTAAGAGCAGGGTCCTCTCTGGGCCCCACCCTGGAGCTTGGTACTCACGAGGAACAGCAGAGCCGGGCCCTGAGCTGGGCATGTCCTCAGGCTGGGCTGTCCATTGGCCAGAAGTTCTCAGTGCCCATCCATGTGCTTTCTAGCCTGGTGCCTCCTGGATTGCAGACTGCGCCCGCCATCACTGTGGCAGCACGCCCCTGGGTGCCGTACTTGTCCGCTCGCCCATCAGCTGCCCCCCACTCAATGAAACTGAGTGTGCCAAGGTCAGTGTCTTCCCCTTCACGCCAAGGCACCATGTTTTACTGGGGGCTGGAGCCTGGGTCAGAATCCTGTGTTCTGGAGCCTGCGTCAGCACTACATGCCAAACCTACATCTCTCCATGTTCATCTTTTTCAATCACACCCCCTATCTACAAACATCATGTGACCACACACCAAGGCATGCAATCACATGATCAAGTGTTCCAGGACTCACCCCAGGCTGTTATCAGCCATACTCCATAGGGACATCAGTGCACTGAGCATGCCAGTGCCCACACCACACACTGACACGCCTGCAGATAGGCACACTCTTACGTGTACCAAGCTTATACCTGCATGTGAAGTTTAGTCCTGTGGTAGGACAACATGTTTCCAGCCTGCTGTGGAGGGCTATCGGTGTAGACACACCTCAAAGAAGAGGGTCCCTGGAGGATTGGGGGTTGCAGTTGAACTAATAAGCTTCCGAAGATTGACAATAGACATTTGAAGATTGTTGACTCTTTAGGTCACAGACACATAGGACTGTGGGTCAGTAGGTACAGTGCTTGCTTAACAAGTCAGAATCTCTGGCTCAGTCTTTCCTACAGAGCCATGGGGTGCCGCGGGAGGAAGACTAACTTAGACTCTTTATATAGTATTTATTTAGCTGGGTTTTGAGACAAGATTTCATTTCGTATTCCTGCTAGCCTGGAACTCACTATATAGTCCAGGCTGGCCTAGAAGTTGTAGATCTCCTCCTGGGATTATAGACCAGCTCTCTAAGACTGGTTTTGCCTCTCACTGGAATCTTGGCTCCTGGCCTGGAACATGAATTTCCCACCTCCTCCTCCTCTTCTTCCTCTAGGTTGGCGGCTCTGTGGTACCATCTTTGGAAGGATGCTGTAGGACATGTAAGTGAGCATGGGGTGGAGACTGGGGTGCAGTGTGTGAGGGTGGGGGGCACATAGGTGTTACCAACCTGGTATCTATGGTAGCTCTCAGGGTGAGTAGATGAAGGAATGACCCACCAGTTGAAGGTCATGGCACTGACACAAACAATTAGGTGGCCAGAAGTCACATGCTCATGAGATTTGTTCCAATACCAGGCCTCTGCTTCTTGCTGGAGATAAAAGACAATAGCTAGTCCAGTCCAATCTGCTTCCTTCTGTCCCTAATGAAGACTCTGTCCCCCTCATGGTTCTCTTATGTCGCCATGAACCCTAGTCTTGAAGGTGCCTCCTTGTGGAGGCTTAGGCTTCCAGACCCCTGACTGGCAGAGGGAAACCTCTGTCTCACACTTTGATTCTGGAACCCTGGATGCTTGGAACCAGCGTCTTAACCACATACACTTGAAAGGACCAACCAGTCTTGTGATCTTTGCTTACATACTTGACTTTCTAGGATGCTCAGACCCTGTGTCCCAAGGACCATAGACTTTCAGCCCCTTTATGTACACATCACTTACTACAGGGAAGATCTACTCCAGACCTCAACTGGCTGATCTACGACCCATACCTTCATGCTTCCTGAATGTTCTGTGTTCCCCCATGTAGCCTGAGGCCTACACCCCTCTGCTCAGCTTCCTCAGCTTATTTTCCCATGATCCCTATTAAACCTACTCCTCTTCCATGGGTTAGTGTCCACTGCTACTCAGTTACTTGTCTCAGAAGCACATAGGATGGGAGGCAGGTAGACACATGGCTTATCTTCAAGTGTCCCTTCTAGGTGGCTCTAAGCTCTGGGGGTAATGAAAGGGGAGATTCCCTGCATCTGGTGAAGGCCAGTTAGCCCACATGCTTGCTGGGCACTGAGCCATATTTCCTGAGTTTCCACAGCTCATCTGATATTCATCCATGTCTAAGGCCACCATTGCTTTCTCCTACTGGACACTCAGCCTTGCTCACTCCAGTACCCACAGGGCCATGGCTAGGGTAACCCTCAATTCTCCTGCTTCTCTGCTGAGTCTCAGAAGTTAAGAGAAGGGATTCTATTCAGTTGATTTCTTGTAGACTCAGTGGGCTTAAAGGCAAGTCCATCTGCCTCTAGCAGGTATCTAGTGAGTGCTACTGTGTGCCAGCCACTGACTCCGGAGCTGTGGCCATAGTGTAAAGACCTTTATGGATGCCACTTTCGAGGGTGGTGGAAGAATGGGTAAAGTAGATTACAGGGTGGCAGCTTTGAGTTCTGTAGGGTCCGAGTCATAAAGAATCTGGAGGGGGTCATCAAACCAGAATCCACAACTGCCCATCTGTATTGAGGCCTGAAAGAGAATATTGGCATTGAGAACAGAACTCCCCTGCAGTGAAGGAGGCCCTGGAGATGTGGGCTCCAAAGCTTACAAGTTTAGGCTTCCATAGTACAATTAAAGATGTGCCTCTGTAAACAAACAGATTGTGCCTGAGACAGAATAGGCCAAGGAGGCACCAGAGAGAGCTGAGGAAGGGAAGTGCAATGGTGTGGGAGGTCCTTCTGTATGTATGCTGCTTTTATTGGTTAATAAAGAAGCTGCTTGGCAGCCAATGGCTTAAGCATATTTCTGGCTAGCTCTTATATCTTAAATTAACCCATTTCTATTCATCTATGTATCGCCATGTAGCTGTGGCTTACCAGCAAGGTTCTGGCACGTCTGTCTCTGGTGGAGGATACATGGCTTCTTCTTGAAATGAATGAGCAGCCTCCCCCAACAATGCAGTTTCCAGAAGAGAAGATCTAGGAGGGGTCTCACTGGGGTTTGTGTAGGGGGTATTGGAGAAAACTGCTCACGGAGGTGAGGTGAGATAAGGTCTCCTGAGTGGCCGTCTGGGAGAGCTGTGATCCAGACAGGAGAAACTCTATACTGCTAGTTTCCACCCCTGACCCCCACTTGAGAGCTGTGGAACCCCCATGGGTCTTGCTGTGTGGAGCATCCTAGTTGAACCTGAGGTTTCTACTCACGACAGAATCTTACTGTGAGATGCCCTCTCAGAGCAGAAACACTGGAACTCAGGCAGAGTGTGGCACTGTATCTAGGGGCTCCAGCAGGGTGACAAATAAGTGTTGGGGCCTGGGCATGAAGATAGCTGCCCTCATCTCGGATCTTACGGTGCAGAGCCCCGAGGCTCTGTCTGGCCATTCACGCGTCTTCCTCTGTCTCACTTGCTCATGCCGCGGCCCTTCTTGGTGCCTCCTTTTTTCTAGGGCATTGGGTTCAAAGAGTTTCCCCTCGATGGAAAGGGACATTAATGTGTGGGTACCAGGCTGTCCCATCCTGATGCCAGTCTGGGGCATAACTGTTGTACCTACCCTGCCCTTACCAGGTAAGGAAGATGGGCGCTCCTGCAAAAAGGTGACCATCCGTATGACCATCCGCAAGAACGATTGCAGGAGTAACACCCCTGTGCGTGAGGGGATGGGTATCTCGGGGGTGGAGGGAATGGAGGATGGGTATTTCGGGGGTGTGTGGAGGGAATGGGGGATGGGTATCTCGGGGGTGGAGGGAATGGGGGATGGGTATCTCGGGGGTGGAGGGAGTGGGAGATGGGTATCTCGGGGGTGGAGGGAATGGGGGATGGGTATCTCGGGGGTGGAGGGAGTGGGAGATGGGTATCTCGGGGGTGGAGGGAATGGGGGATGGGTATCTCGGGGGTGGAGGGAATGGGGGATGGGTATCTCGGGGGTGGAGGGAGTGGGAGATGGGTATCTCGGGGCTGAAGGGAATGGGGGATGGGTATCTCGGGGGTGGAGGGAATGGGGGATGGGTATCTCGGGGGTGGAGGGAGTGGGAGATGGGTATCTCGGGGGCGGAGGGAATGGGGGATGGGTATCTCGGGGGCCGAGGGAATGGGGGATGGGTATCTCGGGGGTGGAGGGAGTGGGGGATGGGTATCTCGGGGGTGGAGGGAGTGGGAGATGGGTATCTCAGGGGGTGGAAGGAATGGGGGATGGGCATCTCGGGGCTGAGGGAATGGGGGATGATGGGTATGTCGGGGGTGGAGGGAATGGGGGACAGGTATCTTGGGGGAGGTGGCAGGAATGGGGAGGCAGATCTTTCCCAGACTGCCTTGCTGCCATGCTTATTTTCCAGGTGAACCTGGTGTCTTGTGATGGGAGGTGCCCTTCTGCCAGCATTTACAACCACAACATCAACACTTATGCCCGCTTCTGCAAGTGCTGCCGTGAGGTGGGACTGCAGCGTCGCTCTGTGCAGCTCTTCTGTGCCACCAATGCCACCTGGGTGCCCTACACAGTACAGGAGCCTACGGACTGTGCCTGCCAGTGGTCCTGAGGCCTGGGTGTCAGGGCTGTCTGGGCCACCCCTACCCACTCTCATGTTCTCCTTCCTGCTGGCCTAGGTGACTACGGGGAGAGAGCTTGTCTGTGCTCTGGATGTGGGATGGGGAACAGCATCCACAAGGGACCAGAGGAGGCCCCACTTGGCAATCCTGGCTCCCTCTTTGGGAGGAGACCTGCTTGTGGGAAACTGCCATTTCTCAGGGCTTCTAGAACCCAAGCCTACATGGCTTGAGGTCAGGATGGAGCTGCACACCCAGTAGTTGAAGGCCTAGTGTATCTGTGACTCTGGCCTGGGTTTTGGTGGAGGGACTGAGACTTTCCTGACACACTGAAATCAAAATGGAATCTGAGTCTTACGACTCAGATTTGGTGGCTTCACTTTTTTTTTTCCTGGCTGTCCTAACAATGGGAGGAGCACAGTAGAAGGAAAAGGGATTCAGGTAACATTCAGGCTTCCCAAAGCAAAGAGGATGAGCCTTAGAGAGCTATGAGGGTTTGCTCAGAGGCTGTGGAATAGTCTAGACTTCTGTAGCCTCAGAGGGTTCCCTGATGTTCTGGAATTTAGAGGAACAGGTCCAGGCCTGTGCCTCTGTGTGTCACGTGCTCACCCTCAAGCCAGCTTTGTAGATGTATGATAGATTGTCTCCTCAACAGGGCCCAGGTATCCATGACACCCTTCTAAGTAGCTCTAGGTTGTAGGTGGCTTCCAGCCTGAAGTTCTGTGCCTTTTCTCCAAGGGCATGTCAAGTGTGTCTGTGCTAGGGCCTACATATGTGTTTGCGGCTCAGCCAATTCCGGTCTCAGTGCTGTCTGGCACTTTGATGCAGAGTGTCCGCCTGTGAAAATGCGGCCTATGAGTGTGCAGCCCTGAGTGTCTGTCAGAGCCTTGTCTCCAAACCAAAGTGCTCCCCCCAAAGCCAGGGCCAGAGCTCCTGTCCACATGCCACTCTGAAGATCCCCTCCTTTTTGCACTGCTTTGTGCTACTGGGGTCTCAAAGGTCATGACCTGATGCTGTTCCGGTCCCAGTATTGCCCTGATGCCCCTATGGGGTAAAGACGCTGTGTCAGGATGGTCCCTACATCTGCTTTGCCTCTGTAACGCTTCTGTATTTTGTTCATGTATCAATAAACTCTGAGAAGTCTTGCAAGCATCTCTGGGGATGCCAGGCCTGCCTCGGATACAGAAGAGCATCAGCTATGAAGAAGACCATCTCTGAGGGCCCCAGGGGTCGGGTGGACTTCTACAGCTTGCCTGACTGTACCCCAGCTCCCACCCAGGCACCCACTACTGCCTGCCCTTGTCCCCAGCCTTCTGGCTCACACTCCCAGCGCCACTGTCGGGTGACTTATGGGAAGACCAACTACTTCAAGCTGAAACATGTCAGAAAGGGACAAACAGATCACGAATCCTGATCTGTACTGTGGGGCATGAGGGTGAGGACTTCATAACTGTGCCCCACACTGTGGAGTAGACAGCAAGGAATGAGGACAGAGGACCACAGGTAGTGGTGTCCAGTCAGCGCCAAGAAACAAGACCACAGCACAGACTTGAGCGTGCACAGAATTCAGAAAGCTGGTTGAGAAGCAAATCTTTTGAGATGTCGCAATGCTTTTAAGCAACTAGTGTAGCTTGGTTGTGGCCCTCCAAAGAGATACGGCATGTCCCTGGGACCTGTGACGAGGTCGCCATCTTACATGACAAAGAGTCTTTCCAGGTGTGGCTGAGATGAGGCCATTAGTATGGATTACTCAAATGGGTCCTTAGAAAGGGGGCAGGAAGGCCAGAGTCAGAGAGGAGATTAAGACATGGAGGATGGAGTGAGCTTCTTCAAAGGAGGAGGAGGTGGGGCCACCCAGGCAGCTTCTAGAAAGTGAATTCAAAAGTGGCTTCTGAGCTTCTTGGTTACTTCTCTATGGCTGTGATAAACACCATGGCTAAGGCAGCTGAGAAAAGGCAGTGCTTCATTTGGCTTACAGTTTCAGAGAGTTCGATTCCATGGCTGTAGAGCAAAAAACGTCCAGGAACTCACAAGACAGAAAGTAAGAACTGGGGATTGTAAAAGTCTGGAAATCTCAAAGCCCACCCATAATGACACAGCTTTTCCAATGAGGCCACACCTCCCAATCCTTCCCAAACTGTTCCACCAACTAGAGACTAAGTATTCAAACATATGAATCCATAGAGGTCATTCTCGTTGAAACCACCATAGCTGGAGAGACGGCTCAGTAGATAGTGCTTGCCATGCAGGCATGCAGCATTCAATCCTTGGCCCACTTTAGAAAACCAGGCGTGGGGGCTAAAGAGATAGCTCTGCAATTAAGAGCATGTGCTGCTCTTAAAGACTGGCTTCAGTTCATGCATGTGGCACAATACATACATGCACGCAGAACACTCATAAGAAAACTTCTTTTAAAATTGGGTGTGATAGGATATGTTTGTAGTCCCAACACTGAGAAGGTGGGCACAGGCAGATCCTTGGAGCTCACTGGCCAGACACCCTAGCCTAGTCAGTGAGCTCCAGGCCAGTAAGAGACACTGTCTCAAAATGTGTAGACCCATGTTCTGATGAGGAACAACACTGGAGGTTTAACTCTGATCTGTACATACACACACGTGCCCACACACATGCACACATATACACACATACAAAGTACATATACACTTCCACATATACACACGTACAATACACACATAGGTGCAGACATACGCAGATACACACATATACACATGTATACTACACACATGCATATACAATACATACATACACATATACATATGCGCACATTCCCACATGTACACATAAACACACACACAAACACATACACACATGTACACATGCACACACATTCACACAAAGTGGTTTTTCCTTAGAGCCTCCAGGAAGAACACAAGCCTTCTGGCCTTACCAGGCTCAAACCAAGGGCAAAGAGGCCAGGACCCCAGAACTGTGAGAGGATATATTTGCATTGCTTCAAGGCCCTAAGCCTGTGATTTTATTTTATTTTTTTTCTGTAGCAGCTCTAGTAGGAAAAAGCATCTAAAACAGGAACCCAACAAAGAAATCCAAGCCAGGGTGCAGGCGGTAACACAGTCCCAAGTTTGAGAGCAGATACCAATGGTAGGTTCCTACTTCCTGCCGTTCTCCTTACACACTGTCCTGAACAATGTGGTCACAGTGAGCTATCAGTGGGGAACAATGAAATAAGCTGGAACAAGAGCCACACTAGAGACTGCTGTGCACTACTCTCATGGACTGACATTTGGGGCTTTCCAGCATATGTTACATGAAAAAGGCAAATTATGGGTAGGTTCCCCCAGAAACTACCTCCTTCATTGCCAGTATGTGGGACACACAGTCTCATGCCTTTGAAGGGTTTTCACAGCCGAGAATGACCCTACCTGGCTATTCTAGCCAAGTACCTCAATGGCAGCTTTGGTTCCCAGGACTTCAGTGGGCATGGTTGTGCACAAGATGAATGGATCAGACTAGAGCCAGGACTCCAGGGACATATGCAACAACACCCCCCTCCCCCCCCCCAATTCTTTCTCACTCAGCACGGGACATAAAACCAGACAAATCCAGAAGCCACATGTGCCACTGGTGGAGAAACAAGGCCACAACCAACCCACTCACTCAGAGGGTTGGTGGTCAAGCCGGGTGGCTGCCCAGCCTGCAAACCCCATGACGTCTTTTCAAACGCGAGGGGGCTTTGAGCTGCGGAGCCATCCCATTCTCCTTGGTGCAGGCTCAGGTTCCCAGCCCTGATTTTCAGGGCTTAATCCTCTTCCTGTGGAAATCAATGAGGACATTGTGATGGAATGATTCACGTTCAAGGTCAGGCCGCAGCAAATTGGAGGCGACATGCTGATTTTAGTGCCCTCACGGAGGGGAGCCAATCCCGTGCACAGATTACTTAACCCTCTCCTCGCCACGCCTGTCACTCCTGTCAGCTCCAAGTCTAGGTCCCCAAGGACTTTGCACTCCCTATGTGGCCCATCTTTTGCATTTCCCCAAGGTCTTGAGGTTTTGGTCATTTGTGGAAGACAGATGACAAATTCAGGAATGGCTTCAAGTTTAAATAAAATGTTTAACTTTATCAGCCCATTTTGTCAACTGGTGATATGCTCTGCTCCAAGTTCCAGCCTTTCCGTGGTTGTCCACAGGAAAAGATGGAGGACATGGGAAACTAAATTCCTCTGTGTGTGTGTGTGTGTGTGTGTGTGTGTGTGTGTGTGTGTGCAATGTCTTTTCTCTGATTTAAACATAATGGAAATTTATTTTCCCCTCCTATATACAAAATAAAAAAACATACCAAAAACCACAAACAAACAAACAACCAAAAATCCTTTCAAAATAGGTGGGCCTGAAAAGCTACAACTTTGTGTCTGGGATCATCTAGAGACCCTGGTTCCTCTTTCGGAACCATATGGCCCAGCCAACTCTCTCACAGTAGCTCTGTCCACTTCTGCCAGAGCTGGGCCTGAGGGCTCAGGGACCATGCTTCATAGGAGTGAGAGGATGCTGCAGTAAATGGTAAGAGGATTACTTCCTGCTGTTCTCACTACACTGTCCTGAACAAAGGCTTATGGTCATAACTAACTGCAAGGGAAGCTGGGAAATGTAGTCCACCTGTGTGCCCAGGAAGAAGAAAACATGTCTGGTGGTGGATGGAGTCTTGGTAGGAAACAGAGACGGTGAAGAAGATGCTACTGAGAAGTTTGAGGATAAAGAAAAGACAGGTCTTGTGGTCATAGAAGGATTTATTCTTCGTGGAAAGCAGTAGATTGAAATGAAAGTTAAGATAGAGAGAAGTCCAGAGTCCCAGAGGAAATGTGCTGGAGCAAGGAGGGATTATGATGGAGCCAAGTTCCTCTGGCTGGGTAGACACGGCCGTGGCTCTTTACTGATTTGTGTCTCCAACACAAAGATCACAGAGAAATGAGTCTGCCGGTAAGCTGGATGGCGAAAAGTCTGGACAGTAAGGAGTTAATAGAGGATGGGGTTAGCAGAACTGGAGAGCCAGCTGCCCCCCAACACACTGTGGCTGTGTCAGTAAATCCCCTGCAACAGGCAGGAGGCCTGCACAGCTGTCTCTTCCAAGCTGGAACTGCACCTTCCCCCAGCTGCCCCAGGCCCCTTGCCCAGGGATCTGGGCTGCCAAGGGATTGGGTGAAAGTGGGCGACACTGGACAGTCAGCATGGTGGGGGAACCAGCCCATCTCTAGTGCCCTTGGAAAGTCCATTTTCTAAAGCCCTCAAGGCTTGCTGCTCATCCCCCATTTGTCATCACACACACACACACACACACACACACACACACACACACACTTGCTTGCCCCTCTGGCCAGAGGCTACCCTGAACCAGCCAAACCTGTGTTCTAACGCTGTTCCTTCCTGAACGGTATCTATTCCTGCTTCTGTGCCTTGTCTCACCTGGAATGGCTGGTTCCTTCTTTCCCTGCACAGCCCCAGTGCACAGACTCGCTCCCTTCGGCATCTATCACCCTACCTACCATCACACAGGCCTAGATTCTGTCTGTCTTGGGGTTCATGCATGCTTGTCTCCATGCGCTGTGCAGGAGAGGGGCATGCAGGCTGACTTCTGCAGTCATTCCTTCATCCACCCACATCTTCACCATGCTAACGGGAATGTAAGAGTAAGAAGTGCACACAACCAGAGAGTAGGGGAACCAGGGCTGAGCCCACACTTGTTAAAACAGGCCCCATCTTCAGGCCTTCCTTCTCAGGAAAGAGCAAGGGAATGCTGGGGTCCCAGTAGTTGGTGGGTACGGCAGTGCTGGAGGTCCCTGCCTCTGGGAATCTGGAGGGAGCAGTGGAAAGAGAGCTCTGGGTCCTCTCTGGTCAGTTAGAAGTTACAGGACACTGACAGCCACCATCCTTCATGGTGAGGGGGAGCAACAGGTTCTGCATCCCGGGTTGGCATGAGGGTCAAGTGAGATCATGGATGGGAAAAGGCCAGACAACTGCAGAGGCTTCGGAGCCAGGGATCCCATCCCAGCTGGGTCCAGGACAAGAGAGAAGCAGGAGCACAGGACCTGACCAGCCCTGACTCACCCCATCCTGCAGGTTTAGGACTCAGTGTTAGCTATGTGCCCCAGGCAACCATGTCATCCTGCCTCTGTTTCTCCTGGACAGAGGCACTGGTTACAGATGGTTAGAGATGACGAGGGAGCAGGAAGCACTAGAAGAGACTGGACTGTGGAATCAGAATGTGGCTTTGTTTGTCTGATTTATCCTGACCAAGACTTAGTTTCCTCATACTTCTGGCTTGTAGAAAACATTTAATGGGTTTAATGAATTGCTATGACTATGTGAGAAGTGAAAAGCTTGTCTCATACACACATGCACATATATATATCATACAATATATTATATATATGTAATGTATATATGTATATATATTATATGTGTGTGGTCTCTGGTTTCTGTGTGCATGTGGAGGTCAGTGGACACCTTGGGAACTCTATTCTCTCTTATCACCACGTAGATTCCAAGCATTGAACTCAGGTCCTCAGCATCTTTACCTGCTGAGTCATCTTCCAGACTGTCTTCTTCTTTAAGCTCCACGTGTTCAGGAATATCGTCTTCTTTAAGCTCCACATTTTCAGAAATGACCCTCTGGGAGAGAGCATGGCACACCCAAGGTCTCACTACACTGAGCCACAGTGGAGAAAGAGCCCCCAGCCCTGGTGTTAGCACACCTCCACAGTGGAGAAAGAGCCCCCAACCCTGGTGTTAGCACACCTCCACAGTGGAGAAAGAGCCCCCAGCCCTGGTGTTAGCACACGCCTACACTGTGGAGAAAGAGCCCCCAGCCCTGGTGTTAGCACACGCCTACACTGTGGAGAAAGAGCCCCCAGCCCTGGTGTTAGCACACGCCTACACTGTGGAGAAAGAGCCCCCAGCCCTGGTGTTAGCACATGCCTACACTGTGGAGAAAGAGCCCCCAGCCCTGGTGTTAGCACATGCCTACACTGTGGAGAAAGAGCCCCCAGCCCTGGTGTTAGCACACCTCCACAGTGGAGAAAGAGCCCCCAGACCTGGTGTTAGCACACGCCTACACTGTGGAGAAAGAGCCCCCAGCCCTGGTGTTAGCACACCTCCACAGTGGAGAAAGAGCCCCCAGACCTGGTGTTAGCACACCTCTACTGTGAAGTCTTCCACCCACCCAGCACATCCTCTCTGCTCTGGCCACAGCCTCTATTGCTGGTCAGCTATGGGGCTTCCGGGAGCCTTTTTTTTTCCTAAGACAGCGAGCTCTCCAGTAGGTCCCGCTCCACTGTTTTCTGCACAGGTAAATGTAAATGGATTACTATCCGGATGAGTATTTTGCAGACCTAGCCATGGAAGTCAGCTCCTTGAGGGCCTCCCTAGAACATTTCTGAAGAAGATGGCATCAACTCCCAGGATGGAGTGGAGAGAAAAGAAAGCGAAGGAAGGGTTAAAAGCTCAGGGCTGGGGTGGGCAGCCTGCAGACAGCCCAGCTCAGCAATGGGAGGCCTGCACCATTCCATCCCTTTGCAGATCAGTTACACCCAGCTGTCTCCCTCCCTGCTGCCAGTGCCCCTTGGATTAGGCGGGAAAGGCTCCCCGGCCTGAGGCCTGCACACGGCCCATGGGGAACAGCGCCTGCAGCCCACGCCTCCACGACAGCTGCCGAGTGTCAGGCAAGAACATAGATCAGCCGGATCCTGGCAGTGGTGCCCCAAGCCCATTCCCCCTTCAACATGTGCAGGAGGGGCTGGCCTGAGGAGAGAGGGGGGTCTGTGAGGGATTTGAGAGGTACAGGAAAGGGATTGCTCCCAAAAATATCTCCTCTGCCCATATGTCATTGTACCTCAAATTCCACCACTAGTCTTGAAACTTTGCCTCACCCAAAGATAGCAACTAAAAAATAATGTCCCATAGAGTTGCTAGAATTCTGAGGCATTGTTGATAAACTACATGAGAATTTTATTCTATTTTACAAAGTATATAGGCATCTCTTTGTCTCGGTAGTTCTACTGAGGACATTAAATCAAAGAATCTGTTTTAAAGAAATAGCATACAGCATGGGAAAGGTGGCTATCACTACTAAGTTAAAAACCTAAAGTTAAAAATATTTTCAAAATGCAAAGCCAGGAAAAAATGACCAAAAAAATTATAGAACTTGAAAATATCTGTACCTGTTTTGGAAAATGGGAAACAATTCCACTAAAGCCCAGAAATGAAAATGTTCTAGAATTTTCCAGAAAATTCCAGGGTAAAGTAAGCAGGAGGTATTGCAGCGTGGCAGTTCTGACTCTAGTTATTGATTTCTGACCCACTCGGAGCTTCAGGTGGCTCAACTGGAAAATTGGAATAATAGTTGTGATAGTCAGGGGTGGCAAGGGGATTAGAAGAAAACATTTGTGGCAAGCATCCCTGGGGTCCTACTGATAAGCGCAGGACCAGGAAAACCAGTGTCACTTCTGAGTGACCTGTTATACTGTGTCTCCTCTCCCACCTGCCAACATTGTTGCAAAGAATGTTCTTAGCACACTGATTCTGATTAAGCAATTCCGGAAGTTAGACATATGGCCATCATTTATTTGAAAATACAGACACCTCTAAAATGGTGTCTTTGAGTGGGAAGGGTGGATGGATGCCCATCAGTCAATAGGAATCTGTCCCAACTGACAGTTCCTGAGATCATGAAGATGTTATCGATGTACATATCGATGTATGTATGGAAGCTGATATATAACTATATAAACAACATACAGACAAAAGCTTTTAAAATTAAAGCCATCTATGATCTCTGTTTCCACCACAAAGAACACCTGGTACCAGAACTGATAAATGACGAGAAAATTGGCCAAAATATGTGAAATATGTTTTCAGACTTTGGGAAAAAGGCAATGAAAAGCTGGGGCTCCCAAAAGAAGGGAAACGAATTAAATAATTCTTACTAGACAGCTCCAATTTCTTCCCATACCACATTCTGGAATGAGGAACATCAAGGGACATTCAAGCAGAGATGAGACCAAGTTCAAGCAGACTTTAGTACCTGGAACCTGTATGGCAGAGTACCAGAGACAGGGAGCCAGGCAGAGAAAGAGTTCCCAAATTTGCACAGATTAAAGCAATTGCTGAATAATGTCTTGTACTCCTGTAGCGCAGAGCCCTACACAGCTGGGCTAAGCAACACTAAGTGGTGAACTGAGCAGTTCCTCATACATGGGGCTATGAGGATTGATTTCACACCTAATCTGGAGCAGACCACAAAGTAAAGTGAAATTATCCCTAGAGTAAAGGGCTTAAACTAACCCAATTCAGCACTGAAACCAGGCCCAAATTCATTTCTGATAGGTAAGTAACTTAAGCACAAGCCATACTGGAATCTAAAAATTCTTTCAAGGAAAAATTTTAGATATTCAACTACATGACAATAATCATGTACAGACTACAGTAAGAAATTATTACACATATAAACCAGAATGTGACTCATAGAGCAAAGAGAAAAATCAGTCAATAGAAACAGGCCTGGGGAAGATGCCTTGAAGATGATGAAATAGAAACAGGCTGTATTTCCCCACTTATTTCTTCTTTAATGCTTTTCTTACCGTCTTTTAAAATGTGTGTGGAGAGTGTGTGCCTGTGTGGATGTCTGTGCATTACCTGCGGACTGCCTGTAGAGGTCAGAAGCGGATGACATCTCTTGGAAGTGGAGTTATAGATGGCTGCCAGCTGCCATGTGGGTTCTGGGAATTGAACCCAGGTCCTCTGGAAGTGACATCTCTCCAGACCTGTACCTCTACAAATTTAAAAGGAAACGTCGGATCCTTGGCTGCAAAAAGAGGTGAGAAGTATGGAAAGGAAAGGGAAACTGCAATAAACAGCAGCTATGAGAAACTAGATGAAATACAGGTGTATAGCATTCTAGATTCATGAGGAAAACAACAACCTTTAACCTAGAGCAAAAACCCAGAGCATCAGAGGAGGGTGAGGAGCCCCTGACCTGCCAACTCTGAGTACAGAAACAAAAGATGAGAGAAATCCCTAGAAGCAAAAATAGAAAAAAATGGGGAACAGACTCATAATCCACATGAAGCAGGAACTGGGAAATCCCCCAGTGCCTGCCATCCTTTAAATAATACCTGTTACATTGGGCCATGGAGGGACCAGATCCAAGAGAAACTACAGCCAAACTTCCCTGCTGGGAATTGTAAAAAAAAAACAAAAACAAAAAACAAAACAAACAAACAAAAAAAACCCAAAATACTTCCACAGAACTACAACTCTGAACCCCAAGGCATCCCCTCAAAACACTTAAGAGTATGAAACCAAGAGAGACACAGAACCATGCGAACCAATCAAAAGAGCAGACCTGACCTGACAGTCAGCAGACAAGTGTACTCAAGCTGAGACCACTGACATGTTAGAAGACTGGCCTGGTGGGACAGGGGTATCCAGCTGCACCTGCTGGGGTGGTTTCTGCAATTAGTAGCTCACTTCCTGTGACTGCCGCAGATTGTCGCCAGACCTGAGCATGTAGGCTGAAGGTGTAGCTAGTAAATTCTACCCGTTAATCCTGGAAGGAATGATACCTCAGTCCCACTACAATCTAGTCCCACTTCAACACTAAAAATACTTGAGCGGAGACAATACAGGTGATAAAAAAAGATAAAGTCCAGCCACGCGATGGTGGTGCACACCTTTAATCCCAGCACTTGGGAGGCAGAGACAGGTGGATCTCTGTGAGTTCAAGGTCAGCCTGATTTACAGAGCGAATTCTAGGACAGACAGCATGGTTATTAAAAAAAAACAACCACAAACAAACAAAACAAAACAAACAAACAAACCCTGTCTCAAAAAAACCCCACAAAACAAATAAATAAATAAAGTCCAGCTAGTAGCCTAACCCCAGACGGGCAAGGCCCAGCACAGAAATACAGAAACAGGACAGGGCAGGGCCGTGTGATGCCGTTGAAAACCAACACTTTCACTGCAACGGATTCCAATGAGGGTGAATTAGATGAAAATCACAGACAAATAATTTTTCAAAACCATAAAAATGTTAAATGAAATCAAACATGATATAAACTCCTGATTGAGTTAAGATGATCACAAATAAACAACCAGGGTGGCTTAAGTAAAAATGACTTCCATAGGCTCACGATGTCAATACATGGTCTCCAGGGAGTGGCACTATTTGAAAGGATTAGAAGATGTGGCCCAAAGTACTTCCCCTCCTGTTCCCTGTGGATCAGATTGAAGAACGCTCAACTACCAGATCCGTCTGCACACTGCCATGTCCCACTGTGAGGATGATGAACTAGACCTCGGAAGCCGTAAGAAAGCCCCAGTTAAATGCTTTCCTTTTAGAATGGCTGTGGTCATGGTGTCTCTTCACAGCAATAGAAGACTACCTAAGACACCAACCAAATGAAACAAACAAATCAGTACAAGGTATGGAAGAGGAATTCAATAAAAAGGGAACCACAGGGAAGATCAAACTGAAATTTTAGAAATGAAAACATAGTAAGTCAAATGAAAAACTCCACGGACCAGGCTGGACAGCTATCAGCAGCCATGAAAAAGGCATGCGCTTGTAATCCCCGTGCTGAGGAGGCAGAGAAAGAAGCCCAGGTTTCCGGCCAGCTAGTCTTGCTGAACTGGTGAGCTCCAAAACCTGTGAGAGACTCTGAAAAACAATTAAAGCAGTGAGAAAATGAGCAAGATATCCAATATCAGCTTCTAGCCTCACCATGCATTTGCATGTGTGCCCATGTACAGGCACAAAGGGACCTAGACACGCACACCATACACACACCCATAAAACCAACATTTTCAATGCTTGGTGGAAAGCCTCACAAGAGAATGGATCAGAGGTAGATACAATATCAGGTATTGAAGACCAGGCAGATGGGTTAGAACATTCATACAATAACAAAGGTAAATAAAAATTACATATGAACAGGACACACAAGAATTTAATATATATTGAATATAATATATTTGATAAAATACAACATAAAATTCCTCAAATCTAGAGAGAGAGAGATGGCCATCGGGTACGAGAGTTATCTAGAATGTCAGGCCGTAAGACCAGAAGAAAACTTGCCTACATCACGTTGCCATCAAACATCCTCTATGCAGAAGGAAGTAGACTGGAGGCTCCAGGAGGGAAGTGCTGAGCAGTGGCCCAGGACTTCCTACTCACAGGGAGGTGGTAACCTGCATCGCAACAATACTGCCATCTTCTGAGCCATGAACACAGGACAATGCTTGATTAGCACAGGTTGCATTCCTTTCTCAGCAATGTTTTGCAGTTGTTAGTGTACAAGTCTTGCATGCTGTTTGCTAAATTTATCTCAAGTATTTATCCCATTCTGATGCTTTCTGCATTCTAAGTTGTGGCTGGGAACATAACTCAGTGATAAGAGTATTTACCAAGCATCCATGAGGTCCTACATTCAACCCCCAATAATTCAAAGTAAGGACATAAATATATAATATGTTTTAACTTTTGTTTGCTTATTTATGAACTATGATGTATAAATCACTTTTTTTGAGACAGGGTCTCACATTGTAGCCCTGGATGGAGCTCTCTCTGTAGACCAGGCTGACTTCAAATTCACAGAGCTCCTCTTGCCTCTGCCTCCCAAGTGCTAGGATTAAAAACATGTACCACCATCCCTGACAATAATGATTTTTACATATTGACATTTTATCAAGTCACCTTGTGGGATTTACACACTAGTCCCAAAGGTCATGTACTTTTTTGTGTATCCCATGATCGCTAGGCAGAGCAGAAGACGTTGTACCGAGTGGAGAAAGTACATTTCTAAAAGTGCTGTCTGTGGTCTTTCACATCTGTGCCTTGTCCGTCCGTCTGTCCCCGCCCCGCCCCGCCCTGCCCCGCCCCGCCCCTTGATGTTGTCTAGACTCCTGTACAATGTCAGTCAGGAGTCGTTACAGAGAACAACTTAGATTTGTTCTCAAGCATAAGGAGAAAGAATTTGTTTTTTTATCACTCAGTGTGACTTTATCTGTGGACTTTTCTTTAATGCCTTTTGTCCAGATGAAGAAGCTGTCTTTGATTTTTACTTTGCTAGACGATTTTTGTTTGTTTGTTTGTTTGTTTAAATAAAGATGAGTTGTTGGAGAGCTGATTCAGCTGTTACGAGTACTTCCTGCTTTTCCAGAGAACCCAGGCTCCCAGGTTTACTCCCAGCCCCCACATACCAGCACTAACCCTCTGTAACTCTAGTCTTAGGGGCATCTAATGTCCTCTTCTGGCCTCCTTGAGCATATATGAGACCTCAAAGTCTGACTCCACAGTGACACATTTCCTCCAACAAGGCCATACCTTCTCCAACAAAACCACACCTCCTAATAGTGTCCTGTGGGGCCATTTTCTTTCAAACCACCACACCCTGTGACATCTTTGCCCTGTTTAGGCCTCTCTCTCCTTCTCCTCCCTCCCTCTCCCTGTCTCTGTCTCTGTCTATGTGTCTCTCCCTCTCCGCCTTCCCTCTCTCTATCTCTGTCTCTTTGTCTCTGTATCTCTCCCTTTCTTCCCTCCTCCTCCCCTCCAATACCCTCTTCTCAAAGAACTCCACACTCAAGTTGTCTCTGCATGGTGTATTCTGTCACCCGCCAGCATCATCACTTGTGCCAAATTGATAATAATAAAAGTATCTTTGAATGTGGTATAAAGTAAAAGTAATTTGTTATTTTGGTGGTGGAAGCAGAATGTGGAAGGCTGGGAAGTAGAAGAGGAGAGTAGAATCATGACTTATCAGGCCATGAATGAGTAAATCCATGTCAGCAGGTCATGAATGAATGGGAGCATGAATCAGCAGGTCATGAATAAATGGGAGCATGAGTCAGCAGGTCATGAATAAATGGGAGCATGAGTCAGCAGGTCATGAATGAATGGGAGCATGAGTCAGCAGGCCATGAATGAGCAGCAACATGAGTCAGCAGAAGCCGAGAATCATCAGGAACCCTAGTAAACAGAAGGCAGGAATTGTTACATATGGAAAGAGAAACAGATCCAAGAGTGTATGGTAACTACCTGGCACAGAACAAGCCACAGTATTTTGTACTGGACGTGACGATTTGAGATTATACTGGATTGTGAATGACTTTTTAATTTCTGAATGGCTTTCAAGATCTATGAATCTTTCCAAACTATTGCTTCTCGATTTTCACAGTCTTTTGTGGCTCTTCCTTGACAATAGATTCTAGTGTTAGCTTTTCCCCAGGCCTAACAACCTTCCCTCCATAATTTCATGCAGGTCATGGGCTTCAGAGAAAGCTGAACTCATCTCCAGCTTCAGGGATAAATATAATTCGTCTAAGCTGGGAGCATGCTAACTTTTTCTTAGAGAGCTAAGTAGTAATTTAGTAAGAACATGACAAACTAGCTTACGGTGCAAGATATCCAGACAGGGTTTATGCTTTAAGAGTTCAAAGCGCTTGCGTGGAGATGGACATCAGAAGGCTTCTGGGACACCGCTACGTTCTGCTCTACTGGCCTGGGGGTGGGGCTTACTACACAAGTATCAAATTATGAGTGTATATATGTGCCCTTCATAAATACAACACTTAGCTAAAAAGGTGGGCTGTTTTCTTTTTAAGCAGTGAAATTTCACATGAGTGTGTCCAGAGCCTGAACAATAGTCCTTTTATTACCAAAGGGAGAGAAGCTGGAGAAACTAAGAAACCTATTTGAGAAAAAAAAATTCACCTAACGGTACACAGTAAAGACATGGTTTGCATTCATTAGATCCCATATTAAAATCGAGGCACAGAAAAATGATAGAATTGGCCCATAGATGTGAAGCTAGTAAATGCCCTGGGGGAGGACTCAAACTGGTGTCCTAGTCAGCCTCAAACAAGTGTCCCTCGCTGGGCAGGACGTGAAGGAGGTGGAAACAGCAGCATTCCAGATTGGGTGAGAGAAACACAAATTCAGATTATGAGGCAGAGCTGACTAATCAGAGCTATGCCAGCTCTGGAATAGGCTAAGGAGAGCAGCGTCTTGGGTGGCTGATGAGACCAGCCAATCAGTAACTGAGAAAGGAGGCTCAGTCAATAGACCTGGCCAACCGCGGACTCTCACAGCCAAGCCTGTGACTTCTTGGAGATGTAATCTGACTTCCTAATGGCAAAAGGCCCACTCTGTGGCCCGGGTGGCCCCGGGTGGCGCCAGGGTTCCAGGAGTCAGCTTTGAGACCGTTCCTGCGCCAGCAGTATGTGCTGGGGAGCCTTTGCTCTTAGATCAGCCATGAAGCAACGGTTTGTGTGACTCACTTCGTGAAAATGAGGCGACAATGTCAGGCCTTACTGCTTCTCTGAAATATTTAAATCAATTTTCCAGCTGGTTAAATGCCCCCCTTTGTTTTTAGACAGAGGCTTAGGCTACTTGGGATAGCAGGTCCAAAAACAGTATCAGGTAAAAACAGCCCTCCCCCGACTAATGAGTGGGTTGAAACCAAGGCTGGGGGTCATTTTTAAGACTAGCCTTGCTGAGAGTCACTGGCTGAAACAGCCCTGTTTACTGACAGTCTGGGAACATCCCTAACAAGAGACAAGACAGGACCTCAAAAATGTCAAGAAATCACGTCTCCAGAGCCCTTAAGCCACGTGACATTTCTCTTACGGAAAGAAACTTCAGAGCCCGAGGGATAGTGTATGTGGAGAGTCTCCAGGGCAAAGAAGCCTCCTATAGACTGTGTCCCTAAGCACTTACCCTCTACTCCAGCCTCAATTAATTCCTACTGTGAGCCCCACTCCTGCCCGTTCACACAGCTGTCAGTGTGTAGATACGCTGTTTTGTTTACTATTTCACTGAATCCTGAACCCAGACAAGGATCGCTTGCTGACTGTCTGCTCAGATGAAAGGCCAAGGAAGCAGAAACATGGAATAGATCACAATCCCTGACTTCAGACTCTACTACAGAGCTGCAGTACTGAAAACAGCCTGGTATTGGCATAAAAACAGACAGGAGGACCAATGGAACCAAACAGAAAACTCGGATATTACTCCACACACCTTCAAACACCTGATTTTTGACAAAGAAGCAAAAAAAAAAATATAAAATGGAAAAAAGAAAGCATATTTAACAAATGGTGCTGGAATAACTGGATATCAACATGTAGAAAAATGAATATAGATCCATATCTATTGCCATGCACAAAACTCAAATCCAAATGATCAAAGACCTCAACATAAAGCCAGTCACACTGAACCTCATAGAAGAGAAAGTGGGAAGTACACTTGAATACATTGGCACAGGAGACCACTTCTTAAATATAACCCCAGCAGCACAGACACTGAGAGAAACAATTAATAAATGGGACCTCCTGAAAATGAAAAGCTTCTGTAAAGCAAAGGACATGGTCAACAGGCAAAACGACAGCCTAGAATGGGAAAAGATCTTCACTAACCACACATCAGACAGAGGGCTGATCTCCAAAATATACAAAGAGCTCAAGAAATTGGTCATGAAAAGGACAAATAATTCAATAAAAAATGGAGTACAGACCTAAACAGAGAACTCTCAACAGAGGAATCTAAAATGGCTGAAAGACACTTAAGGAAAAGCTCAACGTCCTTACATCAAAGAAATGCAAATCAAAACACCTCTGAGATTCCATCCTACACCTGAAAGAATGGCCAAGATCAAAAACACTGATGACAACTTATGCTGGAGAGGTTGTGGGGTAAAGGGAACACTTCTGCATTGCTGGTGGGAATGCAAGCTGGTACAACCCCTTTGGATGTCAGTGTGGCGATTTCTCAGAAAATTAGGAAACAACCTTCCTCAATACCCAGTAATACCACTTTGGGGTATATATCCAAAGGATGCTCAATCGTGCCACAAAGACATGTGCTCAACTATGTTCATAGTAGCATCATTTGTCATAGCCAGAAACTGGAAACAACCTAAATGCCCCTTGACTGAAGAATTAATAAGGAAAATGTGGTACATGTACACAATGGAGTACTACACAGCAGAAAAAAATAACAACATCTTGAATTTTGCTGGCAAATGGATGGAGCTAGAAAACAACATTTTGAGTGAGGTAACACAGACACAGAAAGACAATTATCACATGTACTCACTCATAGGTGGTTTATAAACATAAAGCAAAGAAAACCAGCCTACAAATCACAATCCCAGAGAACCTAGACAACAATGAGGACTCTAAGAGAGATACATGGATCTAATCCATATGGAAAGTAGAAAAAGACAAGATCTCCTGAGTAAATTGGGAGCATGGGGATTTTGGGAGAGGGTTGAAGGGGAGGGGAGAGTTGGGGAGGGGAGCAGAGAAAAATGTAGATCACAATAGTGAAGGCGTAAGTCACAAACAATCCCACACCAGTTTGGAATTATGATTAATAGAATGGTTATTTATTTAAAGGGGGAAAACTTACAGATCACCATCCCAGACAACAGCTCTCTGCACAATCAGGAAAGGAGCCTAGTCAACGTCAACGGAAGCAGAGCCAGATGCCAGAGAGAGAGCAGAGGGAAGTGGCCGCTTTTTTAAAGGGAGAGAGACCATGCCCCAGTGGGCTGGTATCTCAGCGGCTATTGACTGAGGGAGCAGAAGGAGCTCCCGCAACACAATAAAAATCAATAAAATAAAAAAAGAAATATGGAATAGAAAGAATGAGACAGGAGGACAGGACAGGCTGTGTGTGTTCTTGGGGTCCTGTCAATAAATGAGGGGGTGAGAAATAGACTGTTTTCTAGAAGTGTCCATCTGGCAGATGCCTAGAACCTTAACCCAGTGCCTCCTCTACCTCACTCCTGCTCCTGGGGAAGCTAAGTGAATGAATCTGTGTCAGTCAGCTTCACGTCACTGTAACAAGGGATGATGAGCTTAGAAAGGAGAAAGGTTTCCTGCAGCTCACACTTTTGGAAGTTTCGGTCGGTGATCAGTTGACCCCATTTCTTGTGGTCAGCACAGTAGAAGAGGGAGCCTGCGAGGCAGCAAAGCTGCCTGTCTTGTGACCAAAAAACCAAAGAGACGGAGACTGGGGTCTTACAAACTCCTTCAGAGTCATGCCCCCAGTGACCGAAAGACTTGTCATTAGGCCCCGCCTTCCATGTTTACCACCTCCCAATAGTGCCACTCTGGGGAATAAGCATTCAGCATGCAGGCCTTTGTAGAACCACATCGGAGTTTATGTTCTCCTACAACTGTCCATTTGGGCAACAGTTGAAATCAGAGGTGGGGCAGGGGCTGGTGGTGCAGCTCTGGGCTCTACACACTTACTGGAACCTTCCTGAATAGCTTTCTGATCTCCAAAGGAACACATCAGGGAAATGGACTCAAAGAGAGCAAGAAATTGGAATCAGTTTACTTCCTCAAACCGAGGTATGGCATATCTCACACTTCCGCATGGAAGGCATTGGAGGAAAGACCAGGAAAGAACAATTGAGGTCCCAATCTGATATGTGTTCAAGTCCTGGCTCTATCACTAAGTAAGTCAGTAACTGCAGGGATCTGAGCCTGCCTCTCAAGAGCCTCAGCTTCCAGAAGTGGACAAAGGGGACAAAAATGCTTATTTTGTAAAACAATCCTATGCAGCGCCCCGATAACCTGGGAAGACCTTGATAAAAGCCTGGAAGTGCACTAACAAGCTGGCGCGTTCTGCACAGGCCAGAATCCACCTCTGAGCTTCAGGCTCTCTGAGGTAGAGCAGCCATTTCGTCTTCAGCAGACCAGACCTCCTGGCACCTCAAGGCCAAAACAAAACTGCCATATAGGGGTTTGCTGTCGTCACTTAGAACCCTGGCAAAGTCATTTCTTGGCTAGAGAGCTGGATATTTAGGAGGCTCAGGACTGGAGGGATAGCTGAGGGGATAAGAGCACTGGCTGCTCTTCCAGAGGACCGGGATCTGATTCCCAGCTGCTCATAGCAGCTCACAGTCTTGTTACTCCAGTTCCAAGGGATCTGAAGCCCCCTTCTGGCCTCCGAGGACACACACACACACACACAGAGACACACACACACACACACACACAAGGCACACAGACATACATGCTGGAAAACACTCACATACATAAATTTAAATAAAATAATTTAGGAGGTAAAAAAATGGCAGTTTATTGACATTGAGATTCAGGTGACAAAATAGTAGAATCATGCAGAAAATATCAGTCTTTGGAGAACTGTCCCAGTCTCTCAACAGATTTTCTGGTGTACTCTGTGTCATGGTCTGAGTTTCCATATTATTGGGGGAAATACGCAGAGTGCTGGAATAAAGAAAGCCAATCTCCATGGAAGGGTGTCCCTAGCGGTGCTATCGACACAAGGCACTGGGAAGCTTACTTACTGCTCCTATTTTAATTATCCTGGACCCCAGAACTCTTCAAATTTCTTCTTCAAAATTACCTGAAATATGACTTCTTCAATCTGGGCCAAGGGAATTACGTATTTAGTCTGAAAATCACTTTTCCCAACGCTCTCTGTCCTGAGGGTCTAAGGATGGATGGGAGCTTCTGCACAGAGCTGTCCAGCACGCACACAGAAGTGTACAAGAACCAGTGTCTGCAAGAGGACTCTTCTTCAGGGAGAGTGTGGCCTGGCCAGCAAAGACCACAGAGGCCAGAGCTCTGGAGTGGAGCGGTTCCTGCCATCATGACCTCAGGCAGGTGCCTCGGGATATAGGGCTCTTGTTTCCTTTCCTTTAAGGTGAGAAGCTTAGATAGGATGTGCTTTGGGCATCTGTGGAAGTGATCCCTGGGGGCTTGAGCAGAGGTCTTTAGACAACAGGGATTTTCTGAGCCTGCCACAGAGTCCCTGGCTTGGCTAGGGGCTCCTGCAGGGCAGGATCACATTGCCCCAGATTCCAAGACTGGCTGCAGCACAGACCTGGGATCGGGTGACAGATCCTTCCAGCCTGGACTGGCTCAACCCTTCTGCTACAGCAGCAGCCATGGGGGCTGGAAAACCAGAGCTAATGCAAGCCAGCTGGAGGCTAGGACAAGATTGATGAGGGACAGGGAGAGGTTTGGCCAAGGTGTGTGTGAGGGGGGTCAGGGGGAGCGGTAAGGAAGGGGAGGGAATAATTAGTCTTGCCTGCTTCCTAGGGGTCCCCATGCCTGGTAAACCTCATTAATTGGGAACCCCCAGTGGGGAATTCCTGCTCATGACCCAGAGAAGGAAGGGCTTGTTAGGAGTTAATTAGGAGCGAAACTGCCAATGGGGAAAGTGTTTAAACTGTTAAGTGGCTGAACACCTGCTTATCTATAAACAACTGATATGTCAATGATCTAGCCTTCAAAGCAGGTCCCCAGTGATAGTGATTGTCAAACTCGATGATCTTGAGGGTCATTCAGTGACTGTGTTATCCATCAGCCTCCAGAACAGTGATCTTGATTGGTCAGCCAAGGATGACAGCCACTGCCCTAAACTTTCACTAGGCCATTAGCATGAGCTTAAAGGCTACATCTGGTAGCAAGCATCAGGTACTACCGCTTCTGGGCTTTCTAAAACCATTTGGCAATGGCTATACAACAGGCACCGTGCTAGGTTCCCAGGGAGCCTTGTCTCTTTTAGTCATTGCTCCAGTGGGTGTCAGGATCCCTTATCTCTAACAGATAATACAAGACAGGAAGAAACGTGTGAGGGCTAGCAAGAGTAGATGGTGACCGAGATTAGTTTTTAATTTCTGACTCCAATTTCTCGACCTTTTAAATGATCCTCAAAACCTCTCCTGTAATTTAGGTGATTAAGATGAGACTTAGTTATGTTTTGGGGGAACAATGCAGTTCAAGATCTTATCCATTATACAGACAGAAAAACCAAGTCCAACAAAGGGGACGCTAACTAGTTCAAAGAGTCCAGGCTGTGGTTCTCATGCCCAGTTCATTTTCAATCAGATAAAGCTATCACCCGAGGGAATGGAAAATGGCCTCCGATGCTGATTATTATTATTGTACTCTGCTCTTCAGAAGGTGACCTGATTTCTGACTCTAGTCATTCCACTGACTCCAAGTGGGACCCATGACAAGGTGTTGAACTTGTGCAGGTATTAGATCCTTCATCTGTCAAATGGAAGTGTTGTTTTCTAGTCTGCTTCTGCCCTGTGAGTGGAGAGAGAATGAGGCAAAGACATTGTTGTGGTCTAGAGGTTGCACCAACTGATAGAGAGAACATTTGGATATAAAAAACCCTTTTCACAACCAATGGTCACCTAAGACTTGATAAAAATATCCCATTTCTCTGAGCTACAGCGCCCCTATCTCTGGATTCAAGGAAACAAAACATACTCTAATGTTCTCCAGGGAGCCGATAAGGTGGTTGACCAGATGGCCCTCTAGGCCTTTCTGTGACACATGGACTTGACCTTAATGGTAAAATGACCCTTACAGTCCTACCCCTCAAACCACAGGCAGCCACTTCTAGAACTTCACTAGTCTAAGAGCCCCACCCAGATGCCCGCCTAGTTCCCTTCCGGCCCTGGTGGAGACAGGAGCCTTCCCCCGCCTCCTGCTCACTCCTCGGCTGCCAGCCCAGCAGCTGTTGCCTCAGATCAGTGTGGACCATCTAATCCCCTCTCCAGAGCCCTGGCCCCCTCCTCAGGCAGTAAATTAAGGAGGATGTAAGAACAGAGGGCACCAACGTCAGCAGAGCGGCATCCAAAACATCCTCCCCCACCCCGCCTGAGTCATAAGGCCCTGAATCGGCCCCTCTGCACTTAAGCTGGGGGAGGAGGAGGCAGGGACAACCAGGCTGGAGAGAAGAAGGAAGCAAGAAACCAGAGACAGGACAGGGCAAAGGCTTACAGAGGAGCCATACTAGACTCTTAATGGTGTTCTAGCTCATTCTCCTTCCTTATAAGTCTGTGAGACCCCAAATCCCTTCACTGGAGTGACACATAGGGTGGTATGCCCAGACATGAGATTGTCGTGCTTGGGGTCTATACACCCATGTATTTCCTGATTCTGTGATACCGATTCTGCATTCAAATCAGGTCAACTATCAAGTATAGGAATTCTAACCCCTGTGTTGAAATGGTGTCACAAGGCCCCAAGAGCATAAACTACATGATTTATGTAAACTATGTAAATTTCTAGCCCTGTGCCTTAAAAACACCATCTAAGGCTCAAGACACAGACACTGATACTCATTCTGAGAACTTCCTGATCTGAATCCAGTCTACCAACAAGCCATGATGGAGAGAGGACTACAAGCAGTTGGTATAGCATCCATAGGTGTGACCTAAATCCAAGAACAATGCGGAGGTGCTGCCTAATTCTCAGAGATGTCACCTGGGTTTCCGGGTACAGCATTATGATAAACCGATAAACCCTTTCCAAACCGAGCATTAGGCTTCTTGCCTCTTTTGTCCACACTCGTCCCAAACTTCAGCTACTAAGTCTGCAATGCCAACATCACCTTTTAGACTTGACTGAGACAGGAGGATGAGACTTGTTCCTCAGAAATAGAGTGGAAATGGTTCATAGTCACAAAATGGATCTACTCGGAGGGAAGGATGAGTAATCCTATATGTAAAAAATAGCAACGTGTAGATTTCTTTAAATACAACACACAGGCTGGGAACTGCCTCATTTCCAACTTCTGTCCGCGTCACTCAGCGAAGGTCCAAACTGATGTTTGTCAGTCTACTTAATCATGGCTGTCAACCTAACCCACAAAAACCCGCAGAGACTTACTCCACACCATGTTCTTATCTCTATGTGTGGGGAAGCACCATCGTTCACACTGTCCATACACACCCTCGAGGCTGTATTAACCTGCTCTTTGTCTCCTCTGCCCACTTCCACCCTACCCAGCTTGTCCCGAAAGCCTGGCAGTTGTGCTTCCAAATCCTGCACTGGGCTGCTAGCTGCTTATTCCACCACCGTCGCCACTCTGAACCAAGTCACAGCCATCTTTTGTTTGGAATGCTCGCAGTGAAAACTCTCTCTCCAAGCTCTTAGTTTTCCACCCTTGACCCCACAGTCCCGCCCCAGCTATTTTCAGTAAGGGAGTGCATGTCTCCAAATGTACACCAAGTCTCACATATCTTCTGCTCAAATTCTTCAAGACTCCCCATCATTCAAAGAAGAAGCCAAGTCCCTGGCAAAGCCTCCAAAACTGTATGCAGGCTTGTTTCACTAACACTTGGCCTCCTCTTCTCAATGCAGGGCTCCAGGTATGCCAGCTCGCTGTGTGTAGAACATTGCAAACACCATCCTGCCTTACAGCCTTTGCTGTCATGATTTCCTCAGCCTGGAATGTTCTTCTGCCAGATAGCTACCTTCCCAATTCCTCAACACCTTTGAGTCTTCCCTCAATTCTCACCTTTTCAAGACAGAGATGATGACTTATACCCAGAATTCAGGCATTCACAGGTAGAAGCAGGAAAATGATAGTCTATCCCAAAAGCGATAAAAACAATACCCACTCAAGATCAAATGGCAATAAGGAAATGCAAAATAAAACCGCCATAGGGTTCTATTCCATATCTCTAGAGTAGCTTGAATTGCTTTAAGTTGGCATAAATATTTCCCACCATCGCTTCCAGAGGGAATGTGGACGGACATTTTGGAAAACCGTCTTGCAGTGTCTTGGAAAATAAACAGAGTTCTCATAGGACCCAGAAAGTTCTCACTTAGGTTTCTCCTCAAGAGACTTGAAAATTCATGCTCACACAACAATCTGCTCACAAAAGCCATGGCAATTATGTTCATCACAGTCTAAGAGAGTGCCTGTAGTTGGGGAATGGATGGTTATGAGCTACATCCTTACCATATGAGCATCCGTCATGAGAAGCCTACCCATGCATACTACTGTTTGTATGGAAAAACATTATGCTAAGCAAAAAAAGAAAGATACAAGATATTATATATTATATGGTGCAACTTTTATAAAATCTCCTGAGTAGGTAAATTGAGTCAATTCAGGGGAGAGGAAGTTCTGATGCTTGTATAATTCTGTGATTAATTAAAATTAATTAAAAAACCCTACAGATTGTTGACTTTAAAAGTCAACAGATTGGCTCATAATTGCCTACTAATTGACTCCAAATTCTGTGCAGCAGAAGTTTGGGTGGGCTTGTCTAGGCTCTCATTCTCCTAAGACTGAAATCAAAGAGCCAGCGAGAGGACTGTTAGGAGGCGCTCTCTAAGAAGATTCTTCCAACTCAATCTGTTGGCAGAACCCAGTCCTTTGATGACGAGGCTGAGAGTCCCCATTCCTCGCGTGTTGCCTCTTCTCCACTTTGAAGTTCTCTGTACCCATCTTCAGACCTGAAAAGGCTCACTGTATCCTTCTTATGCTTCGGATTTCCCAGACTTCCCCGTCTGCAACCCAAGCAGTCACACACCACTAGAGTTCGGATCTGCAATGCACCCACAAAAGGCCTATATGTGGAAGGCTTGCTCTGCAGGATGGCTGGGAAGTTCTGGGATGTTCAGGAGATGGGAGTTAGTAGAAGAAAGTTGGGCTATCAGAATCATGCCATGAAAGAGATACTGGAACTCTGAACTTTATGCTTCCTGGCTGCAATGAGAACCACCTTTTCTAGGATGTAAGTGAGCCTCACCACAAAGCTGAGCCCTCTGAAACCATGGCTGGAATAAAGCTTTCTTAGAACCAAAGATTTCTTTAACTGGTCTCAAGTGTGTTGTCACAGTGACAGAAACCTAACACAGACTCCATGACATGATCTTGCTTCTTTAAGGCCAGACCATTATCCTGGCAGACCTGGGGATAACGTGGTCTTTCAGGAAGGATGGCCATGAGAACCTGTTCCAGCCACATCTATGAGTTCCGTTAATAAACACACACACACACACACACACACACACACACACACACGAGAGAGAGACAGAGAGACAGAGAGACAGAGAGACAGAGAGACAGAAACAGAGAGAGAGTCAGAGAGAGAGAAAGAGAGAGTGAGAGAGAGAGGGACAGAGACAGAGAGAGAGTCAGAGAGAGAGAGAGAGAGAGAGAGAGAGAGAGAGAGAGTCGTCTCTGGGCAGTCCTTGAGCTGGGTGTTCACACTGAATACTCATTGAACACTTGCTGTAGTGTCCGTCCTGTGAGAAAGCAGAACTGCCCATATAGCCCAGAAGCTCCAGAGACTCATTACCAAGGAAGGTGCGGTGGGAAGAATGCATGGTAGAATGCACTGTAGGCAAGGCCTTTCCTGAAGTGGGCCTGACCTACTAGATGGAGAGGCCATGGGGACTCAGGAGGAAACAAAACGACACTCCGGCTCATGGTAGTCACGGGAGCTGACTGCATGAGATGTACTCAAGTGTGCAAGCAGTTTTGGAAGACACAACTCCACAACATGGGGAATGGAGATGAACATTCATAAGAGCGGATGGGGTATTTGAGGTTAAAATATATTTTTAAACTGTAAACAGTATCAATGAAGAAGAAAAATGAGGTGGGGTGGGGGGAATGCGGGATTGTATGAGGACAGTAGCCAGCAGGAACGGTGGTCTCTGATGGCCACATTCATTAGATACGTGTCTACTGAAGGACCACGGTGCTCTGTAAAATGGCCCTTCGTGCCGTCTGCATCCTGGTGTAATGTAATCTCTTCCCTCCTGACAGTCTGCAGCAATGGGGCACCACACCCAAAGATTTCAGGGGCTCTCTGCCTCTGGCATGCTATCTTAGTTCACTTACTCTAAAGAGAAGCCAGCAGCCATGTTGTGAGCCGCCCCCCAGGACAAGAAACCGATGCTCCCAACCAGGAGTCACAGGAGTCAGATGGACATGGCTCCTCCCACAGCCAGGCCTGGAGATGACCCCCACCCCAGCCAGCACCTCCACCTGTGGCCTGGAAGAGGCCGTGTGTCCTGCCACAGCCCCGCTGCTGCTCCTGGAACTTCACCGTAGAAAACATGAAACATTTGCTGCTTTAAACCGGTAAATATGGGGTAGTTCCACACGCAGCATAGATGGCCGACATAGTAAAGGCAGTGCAAAGGCTGCTATCATAACACGTGCGGAAAGTCAGAGGCAGGATGCGCGTCTGAAGCTGAGGAAAGAGGGCTTCGCATTTTCATTTATTTTGTGTTTGTGGGTGCAGGGTGCAGGTATGCATGTGCCATGGCGTGTATGTGGAGAAGACAGTCTGTGACTCTTCCACCGTGTCCTGGAACAGGAACTCAGGTGGCCACGCATGGCAAAAGGCACCTTAGCTTTGAGTCCTCCTTGCCAATAGAGAGCTTCTGAGGAGAGATGGGCTAACAAGTTCATCCTGCGCCCACCGTCCCTAAAGGGCTCTGTGAGTCTCTCATTGCTTCTCTTCTCGGACGCTGACAAGGATGGGGCGGAGTCTGGGGGAAGTGGCAGGATGGGTCAGGACTGTCCAAGAGCTCAGAACTCTTCTGAGGAAGACCTGCTTCTCCTTAGGCCCAAAGCACACAGCTCTGTCCCCCAAGAAGCACTTGAGATGAGGTAGAAGCTGAAGTGGTGGCTCAGGGAGTGGGAGAGGTCATTTTCTGAGCTGGAGCGACTGTTGTCTTCTCTTCTGGAGGGCATGATGGTTGGTCCTGATTACCAACTTGATGGGATTTAGAACCACATAGGAACACCTCTGGGCGTGTCTGTGTCAGAAAGGTTTGGGAGGGAAGAGCCACCCTAAATGTGAGTGGCCAGAGATGAGTAAAAAGGAGATAATGAACTGAGCACCAGCCCCCCCCTCCCCTCCACCCCTTCTCTCTCTGTTTCTCTGTTTTGTGCTGCAGGTGCAATGTGACCAGCTGCCCCACACTCCTGGCACCATGTCTGCTTCTCCGTGATGGACTATACGCCCAGCCTGAGCCACCATACAAAAACAAACCAACCGTCCTTCAGTTGTTCTCGGTGCGTGTTTTGTCATAGCAGTGAGAATCATTTCCAATACGGATCCCAACAGGCACGCCCTAGGCTCTTAATGTTCGAGAAAGAGAATGGGTAGCAAGGGACAATTGTGAGCTGGGACTCAGCCCAGAGTTCTCTCCACAGCTGAGGTGTGTCTGCCCCATTTAATCACGTGGCCCTGTGTCACAAGGGGCCTGCACACACGCAGCCATGGACAGGAGCAAGTCATGGAGAGAAGCTGAAGGGAAGCAGCAGGACGCTGCACAGTGTCCAGGGTGCTGAGACGCAGCGGGAAGTTGGTCAGTGGGTCAGGCAGCTGGTCACCCGAGCAGGAGAGTGACAGGTGGGCAGAGCTGTCAGGGGTGACCAGCCGGCTCCCACCTGCCGGAGCTGTCCGTCAGCACCACTACTCGCCATGAAGCGGACCACCAGCAGGCCAGGCCCAGAGAAGCACCCTTCCAGAGGACGTGCAAAGCGGTAGAGACCCCTCCCCGGCCAACCCCAAGTCCTGGCCCAGACTTGAACTCCACACCATCCCTTCTTACTGTTCCCCCACACCGGAAATAAAGCTGCCTTGACTTAGGGGGGAACTGAGTAATAAGATGGGGTCCTCACCACTCGCCCGTCTTTACTGTCGACATCAGCCTGCCTACAAGGAACAGCAGAACGGCCTCGAGCTGGATTTGGCGAAATGGTTTCCCACGTTGGGTGCTCAACACTGCAGAAATCTCTGTGTGGTGACACACCTGTAATTTCAGCTTCTCAGATGGAGTTTCAAGGATCGAAGTTCAAGATCATCCTCAGCTCAGTGTCTAGCCTAGTATACATGAGAGACTGCCTCAAAAAGGGAAAACAGATTCTCAAAAGTCATGTAAAAGAAATCTCATTTTTCAGATGAGGAAATGTGGTGTTTATCCTGGTTTTCCCCAACCCCTAACACAAAGATCCTGGAATCCATCCCATCTGGCTACAGAATTTGAATAAAAGGTGATGTGTGTCTTGCCTAAGTATAGCATAAAGGAGTAGATAAACATGGGTTCGGGGGGGGGGGGCAGACTTTATCAGACAGAGAAAGGACCCCAGCTCTTGACAGCTGAGCAACAGCAAAGCAAGGAATGGAGATCAGTGGAGGCTTGGCCAGACTCGGGTAGGACTGCTATCCTAACTTGGAGAACCAACTTCAGGACTGGGACAAAGGATGGAGATAGGAGGAGGGAGCATTGTGGTGGAGTAGTGGGGATGCTTCGAGACAGGCTTGGGGGCAGGGTCAGGGGCCGGCTGAGTCGGATTGCTGTGTGGGGCTAGGGATCGGGGCGCAGGGCACACGCCGAGGGGGGAGGAGCTGGGGCTGCGGTGATGGGCGGCGCGTGGCCGGCCGCCCCCAGCTGTGGCGTTGCTCAGGCCGGGCTTAGCGGGGCGGGCCAGGGATTAGGGGCAGTGGCCGCACCTGGCGGGGCGGCAGCAGGGCTAATGCTGTGTGACCGCGGCTGCCCCGCCCGACAACTGGTTCCCTCCCGCCGTGCAGGGCTGTGGGCTCGTTAGCCCTCGCCGGCGTGTGCGCGGGTGTGTGTGGCGGGCGGCGGGCGCACGTGTGCCACGGAGGCCCTGCGGCTGTCGCTGACGGCCACCGGCTGCGCGAGCCTGAGGATCCCTGCAGTTCTGCTGCTGGAGTAGCCATCTGAAGGGTCTCACCGTGTGGGACATTAAGGGTTAACTGCAGGTCACTTGATGTGTCCCCATATTGTGTAAAAGTCATTTTGGGTCTGAGACTTGGGAGGGTGGTGATTTGGTAGGAGAGGACGGGGCTGTATATCACTGTGTGTGGATCCATCTTGTGCCATTTCTAGAACCTTACTTAGCTCATTTTGTCTGCGCAAGACTCTTGAAGACACCTCCATATACTAAGTGTTTGTTTACTGGTATTGGAAAGAATTGGCACCCTCTTAGGGCCCTGCTGCCCAAGTTCTCCCTGTAGATAGAGCTTTTGGGGGTGCAGGTATCTGGAAAAACTACTTTACACAGAGGTCTGGGTCATAAACCCTGCAGGCCCCAAATCCATGGTGTTAAGACAGAGAGGGTACAGGAGTGCAGCCCTGCCTCCCCTATCTCTGATCAAACTAGGGTCTGTCCTGCCAACTTCTCCAGGACTCCCCAGCTCAAAAACCCCAGATATGCTGTTCCTGTTGATTACAGGAGTAATTGGACCTAACACTGCCTCTCTGAGAGCTGGAAGCTTGTATCTGGTGCCATGGACATACCCTGAGGCCCTTGTGCTTGTATTTCCCTCTTCCTGGGAGGAGCTTCCTCCGGTTCCCACAGCTTAGGAGTCACCCACACTGAGAAGCTTTTTCAAAGTAACCCACTTCATCCCAGACTTCCTTCTCTTAGTAAAACCTTAGACTGTACCTGGCCTGGCCTATTTCGATGTTGTCTCTACCCTCGGGAGCTAGATGCTGACCCCTGAGAACAGCAAGTACATGTTGGCAGAGCCATGCATCTGGTCCCTTCCACCATCTCCTAAAGGTACAGAAAGGAAGGTTCAGCAGGTTCTAACTCTACTACTGAGAACAGGCCCCCTCTCTTCCAGCGAGGCCCCCAGCTGTCAGGAGCATCCCTGCCCCCACAACCGTACTCCCCAAGCAGTGAGGAACTAGGATGGGTTGTCCTTACCCGCCCTCCGGCCTCATCCTGGCCAGTCCCTGACCATGCCCTGGGGATGCCAGCGCCCACAGCAGGTGCCTGGACACGCTTGGGTTAGAGAGAGTCTAGGCAGAGCGGGTCAGCCTCTGGCAAAGAACAGAGCTCACCGTCACTAACCCCAGCCTGTTCCTCAGATTTGCCAGCAAGCCCACAGCCATGCGCTGGGTGCTTATTGCCTGTCTTTGTTTTGGTTTTGCGTATTTGTCCATTTCGTTCTCACTGTGTTTTCGTTACCAAGGTGCCGTGTCACGTTGTAACACATGTAGGTAACGCATGTTGACCACATGGCTCCGTCTCCCCGCTCTCCCCTTTCTCACCCCCACCTTCCTTGTTTCCTCTGTTCCCCCACCCCAGACAGTTCCTTTTTACTTTCATGTCCTGTATGCACGCATGATTTCCTACAGCTAATAAAAGGAACCACAAATGAGGAGGCCATACAAGGTGTGTTTTTCTGAGACTGACACAATTCGCTCAATATGTTTATCCCCAGATCTCTTCATTGTCCTTCCAAGGATATAACTTCTTTTAACTAGAAGATGACTGGAAGATTCCGGCAGGTGTATATGCGGCACTCTGCGCTAGTCTTCTGTTGATGGAGACCCCTGGATGGGTTCTGCACCTCTGCAGTACGAATGTTGGCATTTCACAGGATTGCCGTTGCTTAGCGAGTGGATGCTGGAGGGCGATGAGGCAGGAGGCATAGAGAGCTTCGCCTCACTGTCCAAGACCACGCCGATGGTCAGCGGCAAAGCCAGGATTCACGTCCCATCTTTCAAGGCTGTGTGGACTCCAGGTGCTATTCTCCTCGCCTTAGGTGATACCTCTGTCATCCAGTAATAGCTCACATCAAAGACAGAGCCAGGAATGAGCAAGCACTGCCCTTCCCTGTCAGTTGTCCCAGTGAAAGCATAGGAATGATGTCATCTTGGCTCTCAGGGAAACAGCACAGTGGCCAGACAGATTGGCCAAGTGTGGGAGGTCGGGTCTCGCATCTATCCGCCTTCTTTATTGCTGCCAAATACTTCTCTTTCTGCCTCAGTTGCCCCATCTATAAAGTGGGCATAGTAATAATAAACCAGCTGTGTTCAGCGAGTTAACTTGGGAAGTGCTCCTGAGTTCGCTGTGAGTTATTGCTCGGCTATTCCCCTCTGGAAAGGTAAATGGGCCCTCTCCCACTCAGCCGCTTCCTGGGCCTCAGCACATGCCTGGACCACAGCAGGGCCATCTGTTTTGTTTTTCCCCTCCAGAAAATGTGGCTCATAACACCCAAAGGCCGGGATTATGGGGACTGGTGCATGGCATAGGCCCAAGGGTAGCATCCATGCTGGCGTCAGGGGAGACTCGGTAGTGTGGTTAGAGCAGAGAGAGAAAGGCCCACACTAGCAGGTGTCCTGGCCTCTGACGACCTCTCTCACCTCTTCCTAGGCTCCTTGCAGGCTGAGGTTCTGCAGGAACAGCCTCTGGTGACAATGACACACAGAGCAGGTTGGCGGGCACCCATGCAGTCCTGTGGCTAACTCTTCATTTCAGACAAAGTACAGTGCTGTCTGTCCTCCGTCCCTACAGTCGCGCCTAGTACTGAGGAGCCGCTCAGTACATAACAGTTGAAGGAGGAGTTGGCCAACCAGTAGGGGTTTGGGAGTGGAATGAGACCATTTTGATAAACACGTTGTGGAAAGTGGGAATGTGTGTGAAAACTGGAGATCCCCGTGAACCTGAAACTCTAAGCCTCCAGACTGGCAGCCTGCTACATCTACAGTTTGAAACGGCTGGTCTACTCAGTCTCTTTTTTTTGTGTGTCCATAGAATCAGTAGCAGAGCCTGGGTCTCCATTCCAGGGCTTCATTCCAATCTTGGGGTGAGATCTGTCTTTGTCCTGTGCCTATGGCCCACCATCCTGCTCCAGGCATCTCCCAGCAGCCTCTGCTCTAAGTCTGAGGCAGGCAGGAGCCAGGCCCTTCCTACTGGTTCCAGGATGGGCTCAGTTCCTAACAGTTGTCACCCATTGCCCAAGACCTCTCTTGAAACCACAATACCCCAAAGGGGTGGGAATACCCCAGTAGTGAGAGATTAGCAAAACCAGCCAGATGGGTGAAGAACAGGGGGCATAAGTGTGGTCACTTAGAGCCTAGGCAGGGGGGGGCCCTTGGAGTACCCCACAACATAGGCCCCACAGCATTTGGGGGGCATTTATGGGCCTTCCTATAAACTTCTGAGAGGGTAACTTTATCCTGCTTCTTTCGGCCAAGTATCCTCCTCCAGCAGCTGGTCACAAAGCTGGTTAATCTCCCAGAGTGCTCAGCTTAAAACCCATGACTCACAGCACAGCCAGTTGGGGGAAGGGGACAGCCGCCTCCAAACGTGGCGCCCAGAGTCAGCTGTTCTGGGGCCTTCTCTGGTTTCTCTAGCTCAGGCCTGGGGCTGGGGCCTCATCTTCCTTCCTGGAGTCCAGAGCTTCACTGGTCCCTAGATACCAGCCATGAGAGGTCAGCACTCTGGGAGGAAGGCCAGTTACAGGGCCTTGACTTTGGCCAAGCTCACAGACATGATTCTAAGTGCAGCTCTGGGAGAGAGTGAGTTGACCCTGACACCAGGGTCCCTGCCTCACCTGTACAGACTCAGAGAAATTCCTTCTGTTCACGACGCTCTCACTGAGGACCCACCATTTCTTGTCATGTAACAGGACACATAGAGAACGGCTGGAGTGAGCGAGCTCAGAACATCACACATGCTGAGTGGCCTCCAGCTTGACATCAGCAGAATGAATGGGAGGAGAGAAAAGTTCAGGTTGGGTGTTGGTTATGCAGTCAAGGAGACGTGGGTTCAAGTCCTAATCCTGTCACTTGCTGGATAAATAGCTTCTTGGAACCTCAGTTTCCCTGTATAATCGGAGTAGTAATTGTTAGTGTTTTACTGAACCGACAAGATTTCTGCTTTGTTGGCTTAGTAAGTGGGGGCTACAGATATTGTTAGTGGTGTCAGCATCACTCACTGTTGCTCAGAAGATGGGAGAAGCTGACAGACTGGCAGGTGACTGCTCGCGTGGTAGGGAAAATAACCAAGAAACGGCTTTGGCAGACTTGTGATAGAGAACCCTCTGGTAGCTGTTCTGATCACCAGTCATGAGTTAAAGGTGCTGCTGCAGCCGAAGGGTTCTTAGCATCTTTCCCTTTCCTTGAAAAGTCCCCCAAACACCCAAATAGCTTAATAACATTATAAATGCGGGTGAGGCATTATGTCCGGCCATCTCTAGCCATTGCAGCGAGCCCAGGGTACATGAACTGCTACCTCCGTGGGGTCACATACTTACTCTAACCAGCCCCATTCTTTGCTCCACCTTGCAAAATGTGGCCATTTCTCCAAGTCTTTACTCTCAATTTGGCCAGGTATCCATGGGGTATGTTTTTTGACTTGTCTTATTGCTGAGTAAAATCAAATTAAGGAAGGGTTTACTGGGGCTCACATTTCAAGGGTACAATCATGGTGTGGAAGTCATGGCTACAGAGATGAAGAGGCAGCGAGCCACACTGCATCCACAGTCAGGAAACAGAATGGGGTCAGCAAGGCCTAATGAAGAGGAGCCAACTCAAATGCATCTCTGTGGAGAATTCCCCACTCCTCTCCTTCCCAAGCAGCCAGGAGACTCATGATGCAAGTTCTCCGGGTCTGTTCTGAATGGCTCCCGCGGCGGGTGCTGTGGCCATTCTTATGTGAGATGGCAAAGTAACGGCAAGCATTTCTAACTAGTTTGCTTAGGGGTATTGAGATGGCTTTGTTTGATTACTTGATTGGTTTTTTGAGACAGAATCCCTCTGAAGCGCGCTGACCACCTGGAACTCAATGTGTAGACTGGGTTGGTCTTGAACTCACAGGGAATCCACTTGTCTCTGCCTCCTGAATACCAGGATTAAAGACATATGCCACCGAGCCTGACTATACTGAAGTCTTACGGGAGGCCTTTCTTCAGTGAAAATCACTCTCCTACAAAAATGGTACGTTTTTCCTTTCACCTAAAGGGTAAGGTGTGTGTGTGTGTGTGTGTGTGTGTGTGTGTGTGTGTGTATGCATGTGTGCATGTGCACACATTTGCACATACATGTGTTAGTGCAGAGACCAGAGGTCGCATTGGGTTTTTCTTTAATCATTTTCCCCTTTAAAAACAGGTCTTTTATTCTTATGGTCGGCCTTTTAAGATGGGTTCTGAGGATAAAACTCAGGTCTTCGTGCTTGGTGACAAGTACTTCAGCAACTGAGCCATCACATCTAGTGTGAGCATGGGGCTTAAGGAGACTAATTGTGAGACAGACCAGAGGGCTCAGTACTCCTATATTTGGCTAGAGACTAAGCGCTTTTAAGTACTGTTGAGACTATTAATTGCGTATTAAGTCTACATTCTAAGCAAATCATGCCTGGTACTGAAAGCCTAGCCAGTTCTCCAGGGCTAAGGAAGTCATGGGTCTGGGAAGAGAATAAAAATTACCACTTTACTAAACCAGCATAATCCCTATCTATATATTCTAAATATACTTCCTTATACACACAGATACGTATAATCCCGATCCATCATCAAGGAAACTATTCTTTGCAATAAACAGAGACCATTACAGAAAACAACAACCAATCAAAATGCAGAGGTGTGAAGCCCGGTTCTAATGGATACATCTACAAAACAACCAACTCTCAGACAAAGGGCTCAGGGAACACTGCAGAAGAGATGGAAAGATTGTAAGAGCCAGGATCAGGTAATTTGCTACGAGATGGTGTATCCTAGTAACGTCAGAAGCTGCCTCCGTCGAGTCTCACCAGTTTGATGGTCTAAATGCAAACTGAGCAAGGACAACAGCAAGAGCCATGCCAAAGTGGACAGAGGAGAAACCACAAGCCCTCGACCATGCATAAAGGATTACAGCAACTGAGGCATGCTGAGATTGGGAGGAATAGCCTTCTCCAGGAAAGAGCACAGCAATTGGCTGTCCCTTACCAAATGGTCAGTCCAGAAAGCATTCATATGGGCAACATACAGACCAAGAAGGTTATATTTGGGAATATATCTCAAAAACAAAAGAAATAATACTGGGTTTGTTTTTGATGCTTTGTTTGGTGTGTGAGTGAACAAGTAAAACCATTGGGAATAAGTTATTTGGCCTTTTGGATGAACAGACCCTTCTCTTACACACGTCTGCTTTAAGGAGTCCCTTCTTCAGCAACGGTTAGATTGCCCTGAAGGCAGTTACCCTTTCCCTTGCAGTCTCAGCAGTCAGATCCAGGGCTTCAAACATGCTAGGTGATCACTCTACCACTGAGCTACACTCCCGGGCCCTGAGTCAGTTTTGAGCATTCTATAATCAAGCTGAGGAAACTCTAATCCAGTTACAAAGACCACTACAACCGTGACTTCTGCTGAAGCCACAACTGACACCTTGGGAGACCTTGCTGTGGCCATAACTACTCCAGAAAACTTACATTCACTTTGGAAGGATCCATTCCAGACAAGAAAAGCCTTGGAGACTTTAAATGACTTGACTCACTGAAGTAACTATTCTCGCTGACTGAGGAAGCAGGAAGTGTCTCCCGGATGCCTCAGGAAGGAGTCTACGGTGGTGCAATGAGAGAGGCCTGTGATTGGTGGACCTGTAGGTCATGTGGCTGTGACAGCATATCATTTGCTGTCCTAAATCTTTATAAGGCCATTTCTCAGTCTTTGGGGGCTCTCCCTGCATACGCTCCCTCGCTGGGACATCACTAGGCCAATAAGAGCTCTTCTGAATGATTCTTTGCTTATTTGTGTTCTTTCTCAAGGCCATAGGGGGATGAGAAAGTAACGGAAAACAGGCAAATTGTTGGGCTTCCAGCCTGGGTCATCTGGCAGAAGCAGGTGGGATGTAGCTGGAGAGTAATTCCCGAGACTTGAAGGCTCCTGGAGTCCCAAGTTGTACACCTTCAGCACCCTCAGAAACCGGAAAGTGGGTGGCGAGTCCCCAGGAAGGATTGATGCAACCATGCAAATACAAAGAGCGTGAGGAGCATTTAGTAAGACTAAAGCAAGTGCCACAAAGAACACCAACCACTAGAACGCCCTAGAGCTTCTGAGAGTTGGGAGTCAAGGGTCCCAACACCCAAAGGTCAGGAGCTACAACATTAGCTGTCCAGGCTAAGCCGCTCACTGAACAGGCCCAGAGCTTGCTCCAACCTAGGCACCAACAGCAATAGCCTCTGCCTTTGAGAGCTTGGACTCTTAGTGCTCAGAGTCTAGAATCATAAACTTCTGAGGTTTAAAAGTTGATCCTGGAAGCCTCTGGGCCCTAGGTGAGGTCAGGGCTGTCAACAACGAGTAAGTTTGTCCCTTGCCTTTTCATGGTTTCCATCTATACAGAGTCAAAGGGCCCCCGTCTATGATACCTGGAGATCTTACCATGTCTCACCTGAGATTTGATGGATATAGTAGCAGATATTTTAGATGGGAAATGCATACAAATGAGTAAAAATAGACCAAATGACTGAGTAAGAAGATAGACTCAAAGGTGGCATTTCCAGAAATGTCCAACAAGTATTTATGAATACTTTCTGTGGCCACAGGTAAGAAAGGCCAGCATGGGGAGTCTCAGCTCTTATGCTCAAGGCTGTACAGAGAACAAAAGAAAACTGACAGTTAACCTTCAAAAGCAGATCATGGCAAGGGGTCAAGGAACAGAAGTGTAGGCGAGAGATGCCACGGAATATCCAAGATCTCGTGGAAGAAACCAGAGTGGAAGGAGCAACCTTTCAAATGGCGCCCTCCATGTGATCCCTGACTTCAGAAACTAGAGCGGTGCCTGCCTTCCTCGTCTTTCCCTTCTCCATGGAGACTGAGGACTCAGCACACCCAAACCTGAGAACCAGGGGAAGGGAAGGCAGCCTCCACGGAAGTCATTTCCGCATTTTGATCTAACAGGAGACTGGGCATTGTAATTTCTGAATATCTGTATTCATTTTCCCTTGCTGGATGACATGACTGCTTTAAAACGAACAACAACCTGGAATGGCATCTCAGTTCATGATTCGGTGTGTTGAGTGCATGGCCTGTGGCGTGGCTGTGGCGTGGCTGTGATGTGGCTGTGGCGTGGCTGTGGCTGTGGCATGTCTGGGTCCTCTGGTAAGGCTGGCAATAGGATGAAGTCAGTTCTTCAGCTAGATGGGCTGGGTGGGCCGAGTTCTCTCCTGGAAGCTCCAGAGAAAATCTACTTCCAGACTCCGAGGTTACCGCCAGAACCGTGTCTTCATGGCTTTATGACAAAGGAAGTCTTGACTGGGATCATGCCCAACTGCAAAGGCCTCTCTCTACTTCCTCTGTCTCTCCTCTTCCTCCATCCGCCCCTCCTTTCTTTCCTTCTTTTTTATTTGCTTCATGGAATTTGAGTTCAACTCAAGATCCAATGTCTTTTCAGAGTGACCGTCCAGTAGTCATTCTTGCTGACTGCAATGACTGTCATGGCTCTTTCCCATGAGCATGGACTTCACCTGCTATGGGGGTCAGGAAGTGTTCTCCCATCTTCCTTTCTCCCTAGGATGTGGGTGGCTTAACAGAAAAGGGAAGTCTCATTCCATTTGAGGAAAAGGATGCGGCTTCCTGAGAGAACAATGAGCAAGTGTAGCATCTGGGACAACAAGCAAGGCTGCTAGCTCCATTATGCTTTTCCTCCTGAGAGCCACGGGAGGAGAGCGTGATCAGAGATAGGTCGGTGGGAGCCATGTTTAACAGACATCTCCCTGGATCCTACAGAGTTGCTAACAGTTGAACTTAGTTTAGTTAAATGCAGATTCCTCATTGTCAAAGGTCTGGGACACGGGAGGTGGCGGGCAGTGTCGAACCCTTCCCCTCCTCTCTTACCTGGCAGAGAATATTAGTTGGTAGCTGTAACTATTCTACAAATCTCTGTGTGAATTAAATACTCGGAACCCACAGACTGAAGGCTCCTCAGCCTCTGCAGCATTGTATGGAGTGGGGGACGGGGACAGACTGCAGAGCAGCGAGCAGACAGGCAACACCTAAGAAATGGCACGTGTCCCCACCTGCTGTCCTTACCCTTCCGTGTGTTCGCTTGCTTCACACCCACAAGAGCTCTTGGAAAAGCATTGACCCAAAGCTCCACTTCTCCGATGTGGATGCTCAAAAACGCTGAGGGGTCAGAGTCATAGCTGATGTCAGAGTCCCGAGCACAGCCTAGGCTACACAGAGCCAACAGGTTCAACCGGGTCACTGCTCCATTCAGTGCCTTTTCATTGCCACCTTCCCCAAGGATTATCCCAGAGTCTCCCCTTCACGTGTTAATGTAGCTTGCCCTGCTGTGATGAGAATAAAGTCAGCTAAAAGAAATCCATTCCTTTCTTATGTTATGTGCTCTGGTGTTTGTGTGACAGCCTGACAATGCTGGACTCAGAATCTCTCCCCCACCACACTCCAGATCTTGAAGACACTGCTAAGATACAGCTTCTGTCACATCACCTAAGCTAAGAAGGGTTAGTTTCTTGCTGCTGGGTAAAAGAAATTACCATAAACGTAGTGGCTTCAAATAAGATGCATTTATTGTCTTATGATACTGGAATTCAGAAGCCTCAATTGTTGTTTTTGTTCTTTGTTTGTTTTTAGAGAGAATCTCTTGTAGTCCAGTTTAGACTTGAACTCACTATGTAGCTAGCAAGGATAGCCTTAAACTCCTGATCCCCCTGCCTCTACCTCCCAAGTGCTAGAATTTTAGGTGTACACCACCATGCCAGCTCTATGCAGTGCTAGGAAACAAACCTAGAGCTTCTCAAATGCCAGGCAAGCACTGTACCAACTAAGCTATGCCCTTCAAGTGGGTCCTGTGGGACAAGATCCAGGTGCTGACAGATCATCAGTCGCTACAAAGGCTCCACAGGAGAGCTTGTCCCTGGCCTTTTCTGGCTTCTAGAAACTGTCTGCACTATTTGGCTTATGGCTTAAAGCAAAGCATCCCAACATTTGCTTTTACAACTGTGTCTTCAGCTCTGATCAATGGTCCTGTCCCCCTCCCCCTTTATAAGGACGGACTCTCTTGACTACACTGGGTCCTATAATTTATGTGAATTTTCCCGCTTCATTCTTAATTACATTCTCAAACTTCCTTTTGCAACATAAGATAATCTCTTCATTGGTTCTGAGGATTCAGATATGAGCATTTTGGGGGGAAAGTCACTAATTTGTCTAACACACATAGATAGCTACTCCACCTGTATCCCAATCACTAAGAAGACAGAAGAGAAAACAGCTGCTGTCTCTTGAAGTCATAACCGAGAAGATACACACAAAATGCTTCCACTTGTTCTCTTCCAGCCAGGACTTAGCCATACGGCCACATCTAGCTGCAAGGGAATCTGGGAAATGTAGCTAACTCCTAATACACCTCGCTACAAAGAACCACATGCATTCTTATACTGAAGCCCTAACATCCATTCTTATATTGAAGCAGGGACACTGAGGAAGTAATTAAGGTTCACCGGGGTTATAAAAGTGTCCTCATAAGGACAGAGACAAGGGGATGTGCATACACAGAGAAAGGCCATGTGGGGACACATAGAAGGCAGCTGTCTGCAAGCCAGGAAAGAAACCTCAGGAGAAAAAGCACCCTGCCAACATCTCACTGGCTCCCAGCCTCCAGAAGGGCTGTTTAAGCTGCACGATCTTCGGCATCATGTTATGAGTCCCAACCTGACTAATACACACTGCTCTCAAACAAAATTTATATTGTCATATAAAAATAAAACAAAATGTGAATGTCGAGGAACAGCCCTTGGTCTTTGCCATGTCTCTAACAACAACAGAAACATGAGTGGGTAATACAAGCTGGGTGGGCGGGACTGAGCCAGGCTGTGGGGATTCCCGCCTGAGGAAGGTGCTGGTGAGGGTGAGCCTCTGTGACTGGGTTAGAAGACTGAACAAAACAGTCCCAGTGTGATAGGGAAAGCCACTCTGGAGTCCCGGAAAACTGTGCGCCTCTCCCTGCTTGCTGACTTGCGTTTCACTCACATCGTAATTCCTTACACATGAGGAAACTGAAGAACGGATCCTGGGTGCTAGAAATCAGGGATCGGGGTGTTCAAGAAGCTTCTGTCACGTGCCATCTGGACTGAGTCATCAAGGACAAGTGACAAGGAGACGAGCCTCCCTGGAGGAAGGGAAGGAAGGAAAGTTGCGACTGTGTGAGCTATCCTGTCAGAGGGACGTGTGGTGCTTCTTAGGGGCAGGTGCATTCAACCAAGGGATCAGAGAGCAAGCAGGGGCGCATTGGGAAGGCTTTGAATGCCGTGCCAGGACACTATCCGAGAAATTATGAGGAGCCATGTAAAGGTGTTACACAGCTGGACCCTGTTACATTTCTGCTTTAGAGTCATATGCCTGGGTTCAGTGGAGGGGTGGATTTAAAAAGCTTTGAGATTCAAGGCTGAGAAGACAGCGATGAGGTTGTAAGCCAAAGGAGAGATGCCACAGACTGCCCTGCAACAGAGTCCACATGAGTAGAGAAGGGACGCATCGAGGAATGTTTGAAAAATGAGATCAGTAAGACTAGGTGGTCAGTAGATCGATCATACAGCCGGGAAAGCGGTCAGAAAAGACACCCAGGTGCCTGTGTTAGCTATCAGAGATGGCATTGAAGGCGAATTACTTCTCAAGGACTGGCTAGATTCCTGGAGCAGATAACAGGCACATTTGGGGGACTGTGAATTTGAGGGGCTGTGAGACATCTGAGCGCCGGTGGGTGCTGGTCATTGAATGGTAAGTACGCGGGTGGTGGCACAGGAGGTGTGGCTGGGCACAGATACAGATAGATCCATTCATGTAGACATGGTGGCTGTCTTGAAAATTAGAGAATAGGCACAGGGTAGAACTCAGTGGGGACTTTAGGGATTTTAAGGGGCAGGGATCCATGAGAAGACTGAGAACAAAGGCAATATGTCATTTTGAGAAAGAATATGGAGTCAACAGTAACTTTCATGAGTGTCCTGCAGGTAGAGGAATAAATGTCCCCCCAGCAATAATGTCATTGGTGGCCATTTTGATGGAGAGGTGTCAGCTGAGGCCTGTCTTTGAGAAGCTAGCAAGAAGGAAGACGCAAGGAGGAGGAACCAAGAAATGGGCATTCCATAGACACTCGACTGAAGATATCTAACTATTACAGTTCCCCAAAGGTCAACTTCAATGCTATCTACAGAGCCATCTTGCCCAAACAAATCAGATCTGAATCTGGCTAAGATTATATCCAGCTTTTAGAAAATCGAGAGAACACGAGCTCACACACAGCCTTCAGGACACGCAGCCACCATCTCTGTCAATAAACGACCTGTAAAGGAAAAGCAAATACGCGTGGAGATGGGATAGGGGCTGGGACCATAGCTCAGGGAAATGCCTGCCACACCCATGCACAAGCCAGGCCTGGGAACGTGCCTGTGTGATGCCAGTGCGCTGAGCTGTGGGTGGAGACAGTGTGATGCTCGGGCTCGCTGGCCACACAGCTGTAACACAAGTGGTAAAAACCCAGAGACATATATTGGGGTTCAGGTAGAGCTAAGAGCTAGTGGCTCACTGCTTTGCTTTTCTGGTTTTCAGGTTGAACCCAGATATCTGTATCTCTGAGTTTCTATTAATCATGATACATTCAGCCTTACCTAATTGATGAACTCTGGATTTGGTGAGAGACCTGACTCAAAGAATAAGGGGGAGAATGACCCAGAAAGATGCCTGATAGTGACCTCTGGACCTACACACACACACACACTTATGGTACAGCAGGATGTATCAGTTGACAAAGGTGCTTGCTGTTAAATCTTATGGCCTGAACTGGACCCCCAAGAGCCACAAGATTGAATGAGAGAACTGACTTCCTTTGACCAGCACACCCATGCCATGACAAGTGTGTAAGTGCACATATGCATTCTCAAATGATAAATAATCAATAAATGAAAGTATTTTTAAAAGCTTAGAATGCAAATCAACTAATCACTGTATGTGGTCTCCATTTGGATCCCAATGCAGGCAAGCAAAAATTTATGTATATGAGACGATTGGAAATGTGGTTACTGACTGAATATTTGATGGTATGTGGAATGACTTAATTTTTAGAATGTTGATAATGATATGCCTCTGCTAAAAATGAAACCCTTATGTTTTAGAAACATGTCATCAAACATATGCAAATGAAGTGAGAAGATGTCTAAAATCTGCCTCAAAATAAAAGAAAAGGGAGTATGTGGGGCTTTAGTGAGTCAGGTTGGGAGCTAGTGATGGGTTCTTCATTATCCTGTCTATTTTCACCCATGTTTGAAGCTGTTACAGCCACGATGAAGCGGGCTTGACTGGAGGGAGGTGGTAAAAGGCAAGGAGGTCCCGAAAGGGTGTAAAGCAGGTCTGGTGGGCTGGGCAAAGCCCCCAAAGCAGAAATACTACTCTCCCTGTGTTTTCCTTTCCCTTTTCAATTCTCTGTTCCTGGGGACAACCCCACTCTGAGCTGCCACTCCGAAATCAGAGACACTGAGAGCCCAGATGCCTGATCCAATAACTTAGGTCAGGTGATGGCACAAAAAGAGGCCACTTTTTGACCACAGAGAAACCAAGTCAGCGCCAACTGGTGACCGTGCCTGCCTCTGCCCACCCGGCTGGAGTGTCCCTACATCAAGTAAATGAAGTATTCATCTTTTTATCTATCGTGAAAGTCAAGCCCATTCCCCTGTGCTCCAGGTCTAGACTGTGCCAATTGGCTAGAGACGTGAACCAAGAACAAGTCTTTCTGAGACATGCGGACGGGGCTCCGTTGGTCAATGCCATAAACACAAGGATTCTTCACACACATAAGGATCTCAGCTCAATAGGCAGCACCCAACCCACATAAAAACCCAGGCATGGGGCTGGAGAGATGGCTCTGCTGTTAGACTCACACACCACTCTTGCAGAGGTCCCGCATTCTGTTCCCAGCACCCACATAGGGCAGCTGACAACCTCCTGTAACTCCAACTCCAGGCGAATCTGAAACCTTCGCTTTCCTTGGACACTGCATGTATACACTCACACAATACACAAAATTTAAAACAAAATACAACTTAAAATAAAGCCCCCCCAAAGCAGCATAGTAGTGTCTATTGTGACCCCAGTGCTGGGGAGGCGTAAACAGATGGGTCCCCAGGATTCGCTGGTCAATCAGCCTAAATGAATTGGTGTGCTCCAGGTCTCAGTAAGAGGCTGCCTCAAAAGGTAAGGTGGATAACACCTAAGGCATGAAGCTGATCTCTTGTCTGCGGGCAGATACACATGTATGCTCACACGTGGGCATGCGCGCGCGCGCACACACACACACACACACACATACACATTCTCTAAGCCTCAGTTGCCCCACCCCCACTCTGGAATTAGGATACATGTGGTGTCTGGCATATGGAGGCACTGAACACTGAGATGTGGACTTCGCCGGGCCTCAGCCTTCTGTAGGTATGCAGTCATGGAACCCTGCCTCCTCAGGCCTCCCTGCCCCCTCCAGGGCCCTGCCTGCACCAGCCCCTCTCCGTCTGTCATCAGTGTTCGCTCCCTCCCCAGGGGCCAGGCTTTGTTAGGGGGTGGCTGCCTGGCTGCCTGGCTGTGCACAGTGAAGGCCCTGACGCCTGCTGCTGCAGACAACACTTCACAGGTTGCCTCATCACCCACACTGACAGACGCCTCCCACCAGACGATGGCCCCCAATTCCAAGAGGTCCTGAGCCCAGAATAACCAGCCAGGCTCCTGACTGCTTCATCCCCACCCCACCCCACCCACTGCTTGCCAAGAGCTTCTATCTAAGGCAAAACCATTCCCGAGTTCCTACCGTGCACCATGAGACAGGCGTGACCCCAGCATGCTATGTGCCTTGACCATTGAGACTTTACATGGTAAATGTTTTAACTGGGTACATTTTATAGCTGCCAAAAAATCCCGAAACTCTAAAAGGGGAATTTATTTCTCTGGTGCACAAAGAGGCATTGCTCCATTCAAACGCAGCTTGTCAGATCCCCTATTCCAGAGGAGACTTCGGGTCAGTGCTGCTCCAGCCCTGGAGGTCCAGCTGCCCAGTCAGACCTGGTCAATTCCAAGTTGAAATTCACTAGGCCAAGTTTAGTGGTGTGTAGGATTGGGGGCTGCATCTGAAGAGGAAGGAAGAGACATGCTGTGGTCATCCATTTCTGGGGGTCCTTCAGGTAGGGACTCAAATTCTTCAGGGGCAAACTTCTAATCTCACAGTGAGCCCAGCCTCAGACCTTAGGTTCTCTATGTACCAGTCTTCTGCCAGGCCAAGGGGCCAGGGCCACAAACTTCTGTCCTGCTCAGAGAGGGACTCCCAAGAGAGAGACCCTAGCCAGGGAGAAGCAGGGTCCCCTGCCAGACCCTAAGCCCGAGTATGAGCAAAACCCCTACCCAAAGCCTGCATCCTTCATATGGAGAATCTGGACCCTGGGAATGGGCATCCCAGGGCCCGGAGAGGGCCATGCCACAGAGCAGTACACAGGAAGAGGAAAGCCCAGGTCTGTGGGTCCTCACCAATGCTAAGGTGACCGTTTGGTCCCTGTAGTTCCTCTACACACATCTTATATTCCCTCATAACCTTGTCTGTAGGCTTCCCCTCAGACAGAGCTCCGCATCCCTTTACAGAGCTCAGGTGACAGGCCTAAATGATCAAAGGGACCCTGGACACGGGCTCAGCAAGCATCCCTGAACATGTGGCGAGTCTCCTGGCTGTCAAACATGCTGTCCTGGAAGCCTGGGGGCGGCTTTCCCTTTAGCCCTCCAGTGCCAAGAAAAACACCAGCACTTCTGCTGGGAAGTCTTGTACACCCACAGCCACACCCACAGCCCTCGGGGTGCTCTCTGGGGTGCTGAGATGGTTCCTTTGTGGGCCCCTCCAACCACTAGGTGAGCTCTCTGAGGCCAGACCCTGTCTGAATTACCCTCAGCTCTTGCTTCAGTGTCTGGCTTGGGGTATGGAACAGTACATTGAGGAGACATGTGAAGGGCGGGAAACACATGGGCCAGTTTACCCAGCCAGTGGGCAGCAGCAAGCCAGGAGAGCTTCCTGGAGGAGGCAGGCAGGATGTGTGCATAGGCAGGTGACAGGCACCCAGACAGTCAGAGGCTTCTGAGTTCCTTGGCCCTCTGTCCTCCAGGCCGTAAACCTCTGTTCCTACTGCTGTTGGTCAGTGGTGGGCAGGTTTGGTAGAGAAAATCAACCAGTCTTCCCTCAAAGGCCTGTGGTAGCTAGGGCAGCTGCTGTGGCAGCAGCTGGTGCCTGTCCCGAGAGTCCAGGGGCTGTGTGTGCCTTAATTCCAGCCCCTTGAGACCCCCCAGGAGGGCAGGTGGGCTGATCAGGCAGGAAAGAGGCACCACTGCAGCTGCCGCCGATCCTGCCCCGTATGCCTTCCCAATCACCATGCCTCCCCTCGGCCCCGAGCCACCCCTCTATCAGCACTAATGGACACCTAACTTCCTCTGGGCAGAAAAAGCTTGTGTACAGGACTCCAGCGGGAGACAGGAAGGAAGAGACAGAGCCATGGACTTATACCCCTTAGTGCCTTCCTCCAGGCTGGGCAGAAGATGGCAGACAACAGTGCAGACAAAAATCCACAGCAGAACCAAGGCGTGGAAGAGCCTGAGCTAGACCGAGAGCAACTGTGTGGCCCGTACTTGGCATGTGAGGTGTATCGTGCGGGTACAGAGTAAACATCCTGGCAGATATGCGTGAGAAAGGGCACACAGCGTATGAGGGATAATGTTTAGGAACACAGTATGGAAGATATGTAATGTGTTCTGTGTGTGAGCCACACTTATATGTGAAATGTACGTAGTATGTGTGTGGGGGGGGACAGACTATGAGAGTGAGGTCACCCAAAATAAGCAAGAAAAAGAAGCCATGTTCTCCCTCCTATGTGAATCCCATCATATGCATATGTACATACAAACATACATATGTATAATGTGGGTATAATATAGCACTTAGAAAGACCAAGAGAGTGATATTAGGTAATATAGACGAAAAGCATGCGTGAGCTGTGAAAGAGGATACAAAGCTAATTGTTTTTCTATTTTCATCTGTCACAGGTTTTTCTTTCCTGTGATGGGTAAATGTGTAAATACGTTCCTCGCTGCGAAACTGAAAACCCGAGGTGAAGCTCCCTGGCTTCAGAGCGACTGTTCTCTCTGTACAGAATGTACATTCTCTCCATGTATCTCGGGAGACGGCAAGAGCGGTTTCCTTACCCTTGCTGTACGATGTTTACACCTGTGGTAAAGCAGAGAATGGAGCCGCCGCACACGGAGGAGCAGCGTGGCACCAGGGCATGCAGTGTGAGATCTGTGCACAGGATGAGAAGCGTGTGGTGTGTGTTGTGTTGGGCTGTGCGCAGGTGTGATGGGTACCGCATGTAAAAGATGTACGGTGTGTGAGTTGTCCACGGTATTATTGGGGGTACGCACAGTGTGGGGGTACGTGTAACGTGTGAGAGTTGGGATGTGTGCAATGAAAGAAGTTCACAGAGTGTGACATGTATGTGCATGGTGTACTCGTTAGTTTTATATCAACTTGACACAAGCCTGAGTCATTTGGGAAGAAGAGACCTCAGCAGAGAAAACACCCCCACCGGATTAGCTGATGGGCAGGACTGTGATGCACTTAGCCCAGAGCGGGTGGTGCTCCCAATAGGCAAGTGGTCCTGGGTGGTGTAAAAGGTAGATTGAGCACATCATGGAAAGCAAGCCAATGAATGCTCCTCCATAGCTTCTACATCAGTTCCTGCCCCGAGCTCCTGCTGTGGTTTCCCTGGATGATTGACAACAAGCTACACGCTGAAAATGAACCCTCTCCTCCCCAAGTTGCTTTTGGTCATGGTGTTTATCACGGCAATAGAAATCTTAGCAATAGGGCACACGGTGTGTGAGAGCCATTCCTAAAGTGAAATGGGATGTCCACGGGGCACAGGGTGTGCACAGACGGGGGGCAGATGCACACCGTGCACAAGGTGAAGTGCACACAGTGGGAACGAGCACGCTGAAGGTGTGCACGTGAACGTGAAAGTGCGCACTCTGTACCGGAGACGCACAAATGCGAGGCTGTGTCACGCGTGGGGTGAGAAACACTGGCGTGAGAAGTGTCCACAAAGTGATACGTTCCTTCCATGTGGGGTCTTCACAAAGGGCTGTGCACTGTGGGCGAAAGGGGAGCAGAGCGTGAGGGGAATATAGTGTGTGAGATGGCCGTGATGATACTCAGCTAGGGACGTGAAAGTGTGGGGTGTGTGTGTGTGCAAGAACAAACAGTCCCTGCAAGCAAGTGTACCTAGAATCTCTGTCAGGCCCATGGCTTGCCTCTTATGGCCACCCCCGTGGTGGAGCAGCACAGGCAGAGGACACAGAGAGACACCCTCTGGTGACCATGAATCCCCACGTACATGAGTAGAAGGCAACGTTGGGACCTTCCTACCCAGCCATGCCAGCTCAGCTAAAGGACAATACTGATCCGCATTGAACATGCTATTTGTCCTCCGTAGACTGTGCACCTGCCTGTTACACCTTACACGCCATCTGCATGGCACCTGCCATTCACACCCCACACGCTGATCACACTTTCCACGCCACCCACACCCCACTCTGGCAATGCTATTTCTTTTGTCTAACTTAATCCCTCGCGTACATTTCCCCTGGTACTTTATAGTCTCCCTTTATGTAGCTCTCCTTACCCCAAGAGTCCAATATCCTTTCTTCACTCTCATGAGCCCCGCTAGCATCTCTAGTTTTTAAAGGCACACCACTTCTGTATTGTGTTTGTTTCTGTTAACTCGGTGGGTTTATATTTGAGATCCCACCAATCTATGTTCCAGTACCACTGATCTCGCCTCTCAGCCAGAGAAAAAAGCCTTCAGCTACATGAAGAATAAGCCTACAGGAGAGACTGAAGAAATAAACCCCTAGGGTGTTCCAGAAGCCAAACCACAGTCGGTTCTTTCAGGCCCCGGACTCTGCCCCAGGTCCTGTCCATTTTCATTGCCTGAGCTTCCTCATCTTGGGAAAGAACTAGGAAGTGAGAGACATTACGGAATGGACAGAGCATGCGTGCTGTGAATGATACATGGGGTGTGACTAGCAAGAATAGCGTGTGGAGTGTAAGTGACATCTGGAGTGTGAACGGCATGTGCGGTGTGAACGGCCTATGCAGTGGGAGTGGCGTGTAAGGTGTCAAAGGCAGGTGAGTGTGAACTGTGCGTACAGTGTGCGTAGGATGTGGAGACAGGATGTGGAGTATGCACATATGAGGGGTAAATGGCATGCGCGGTGTGAATAGCACGTGGGATGTGCACAGCATGAAGGTGTTTATAGCATGCGGGGTATGATTAACACGCCTGGGATGTATGGCGTGTGACGTGTGCCTGGCGTTAACAAAGTGATTTTCACAGGGAGTGTGAATGGTATGTGAAGGGTAAATTGCATGTACAAGTGGGGACGGTCTAGAAGGTGTAAAAGGTAGCTGAAGTATGAAGGGATATGAGGTCTTCGTATCCCTCGTGGAGTCTGAAGGGCATGCGGGTATGCTTCGCTCACGAGGCATGTGTGACATGTGGAGCATTCCATGCAAGTGTTGTGTGCATCATCCTTCAGGTGTGTATAGGACGAGGCATGCATGGCACCTGACATGGGTCTGGCATGTGAGATGCATGTGGCATGTGATAGTGCGGGGCCCACAGTGGGTACACGGTCTGTGAGCGTGTGTCCGTGGCGTGTGATAGTGCGGGGCCCACAGTGTGTACACGGTCTGTGAGCGTGTGTCCGTGGCGTGTGATAGGTGCGGGGCCCACAGTGTGTACACGGTCTGTGAGCGTGTGTCCGTGGCATGTGATAGTGCGGGGCCCACAGTGTGTACACGGTCTGTGAGCGTGTGTCCGTGGCATGTGATAGGTGTGGGGCCCACAGTGTGTACACGGTCTGTGAGCGTGTGTCCGTGGCATGTGATAGTGCGGGGCCCACAGTGTGTACACGGTCTGTGAGCGTGTGTCCGTGGCATGTGATAGTGCGGGGCCCACAGTGTGTACACGGTCTGTGACCGTGTGTCCGTGGCATGTGATAGGTGTGGGGCCCACAGTGTGTACACGGTCTGTGAGCGTGTGTCCGTGGCATGTGATAGTGCAGGGCCCACAGTGTGTACACGGTCTGTGAGCGTGTGTCCGTGGCATGTGATAGGTGCGGGGCCCACAGTGGGTACACGGTCTGTGAGCGTGTGTCCGTGGCATGTGATAGGTGCGGGGCCCACAGTGGGTACACGGTCTGTGAGCGTGTGTCCGTGGCATGTGATAGGTGCGGGGCCCACAGTGTGCACACGGTCTGTGAGCGTGTGTCCGTGGCATGTGATAGTGCGGGGCCCACAGTGTGTACACGGTCTGTGACCGTGTGTCCGTGGCATGTGATAGTGCGGGGCCCACAGTGGGTACACGCTCTGTGAGCAGTGTCCGTGGCATGTGATAGTGCGGGGCCCACAGTGGGTACACGCTCTGTGACCGTGTGTCCGTGGCATGTGATAGTGCGGGGCCCACAGTGTGTACACGGTCTGTGAGCGTGTGTCCGTGGCATGTGATAGTGCGGGGCCCACAGTGTGTACACGGTCTGTGAGCGTGTGTCCGTGGCATGTGATAGTGCGGGGCCCACAGTGTGCACACGGTCTGTGAGCGTGTGTCTGTGGCATGTGATAGTGCGGGGCCCACAGTGTGTACACGGTCTGTGAGCGTGTGTCCGTGGCATGTGATAGTGCGGGGCCCACAGTGTGCACACGGTCTGTGAGCGTGTGTCTGTGGCATGTGATAGTGCGGGGCCCACAGTGGGTACACGCTCTGTGACCGTATGTCCGTGGCATGTGATAGTGTGGGGCCCAGAGTGTGTACACGGTCTGTGAGCGTGTGTCCGTGGCACGTGGGGTCTAGCTGGTGTGTGGCTTGCTAGTGAGGACTATTGTGGACTATTGTGGCACCCTCCAATGCTGACTTCATGCCGCCCTGCGCCCTCTGCCCTCTTCTTGGGTGGCTTCCCACCTCCTTCCGTGTGGAGCTGAACTGAAGTTTACTTCCTGGTGACATTATAACAAAAGCAAGACTTCTTAGCTAGAAAAATCCCTTTGGGGGAAGAATGTCCAGTTTTAGAGCTGTGTCAGCATGGTGGGCAGCCCCGTAGTGAAGTGCGTAGTGAGAACTCTGGCTCACTAAACTAAGTTGAAGAGAATTTCCTGGTTGGCAGTGAAAACTTGTTCGATTGACAAACCAGCCACCCAACCCTGTTCTGCGCTGTCTCTTGCCTCTGCATGTCCTCACTGCACGCACACCGCACCGGACACCATGCCAGGCCTCCTGTCACTCCCAGAAGAGGCCTCTTTCCCGCAGAAGGTGCTCCATAGTCTTCCCCTGCCTGGAACCGTCTTCTCTAGAGTCACTTGGGCTGGTCTCACACCTTCTTTTACCTTTTAGCTCAAATGTCACCATGTCACTCTGGTCAGCACACAGCCCCACACCCATCCCTTCATCTTGCTCTGCTTTTAGTATCTTTGACCACACAGCCCCCCTTTGCAGTGTGTTGTAAAGTTTACTAGTTGGTGTGTTTATTTTTGCTGTCCAGTTTGTTCTGCCAGCATCTGCGCTCCACGAGGCCAGGGATACTCTTTCCCATGCTGTATGCTCAGCACCCGAATGAACCGATGAACCATAGAGCTCGCTGTTCATGCACTCCCACGGGGCACACACACTTCTCAAACCCGCAGTCCCGTACCTTCTCGGCTTTCTTGTCCTCTACTGCTCTGTGAGACCATGCAACACCCATCAGCTAGTCCATTTGCTGGACTCCCAAGATCCTGCACACACTGGAGTCTAAGGGCCGCCAGAGTGGGACATATGAAGAGTCTCTGGGACCCTGGTCGTGACGAGGACCATGTCTGTGCCCACTGACAATATCACAATCCCTCCAGATCAGGCTAAACTGACCAGATCTTTACTTGGTGGCAGGCAGTTCCAGGTTTTCTGGGAAGAAAATTGGCAGAGAAGAGAGCAGAATGCTCAGATTGGGAAAGAAAAGCCTAGGGACAGAGACCGGACCTAGGGCTGGCCCTGCTCTACCTGACTCACCATGTTTTTATTCCCTGGCCCTTCAGACCCCTATACCCAAGCCAGCAATGCCGCCTACACCAGCAAAGTGTGGAGGCCACAGGTCCTGCCTGGGTAGGGCAGAGGTGCCTGAGGCTTGGGACAGGTGCTAGCTAGATCCGGTTTCTAGAGGATATATATATATATATATATATATATATATATATATATATATATATATATATATAAAGGCTGCCGCCACGGCTCCCCCTGGAGCAACACCCTAGAAGCCTAGCCAGACCAGCATTCCTGCCCAGAAGCCAGTTCTCCATTTATAGCCCATGGGCAGATCAGCAAAGGGGGCTGAGTGGCAAGGCCTGGGAATGTCAGAGGGAGAATCACAGGAACCTCCTAGAGAGACAGGAAAACCAAGGCCAAAGGTTGAGCTGCATGCATCTCCAGGTCACTGGGCCTGTAGTTCAAGAGGCCCTGCACTGAAGGGACAATGCCTCAGCCAATGGCATCCCCTAAAATGGATGACTGGGGGAAGTCTAGATGACCATAAACCAAAAGGCAAAGTTGCAATCATTTGGTCTCCACACAAAATGTACCGCTGTATTTTCTTTGTTGGCTCAAGTCTGAGGGGAAAGAATTGAGATTTGCACAGGGAAGTAGTTTGAAGCGCTTCCTTGGAGATGCTGAAACACTGTGTAGCAGAGTGGAACTGTTCATTCGTCATCCAAGAAGTATTTACGGAGTGCCTACTATGTGCTGAGCACATCCCACCCAGGCTCAGAAAAGGGGGAAACACTCCCATCCCAATCGTTACTGACACCCATGATGTGCATTCTTCCTTGTGAGTTTAAGTCCAGTGTAAAGACATTTAGAATGCCGCCACCTCTCTGTAGCATACCGCTACAATGTTTCAACAGGCGCAAGCATAGTGTAAAGAAACATATCCGGTGCAGACGAGCCTCTGCTTCATCTGGGAAGAGCCAGAATGAGAGCCTGTGCAAATAATCACGCACACGGTGCCCAATTGCGACAAAAGTGGATGATTTATGAGACATCTCGCGAAATTCAAATTCAAGTGTAGAAGTTAGCAGACCCCAACGCTGCTTATTCCCTCACTTGACACCAAGTGACTCTGTGGGACCACCCTTGCAGTGGCTTCTGAGGATGCCATGGTGAACAAAGCATCCTTCTGTCAAGACTGTCTTCATGTCCCTCGGTGACAAACTAACAGACAAGATTGTTACAGAGTGACATGGCTTTGTGACATTTCCCAAAGCCTGAGATGTTGCAATCTGGGAGGAAACGGCCAGAGACGCCCAAGAAGGCAACAGTGGAGCTGAAGCCTGAGACCTGGGACCCCAACAGCTGCCGGTCATGGGTAGGGACAGGAGTGAGAGTGGTAGGCTTGGAACAGCAGGCACAGGACTCCAGGGGACGGAGTAGGGTCTCCGAACGGCCGTGTAGTTGGGGAAAGAGCTGAGATTTTCATCTGAGCACCATGATGAATGCAAAGAGCTCCGGGACCTCTGCCATTTCTTCTGCTGCTATGCAGGGGCCAGGACGAGTGCTAGCGAGGACAGCAGGCACCTTAGTGTGGCCATCTAAGCCAGCAAAGGGTAGGAGTTAGCATAGCCTATACAGTGACCTTAGGAATGAGAGACCTAGGGGTGTCCTACAGGAAGAGTGGACAAGGCTTCATCATGCCCTCGGGACCTCCAGCCTCATGAGTTCCACCCCAACACCACATCCCTGCCTGGATGTTTACTGTTGAGTTTCAACCCCTGGCCAAACCGCATCTGGCACTCACAGACTCACTTTTCCCAGTTCCTTCCTCCCCAAAGCCATCTCTAATGTCTCTCTTGTCCCCGTGCCCACATCCAACAATATATAAATCTTTATTTTTATAGACTTAAAGTTTGTATGTACGTGAGTGCTTTTCTTGCATTCGTGTCCGTGAAGCTCCAAGATCAGAAGAGGTCATCAAGTCCCCTAGAACTGGGGTCGCAGGCAGTTGTGAGCAGCCATGTGGGTGCTGGGACTCAAGCCCGGGTCTTCTGGAAGAGCAATGGGTGCTCTTAGCTGGTGAGGCACCTCATCTTTGCAAGCCTGCCAAGCTGCATCCTGAGAGTCTATCTGGAATCCAATCGCTTTTCACCAGATTCACCTCCCAAAGCTCGGCAACCGTTTGCGTGGCCACGATCACTCCATTGGAGCACTGCAGTGCCCTTGGAATTGGTCATCTTTCTTCTGTCCTTGCCTTCCACCAACCAGGGAAGATCCTGGTAACGGAAGTCAGAGCTGAGACCCAACAGCCAATCCTGGGCCAGGCCCAGGGAAGAGGACTGAAGGGGAGGGCAGCAAGAATAAGACTGCCCTGTCCCGGGACCTTTGCACATGTTTGTCCCTCTCTCTAGCAAGTACCTGTTTGTGGTGGCTCTGTCTCCCTTCATCCAGGCTGTTCCACAAGTACAACCATCCCAGAGAGGTTGTTCCTGCCTGCTGGAATGAAAACTAGTTCTTGTTTTGCTTTATTCTTCTTATTTTTATGTAGAATTTATAAACCCCTGATACCACACAGTTCCTTGAGTGCTTGTCCGCCATCCTCTCCTATAATGTAAACACTATGTGAAGGGGTCTTTGGTTTTGTTCACCGCTGTGTCCCCAATACCTGGACCAGTAGCTGGTGTTTGGTAGATAAGCCACCATGAACACTAAATGACTAAATAAAAGAGTAAAGAGGGTGAACACTTTATAAAAGGGACCATCAGTACTGCCCGTGTCAGAGAAGGGGAAAGAGTGGGACTTCAAAGGAGATTTCTGAGTCTGAGGGATACACAGGGCTTCCCAGTTTGTAGAGGGCCAGCTAAGATGATTTCCCGACTTTAGTGGGAAAGACATTGGTATCACCCTTGCTTAGATTTCTGATATCCAGGAGAGAAGACATGGCAGGAATACCCGGTCCTAGCCAGAGCCCCAAGAGACATCAGCATCCCAGGGGTGGGGTGTGTTGGAGCTGGTAGGGGAGCCAGTCCTCCACAGTGAGTCTGCTGTGAAGAGACACAACTAAGTCTCCAGAGGAACAGAGCCTGGAGACTCCACGGCCCCCACAATCCAGGCTAATACTGTGCAAGCAGGTGCTGGAGTCAGAAGCGTGCCCTCTTGCTGGCACAGCCGTACACCTCCCCGGACATTTCCACACCCTCCTCCCTTTGGATTCTGCACCTCCCAGTCACTCCCAGACATTGTCATTATCCTTAGAAGTGAAGTGGAAACAGACTTGGGAAGAGATCACCTCCACAAAGTTTAGCAGACTCCACTGCAGGTGAGGTCATCAGGCCAGGTCCTGGTCATCATGACCCTTAAGAAAGACACTTCCTGTGGCTCCAGTCAAAACAGATGACACAAACCTGCGGAAACCAGCTTTCATCTTAGCTGAGAAATAGATCAACCCAGACCCCGTCCGGCTCTCTAGACACCCACAGAAGGAATACTGCGAGGAAAGTTGAGTGGAGACCCTTCCTTCCTTCCTTCCTTCCTTCCTTCCTTCCTTCCTTCCTTCCTTCCTTCCTCCCTCCCTCTTTTCCTCCCTCTGTCCACCCTGAGTTTGACTAGTGTGGCTTGAAGTAGTGACGATCCCCCCAACTACCGCATAGACTGCGCTGGATTTTCTTAGCTTCTTGTGGAAGATGAGCAAGACCAGATGCTCTCTGAGACATTCCCAGATTGGGAATGAGCCAAATATCACTGCCACCAAGTCATTTGTCTCAGGCTTGTCCACTTAGATCTTGGGAGCCTCACTGTCTCTAGCCCGCTGCGTCCTTGGATCCACTTCTTCCGTGTGTCACCATTTCGCTGCTTCTTCTCTAGAGGTTGCTTTGCCCTTTCGCCTTGTGTCTCTCTCCAGATCTCCTGCAATCTGGTTTCTAACGTCTATTCTGTGCCTGGTTTCCCAAGAAATCAGGAGACAGTGAGGTCCAAGGTCAGTTCCGATGTGATCGCTGTGGCCAGCTTCACTGAGGTTGTAGTAGGCACTGGAGAGACGTGGGCAGGCTGCACCAGATAGCCAAGTGCAAGGAACGGCTGGTGTCTGCCTGCCAGTCTCTGCCCTCCTCCCTGTCCCAGCGCAGAGCCGCGGGAGGGGGCACTCTCTGGCCCCAGAGGCTCCCCTGGGGACCCCAAGCTCCGCCCTGCTGCACTCCTATTGGTTTGGGGCGCCCCCGCCCCCAGTCTCCCTTTCCAGCTCCCGGGCTTTTAGGCTACCCTGAATAAATAGTCCAGGGCGCCTGGAGAGAAGCTAGGGACGGAAAAAGTCCCAGGACGATCGCTTTCTTCGTCGCAACTCCGACGGGACAGGACAGGCAGGGGAGGTAGAGGACAGCCCGTGTGCATTCCAACCCTCAGTATTTTGTCATTGTCAGGGTTCAGGAGTGAGAGAAAGTTAAGGTGACTCTTGAGGATTGGGTTGAACGAGAGGCAGGACCGAGAAGTCTAGGAGCTAGGATATGGAGCTACTGTCGCCGCCACTCCGGGACGTAGACTTGACAGGCCCCGACGGCTCTCTCTGCTCCTTTGCCACAGCCGACGACTTCTATGATGACCCGTGTTTCGACTCACCGGACCTGCGCTTTTTCGAGGACCTGGACCCGCGTCTGGTGCACGTGGGGACCCTCCTGAAACCGGAGGAGCATACACACTTCCCCACTACTGTGCACCCAGGCCCCGGCGCTCGCGAGGATGAGCATGTGCGCGCGCCCAGCGGGCACCACCAGGCTGGGCGCTGCTTACTGTGGGCATGCAAGGCGTGCAAGCGCAAGACCACCAATGCTGATCGCCGTAAGGCCGCCACCATGCGCGAGCGGCGCCGCCTGAGCAAAGTGAACGAAGCCTTCGAGACGCTCAAGCGCTGCACGTCCAGCAACCCGAACCAGCGGCTACCCAAGGTGGAGATCTTGCGCAATGCCATCCGCTACATTGAAGGCTTGCAGGCTCTGCTGCGCGACCAGGACGCAGCACCACCTGGGGCCGCCGCTTTCTACTCGCCCGGTCCGCTTCCCCCAGGCCGAAACAGTGAGCACTACAGTGGCGACTCGGACGCTTCCAGCCCGCGTTCCAACTGCTCGGACGGCATGGTAAGGCCAGGGACACAGAAGGACAAGTGCAGGCGACACCTGGGGTATCTGCAATGCGTTTCAGAGGCCCTTGGGGTCGGGGGAGTCCTTTAGACACAGGTGTTCCTGGCATCTGTCACTGGGGTCTGTTTGGAGACCCTGAGCATCTGCGATTTGCTCAGTTGGGGATGCATGCCATCAGAACACGGCTGCGCAGACCCCAGGACATACGTTTCCTTCTCAAATCCTTATTACCCGAGTGCAGATTTTTGTTCCTGGGTGACCATCCAGGCTCAGTTTGACCCAGCTCCTGTCTCCTAACAAGGGCTGACCCAGTCCTGTAAGCCACAGCTAGGGGAGTGAGGGAGGGGCGGTGACAAGGAGTAGTGTTCCAGCCGCCCCCAAGAGTCTGACTCGGGCATTCTTGCTATTCACAGATGGATTACAGCGGCCCCACGGGTGGGTCCCGGCGGCAAACCGGGTTTGATGCCGACTACTACAACGAGGCGTCCAGCGGTGCGTATTCTCAGCTGTTCCCAGCTAGCAGGCATTCATTGGCCTTCCGTGTTCCCCTTGAAGACGTCCTCGCTCCCCAGGCTTAATAGTACTCCTTCCTTTCCTCTTCTCCCAGACACACTTGTATCTTGGGATGAAGGGGCCAGGCGTGTTGGTGTTTGGGGGAGTAAATAACTACAACGTGCACCTTCCTCTTCTTTCTCCTTGTAGTCTAGCAACTCCTTAGTTTCCCTTCTGCTCCAAAGCTCTGTGCTGGGCGGGGGTAAGAGGCTTGAAGGAACTCCAGCTTGCATTACTAACCTTCCCCTCCCCTACAGAATCCAGGCCAGGGAAGAGTGCGGCGGTATCAAGCCTCGACTGCCTATCCAGCATCGTCGAGCGCATCTCCACAGACAGCCCCGCCGCGCCTGCGCTGCTGTTGGCAGATGCACCACCAGAATCTCCTCCAGGTCCTCAGGAGGGTGCATCACCAAGCGACACAGAACACGGGGTCCAGACCCCTTCCCCTGAAGCCACCCCGCAGTGTCCTGTAGGCGTGAACCCCAATCCGATTTACCAGGTGCTTTGAAGGGCAGGCTGCGGCAAGAGAGGACGCACCACCTACACTCCGGGGTCCCTAGGGTCCTTCACGCCCAAAAGATGAAGTTTAAATGACACTCTTCCCAACTGTCCTTTCAAAGTCACACATTCAGAGGCTGGAGAAGGGCGGAGCAGAAGTCTGTCCCACATCGGTCCCCAAGGAAAGGACGCTGTCCATTTGACGTTGTTTGTTTTGTTTTGTTTCGTTTCGTTTGACTCACAGAGACTCTCTGTCCCTCAGGGGGCCAGAGCTGATCCTTGAACAGCCAGGCCTTCTTCCTCTTCCTCACTACTCCTCACGCAGGGGTGAGCCCCTCACACCTAAGCCCTGCCCTCCACATCCCGGTTGTTTGTGGAGACGGGATCTCTACTTTCCGGAGGTCTCCCGACACCCAGTCTTTCCCACAGCCTGCTGAGGCCACTCCAGTCCCGTGTGTAACACGTGTAACCATATCCCACCCTTCCCCGTCCCACGCGCGGTTCAGGACCACTTATTTTTTTTTATATAAGATTTGTGTAATCTATTCGTGTAAATAAGAGTTGCTTGGCCAGAGTCGGAGCCCCCTGGGCTGTATTTATCTCTGAGGCATGCTGTGTAGTGAAACAGAACTTTGTATGTTTATTCCTCTGGTGGGAGAGTCTCAGGACTCACTCGCTCATGTGTTGGAAATAAAGACGCTAATTTATACATAAGTGACTCTGGCTTTTTCTAGGCAAGCCAAGGGGATCAATAAGAAACAATACAATCTGGGCGAGCTGTGTCGCAGCGACCCCTGTAGGCGGCGTAAGGATAGCAAAGACACTGGATGGTGCTAGATTACTAAGGAGGGCTAGGCCTGCCTGTAAGCAGCAGGTCTCGCCCCACGCAAAAGTGGAACGATGCACAGGTTAATGTTAGTTTAAATATAAAAATCCGGATGTGCTCATCTCTGCAATCTCAGCACTGGGAGGGCTGAGGCAGGAGGATGGATGCAGGCCTAGGTATAAAGTAGAGATCTTGCTCCAAAACAAGCTTTTTAAAGGAAAAATTAAAAGTCATGTTGAGGAGGTAGTCCAGTTGGTAGAGCACTTGCCTAGCATGCATAAAACCCTGGGTTCAGTCCCCAGCACCACAAACACCTGCTGTGGGAGGTGCAACACCCTGGAGGTGGCACAGAAAAATCAAAAGCTCAAAGTCACTCTCAGCTACACAGCAAGTCCCAGGCCAGCCCAGGATACATGAAAGCCTGCCAATAAATTTATTGATTGATTGATTGAATTAAAATCTAGCACCACAAACTTGAAATCCTGGCAGAATAAGTCTGCCCAGGGCCAGCTATGGCTGTTTTCCAAAATCTCCTTTTGGGGACTCCGAAGTGTGTGTAAGGTTGAGAATAGTTCTCCTTCACACGCACAGCGTGTCCAGAAGGCTCTGTGGGAGGATGTGGTCCTAGAACCACTCACAAGTGTGGAGGAGGGCGGGGTGCTCCAGGGCAGGAAGAGAGAGCTCAAGAGCTCAAGTGATGCTTTGCACACGGTGTGGTGCATGCAGGCTCTTGCGATGATGTGACTGCGGGAGGCAGCGTGCACGGAGACAGCCTGCACGGAGACAGCGCCATCGGGAGCCTACACTCAGAGCCTCGCTCTGCCTCCTAAGAAGGCAGAGGCTCGCAGCCTGTGAGGAGAAGGGCACTCGGAGCAGCATCACATCTAGTGCTGCGGAGCTTTCGCCAGGCTGTGTAGTCTGGGCAGAGGGGAGGCTGTGTAGTCTGGGCAGAGGGGAGGCTACTGGTGCAGCCAGACTGCAAGGAGAGCTTCCTGGACAACGCGCTATTTCAGATGTGTCAGGAGGAACAAGAGTAGGCAACAGACAACAGCAAAGCTTTTGGTGCCTGCCCTCCACCCCTACAGGGACCTCTATACTCCCCTGGAATGACCTGGCACAAATTCGTCCTCACTCACACTTGTCCCCAGAGCCTCAGTACTTCCTGCATTCTGCCCTACAGATCCTGTTCCTGAGCTCCCATAGGCCAGGTTCTCGACACAGAAAAGACACATTCAGGAAGGACCACTCCATCCCGAGAGTGGGCTCTGCTGCCAACACCGTACTGGAGGAGTCACTCAAGGCTTCAGCCTGTCCTCTCAGATGCTCCCTAGGGCCTCTCAGATACACTCGCTCCCTCAAGTCTCCTCAGGGATGTCCTGACTTTGTCTGTCGGATAGATGCCAAGTCCTATACTGAAGGAAAAGAGACCACTGGACACACCCCTACCTTTGGGACGCACCCGACATTTAGGGGTTGAATCTTTTCCACAGCTGGTCACATGGTGATCAATTAAGCGTTAGAATACAGACTGGGTGAGGACGGGGCAGCCCACATGGTATCTATCACCCCTAGTAAGAAGACACAACGAGAACCAGGTGGGAGGGAAGGGGCAGCCTCATGAGCCCACAGATGCTCGTGGGAAGCAGCTGAAGGGATGGAGAATAAGAGGCAGGACCACATGGGCCTCCCCTGAGCTGCATCCAGAAGGCGACAGGCAGCCCCAGAGGAATCAACACAGAGGAAGAACAGAAATAATATATATTATAGAAAGCTCTGTTTGGACTGGAAAAACAGACAGGAGGGAACCATAAAGAGACAGGAAGATGTTTTGTGACTTTTCTGAGGAGATGCAAAGAAATGTCACCTCATATAAAGAAGTAGCCAACAACCCAAAGAAAAATTCCATTTAGTCCAGTGTGGCAAATAAATGAATCTGTTGAGGCTGCTGCAGAAGCATGGGCAACTTGTGGGGAGACACACAGTGAAGCCCCACCCCCAGAAAAAATTAAAATCTTCTTTTAGATATTTATTTATTGGGTGTTTGCATGTGTGTGTGTGTGTGTGCATGAGTGTGTGTTTCACGTGGGTGTGCAAGTGTGTGTATACCATGGTGTATATGGAAGATTAAAGGATAATCTGAAGGAATTCATTCTCTCCTCCCAACACGCTGGTTCCAGGGACTGGACCCAGGTCATTGGTCCCAGCAGCAAGCGCCTCTACCTGCAGCCCCCAGCACTTATTCTAAACCTCCTATATCCTTCAGAACGTTTTTAAAGGTTTGTTTTATTTTTACATGTCTCGTGTGTGTGCAGGTGTCCCCAGAGGCCAAAGGCATCAGCTCCCACCCGCCCTGGAGCTGAAATTACAAGTTGTTTCAGCTTAGGTTGTGAGCTGCCTAACATGGGTGCTAAGAACCAAATTCCTCCAATGGAACCATCTCTCTGGCTCTTCCTTGTTGTTGTTGTTGTTGTTATTTTGTCTCCACCCTCCCTGCAGGCTGAACATCAAGTCCAGGGCCTTGAGATTGCTAGGCAAGTGCTCTATCACTTAGCCCTTCTTGTGTGCTTCAGCTTCTATGCAGCTGGGCCAGGGGGCCAGGTGATTAGAACCTGGGGGAGGGGCGAATATGGATATTGTGACCTTTCCTCCCTCTCTCCGAAGCAAGTATTCGCAGCCCCATTTCCAGAGACCTGGCTGCCAGCGATACAGGTTTTTGCTGTTATCTTAATTTTTGTTTTGTTTTTGACGTGGGTCTCACTCTGTAGCTTGGCTAGCCTGGAACTCTCGACAGTCTTCCTTCTTCAGCCTGCCCCAGAGCTGGGGTTACAGGCATGAACCACCACACTGGACGACCTTATGCAAATGCCTATTTATTCTGTTGTTATGGCTACTGGTCCAGGTGTGTGCTGCTCCATGTTGCAATGATCCTTTCAAGGCTGATGAGGCAGCTGCATTACAGAGGACCGGCCCAGAGGCTGCTGGGATTGCTAGGGTGATACATGGCATGCGCTGGAACCCGGGGATGCTTTGGATGAGACCAAAAACATGGAAGTATTGCAGGCCCACAGAAGAGCTCTACAGAACTTAGAACAGCCCCGCTGTCACAGAACCTAAAAGTCATAGGGAATACTCCCATTAAACAAAGAACTAAGTGAGTAACTCTAACACACACGTGTGTGTGTGTGTGTCTATCTATTAGTAACTCATATGTGTGTGTGGTGAAAATATTATGAAGAAAAATAGGGGGTGTATTCAGAGGGGACTGTCAGGCGAAAGGTGGGTAGTTTCTGTACTGGGAACCAGCTGCCCCTCACCCTCGCAGACTGCCCTGGCATTGAGATTGATGGTCCAGCAGTAGAGGACAGGCCGGACGCTGGCCCCGTTCATTGCCAGCACTAATCTTCCCAGTGGCTGGTGTGTGGAAGCCTTCATCTCATCTGGGGAAAAGCATCTCCATGAAGCACTTCAGACCTTGGTTTGCGTCTGAGTGGGCTGAGGTGCCATTACAGAGGGGATCTGGGCCAGCATGTATCCTGAGGTCGTATTTAAACCCAGGCGAAGGGACTCCAGCGATTGCGCTCCTCTTGTCCTGTGCTATGGCCTGCAGAGGATGTCGGAAGACAGCTGAGAAGAGGGGAGGGGCTGGAAGCTGGATCACACCTTGGAGGACGGAAATTGCGTCCCTGCTGTCTGTCCCTTGTCTCAGTCACTTCAGAAGCGCCGACCGCCCACCCTGTTCTCGGTGCAGGTGAAACCCCTTGCTTCTGGGGCCATTTTCATGTGACTGCATGCTGTGTGAGTCGGGGCTGGGGGAGAAGGGAGGGCGGGCGAGCTGGAAATGGCATAGGCTTTAGAAATCTTAAAGCTCACCCCAGCTTTAAGCTCACCCCTTCTCCTTCAATAAGGCCACACCTCCTAGTCCTTCCTTAATAGTTGTACCAACTGGGGACCAAGTATTCAAACAAATGGGCCTCTGGGAGTCAACAGCATGCATACACTTAATTAAGAGAGATTAGGGCTTCAGGCCCCCTCTCATGCATGAGCCACTTCCAAGACCTTGGGAAGGAGCCTAAATGGTCTAAGCTGTTTCTTAATTTTCAGAATAAATTACATTAAGCAATCTGTTGTGACCATGGTATCTTTCTGTTCTGGATTACGCCTGTGTTTGGTGACACTTATGGGCATGTTAAAGTCCTACCTAAATAAATAAATCTCATTTGGGTTGAGTGGAATATATTTTTAAAAATGGAACATAAAACAGAAACAATAACATTGAATGGTAAATTGAAATTATTCTGACATTGTGAAGATAATTGTATCTAAAATATATGTTTAGAGAACTGTACTTTGAATGTGAGATGCACCAGACAGGCTCCTGTGTCTGAATACTGGTGGCCAAGTTTGAAAAGGTTGGGAGACCTTTAGAAAGTGGAGCCTGGCTGGAGGAAGTTATGTCACTGGCGGCAAGGGAAGGGGTGGGGGATCTGGACCTGTGGGGTTTTTAGCTGACCTCACTTCTTGTTCCCCTCCTGCTTCCTGACTGTGGCTGCACAGGACCAGGTGCCTTCTGCCCCTATTCCATGCCTTCCCTTCCAGAATGGACTATGTCCCCTAGACCTGTAAGCCAGAACAAACCCTCCCTCCTTTGAGGTATGTGGTCATGGCAGCGAGAGAAATAATGAATGCAAAGAAAATCACAGGGCTGGGGGTGTACCTCAGTGTGAAACCCGACTTGTAGGACTGGGGGTGTACCTCAGTGTGAAACCATCACTTGTAGGGCTAGGGGTGTACCTCAGTGTGAAACCCAACCTGTAGGGCTGGGGGTGTACCTCAGTGTGAAACCCTCACTTGTACAAGGCGTGAACTTGATATCTAGTACAAAAAGAAAGAAGTGAGGGGAGGGGTTCAGAAGAGAAAAAAAAACTTCAATGGAGCTGTGCTAAAGACTCTTGAACTGGTTGTTAATCCAGTCGAGGAAGAAAAGCAAATAATATGGAAATATTAGGAAAATATTGTTTGTTGATCTGGCATAAATTATTAACATCAACAAGACAACATAAAATTCATAAGATACCACTATGACAAGACCTCAACAATATCAATTAAACTTTTATGAGAATTATCAGTCAGGCAATATTTAAAATTATCACCATATGAGAAAATTCAAAATTCCTTGAATCCCCACAGTCTGTGGAAGAAAGAAACTTGAGGTTTCTCCAAATGTGATATTAATCCTGAAACTTTACTTGATGTTTCCAACATAGCTGTAAGTCCGAAAGAAATATCCTAAAATTATCAATGGTGCCAAACAAGATCAACCAGGTTGAATGAACACTGGACTCTCCCGTATGGAAAACAATGGAATGAAACATTGTCAATAGAATCTCTAAAAGACTGAAAGATTGTACAGCAAGATGGGAGAGAGAGAGAGAGAGAGAGAGAGAGAGAGAGAGAGAGAGAGAGAGAGGGAGAGAGAGGGAGAGAGAGAAAAGGAGAGAGAGAGAGAGGGAGAGAGAGGGAGGGAGAAAGAGAGGGAGAGAGGGAGAGAGAAGGAGGGAGAGGGGGAAAGAACAAAGGAAACAGACGAGGATGAGGATAATGGGATAGTGATTCTTGGTTATTTTGTTTTTATTTTCTTGTCTGATAAACATTTCAGCAGCCTGCATAAAAACCATTACTATCTTAAAAATTTACATTTGAAGGCTGGGAAGTTGGCTCAGTCAGTGAAGTGTGTGCCTCCTGTCCTGAGGCTCTGAGTTCCACCCCTAGCATTCACATAAGTCAAGCACAGAGATGTGCATTATAACCCAGTCTCTGTGGGAGTGTACCTTAGGATGGTCCCTGAGGCTCATGGGTCCGTTAATTCAGCCTGATCAGCAAATTCCAGGACCAAGGAGAAAGCATGACACAAAAATAAGGTGTGGGTGTGTGCATGCGCATGAGTGTGGGGTGTGTGCATGAGTGTGGGGTGTGTGCGTGAGTGTGGGGTGTGTGCATGCGCATGAGTGTGGGGTGTGTGCGTGAGTGTGGGGTGTGTGCATGAGTGTGGGTGTGTGCATGAGTGTGGGGTGTGTGCGTGAGTGTGGGGTGTGTGCATGAGTGTGGGGTGTGTGCATGAGTGTGGGTGTGTGCATGCGCATGAGTGTGGGGTGTGTGCATGCGCATGAGTGTGGGGTGTGTGCGTGAGTGTGGGGTGTGTGCATGCGCATGAGTGTGGGGTGTGTGCATGAGTGTGGGGTGTGTGCGTGAGTGTGGGGTGTGTGCATGCGCATGAGTGTGGGGTGTGTGCATGAGTGTGGGGTGTGTGCATGAGTGTGGGGTGTGTGCATGTGCATGAGTGTGGGGTGTGTGCATGCGCATGAGAGTGGGGTGTGTGCGTGAGTGTGGGGTGTGTGCATGAGTGTGGGGTGTGTGCGTGAGTGTGGGGTGTGTGCATGAGTGTGGGGTGTGTGCGTGAGTGTGGGGTGTGTGCATGCGCATGAGTGTGGGGTGTGTGCATGCGTATGGAGGCAGAAGTCAGTGCCCACTTTATCGTACACATATTTGGACTTGAGATTTCTCTTTGTGACAGAGTTAATGATTTTAAAAGGTAGACTGGGACTTGTAAGATGGCTCAATGGTTTAAGGTGATTTCCACCAAGTCTGGAACCTCAACTTGATCCCTAGAACCCACATGGTAGGTGGAGAGAGAGAAAAGGAGGGGGGGAGGGAAAGGGAGAGAAAGGGAGGGAGTGAGAGGGAGGGAGAGAGAGGGAGAGAGAGAGGGAGGGAGAGATAGGGGAGAAAGAGAGGGGAGGGGGGGGAGAGGGAGGAGGGGTGCATGCCATGGTGCATGCACGTGCACACGCACACACAACTAGATAAATACACTTAATAAATATTCTGAGAAAGGTATATCCGTGTTCTGAAATTCAACTGAAGCATTTCAGAAAAAGGAAACTATAATGAACTAGAACTTTTATAGATAAACAATCAGAATACCACGCAACTAAGTTTTTTCTCAACAGTGGCTATTTCTAGCCTCCCAGTCACCGTTCTCTATTGTCTCCCATTGTTTTATTAATATATAACTAACTCATGAGGCTGGAGAGATGGCTCAGTAATTGAGAACACTGGCTACTCTTGCAGAAGATTCCTTAAGTTCCCAGCACTCACGCTGTGGCTGACAGCCATCTTTAACTCCAGGAGAGCTACCACCCTCTTCTGGCATCTACAGGTATGGCACACGTGTGCATACATACAGGAAAATGCTCATATACATAAGATAAAATAAATCACATGATATAAAATCCACCTTTTTTAATTCCTTCTTAGTGGTATTGCATACGCATGCTCAGGAGGGTAAAGCAGGAGGATTGCCGCAAGACTGAAGCCAGCCTGGGCTACAACATGAGACTCTGTCTCAAAAAACTAATGAATAAATAAATAAAAACTCTAATAAAGTTCATATTTCAGTGGTCTGTGTCACAACCATTACCACTATCTAATTTCAGAACATTCTATTCTCCAAAGAAACATGTGCCCATAAGCTGTCTGGCACCATTAACCTCCCTCCCCAGCCCAGGACAACACTAACCTATCCCTATGGATTTGCCTGTTTGGGGACATTTTATGTGAGTAGAATCACACTGTGTGGCTTCTCTCGTTCAGCAGATTTCTCAGGTTTATTTATATCATACATGTTAGGGCATGACTACCATGTATGAGTAGAATTCTGTCATATGGGAGTATCACATTGTATCTGCTCATCAGCTGATGGACATCAGGCCACTTTCCTTTCCCGGCTGTCATGAGCAACTGTGAGCATCACAGGGGTTTGTACGTAAATGTATAGATCTGCCCGGGCCAATCTTATCAGCTTCAGGGACTTTGAACCAGGTAAGAAAAAAACCTGGCGTGTCTGTGAGAGTGTTTCCGGGGAGGTTCAGCTGAAGTGGGGAGACGAATGTGGGTGACATTATCTCAATGCCAGGGGTCCCAGGACGAGGCTCTTTCTGTCTGTGTCTGCCTCCCCACCCTGCACGCAGAGGCAATGCCACCACCTTCTCGTCCTCCTGTCACACAATTTGAGCGCAAACAGTTCAGTTAGTTTTGGATAAACATGAAAAATAATTATTACAACACCTAAAACTGAAATTCTTAGGTTTCTCCACACCCCTAACTGCGTGTTATTGTCTGTCTTGTAACTGTCCTAAAGGGTGCAAAGTGAGCCAAATGTTGGTTTAACTAATGCTGTCGGCGATACTGGCTGTCCATACCTTCTTTCTAGCATGGTTTTGCAAATAACTTACCCTTTTAAATTGGATTGTCTTTGTATTGAGTTGTAAGAATTGCTTCTAGATGCTAGAACTTCATCGGCTCCGTGACCTACAGACGTGTCTCATTCTGTTGTCTCTTCAGAACCTCATCGGCTCCGTGGCCTACAGACGTGTCTCATTCTGTGGCTCCGTGGTACAGACGTGTCTCATTCTGTGGCTCCGTGGCCTACAGACGTGTCTCATTCTGTGGCTCCGTGGCCTACAGACGTGTCTCATTCTGTGGCTCCGTGGCCTACAGACGTGTCTCATTCTGTGGCTCCGTGGCCTACAGACGTGTCTCATTCTGTGGCTCCATGGATTACAGACGTGTCTCATTCTGTGGCTCCATGGATTACAGACGTGTCTCATTCTGTGGCTCCGTGGCCTGCAGACGTGTCTCATTCTGTGGCTCCGTGGATTACAGACGTGTCTCATTCTGTTGTCTCTTCATTTTCTCATCAGTGTTCTTTGAAGCACAAATTTCTCTTTTCCAACGAAGCTCAACCTTTGCTTCTGTTCTTATGTCGAATAAAGAAAAACTTTCCTACCTCGAGTTTTTAGATCTTACAGTTTGGAATCAGATCCACTCTTAGATTTTTGTTTGTTTGTTTGTTTTTGTTGTTGTTTTTTACATGGCCTGTTTAAACAGGACAGGGATTCTAATTTGCTTTGCTCGGTGTGGATTTCCAGTTGCCCTGGCTTCGTTCCTTGAAGACTATCTCTCTGCTTAGCTGCTCTGACTTGCCCATAACTCTGTGGGTTTACGCTGCGCTCCCAGTTCCTCTCATTGGTCTGCTTATCTAGCCTCTTGTACTGCGTATCACCCCGCAACTGTCAATAAAGCTGGCCACATTTTTGTCTGAATTTGAAAGCTTCTGCATAAATAGGACTGATTGAAGTATTGCTAGACAATTAGTGAGTGTATCAGGATGGCTCAGCAGGTAAGAGCACTTGCTGCTAAGCCTGAAGACTTTGAGTTTAACCCCCAGTCACAGGATACATCATACGAACTGTCCTCTGACCTGCGTGTGCATGGCCTCTCTCTCTCTCTCTCTCTCTCTCTCTCTCTCTCTCTCTCTCTCTCTCTCTCTGTGTGTGTGTGTATGTGTGTGTGTGTGTATGTGTGCGTGTATGAATTTTTTTCAGAAACAAAGCTTTGCTCTGAATTTATAAATGTTATGCATATTTAACATATTTATTATTTATTTATTTATCAGCTTTCAAAAAATTTAAATGTCATCCTGATTTATTTTCTATATAAGTAAAAATTTCCTTTAGTCTCCAATTTTCTATTCTTTTTGCTATTTTTAAAAGTGTAACCTTAAAAATGCCTTGGCTTCAGGCCCGTCCAGCATCTCCTGGACCTGCCCGTTCATAATCGCTGGCCTGGCCACCTTCAGGCTGATAGACACCCACTAGTGAGCCACAAGGCACTCCAAGGAGGCCCTCAGCGGCACTACAGAGTGAGAGAGATGCTCTGGAGGAATGCAGAATCCCCAGCTACTTCTGTGAAGAAACACCAGGGGCCCTGCCCTGCGCTGCTGGGGGCATGCTTTTAACAGTGCTGCAGTCGCCACCCCGCACTGCCCAGTGCTCTCCCGCCATCCCCGTGTGCCTTTGAGGAGAGTGGTAGTCCTGTGTGAAGTCTGGAGTGAATGTGTGCTATTGACATACATGCAGCCATGACAGAAACCAAGACCTCGAACCCATGGGAAGCTTGCAAAGCCATTTTACAAAAGAAGTCAGGCTTGAGAGTGATAGTGATGCTTTCCCCCAAGTCAGAGTGTAAGAGAGAAGGCCAGTGTGCTCAAAAGTTAGCAGTGCAGCTCTTCCTCCTGAGTGTTTACAGCCTGAGACAGCTCACCGAGGGAGACCTTCTAAAAGGACTAGCCAGCCCCACCCCCAGCTTGTGCTGTACCTCATAAATAGGCTGACGTTCCGGGCTGCCAGCGGTAGTAGGCACCCTCCATCCAAGAGCATCCCGCACATGGACCCCAGACTTCCTGTACATGGGCCTGCATGTCTGTCCTTTCTTCATTTCCTTGCCGCCCCCAGTCAGGGTTCCAGCAAGTTGTCTTCATCATCCCAGCTCCCTGTTTCATTCTGGGAGCCAGCAGGAAAGGTGGTGGTGGTGGTGTGGTGAAGTCCTTGTCCTCCCAAAGGCCAAGCCCAAGGAGGGCTGATGTCCTGTCTCCCAGCCACTCAGACGCTCTATGGCTATGGGCTGGCAGGGATCTAGGGAAGAGAGATGGGATGGGGTTATGAGAGAAGAGGAAAACAGGGAGGAGCACGGAACACTAGCTCATTAAAACCTGTCGCACAGACGAGGAAGCAGAAGCCAGAGAAGAGAGATGCCTGGTTAATACAGCGAGTGAGCGGCAGAAGCAACGTTTACAACCAAACCCACCCAGAGATTTTAGACCCTTAGGGACAGCTTGTGGAGACGTAGGCCAGGGGGTGTCCAACCTGCGGTTCATTGGTCACAGGATAGCTGTGAATGAGGCCCAACACAAAAGTCCCAAATTTACTTAAAATATTGTAGGATTCCTTTTTTGAGTTTTTGCTAACTCAGTTGCATGGTTCTGGCATAGGAATATCACACAAAATAAAAACATATACGCTCCTGTAACCTACAGACACCCTCCAATTTAATGTATAGTCCAAGATAATCCATCCAATATGGTCCAGAGAAGACAAGGGACCGATGGACATCCATGTTTTGGATGCCCATGGCGGGGAAAGTAGCTTCTAAGGACATCTAGTGGCTAGAAAGAACCTGCAATTTCCCTGCCATACAGAGCACAGCACCCCAGTTCTCTGGCGCAGAGCTCAAGTATCTTCAGTGCAGAGGTTGAGAGGCCCTAGTCTAAGCACACACACACACACACACACACACATGCACACGTGCGCACGCCCTGAGTGTTCTTCGCCTCAGCTTTTTCTGGACTTCTCTGGAGCCTCCGCCTCAGCTGTATGCAGCCCAGCCCAGCACCAGGGTCACCACCCAAGCTAAATCACCAATTGCCCATGATGGTGTCTCTAGGGTTGCTCTCCCTTGCCCATTAGAGAAATAAGTCTGACTTGGAAAGAGAACACCTGCCAGCTCCTTAGCCCATTCTAACAGGGCAAGAAGACATTCAACACAGCCAGTTTAGGGTAGATTCCAGCTCCAGCCACAAGATGGCAGTCCAACCCACCAGGAACACAGAGGCTCCTGACCTGGGAGAGAGGTACAGACCCTGTGCCAACCAGGACAAAGGCCTGAGGGGTTGGACTTTGGCCAGTTCCTGAGCCCAGCAGGACTAGACCTAAGGTCTGCAGGTGCCAGGTGTGACAACATAGGTACAACTTGGCTTCAGGTGTCCCCTCAGATTTTTTTACTTCCCAGCCAGGCCAGTTCATCCTTTGGCCCAGTTAATCCCACAGGGGTCTTCCTGTATCCCAGCACTCCTTCCTCTCCTGCCTGAATGAGAAAAAAAACCCCAGAGCAGTTAAGGACACAGGGAGGGGTACTATTCCCATGTAGTTGTAAGCCCCTGAAGCGCAGGGACGTTGAGAAGCTTGCCTGCTGTCACAGTTAGTCAAAGGTGGGCCACTAGAGATCGGAAGCCAGGCCGTCTGCTCTAACTCATGCTCAGAACCCTGGGATGGGACAGACCATCCCCAACCAGACACAGCTACCAAAGGCATTTTCACACAGGACTGTAAGCCTCCCTCGTGAGGGCAGGCAGCCATGCTGTGGACAGCTTAAAGCGGGAAAGGATAAGGTTTAGTATTTCTGAGGAAGAGGCTGGGCTTGGTCAGCAATTTCTCCCCTCCATGCAACCTTGGTTTCTCTGTCACTTGTTTTAATTTTTTCACGTGTTCTCATCTTGCTTCTCTGGGCTTTCTGCGAATATCAGCCTTCTCTTGGTGTGAAGGGAGGTGAAAGAAGAGACGTTTATGTCCTTCTTGGGGCCCAGAAGAGGGAGTGCTCCTTGAAGCCTAGGACCAGAGGGTGTCACCAGGGATCAAAGCGAGAATTTTAAAGAGGGGGGGGATCCCCAGTCTGCTTACCTCTTGGGAGTGTGCTAGAACCCCTTTCCTGTGCCTCTTCCTCCACTCCGGCCACAGCCCAGTCTTCTGGCACATCCTCCAGGATTGAAAGTCCTCACTACCTAATTTTCCCCTAGGAGGAGTTTTCTCTCTGTCTCTCCAAGACCCGATCCCTTCTCTCCCTGCTTCTCCCCTTATCCAGGTCATACTGTGGCTGCCCTTAGTGCTTACCATGAAATAGGGTCAGATCGGAGCCCAGTACCTACCCTCCGGAGACCCTTGGTAAGTCCCCATCCAGGCCTCAGCCTCAGTTAGGGGGTCTGGACATCCAGAGTCTCTGAAGCCGGAGTCTAGGGTCCCAAATCCATTCCTAGCATCTCCTAAATCACCTAGACTTCAGTGAGGGCCTTCTGTGTTTAGGGTTAGTGGAGAGGAGCAGAAGCGAGCCCCAGAGGGCCTTCTGTGTTTAGGGTTAGTGGAGAGGAGCAGAAGCGAGCCCCAGAGGGCCTTCTGTGTTTAGGGTTAGTGGAGAGGAGCAGAAGCGAGCCCCAGAGGCGCTGGCAGTCCTTGACAGAAGTGGGATGAGCCCGAGAGACATTTGGAGAACCAAGCTCTGATCCTGGGTGTCTTCACAGACAGGGAAGAGGGCGGCAGCCTGAGCCCCTGTGCCTGGTTCCTCAGGTTTCCTGAGGAAGAGGCCCTGGATTTCTGTCTGGGAGGGAGGTAAAAAGTCCAATGAGGCTTCTTTCTTGGAGCTCATTTGACTGCTCACAGCTGGGTCTGTATGTGCCCTGTCTCCACACACATCTTTTTTCTTTTTTTAAATCTCACTTCTGGGGTCTCTGTGTCTTTGCCTATCTATCAGTCCTAGGGGTGGGCAAAGCATCCTGTGAGCCTGGATCCTGGAGATGTGAATTGCGGCCAGGCCAGAGTGCACCACCCTCGACCTCCTTGTGGTCAGAGGATGGAACTGACACTCGTCAGAGTGAGAAGGACACTGAGAACCGCTCTTCATCCTGCCTCGCTCTGAGACTCCTCTGGAGGAGTCTCCTTAGACCCCTCCCCCTTTGTCCATCCATTTCTTCTGATAACTCTGCCTCTGACTCCACCGCTCACACCTGGTCCTGACTCTGACTCCACCGCTCACACCTGGTCCTGACTCTTGCTCCTATCCCCCTGTCCACACCTTCCCCCATGACATGCAGACCTTGTCTTAGGGCCAGGATCCCCATGATCAGGTGAGGAGAGATGTCTGTGGCACAGCTTTGTCCCCAGGCTCACAACAGTGCCTGTGGGACAGTTGTCTGTACAGTTAGCAAGTGCCAACAAGCAAATAAGTCTCTCGTTTCTTAGTTAAATCCCCTTGCCAGGGCAGCTTGTGCTTGATTGCAACGGATGCCAATCAATGAGCATCTTTCACACAACAGTAGCCTCTGGAGCTGGACCTGGCCTTCCAGTCTCTCTCAATTCCACCTACCCACTTCTCCTCAAAAGCTGGGAGCCCATGGAGGTCAAGAGTAGGTCTGATTTGTTCCTTGAGACTTTGTGACTTGTACAGAAACTGGAGCGAGTAAGGAATGAATGATGTTAATTGCTGATTAAATAAACCACCGAGGGATGGGTGGCAGGCACGAGCCAGGAGGACTTTAAAGTCACAAATACAATCTCTGTTACCAGCATCAACTTCGAATCTGGAGTACCCACAGCCCCTAGCCAAACTGGCTCATCGCCCAGGGCAGCTAAAGCTGGGGGGGGGGGGGGAGGATGGGGCTGTTAGCATTTATGGAGCCAAGTGGTCTTTGCACCTCTTTTCATAAGGTAATTCAGGTTACTGGATAAACTGAGATCTATGGAGTTTGAAAGTGTCCAGGGTCTGAAAAGGTTCAAAGGTATTAAGAGGCGCTCAGGATTAATCACTGATAGAGAGTTGGGATAGGGGGATGATGAGAAAGATACTTTCTTGCAGTCCGTGGAAGAGGCTATCTCTGGAAGGATCATGGGGCCTTCAGGTTCCCTGGGAAGGATCGGTATTAAGAGATTCCTTGAGAGGTCAGTACTAGTCCTGGTCAAGGAATGGCTTGCCTGCTCAGAGGATCAGATGGCTCCTGGGTTAGAAGTAGAGGAGCTGGCCGACGCCCTTCTCACCTCGGTATGACCCGGGGGCGCGGGGCCCAGACGTCGCTGTGAGCCTCCGCCCAACTAGTGGAGCTCCCCGAGGGCGGAGCGTCGGCGGGTCCCCACTGAGCAAGAGGCAAGGAAGGGCGGGCGCCCCCAGTGCCGGGGTTGAGGGAGGCCGGGTTCGGTGCGGGCCTAGGAGGGGGGCGCAGAACCAGGGCTTTTTAGGACCCAGCGCGGCGCCTCCCTCCGGGGGCGAGTGCGGCTGCGCGCGCCGTGTGCCCGTGTCCGGAGAGCCGCGGGCTGGACGCGGACCGCGCGAACGAGCGAGCGAGCAGGCAGCGGAACAGCAGCCCGGAGGCAGCAGCGGCGCGGCGGCAGCGGCAGCGGCAGCGGCCGCTCTGCGCCTCGCCTCCCTGGCCTCGCCAGCTTCGCTGCGCCGCGCCCGGACCTACCACCCCCGCCTCCCGGGCCCGACCTCGGCAGCGCCCCTCGCCTCGGCTGCCAGCGCCACCCGCCCTCCCGAATCAGGGAGCGGAGCGCGGGGCGCAGAGACACCGGAGCCAGTGTCCGCCGGCCCCACCAAGCAAACCCGGCCGAGAGAACCTTCGCTCGGCCCTGCGCGGCTCCGCAGCCGTCCGGGAGCTGTCCCTTCAGCACCGCCGCGGAAACCCGAGTCCCAGCGCAGTCCAGCGGAACCCCTGACCCAGCCCGAGCGCGCCAGGCGCAGCGCTCAGCGGCCGCCCCGCGGGGCAGCACCCAGGTGCCCCAGCCCTAGGGACCCGCCATCTCCTCCGGGAGGCGGGGAGAAGGATCGAGGAGGGCGGGCGGGCAGCTTCACCCGCCACCGAGGGGAATAAGCAAGCAGCCAGGCAAGAAGAGCCGAAGGGGACCGGCCACACAGGGAGGAGAGCAGCCTGCATCCGTCCCCACCGCACCGAGAGCGCGCTGCGGCGACCACCGCAGAGCCGAGAGCGGATTTCCCGCCCCCCCTCCTCTTATTTCCCGTGCTGGGGCTGGTCTGTTGGTCCAGCCCCCGGAACGGAGCAGCTGACCTTCCCCTAAAAAGCTTTGTGTCGGTTTCACCATTTTCCCGCTGAGATGGTACCGGGAGCCCGGCCCCCCCACCCTTTCTCGCCTCCTCCCGGGGCTCGCCGCTGAGCGCCGCCCCACATCCTCCCCCCCCCTTCTTTCCCTCTTTCCTCTCCTCCTCTGCCTCCTCCGCAGCCAGGCCAGCTCCCTCTCACATTAGGTGCCTTAGAGACCCTTGGGAACCCACGCACACACCCCTGGACCGTTACCTGACTGCCAGCTCCCCTCGAGAGAGCTTGAGTCGCTCGTTGGGGTAGGAGGCCAGAGTCGCGGTCCTCTGTGCCCCCCGACGGCTGGGGGGAGGGGGGAAGAGGCCCTGCGCCCCCCTCCCCGTCGCCAACTCCCCCTGGCGGCAGCTCCCATGGGTGTCGCTGGGCCGCGCCATGCCTAAGGGGGCGCCGCGATGGGCCAAGGGGACGAGAGCGAGCGCATCGTGATCAACGTGGGCGGCACGCGCCACCAGACGTACCGCTCGACGCTGCGCACGCTGCCCGGCACGCGGCTTGCCTGGCTGGCGGAGCCGGACGCCCACAGCCACTTCGACTATGACCCGCGCGCCGACGAATTCTTTTTCGACCGCCACCCGGGCGTCTTCGCTCACATCCTGAACTATTACCGCACCGGCAAGCTACACTGCCCGGCCGACGTGTGCGGGCCGCTCTACGAGGAGGAACTGGCCTTCTGGGGCATCGACGAGACGGACGTGGAGCCCTGCTGCTGGATGACGTACCGCCAGCACCGCGACGCCGAGGAGGCACTGGACAGTTTTGGCGGCGCGCCCCTGGACAACAGTGCCGACGACGCGGATGCCGACGGCCCCGGCGACTCGGGCGACGGCGAGGACGAGCTGGAGATGACCAAGAGACTGGCGCTCAGTGACTCCCCAGATGGCCGGCCTGGTGGCTTCTGGCGCCGCTGGCAGCCGCGCATCTGGGCGCTGTTCGAGGACCCCTACTCATCCCGCTATGCGCGGGTAAGTGACAGCTTATCCATCAGAAGGACCTGACCCGGAAAGGCAGCCTTTGCCGCTTCCCGTGGGCAGTGTGCAATGGACAGTGAGTGCCCAGAGAGTTCTGAACTGAAGCTGGTGTGTGTACGTGTACGTGTGTTAGAGAGAAGGGGTGATTTTGCCATGGTGACTGGGTTTGTATACATAAGTCTGTATTGCTGGTTGTATGAGAGCATATGAATGGATGTTTGTGTGTCTGCTTGAGTAGACTGTGCATGCATATTTATGTAAGTATCCTGGTGTGTATTTGGATGGGTAAAGTATGTGGGAACAAGAGAGCATATGTGTGTGTTTGAACGTACATGACACATCACACTCCCGTTACTGCCCTTCCGTGCCTTTAGCAGATGCACACTGTGAACGTGTGAATTGCCCTTTGGTTTGGGGGAAGTGGGGAACTCCTTCCTTCTTCCCAGGTCAGGGAGCCTCTGGAGTAGAAAGGCATCTTTGCCAGCTGGGAAAATAGAGGCAGGCAGCCCCTCCCTCCCCAGGGACCTTCCTTAAGCCATCTGAGGAGGTGGTCTTGGGAATGCAGGTAATTAATAGCTTGATGATTGGTGTGGGTCTGGGCTGGGGGTGGGGAACACAGAATGGCGATCGTGCTGACACCTGCAGTCCTGGGTCTGGGAAGAGCCTGGGGGAAGAGCTTAAGAAGGCCATAACCTCCTGCTTCCTCTGGCCCCTGGGAAGAGGCTAGCAGAGAGGAAAACCTGAAGGGGAATTGTACGCAGAGGAAGTGTGTGAAGTGGGCGTGTCTTCCTCAGCCACACCCCTTTAGAAACAGCAAATTGTTACTAGAGAGAAAAGACACCCTGTTGCTGACCTTGGCCCTTCAGATTTGGCCTCCACGGATTAGTTTCCTGTGTAAAATGGGGAGAATGGTGAACTGTAGGGACCATTTGATGGACCATCTCCCCAAAAGAGACTCCACAGAGACACCTACCCTGGAAGATAAACTCTGGGTCTTTCAGAACTCTGTTCTCCCGGCTGATGAGTAGCAATGAGAAGGATGTGTAGAGGTGGGAATTTGAAGCAGTCCCTCCCCCATCTGTAAGGCACCTCCGCCCCTCCCAGGCAAAACTCTGCTTCTGCCCAGCTGCCTTTTCCTGCTACAGGTCCCTTCTCTTTTGCTGGCCTGGAGGCTGAGCCAGAGTTGGGGTAGGGACATGAGGAGGGGTTGGAATCCACAGAGGGTCGGTCAGTAGACAAGTAAGAGTTGGGGGAGGGGTCTCAGGTGCCCAAGAGCGAGAAGGGCTGTCTAGGCAGACACCTGACAGATCTGATGCTGAGAGAAAACAGAAAGACATGTGGGGTGGGGAGAGCTCTTCAAAAACTCTGCCTGAATCCTAGACCAGGTGCTGGGGTAGGGATGGAGAGAGAGCACTTGGTCTCCCACGTCAACACTGAGGAGTTTGGCCAAGGTCAACCTGAAAGTAAGGGGCCAAGTAAAACTTGAATCAAAGTCTCCTGGACTCTATTCTCCCCTGAGCTGGCCACTGGCTCCGTTTTCTTCCAGGGTGGCCTGGGACCCTATAGAGGAGGCCTGTCTTCTTTCCTCCTCTCCTTGATGACAGAGACCACTCCGGCTAGAGGATTATGTAACTAGAGGCCATGCTGAGCTGTGAGGAAGGGCTGGAACGTGGGACTGAGAGAATGAACCAGTATAGGCTGGGAGAGAAATGCCCTGCCTGCCAGGCTAGGTCAAGGCCTGAGTTAGAGCAACTACATTTGACCTTGACCCCTGGAAGGTAAGGCCAAGCAGGCCCAACTTCTCTAGGGTACTGGCAGAGGGCTGGGCCCCTCCAGCCTGTCACCTTGGACTCTGCTGGTCAGTGTACCCATGTTTCAGGGCAGGCGAGGGTTGGTAGGGTGTATTCCACCCGCCACACTTGCTCTTCCCACCCACTGGTCATTCCTAGGCTGTAGGGGTGGCCTTCGCCCACTGGGGACAAACAGAACACCTAAGGACAGCTTGAGGTCAGTTTAAGACCACAAGGCTAAGCCGAGAAACTCTCACATGAGTGTCCACTGAAGAGCAGATGCAGGGACAATCTGGAGAGTTAGCAGGGGTAGGTGGGGTATTGGGGTACAGGTGAGTGTTATAGGTGCCCCCCTGAATAGCAGTGAGACTTTCTCTGGTGGCCTCACGAAGAGGCTGTAGCCCTTTTTCACCTGTATGGGTACCACATGAGGACACTGAGACCCACAGAGGGAAGGAGACCTAAAGGGATTAGAACCAGGCTCCTGCTGCCCGCCTGCCCGCCTGGCCAGCCTCACTGCATTGCGCTGCCTCTCTGCAGCCCCGCTCAGCGACCAGCCTGCTGCCTGCCTCCTCCCCCTTCCATCTTCGCTCTGATGCTGCCCCGCTGTTACCTCGGTTTACTCCTCCCCCTTAGCCTGGAAAAGGCTTCTCAGATTGGTGGGTCTGGGTTTAGCATTCATTTTTTTTTCTCTAGATTCTAGACCTGAAATCTCATGTATGATATAGTCTGTGTGTGTGAAATAAAAACCAGAAAAGCTTGTGTGTGAGAGACTCCTCGTGTGCAAGAATAAAAATGTTGGGTGAGTGTGACTCTGAGGACACACACGTGTGTTGCTGTGTGTTCAAGTGTGTGTGTGTTGACACTATGGGTGGAAGAGAGATCCTTGTGTCAAAGAAACTGGATAACTGGATGTGAGATTGTATGCATGTTGGTAGAGGGTGTGTGTGTGTGTGTGTGTGTGTGTGTGTGTGGTGTGTGTGTAGAGACCTGTGAGAGAGAACTGTGTAATAAGACAAAAAGAAGATGCGTGTGCAAGAGATGCTGCAAGAGAGAGTCCAGGCCCGTGGATCTCTGAGGGATGTGTGGGCAGGTGTGCAAGTGTACATGTGAAGCTGTATCTACGTGTGAGCCTATGTGTGTATATTCTGTGTGACAGAGTGTGTGCGGCTATGTGTAAAGAGACCGCGAGGCCCCATGTGTGACAATGTGTGTTTTGTACGAGAGGGATTTTTGATGCGTGTCATTGTTGCTGTTAGAGCTTGTATGAGAGAGATTGTGTGGCCTGGCTGTGCCTGGAAGAAGGTGATATTCGTAGGTTCCTGGGACTCCTGGGCTGTCTGGCTAAGGAATATCCTTGCATTCCATACCTCAGAAGATGTGTGCCCCAGTCAGGCCTGGTGTGGATGTGTGGACCAGCAGCGAGGTCACTTTCCCCCAAGGAGCTATCAGGATGTTGGCTGTGGAAGACAGGAGCTCCTTGGTTGGAATATGACATCCTATCGGAGCTGTAAGGGGCAGTAAGCAGTGCCGGCCAGGACAGCTAGTCCCCTTGTCCTTTCAGAGTGGGGGCTGGGAGTGAGGAGAGCTGGGCAAGTTGAGCCCCACTTGTAATCTGGATGCGGGGGTGTTGCAGCCTCCGACACACAGAGGTATGAGTGGTGATGTAACTTTGCGGATGCGGGGATGAAGCGTCCTGGGATAAGCTGCCTCCTGAGGTCACACTGGACGGGCCCTGAGGGGCGAGCCGATGTTGGCAGGCAGAGTAAGCGTGTGCAGTTCTTTTATGGAAAGTTGCAGAGGTGTGGGAGCAGGTGTCTAGGACTCTTCACCTCCTGAGTGTCAGCTGAGGTCAGGGTCCCCAGGTCTTTGTCTGTGATTTACATGTCCGCAGGAGCATTGTTCAATGTCATACCAAGGCCTAGATGGTCTCCAGGCTTCGGGCCAGGGAATGTTCCTGATATGTGTATGTGTGTCGGTGTGGTGGCTTCAGTCCCCTCCACTTGGCCTGATGATGCCAACGATCGCACCGCTGGGGAAGCCTCACCTCAGTGTGCTCTGCTGTTCATCTCTCCTCTGACTCCATCTTTCTTGGCCTCTCAGCCCTGCCCTTAGTCTTTGGGGCATGTAGCCCTAACTCTTCTTAGCTCTCTGGGGAGAAGGTCACCCAGCGCTTACAGTGAAGAGCCCAGACAAAGAATTCTCTTCCTTCCCTGGGTCCCACTTCCGAGACAACTCTGTGAGCCCAGGCTGTGACATGAGGCAGACGGAGCTATTAACAGGGACTTCTTAGGAAGCTCGTTCCTGCCCAGGACAGGGCATACCAGGAGATATGGTGGCATGTAATAGAAGCCCATGGCAGCATGGCCCAGCCGGTCACTGTGCTTTGCCAGGAGTCCTTGTATTTTTTTTTATTGTGCCTCCAAGCCCCCAAGGCCCTTTCGGTAAAGACAACCACAGACTAGGTATCTGGTAAGTTGGAGTCCTTCAGCCCCATCACTGATGAGCCGACTTACTGGGACGACTGACCATAGAGGCTGGCATAGAGCGTCTCTGAGGTAACCATGGGTGACCACAGGCCGGAGGGAACAGGAAATTTGGGCTGCTATTGAGGCTTACATACTGCTGGTGTTTCTGTTGCGTCTTACCTCACAACCGTCTCTGAACTTCATCGTCTCCTCTATCATCACGGCTAACCACTGTGCTTCCAACCACCATGGCTCCCTCAGGCCTCCCTCTTCAGCAGGCTCGAACAATTTTTCCCATTCTAGTCCCAGGTCCTTCTAGTCCATTTTTTCCGTTTGGCACACGCAAAGGCCTTTTCAACTAAAAAAAAAACTGGTCGGGTTACCAAAGCCTGCAAGGCGTCCCAGGTTCATTCTGGGGCCTCTTGGATCCAGCCCGACTCTCCAATATGCTTTTGCCTGACTTTAGTCACCGATCACGGAATGATTGTCTGACCTGGCTTTGTTGCTTACAGTTGCTAGATCGTGGCCCATTCCCCCTGGAGGACTCTTTCTTCCTAGTTCACTCCCCTATCTTTGCTCTTCACGCCCACCTAAAAAGAAGCTACTTCGCGGTATCCTTCCTGGCCCTGATAGACTGGATCAGGATTCAGTCCCAGGGTCCCTCCCTTCAGAGCAACAATCTTATCGGTAGTTGGGTGTTCGTGAGAAGCCTTACTCAGTCCAGGGTTATATCCTCCAGGTTCTAAGCTTCTTCTACACTTAATATTGTAGCAACTGCAACAGAGGAGGTTGAGGCCCAGAGGGGTGTGATATCTCAAGGTCACAGGTGAGCAGGTTGTCTGGGAACCCCATCCTCTAACTCAAGGTCAGCAGGCGCTTGGAGTCCCACCCGGGAGAGGGTTTGGAGTCTACCACCCTTGGGACAGCTTCAGGGTTCTGGAGGTTCGACATTCACCTCTAGAAAGTTTGGGGACTGTTGGCCTAAGTCTCCCAGGGAAGACAAGACTTGTCTCAGATGTGGGGGAGGGCTTTGGTAGGGGCTCATTCCAGGGCCCCTGTCTAAGCCAGGGACCTCAAGCCTCCCACGACAGCCGAATTTAGTGCCTCTGGCTATTCTGAGAAGTCTCATGACCAGTGTATTCCACTCCGGACCAAAAGGTCAGGGCCTTAAGCCGCACCCTGCTGTCACTCCTGGGTCAGCCTGGCCACCACCCCAGTCTCAGCTCCTGTCTGTGAAGGTGGCTCCGAGGCGAAGGAGAGCCCAAGAGACTCCAGCGCAGCTGGCTGCCAGTTTTTGTTTAGGAAAACTAGTTGGTTGGAAGGGACTTTCCATGCGCAGAGGATGTGGGGCACCTGGATAGCTGCTCTCTGGACACCTCCAGCCACCGCTGTTAAAGAAAAAGTTCTTCAAGGTCACGGATTAAAGCACAGGTCTATAGGACCAGGACAATAAGTACAGGGACCCCTGCAATGGGACCTTGCAGTAGGGGGCTAGACATTGGGCTCATCTTGGAAGAAAGCACTAGGGCAAGTGGGAGTTTGTAGCTGAGGGGCAGGGTGGGGGTGGGGTAGGGCAGTCAGTGAATGGAAAATCACCATCAGGAAACGAGGCTCGATCAGCTGTAACAGGATTCTCACTGAAGCCAGGCCAGTGTTGCAGACATCACTAGGAGTGATGGAAGGTGAAGAACCTGATGAGAGAAAGGGATGGGAGTGATCAGGTACCGTGGAGGGCGTCAGACCACGTCAGTTCAATGAAGTTCTTTCCCTGATGTGGCATCTTACAAGGAGCGCACAGGTGGGCCTCGCAGGAGGGGCCTAGGGAATAATCGCTGCCGCCTTTCTCATCCGGGATAGATGGCGCAGCCTCGGTGACGCGTGTCACAGAAGCTCACTGCTGCTCTCGGCTCCCCGTTTTAAAGAACAGCAGACCCATCCAGGTGTACTGTCTGTCTTCCTAACCCCCCATCTCCTCTCCAGATGGAGGTAGAGTAGACAGTTATTTGCCCTCCCAGACCCAATTCTGACGTCTCCCGAGTCAAGTTTTGCAGATCATCTCCCTTTCTTGGCGTTACCATTTATCAACGTGCTTACGCACGCCACACCGTCTAAAGGGCCGGGTTCGCAGACTCTCATCCAGTTCTCACAACGTTCGCCCTTGCCACAGCAAGGTGAGGTCACACATTCAAGGTTCCTTAGCTCGTGAGCAGAGCAGTGAGCATTCCGGGTCTGCCTCCTGTCCCTGCTGCAGAGATGCTGGGGTCTGCTGCCTGCTCCAGACCTGTGCTTCCATCTGATTCCCAGGCCTGTCCATGGATCCTGTTAGACAAGCCCTGTCCCGGATCGTAGCAGGGGGGCATGTCCCGGCGGGCTAAAGGAATTCTCTGGTATTCTCAAAGAAGAAAGTGTTCCCACAGTGCCCAGCCATCTCCCACCCCCACTGGTAGAAGCTAGGTCCCTCAGGAAATGGCAGAGGAACCAGGGAAGATGGAAACTTAGCTTGTGTGGAGAGAATGCTGGCTGCTCCTCGGATCTGAGTTTGAGGCCTGTTCTGGTCTGGACTGTGTCTCCTACTCCACTTTGGTCAGATTCCCTCCAGCCTCCTGGTCTTTCGTTTTCACCTATGGGCTTCTGCTCATCTACTCCGCCCACCCCACCCGACTTGCTGTGCTTTCTGCTTTTTCCTGAGCCTCATCTACCCTCCTCAGTTCCCAGCTCTCGCCTGCATGTCTGACTGTACCAACCTCCTCCTTTGGACTGAGGGCCCTGGGTACCGAGGCCCTGAGCTCACACAGTTTAAACTAGTGGGTGGGGATCCTCTGAAGGCCTGGAGCTAGGGATGTGCAGACCATCAGATATGGACTGATGAGATCACAAACTCCGGGTTGCAGGCATTGGACAACTAGGCCAGAACAAGATTTATAGTCTGATACTAAAGCTACTGAACTGCTCTGGGCAAGATCAATGCTCTGGGGCTGTTTCTCCATCTGTCACTCAGGAAGGCTGATCTCAGTGAGCACTAAGAATCTCCTAGCCATGGCATCCTGGAAGGTTAAGAATCTTAGACTTCCTCTTCCCAAAGGAGATGAGAGTCAAGTGAGTCCTTCCTCTCCTTCCACACCCCAGGACAAAGGTGAGGTCCCTGGACACAGGTCCTGGCTCCAAGTGGGAAGGAGCCCAGGGGAAGGGTCTTCAGGGTCTTCCCTTGGCAATTCACCCTCTGCTCATTCATTCATTCAAAGCACATTCGTCGCTTCTCTGCAGGGTAGGTCACCAGCTCCGTGGCAGGCTCAGATCACTGCTTCGTGGCGTGCTTCTCCAGCTCCGTGGGCACCAGCTCTCTTCCGTGGGCTTATTTCTTGGCTCTCAGACCTCAGGGAGTGGCAAGAAGTCATTCAGAGGGGACCTCTGGTATCACACTATATTGGGGAAAGGGCCACAGTAGAGGAATGCTGTGTGGGACAAGGTCTTGCCGCTGGCTGTCATGGAGGTTCAGGGATAGGTGCTGGAGGACCTTCCTGCCCAGGCTGACCCTTGAGAACCACCTGGGGGGCTTCAAGAAGTTCAGGTTCCTGGGCTGTGTCCTACAAAGCTTCCACTCCTAGAACTGTCCATTCTTGGGTGGCACTAAGCGGTAGCAGGGGAGAGTCCCTGTCGTGGGGACTACATGGGCGGCTGCTGTTCTACGCATGGCCCTTTGACCAAAGGCAACATGAGCTGATGGCAGTTGGCTTGTTAGAAATGAAGTCTGAAGCCCAGCCCCAACAGCCTAGTTAGAAGCTGTCTTCCGACAGGATCCCTAATGACTTGTGTGTGCTAAGGCTGAGGGCCGCTGAGGGGCCGAGGGGCAGAGCCTAGAAGGCAGCGTCAGGATTCATGGACCGCTGGATAGTTAGTATGTGTAGATTGTCAGAGCTGTTCTGTGACTCTGAGCCTCTTTGCAGCCCAGTTGGTGGCAAGATGAAGAAGTCTGGGGGTGAGACTCCTACTTAGGCACAAAGTTCTGGGGAGTGTCCTCTGGTTTTCTTTCTCACATGCCAGCTTCAGATGCATCCAGAGTCCACCCACATCCCATCACCCCTGACTTCTCCAGCTGAAGCTACCTTTGTAGGCTATTGCCGCAGCTGCTGTCCTCACCTCAGCCCTGGGCACCCTCTCCTGCCCCGAGCCCTAACCAAGGCTACCGGAGACCATCAGTCCTTTGCTCTGTCTCACTCGGGATTCTGAGCTCCCAGGGACTGTAAGTATCTGTAAGAGTGACCCCTCCAACCTTCTTTCGTATGTCCTCCTGCCCAGGTCCCCCTCACTCGTGTCCTCTCGCTTCCCTCCAGGTTCTCTCCTCTTTGGTACCACGGTCTTCTCTTGGGCATCTGACTTCCTGTGTTCCCCTTACTTGCCTTGTTTGTTTGTTCTCCTAGCACATAGGCTCCATGATGCCTCTTTTGCCAATTGTCACATCCCTTAAATCCAGAGCAGTATCCAGAACAGGATGAGTGCTAAATATATATTTGTTGAAGGCCAAGGAATCTGGGTCTGGAGGGGCAGCAGTGTATGCCTGTAACCCCGCACACAGGAAGCAGAGGCAAGAGGGGGTATGGTGGGGCTAGCCTAGGCTACATTGCAAAGCTTTATCTGAAAGCAAAATTATTGAATGAAGAAAGCAATGGTAAGGTCTGACTTCAAGATCGGACAGGGGCCATGCCTTTGAGTCCACCCTTCACTGGACCGCTTTCTTCCTTGCCTTTCCTGGGAATCCCTCCCTCTCCCATGGAGCCATGATGAACAGGCCAAGGTGTGGTGATGAACTGCTATAATGTCCAGGATGGCGTGGTTGCCTGTGCCACTGCAGACACTCCAGGCCACAGATGAAGGTGTTCGCATCCAGGCCCTCTCTCCAAACTCCCGTCTCCCACTGCATCAGCCCGGGCATTCCCAACCAGAGATTCAAGGCCGACACAGAAAAGCTCCTAAGCCGACCTCTGCAATGCTCTCTTGATTTTTATTGTTTTTTTTTATGTGTATCGCTGTTTTGCCTGCATGCGTGCCTGTGTGAGGATGTAGGGTCCTGGAGCTGGGGTTACAGGTAGATGTGAGCTGCCATGTGGGGGCTGGAAATTAAACCTGGGTCCTTTGGAAGAGCAGCCAGTGCTCTCAGCTACTGGGCCATCTCTCCAGCCCCAACTCTTTCTCCGCACGTCCCCTGCCCCCTCTGTCCTCTTTATTCTGTCATTTGTGGGAAGTCCTGGATTTCAAAAACAGACTCCCTTCTCTTGAAAGCCTAGAAAGGGTGCTTTTAAAGCTCGAATTCCTCTCCTTGGAGCCCCAGTCATATATTCAGGAGAATACATGTGGAACAAGTCTCTTTCATCACTTCCTGCCTATTTGACCCTGGCAATGGGACTCAAAGTTCAGTTCTCTCCTTAGGGCAGGCCTCTTGAGTGAGGAGACCTGAGTTCAAATCTCAGCCCCACCGCTCACCAGCTGTGTGACCTTGGACAAGTTCCCTAACCTGTCTGTGCCTCAAGAGAAGGCTATTAATAGCTCCTGACTCATAGGGAAGTTGGGAGGATTAAATGTGTTAAGCGCTCGGCCCAGAACCCAGAATGTAATCAGTGTTTAATTATTGTGGGTTTCATTATCTTCTCACCAACTAGTGCCCTAGAAGACTCGAACCTTCACCTGTATGTGTTCCACCTGCTTTTTTCTTTGAATTTCCAAATCCCTAAAAATCCCCTCTCCGAGGGATCGCCCATAGGACCCCAGTTTCCGGACTCCGTCTCCCAGGATCTGGCTTTCATGATGTGACGTAGGGAGACAGATCTGGATTTTCCTGAGACCCCCATTATTACAGACAGGTCACGTTCGCCTTGAACCTCAGTCTCCCTGTCTATTGCAATGGACCGCTCCTGCTTGCTTTTCCTCCTTCTCTGGAGGGAGGTGAGAGCACTTCCACCTGCTGGGTGACAGGGAGGGAGGGCAGGCAGCTGACATTGGACTCTGGCTGAGAGCCAGATTCAGTGTCCTGAGATGCGGCCAAGGGTGCCAGTGTGGTGGGCCTGGCAGCGGAGGAGGCCACACCCCATAGCTCCAAGCATCAGGAAATACTCAGGCCCCAGGGAGGGGCAGTGGCAGGGGTCCCTTGGACCTAAGAGCTGCCGGATCTTGGGACCAGGGATGAGGGCTGCTCATCCCTGTTTGTGCCAGTGGACAGGGACAGTGCCCATTCTCAGACTGGGTTACCCCGCCAAGTTGACGCCAGGCTGGCTGGGGACAAGCTAATATTAGCAGGGGCAGCCCTGGACAGCTGAACTCAGGGGGCCTCGGGAGCCAGCTTCACTGTGCCCAGACGGAGGCCACTGCAGCCAGCATCATGGCAGACGAGGGAAACTTTCCTAGCCTCTGCAGGGCCTCAAATGCCCTTTCCACCTCTCACCCAGTGGCTGGCAGCTCCATTCCTGCCTTCTCCACAGCCCATGGCATCCCACACCTTCCCTTCTTCCCTCACCTGCACAGAGAGAACCTTTCGACTCTACTGTTAGTGCCCTGTATTCATTTGGTTGTTTAGTTACCCAGCAGATATGGAGGGGCAGTGGGAACAGCAGTGGTAGGCACTGCTGGCCATGCTAGGAACGGCCAGAAACCTCCAGGTGCCCTTGGGACCTTCCACGCCAGTGTGAGAAACTGAACAGCGGAGGTGCAGTGTGTCCAAGGGGAAGCAGTGTCACGGGGCTGCTCATTTCAGCGGAGGTGGAGGTGGAGGAAATGCCGGAGAGAGCCACGTGACATCTGGGCAGCAGAGCACGTTAGACGTACAAAGTCTGTCAGCGGGCAGGCATGTACAGCGCTCTACGTACAGCGAAGATGTAGCCAGAGCCAGGGGCAATGGTAGGCCAGAAAGGACTGTGCTTCTCACAGACTGGGGTTCTGCTTGGTGTCCCGCCCCCCCCTCAAGCCTTCCAGCTCGAGAGCTCAGCCCTCTCTGTGCTTGCAGTGACCTCCTCTGACCTCCCCACTCCATGGCCACAGCTGCCCGCACAGGGTGGCTCTCTCTGAAAGCCAGCCATGCCCAGCTGCCACCAGATTGGGATGGTGACCTGGCTCCAGAGCCGGGTGTGAGGCCAAGCGGAAAGTGGGTGAGGGGCTCTGCCACACAAAGCCTGCCGTCGAGTCACTTCCGGCTCCATGGCTGCTCATGAGTTTCCCACTACAGAGCATGCCGTGAAAGTGACTGCGGCAGGGGCTGTGGTCCATCCTAGAGCCGTAGATGAGAAGGTGTGTGACCTCTGCTGCCCTCAGCCACCCTGGCTCACCAGTGGGAGGAAACAGAAAGCCACTGTGGGTCTCCAGTGAGTTAACACACAGAGAGCTTTTCACCCAGCCCAGGTGCAAATTAGATCATTCTCGCCGTGTCTGCAGGAAGGTGTTTTTGGGGGGGTGTTCTGAAGTCACTAGCCTTGGTGGTTCTTAGAACACAAATCTAACGTCTACAGTGAAGTTGGTATTGCTGAAGTCACGTCTGTGGAGTCGCAGGCCTGCCGGCAGATTTCCTAAAAACCTTTTTCTGACCGCTCAGAGGGTAGAGGAGCCTGCTCTCGAGCCTTGTTGCCAGGTCAGGCTTGGAAACATACTTCAGAGCTCAGCTGCACACGGGGGCCAGTGTCTCACTCATTAAAGATGAATTTGTATGTTCAACCTCAGGAGCTCACTGGGCAGCTGTGAGGAACATGGCTGCCCGCTGGGCCATGGGGAGCCAGCCTGAGCCCTGAGGGACTGAAGGTGAGCTCTCTGCAGGGTGCTTCCTCATGGTGCCAGCTACTCCTGACTTAGTTGCCTCCATGTGTGGTGCCTTTCCGGGCCTTCATTTCCTTAGCTGGAAGGTGTACATAGTGGGGTTAGAGAATCCAGTACAATCAGCGTCAGAAAGAACTCAGGGAGAGAGTATGGTTCCTAGTTAGGCCATGTATGGGTAGAGACCACCATGCCAGAGGTAAGGGAGCAATGCAGGGAAGAGTCAGGGCCTTTGGTCACGGCCAGGACTGCATTGTGGTACTTACGCTGCCTCAGTGTGGAACTGGGCAGATGACATCTAACAGAATCCATTTCTTCAAGTGAAAAATGGGAATAGCAGTTTGCATCCCTGGCAGGATGCGCCTCCAAGGAGCAGAGCCCCTGGCCCAGTTCCTGGCAGCTGGAATGGCACTTGCTGAGGGCAGGATCTGGCAGCACCAGCTGGGCCTGGACTTAGGTTTCCTGGTATACAGCGAGGCCCTGGCTGAGGCGCAGAGATGCAGAATGTGGAAGCCTGCGGGCCTCACAGCCTCAGGGCACGAACCACCGTCACCAATGATCTATTTAGTGGCACGAAGGTCAGAAATGCCAGGCACTGGCTTCCCTTCTGGGCAGCAGGAGTTGTGTCTCTCGAGACCTGGCTGTCACCAGGCAGATGTATTCTTTTCTCTCTAGCAGTCTGGGAATTTGTGCAAGCGTGGCAGTTAGGAATCGTGGTGGCTTCCTGCGTCCTCAGCCCTCTCTGGAGCCTGGCGGTTACAACCCTTGGAATCCTGTGCACTGTGCTCTTGCAGCCCACCCACCCTCCACCTGCAGGCTCCTCAGCCTCCTCTAGCGCCCGCCTGCCTGCCAGCCCACCCTTGAGTGCTGTTTCCTGTGGCAAGTGTGCCCTCCTTCCCTTTGTAATTTGGGTGCTTCCTTGCCGGCAAGTTTTGATTGCCCCTCCTTTGTGGAGAAGTTCCCAAGATTCCCTTCCAGAACAGCCTGCTCTGTCCTTACTGCTTCCAGAGAACTCTTCCTTGCTCCAGTCTTCCAAATGCTCTGCTGGGGTATAGGTTTCTTGTACTCAGGAGAAACCCACAAAGGTACAAAGTACCCGTAAGACCACGGAGTGCCTGGATAGACCAGGAGATCAGTAGATCTTTTGTTCACACTGTGTGTTTCCAAATAGTCTTTGAGGCAGAAGGATTTGACATTATGCCCACTTTACTGATGAAGGAAAAATGAAAATAATATAAGGTCCAGAGATACTAACTCATTTCTCAGAGGTCACCTAGTTGGTAATTAGTAGAATGAGACTCGGGATCTTATTTGAAAGTTAAGGTAATCTGCAGGAGGGCCAGTGGGTGCCTGTTCTTGCTGTGGCGTGGGTGGCCCTATGGTCAAGAATGGCATGTTGGACAGACAGATGAGTGACAGATGGAAGAAATAATGAGTGGAAAGATGAATTGTGAGTGTATGCACAAGAATGGACAGAAGGAGGGGCATACAAATAGACTCACAGCTGGGTGGGAATAAGGTGGGTGGGTTGTAGGTGGGTTGGAGGGACGATATATGTATGCGTGTGGGTAGGTGGATGGACTCACACGTGAACAGATATATGGAGATGTGAAGGGATGGAGAAACGGATGGACGGACGGATGGATGGATGGTGGAGACGGAGGATGAGCGGCTATTCCCCTGTGAGTGTGTGTCTGTGTGCAAGAGGAAGACATCTGGTTTCCTGCTGTCTGAACGGGTAGACTTGTGTTTCTGACCTTCAAGGCTAAGGAGAATGTGCTGACTCCCATCGCGTGAAAACATCCTAGAAAATGGTGTTTGAGAGCTGAGGCCTTGAGGGCAGAGCAGTGGAGCACAAGGTGCAGAAAGTGAGATTGCCCGAGGCAGAGGGGGGCTCACAGGCGGAAGGAGAGGGTTAAGAGCTAGGGTCAGAGGCTTGGTGGAGAACAGAAAGCCATGGCCAAGCTGCAGAGCTGTGTGACAGGACAAACCTCGTCAGCCTTGCCTTCTCCACAACCACTAGAAGGCAGATAGAGAGTGGGGTCTGGCGTTTAGACCCTAGGACACGTGAGCATGCTATAATTTCATTCTGTTAGGGGCGAGGGTCCTGGTCGCCAGCCTGGATGAGCGTAGGCAGCGCGAGCACACTATGCAGGGCCGCTTTGCTGGTGGGGGACATGGCACTGGCAATGAGGTTTTCCTGAGGCCCAGGAAGGCCTTGCTTAGACTAGTTCTGCCATCTTCCTGTCATTTTTGCTACCTTCCCCAGACTCTAGCAATGACCCAAGACTCCATTCCAGCTGCCTAGCAAGGGCAATAAAGGGACTGTGGGCATGAACGGCCGATCAGTGAGCTTGGCAGGACCTGGATAACGCTTTGGTGCTGCAGTATGGAGCATGCTTTTCCAGCTGGAGCTAGGGCTGTTAGTTTGCACAAAGCACAGTAATGTGAGTTCCAGCCACCCCCCAGCTCTGTTCTAGCATTCCCCAGCACCAAGCTGCACCCCCCTGCACACACACACACACATTGGCCCAGCAATCTCCCTGGGAAACCAGGTCCCAGTGAGTGCCTGGTGTGCAGCTAACTGCTCATTACAGTCACGGCTGTGGCTAAGTATAGCTCCTGCACACACAAGACCAAGACAACAGGGAAAGCCTTTCCATAAAAAAAAAAAAACCCACATGCAGACAACCAGACAGCTGCACACGCATGCTCCCACACTCACGCACAGCGGTGGCCATGCACACACGGACACACACTTGCACCAACACAGCGTTTGCTATTCAGCTCGCTCATTCAGTAAATGTCGTTTGAGGGAGTAGGAGTGTGGTCAAAAGCAAATGTTCTTGAGCCAGACAAAACTGAGCTTCCGGGCATGACTGCACCGTTGCTGCCCAGTTTATGACCTGGCTGACTTATTCAAATTCTCCGAACCTCAGTTTCCTTTGTAAAATTGAGAAGACACCATGGTGGCCAGCGAGATGCCTCGGTTGTTGTGCAAGTAGGAGGACCTGATTTTGAATCCTGGGCACCCACGGGAAAGTTGGTGTGCTCACACAAGTAGCTTTAACCCAGCATAGCTCCAGCTTCAGTGAGAGACCCCATCTCAAGGGAGCAGGGAGTGTAAAAGAGCAAACAAGACGCCCGATGTCCTTCTGTGACCTCCATGGCACTTACGGACACGGACACTCACACACAGCACACGCCTGGGGCTGGGGGAAGCACAACTATGCGTGACCTTCAGAGTCAGCATAGGGCCAAAGATGAGACACAAGGTATGTGAGGTGGGCGTGGCTCAGAACGTCAGTAGACAGTAGATGTTTTCATCTCCACTAGTGAGTCCTACTGTGTGCCTGGGCTTGTGCTGGGAGCATTATCTAGAGCTGTTATCCTGGAGGGTTCTGAAAGGTGATGTCCGGTGCGCAGTGGGTGCTCAGTCGATATGCTGTTTTATGACTGAACCATTGAAAGCTTGGATGTTACATCCAAGGGTGGCCAGATGTCCTTGGAGCTTTCTCCTCCCAGGAGGGTCCACCCACATTTGTCCATCTCAAGCCAGTAAGCCGTCTGTGGCAGGAGCCCAGGCAGCCTCCACGAGCCAGCCTGCTAGAGTGGGTGGTGCTTGTTCAATAGCAGCCCCTGAGCTGCAGGCAGCTGGACGCTGGACCCCCAAACCAGAGTCAGCTCTGGACCTAGCTTGGGCAGACACAGGAGTTCCACAGGCTCTGGCAGAAACTGGTACAGATGTCAGGTGGGCTGGGGCCCTTGGCTTAGCACCTGGTGGGCTTGCATTTGCTGAGGAGGGACTCGGGTCCAGCCTGGGTACAAAACAAGCTACAGGATTTGGAGCCCCTGTCACTGTTCCCAACCTTTGAATAAACCGACTGTTAAAGTGCCCAGGCCATCTCCTCCCATCACACCTCCTCAAAAGGAAAGTGACATTTCCTTGTGCTTTTTAAAGCCCAGACTGGCTGGGCCAGGCCTGGGTGTGGGGTGTGGAAGGAGTAGGTGGCACTGGGAGTCACACAGCCCATGTCTCTCCTCACCTTGAGTGATCTCAGGATGCTGGGAATAGACATGGTCTCATCAACTCCCCGTGCGTCCCAGATTCCAGTGTTGGTGCCCAGGTTTCGAAGTCCCCACTCTAGCAACCATATCCAGGCTTTGGCTTCCTTGTTCTATTGCTGTTCTGTCGCATGCATGGGCCACCTTAACTGGGCACCCTTCTCCCTGGAAAGGTACCCCGGTGACCTGGTGTCTACCTCCACGCGTGATACATGTCATGTTTGTGTCTGATGGACATCGGGTCTCTGTGTAGCAACTGCTCCTACTGTCAAGGAGATGAAAGGGGTTGTGTTCACTGCCAGTGAGCACGGACGAACCCTCAGCTGGCACCCCAGTCGCCAGTACAGACCTGGGTCTGCTCTCAGTCCGGAGCCTGCTGACTCTGTGGGGGCTGAGTGTGCCTATTTCTGATGATGGGGGCATAGAGAACGGTTAGGGATGGTGTTTGTGGCCACTTCAGTCACAGATTTGTGAGGAGCAACAACCCTTTTGACAGTTTGCCAACAAATGTGCTATCATGGCAAGTGCGAGTGTGGACACAGAGGGCATCGCCGTGAGCCCGTGACTGTGTGCGGGTGTGGACACAGAGGGCATCGTGTGACTGTGTGCGGGTGTGCACACAGACGGCATCACCGTGAGCCCGTGACTGTGTGTGCGGGTGTGGACACAGAGGGCATCGTGTGACTGTGTGTGCGGGTGTGGACACAGACGGCATCGTGTGACTGTGTGCGGGTGTGGACACAGAGGGCATCGTGTGACTGTGTGTGCGAGTGTGGACACAGACAGCATCGCCCATGAGCCCGTGACTGTGTGCAGGTGTGGACACAGAGGGCATCACCGTGAGCCTGTGACTGTGTGTGCGGGTGTGGACACAGACAGCATCGTGTGACTGTGTGCGAGTGTGGACACAGACAGCATCGCCCGTGAGCCCATGACTGTGTGTGCGGGTGTGGACACAGACAGCATCGCCCATGAGCCCGTGACTGTGTGTGCGGGTGTGGACACAGACGGCATCGTGTGACTGTGTGTGCGGGTGTGGACACAGACAGCATCGTGTGACTGTGTGCGGGTGTGGACACAGACAGCATCGCCTGTGAGCCTGTGACTGTGTGTGCGGGTGTGGACACAGACGGCATCACCGTGAGCCCGTGACTGTGTGTGCGGGTGTGGACACAGACGGCATCGTGTGACTGTGTGTGCGGGTGTGGACACAGACAGCATCGTGTGACTGTGTGCGGGTGTGGACACAGACAGCATCGCCTGTGAGCCTGTGACTGTGTGTGCGGGTGTGGACACAGACGGCATCGTGTGACTGTGTGTGCGGGTGTGGACACAGACGGCATCGTGTGACTGTGTGCGGGTGTGGACACAGACGGCATCAGCGTGAGCCCGTGACTGTGTGTGCGGGTGTGGACACAGACGGCATCGTGTGACTGTGTGTGCGGGTGTGGACACAGACGGCATCGTGTGACTGTGTTTGCGGGTGTGGACACAGACGGCATCACCGTGAGCCCGTGACTGTGTGCGGGTGTGGACACAGACGGCATCACCGTGAGCCCGTGACTGTGTGCGGGTGTGGACACAGACGGCATCACCGTGAGCCCGTGACTGTGTGTGCGGGTGTGTTGACAAGAGTACTGGCTCACCTCCTCAGAAGGTTGCAGGGAGAAGCTCCTGCAGAGAGATGCAGACAGGGGACCGAGGCACACGAATCAAGTCAGCATGCGTGTGTGCCCATGACCACACACCTGCAGAGGCACAGATGGGAAAATGGCTTGTGATTATCAGGGATCCCTGGTTCGGGAAAGGGTCCTTCTTTCTCCTACTAATTGGAGAGTTGGGTTGAGCCTTGAGGCAGAGCCAGGCAAGATGTGTGAGGCCAGCTACCTCCGAGAGCATGCCTCCTTCTGTGCATCCTCGTGAAGACCAATCCAGAGCGTGTAAATCACGAACCCCTCTCCAACTGGACTCGGAATGTGGACAGATGTTATTGTATGTAAACCACAGCTCAGTGGCGCTGTGTTAGTGTGCTAGAAGATGAGGCACACACACCCTGGGAAGAGAAGAAGAAGGACCATTAGCTCACTGGGGAGTCTGGTTCAGATTTTAACCTCATCCGTGGGCGAGGGAATGACCACGGAGATGCTGAGATAAAGGCATTCTAGGCAGAGGGCACAGCTGGTGTGGAGGGCCTAAGGCAGACATGTGTCCAACACGTTTGAGGAACATACCTGAAGATGCAGGTGTGCCAGGGGAGAAAGGAAGGAAGGAAGGCTGGAAGGGGACGAAGGCTCAGATGGAGCAGGCATCTCCTACGGGAGAAATGGGAGCTCTTGCTGCCTTCTCAACAGGGAAATGACACAGTTGAATATTGAATGTATGCTTTAAAGTTCATCTGGATGCTGTTGCACCAGAAATGTTGGAAACTGGAAATGAGTCCACAGACCATGGCCAGAAACCACGGGAAAGATAATGGGGTGGTGGGCTGCAGGAGTTGGGTGGGAAGGGCTCAGAGTAGGGGTGGGCCTGAGCAGACCCACCAGAATTACTTAGATTAAATGTGAGCTGTGACAGAAAGAGGGATGTTGAGGATGGCTGCAGGTTTGGGGGAAGAATGTCCTGGAAGGATGGAGAAGGCTGTGGGGGTGGCGGGTGCTCAGGAGTTTAGCTGCCAGGTTAAGCTTGAGTGGGGATGCCAGGGAGGTGGGCACAGGAGACCTGTATTCACGGGGAAGCCTTGGGAGTGTGCGATGCTTTCCTGGTGGGAGCCAGACTTGAAGTCATACCTGAAACAACCCAAGGAGTGAAGGGGAGATGGAGAAGAGGAGTCAGGATGGCTCTCGGAGGTGTCCTTCAACTGTGAGGCAGAGAGCAGGGCATGGAGAAGGACTGGTTGGAGAAGTGGGGTGCCAGGAGTTAAACAGAAGGGACTGAGTGGTCAGAAACAGCTGGTAGTGCACGAACCCCAGGGACAACTGCCCCCCATTCTCTGCCTCAGTTGGTCTTGTCCATCCCTGCAGCCTCTGTTGCGAACCGATGCTTCCAATTGGAAGCTTTTTAAAGCCCTTTGGATATCTTGTCCACTCCCCGCTGGGGCCTTGTCACCACACGCAGGTGCATTTTTCTCTTCATGACTGCATAACAAACGTCAGCTCACCTGCCAGAGACACATTTGCTTCCCCTCCACCCTGTAAATATCCAACAGTGATTTACAGCCTGGGCGCACTCACTAGTGTCCCTCAGAGGCCTGCCCTCTAGAGTCACCTTTAATTCCCTTCCCAAACACACACGCACGCACGCACGCACGCACGCACGCACACATGCACGCACAAAGTCAGGATCCCATATGACATGAAGTGGATACTGGAGAGAGTTTCTCCAGTGGACTCCTGATAAACTCCTTTTCTACCTCTTCCATGGAGCTTAGAGCCTTGGTTTTCTGATTTGCTGAGTGGGTGCTATTGAAACTACAGGCTTCCCCAGTGTTTTGGGGTTTTGCTTGTTTGTTTGGGGTGTGTGTGTGTGTGTGTGTGTGTGTGTGTGTGTGTGCATGTGTGTGTGTTTGGGAAGGGAATTAAAGGTGACTCTAGAGAATCAGACTGGGAAGATGCATGATAAATGGCAGAAGGCTGTGTCCATTGCCGCCACGGTGGAAAGACGAATGCCTTCCCTCAAGGGCGTTTGGGATAGATGTGAAAATGGCGGAGAAAGAGTGAGTGCTGAGGCACAGGTTTGTTTTCAAACCCTGCCTGCCGCAGCCAAACTGCACAGGGCTCTGCTGCACATGTCTCAGGCACACTGAATCTTTTCTTTTTCTACAAAACGGGGGGGGGGGGGGGGAGGTTCCTAGAGAGACGTGAATAGCCCCGCCCTCTACGAGCATGCTGTGAGGACGATGACATTCAACGGAGCTGCGTGCTGCTGGGACTCGGGTGGCTGTGTGGATCTAGAGGGTGGCGTGTGCCATTCCTAGGCACCCGCTGTGGGTGTGTAACACCAGCAGGCCTGAGACAGCATGAGGAGGCCCAAAGCTGGAGTGTGAAGGAGGCTGGTGGGAAGGCAGCCTGCTCAGGTGGGTCCCAGCACCTCCAGGTGTAGCCAGCGGTGTAAGGAGGCAAAGCGATGTGATCTGTCCCTTCCTGGGGGTAGAGCTGGAGAGGAAGGGGTGCCCCTTCTCTTGGAGGCACCCTAAGGCTGAGTGAGTGGCTCTGTCAGGGACTCATGGCAGGTGGTCCCCAACAGAGTCTGTTCCAGGCTCACTAGCAGAGGGGATCACAGAATGCCCCCTCTGGAGGTCCCACTTGCTGACCTGGGGACTTGTTCATACTTACCTTATTCCAGTCTGATTGTCCTCTGGAAAAGGCTTAAGGCGTGTAGGACACACCTCCAGATCAGAGCAGCAGAGGGTTAGCTGAGTTCCCAGGCAGCCGGCATGAAAGAACAGCCATTGACTCAGGGCTCTCAGACAGCAGGCAGGTGAGTCCACAGAGTGGGAGACACACTTGTCCTGGCATCTGAGGAAGGGTCCATGTGGGACACTGGTGTACTTCTGAGTTTGACATATTACTGGGAAGACGAGAGAAGGCCACCTGTTATTGCTACCGTCTGCCCCTCAGTGTGCTTTCCTGGAGTCCCAGGTGTCTTGGAACATGGGCCTCTATCACTCTGCCTGCCTGTGGTTGACAGAGGTTAGAGTTGTGCTAAAGTCCAGATGAGTTCACGGGGGCGCAGCCATGATGACTCGTGTCACATGGCCAAGTCCATCTGGCCGGATAAAGGAGCTGATGAGATTCAGGGAAGCACGGGGCCACGAGGCAGAGTGGGAACTGACATACCGCTGAGAACTTGAATTTTAGGGTCAAGATTCTTCCCCAGAGACCTCCTGCTCCTCTGAAGAAAACGCTTCACTGGGGTGCAGAGGTTTATATGGCCATGTGTGCAAAAAACCAGAAGAATAGGGCCTACCAGACAACCATTGCCTATTGGTGTCCTTCATCTTGTTACCGTAGTTGGCAGCTCTGGCTCAGCCCCCACTTATCCTGTGACCTTGTTTGTCCTTCACCCTGAGCCCCAAGTTCTCCCAGTTCCAAGTCAGGCATTCAATGCAGAAAGCCGGTATCTACCGCAGTGTTGGGTCCCGTCCTTTGGGGGACATTCCATCCTCTGGGGGACATCCCGTCCTCTGGGGGACATCCCGTCCTCCGGGGGACATTCCATCCTCTGGGGGACATTCGTCCTCTGGGGGACATTCGTCCTCTGGGGGACATTCGTCCTCTGGGGGACATCCCATCCTATGGGGTACATTCCATCCTCCGGGGGACATCCCGTCCTCCGGGGTACATCCCATCCTCCGGGGTACATCCCATCCTCCGGGGGACATCCCGTCCTCCGGGGTACATCCCGTCCTCCGGGGTACATCCCGTCCTCCGGGGGACATCCCGTCCTCCGGGGGACATTCCGTCCTCTGGGGTACATCCCGTCCTCTGGGGGACATCCCGTCCTCCGGGGTACATCCCGTCCTCCGGGGTACATCCCGTCCTCCGGGGGACATCCCGTCCTCTGGGGTACATCCCGTCCTCTGGGGGACATTCCGTCCTCTGGGGTACATCCCGTCCTCTGGGGGACATCCCGTCCTCCGGGGGACATCCCGTCCTCTGGGGTACATCCCATCCTCTGGGGGACATCCCGTCCTCTGGGGGACATCCCTCCTCTGCTGGCCATGCCCACCTAGTGTGACTCACGCAGTGCAGACTGTGAGGCCTGTGCCTATAGCTCTCGTGAGGACGAGGCTGTCTCCTGCTCCTGATCTGTAGTGAGTGGTGACTGGAGCAGGACAAATTCGGGGGAAAGGACAACGTGAGAAGTAGCACCGTCTCCCTTTAGCTCCTGCTCTAGCTCTTCTCCCCTTCTCAGGCAATCTGGGGAAAACAAACCCCTCACTGCTGTTTGAAAAGGAACTGTGGCCTGACTCTTGTGTTACAGAATTTGGAACTGGTAATCTTGGTGGTTTTCGCACCGCATAATTCTTCCCTGAATCTGGGAAGTCCCAGGCCTCAGGGCATTTCCTCCGTGCCTCTCGATTGTGTTTTGGTTCCTGGAGTGCTTGTGGCTGTCCCATTTTAAGAACCATATGACTAAATTCCCCAGAGGTGACCACCCTGCTGTCAGACTAGACACAGCAGAGCTGGGATTCAAACTCTGAGCTGGATGGAAGCCACGTCCAGGCCTCTGCTATCTCAGATGACCTGCTTCCCAGGCTCTCTTCATGTGTCTCCTTGAATAGCAGAGCCATGTGAGGTATGAGTCTCATCTTGTCCCATAAACTCCAAACTCGAGTCACCTGGGTCATAAATGAAAAGAACATTCTGCTCTCATTCATAAGGCTTTGCGTGTGCACATCTGCTTTCTCAGTCTCCCCAAAGCCTCTAGCGCCACCTCTGTCATATGAGTCTCTGCTCATCCCACCTCTTTAGACCCTCACCACATTCGTCCTTGAAAGGGGGCGCAGAGACGGAAGGATTGCTGGTGCTCTTGCTGCCAGCGTAGGTCCAGCTTCAGTGAGAGACCCCATTTCAAGGGAGCAGGGAGTGTAAAAGAGCAAACAAGACGTCCGATGTCCTTCTGTGGCCTCCATGGCACTTACGGACACGGACACTCACACACAGCACACGCCTGGGGCTGCGGGAGCACAACTATGCGTGACCCTCAGAGTCAGCATAGGGCCAAAGATGAGACACAAGGTGTGTGAGGTGGGCGTGGCTCAGAACTTCAGAAGACAGTAGATGTTTTCATCTCCACTAGTGAGTCCTACTGTGTGCCTGAGCTTGTGCTGGGAGCATTATCTAGAGCTGTTATCCTGGAGGGTTCTGAAAGGTGATGTCTGGTGCACAGTGGGTGCTCAGTCGATATACTGTTTTATGACTGAACCATTGAATTTTTGGATGTTACATCCAAGGGTGGCCAGATGTCCTTAGAGCTTTCTGTCCACACTCCCAGGGAGTCTGGGGCCAACCATTTGTCCTTGTTGCTAAGTCCCGGGGCCTTCCAACCTAGTTTGTCAGATGTCTACCAGGCTATGCCCTGAGTAGACAGCCTGACCCCATACACCGGGACCAAGGCTGGTCCTGTCAGCTTCTGTTCCTGTATGACTTGGTCACTCTCCTGAGCATTCACATAGCCTTGAGCTCATTCATTTCCCATGGGCTGAGTGTTAACCAGGTTCTCTGAGGGATAGTGGGGGTGTTTTGTGCTTTAGTTTCCATGGTGACCCCCAACTCAATGGCCCCATTCCATGGCTGTCGGCTGCCAGGCTTTTCTGTGTGCGAAATGAGCTTGAGCTGATGAGCAGTGGATTGGCCAGGTGGATGGTGCGTTGGGCAGGCTGTCTGAGGCCGGCAACGCATTTGAATGTCTCTCAGCTCACGCTTCCTCTTGCACCAGAGCGCTCTCGCTCTCTCTCTCTCTCTCTCTCTCTCTCTCTCTCTCTCTCTCTCTCTCTCTCTCTCTCTCTCTCTCCTTCCCTCTCTTCCTCTTCTCTGCATTTATTTATCTATTGAGTGTGTGCACCTGTGAGCCGTAGCCTGCGTGTGGAGTTCGGAGGGAGTCCGTTCCTTCCCGCAGGTGTGTGCACTCCAGGGATCAAACCCGGGTTGTAAGGCTTGGTGGGAAGCTCTTTACCCGACGAAACCTGTCACTAGTCCTTGTGTGTGGTCTTATTCCATCATTGTCAGCTGCGAGAAATAAGGTCTGCCAAGGACCAAGGAACTACTCAAGGCCACCCCGTCGAACTGGGACTCCAGTTTCGGCTGGTTGACTTCAAGGTCATGTCATTTCTCCTCAGCTGCTGCCTCCTTCAACAGTCCTGAGCTGCTTGCTCTTGGCCCAGGGAAGAGAAGGCGGGGCACTTGGAGTCAAGAGACTTGGAAGAAGGTGGCATAGCAGGTCACTTGACTAAGTAAAGGCTCAGTGCTCATGGCGATCAGAACCCAATGCCAGAGCCTACTGTGACATCCGGGGGGCTCTTCTCAAGGGTCCCTCAGCCTTAGGCGGCTCCTGCCATTGGCTGTGCCTCTGTCCCTACTCATGCCCAGAGTGGCTTTTCACAGAAGCCCTTGCAGGTGACCTCTGTCTCAGTGTCCTGGAGTCTCTAATGACCACATCTCTACAGTTTTAAGATCGAGTCAGCTTAAGATCCATCCTAAGTGCAGTGGCATGAAGTAAGGGTATGGGAAAAACAGCTTTTTAAGGATTTATGCATGTTATGGTTTGCTAACGCCCAAAAGGTGAAAGTAAGAGATTCATTCGAGGTGAAAGCACTTGGCAAACATTGCCACTTTAGGACCTCGCTGCACATTTATCAGCATGGCCTGGCGTGGGCATGAGCAAGGAGAGGCCCTGCGCGTGATTTAACGAGGGGTGGTTTCCGTTCTGGCCCCCGAGTTCTGTGAGGCCTGAGTACTGCCTTTCCTGATCCTGGCCCCTCTGGCTGGAGAATACTGGTGATACGGAGGAAGGGCCCAACCAAAGATTCTGCACTGTGGACAGCCGTTCCTCCCTGCTGGGTTTGCTGAGGGGCTCCCTAACTCCCACGAGTCTGCTCTTTCTCCTTGGGTTGGTGTGTGAGTGACCATTTCTGGTGTGGAAAAGGGTCTGAACCATGGAATGAATCTCCAGGTGGTGGCTGACACACTAGCCCAAGACTGATCACTACAGGAGCTGACCTGCCCGTGTGCAAACTTGCACATACTTATTCTTGTACGTGTCTGTCCTTTGCATTGCACACAAGCACACCATAGACAACACATGGCTCATATATGTGCACACTCATGCATATATTCTATATCTCATATACAACCCTATGCACTTACCATTCGATACAACATAGATGCGTGCATACGCCTCACACGCCTCCTCAAGTATACTTCTCCAACACACAGGAATCCCATACACTATACAAAGCCACCACTTAAGGCTCTTGCCGAGCCTAGAGAGAGTTCATATATACTGGTGACATTTTTACAATGCATACACCAGCTCCGATGTTTTTGTTTTGCTTTGTTTTGTTTTTGGCAATCCCACCACACAGACTTTCCAAACATGGCACACTCTGCCATACATATGCACTCCCCAGTTCGTACCACCTCAGAGCTCCGCAGGGAGCGCCTTCTGCCTACTACTCCCTGAACAGGTGTCAGCAGGGGAGGAGTATGGGGCAGGAATGGTGGTCAGAACCCAAGCAGAGCCCTGGGACCTCCCTGGGCTTCATGCAGATAAAGCAAACAAATAGGATAGACCTCGTGAGCTCTCCAATCCTGCAGCCCTGGTCAGCCCAGCACACTGTGGGTGTGCCCAGCCTAAGGAAGTCCGGATGAGTCTAATTCAGTTTCTAAACCCAACTCAAACTGACAATTTATTTAAGACAATTGGCCGTCCTGCCTGCTCTGCATCAGCGCCTTCTAATGGATGCTGTGCACCCTCATGGGGCAGATTCCGGTAGGCAGCAAGCCTGACCTGCAGGTTCCGGGGGCCTGAAGCCTAGATGTAGGCCAGGGCTCCCCTGATTAGTCATTGTGGGCTCCCACTGCCTGTAACCTTGATACCCCTTAGAATCCTCAAAAGGGACCAAGTCTAAGTCTTCACTTTCACCTTGGGGAGGAGGGAGTGGCCGAGGTCATACGGGAAGTTAGTGGCCAGATAATGTCAGTCCCTGTACTGTGTTACAGCCGGACACTTGTTCCTGAAATGCAGATGGGAAAAAGATGAATCTGCACAGTGAACCCCTGAACAGCTCCGAGAGACAAGCACAATTTTCTGAAGACTACTGTGGTGTAAATAATTCCTAAATGAAAGTCATAGCACAAATTGGTCATTTTAATAGATAGTAGCGTGCCTTTCTGATTTGTGTTCCCAGGGGTGTGGCTGTGATAAAAATAACTTGCTGATTTATAAAACGTCTTAAGTCAACAGATCCCTAGTAGGTTTGTCTGACTTTACAGCCAGCAGCCTTACCACCCTGGTTACCATAGAAATGGGATGCCTTGCTCTGTTGCTATGGCTACCACTTTCTAGAACACAATTGGTGGGTTGCATGGTTTGTGATTTGGTTCTGGAAAAAAAAAAAAGAAAAGAAAAAGAGGCAGAAACTACCAGCTTGTGTTTGTGTGGCAGCATCGAGTCATCACAGCTGAGCGCCCTCAATTCGACAAGGCAGCCGCTGCGCTAGCCAGGCTGGGGCAGCTACCTCTGGGCTGCCTGACAGAGCTCTTCGTCCTCAGGTCATAGTCCCAGGAGGGATCAGCTGACCTGGTCCTGGATATGGTGGGACTCAGCTGCTCCGGGGATGGGCTGGAAAAAGGAGCAAGCATCAGGAATGGCAGTGTGAGGGCGGCAGGGAAGGCGGAGGGGGCAGAGAAGCAAGGCAGGCTGGAGCTGCCGGAGCAGTGGGAAAGTCAGTAGCCCCCTAGCGGGGGGACCAGGAGGGGTAAAGGGTGGAGCGGGAACTGCAAGGAGAGGGGGGGGGAGGGCACCAGAAGCAGAGTGGCTGGGCCCAAATGCCTGCAGTCTGTGTGTGTTCCTGGAGAGAGGGGGGAGGAGGTTGTATGCTCCGTGGTCCGGTCACCACTCTCTCCACGCGCTGCTCTGGGTGTGTGCACGTGAGTTGTTTGTGTGCACACGACCAGAGCGTGGCTGGTTGGGGTGAGGTGACATGTCTTGTTAAGGTTTCTGTGGGTTGCTCACATCCTCTGTGTGGTCCAGGCACCCAGCTGGATTCTCCATGCCCATGCATTTGTGTCTGAGCTTAGAACAAAGGTTAGGTGTGTACTCTGGGTTATTGAGTCTGTGGTCTGTGGGTGACTGTTGGCACACAGTTCACATAGAGCACAGACCCCAGTGCTTTCCCTGGGTGACAACCACAGCATTGTTCTGGAATTTGCTGTCCTGGGCCTATCAGGCAGAGTTGCCTCCCTGTCGGGGCCAGTGACACCACACCCCACCTCTCCCTCTTAACTGTGCTCTGAATACTGTGAGGTCTTGTCTACCAGGGCTCAGCACGGCTACAGACGAGGTAGGATGCACAGCCTGGACCACCCAAAGACACTCGTTCATCCTCAAAAGGCTGCTTCTGCCCCTGAGTTACTGAGTCCGTGCTCCAAGGCCTAGGATCCACTCGAGTGTGGCTATGATCACATCTGGCTGGTTCTAGTCGCCTCTGCCCTTCATTGGTTTCAGGGAAGATCACAGTCTGCTCTTAGGGAGTCTGGGAAGTGGGGGCCATCCTCGGCATGGAACCATTTAGTTCTGATCCAGGGCTGGCTTCTCAGTGAGCAAAGTGCAGGTAGCCCAGCGGTGAGAGCGCTCAGTGTCTGAGAGAGTGCCGCACCTCTGTCTAACCTCCCTTGCTCTCTTTGAAGCCTCACTTTTGTCCCCAAACCTCTTTGTTCCTGGCTTTCCTTTGGACACAGTAGAGATATGCGACCTGTTCGACCAAGACAGTGCACACAGTAGGTCCCCAAACTTTGGTAGTTTTTTTCTCTCTCCTCCCAACTTTGGGTCAGGCAAAGGAAGGGGTTATTTTGGCTTTGACAGGGCCTTGGCTTCCCTCCTATTAGCCCCTGGGCTCAGTAGAACACTGGAGTATCTTGGCAAGCCAGAATTAGCTTCTTCCACAGACGCCGAGTCTTCAGGGTCCTGCTTGTGGCAGTAGAGGTTGAGAAAGCAGGTGTGCAGGGAGTCTAGCACACTCTACCTGGGGGTGGAGTCTTCTGTCTGGCTCCAGTCTGGTTCTTGCTTCCCACCCTCTTAGCCTCCATTCTTTGTACAGTGAGGCCAAGGCTACACCTTGAGCCTGGATGACCATGGTTTTTTTTTTCTGTACTAATTGTGTGTGTGTGCGTGCATGCGTGTGTATACGTGTGTATGTGTGTTAATTTCTGGTATCATCCTTAATTCAGTCCCTTATTTTTTTTTTTTTGAGACAAGATCTCTCACTTGGCCTAGGGCTCACAGATTCAGCTACACTGGTTGGTCAGTAAGCTCTGAAATCCACCTGGCTCTGCTCCTCAACTCTGCGATTACAAGCACATGTCACCACACTTGACGCTTTCCTTTTCAATGATTGTTTTATTTGTATGAGTGTTTGTCTGCATGCATGTACGTGCCCGTGCATACCTGGTGCCTGTGGAGGCCAGAAGAGGGGCACTGGATCCTCTAAGACTGAAGTCGCAGAGGTGAACCACTATGGAGGTTCTGGGAATTGACCCTAGGCCCTCGAAAGCACAGTGGGTGATCTTAAGTGCCGAGCCATCTCTCCATGCCCAGCTCTGTTTAAAGCATAGGTTCTGGTGATGGAATTCCAGGATCCACGTCCGCATGGCAAGCGCGGTGCCAACCATCTCCTCGGCCTTTTATGCTAATCTTAATAAGACCTGGCCTTATTCTGGACCTCCTTGTCCCTGTGAAGATCAGTGCCACGGGGGGGGGGGGGCAAATGAGAGGAGGGCTCTCAGGCTTTGCTGATCTCCTGGGAGATCAATGCCCTGCCGGGGCTATTCTCATGAGCCTTTGCAAACACTAACGAGCCATCGCTGGAGATAGACTCATGGCCTCCCTGGGAGGGTATAGAGATTCCTTGAGGAGAGCCTTGGCAGGCTGCCTCCTGAGTACCACAGTTGCCAGTGGGAGCCTCGCCCCAGGGGAAGGGCTATCAACGGAGCAGTGAGGATGCATGGGATCAGGCATGAACACAGTGTTCATGGCCGGAAGTTTCTCGGGAAGAAGGACCCTCGGGTGCAAAGCCACCAGAGGAGGTACATGTGGCAAGAATGTTGGGTACATGTAGGGTGAGGACCCCGAGAGATCCAGTGCAGCCAGGGCAGTGATCTTGGTGTACCAGGCTAAGGGCTCCGGGTTTTTCCCTGTGGGCAGTGGTGGGAGCCAGCATGAGCAGCTCTGGGACCAGTAGCCGTGTGGCTGGGACTGAAGCCTAGAACCAGCTTTGATAGCAGTCGTCCTGTTGAGAGAGGATACAGAGGAAAAGGGTATGGCAGGGGTCACTGCATGGGGAGCATGGCCTGCCCCTGGGGAATCTAAGCTGTGAAGGCCAAGTTCCAAGAAGAGACCCAGAGGAAGTCCAAGTCCAAATGTATAGCAGATGAAAAGGCACGGTGCCTTGGAAGGGCTCCCGCTCCGGCTGAGCCGGGGCTGAAGGTCCATGGCTCTTCCTGCCTCCACTTTTCTCTCCTGCTTCGTCCTCCATGCATCCCAGGTCTGGAAGAGCTGGATCCCGAAAGAAGAGCTTCCTGGATTGAGAAGACTTCTTTTCTATCCCTCAGCTTTTTCCAGCCCCGAAGGCTTCACAGGGTGCAGGGACTCATACTCAACCCGCTGCTTCGTTCTGTCTTTGTGTGTGTCCTCCTCCTTAGCTGAACAGGGAGCTTCCTGAGAGCTGGTGTCCGGGGAAGCGTGGTGGGAAGAAAGGATGGATGGGTGAACCAAAGGATGTGAACAGTATATGAGCAGGGAGAAGGAAGGAGTGGAGCGGAGGATAGAAGGAAGGATGGATGAATGGGAGGGAAAGCAGAAGGAAGGGAGCAAGGACGGAAGGAAGATGGGTGGATGGCAAGGAGACATTGGTTCATGGAAGGATGCAAATGGATTGCATTTGATAGTAGCCTGTGAGAAGAGGTTCTGAAAACTGCATTGCTACTAAGCTAACAGGATGCCAGCCACTGTGAGCAGCAGCTTACACGGTCTCTTCCTGTCTGTGGGCTCGGGGAGCATGCGGCATCTTCTCATGAGACTGCTGTCAATTTATAACACCGTCTTTCCCACTCTCCTCTCCCCTCCCTGACACCCAGAACATGATCTGGAGGATCCTCTTAGTTCTTGGTGCCCAGATCCTTTGGCAGGTTGGGCTCCAGGACTCAGGGTTTTGGTTAACCCAACCTAGCAATTCTGGGCCTCCCAGAGCACATGGGATGGGGAGGAGTGCCAGGGTTAACCCAAACTAAGGCCAAGGCACTTGACTTCCTGCTGCTAATTGCGGGGTGTGTGTGTGGGTGTCTTTAAGTAGATGAAGGGGAGTCAAAGGAAACAGACACACCTCCCAAAGGCCCGGGTCCAGTAGAGCGGTTTCCTTGTCTTTCTTTGCACACCTCAGTCCAGTCTCAGTCAATGTAGCTAAATGCCATGACAGACACCTCAGAATTCAGTGGCTATTTTCTTTTGTTTTTATTTCTCATCAGAGTCTTTATTGGCAGCTCATCCTAATGTAGCCAGGCTCCTTCCCTCTTATGATTTGGCTGGCAGCGGGGAAAGGAGGAACAGGTGAACAGGGATGCAGGCTGTGCAGGCCTGGCTCGGCAGCAGCACTTACCCCTCAGGGCTCCGAGGAGGCTAGGGTTGCAGGGCAGCCTGGGTTGTGCTGAAGGAGCTCTGTGTATGGGCTGTTCCTCATGTGGCAGTCTGCCTGGGCCCAACACAACACACGCCAGGTTTCTCCACCCTGAGTGGGAAGCCTTTACTCTGACACCTGTGTTTCTCGCCCACAGTATGTGGCCTTGGCCTCCCTCTTCTTCATCCTGGTCTCCATCACAACCTTTTGTCTGGAGACCCATGAGCGGTTCAACCCCATCGTGAACAAGACGGAGATTGAGAATGTTCAAAATGGCACCCAAGTGCGATACTACCGGGAAGCAGAAACCGAGGCCTTCCTCACCTACATCGAGGGCGTCTGTGTGGTCTGGTTCACCTTCGAGTTCCTCATGCGTGTTGTCTTCTGTCCCAACAAGGTGGAGTTCATCAAGAACTCACTCAATATCATTGACTTTGTGGCCATCCTCCCCTTCTACCTGGAAGTGGGCCTCAGCGGCCTGTCCTCTAAAGCTGCCAAGGACGTGCTGGGCTTCCTGCGTGTCGTCCGCTTCGTGCGCATCCTGCGCATCTTCAAGCTGACCCGCCATTTCGTGGGCCTTCGGGTCCTGGGCCACACGCTCCGTGCCAGCACCAACGAGTTCCTGCTGCTTATCATTTTCCTGGCCCTGGGGGTGCTCATCTTTGCCACCATGATCTACTACGCTGAGAGGATAGGGGCGCAGCCCAATGATCCCAGCGCCAGCGAGCACACACACTTTAAAAATATTCCCATTGGCTTCTGGTGGGCTGTGGTCACCATGACGACATTGGGCTATGGAGACATGTATCCTCAGACGTGGTCTGGGATGTTGGTGGGAGCGCTGTGTGCCCTGGCAGGAGTGCTGACCATTGCCATGCCGGTGCCCGTCATCGTGAACAATTTCGGGATGTACTACTCTTTAGCCATGGCTAAGCAGAAACTACCAAAGAAAAAAAAGAAGCATATTCCACGAGCACCACAGCTGGGATCTCCCAATTACTGTAAATCTGTCGTAAACTCTCCTCACCACAGTACTCAGAGTGACACATGTCCGCTGGCCCAGGAAGAAATTTTAGAAATTAACAGAGCAGGTAGGAAACCTCTTAGAGGCATGTCGATCTGACCTTTAACCTCTGCCCCCTGTAGCAATGATTCCAGATTCAGTCAGACTGCTTCCTTAGTTCTGTGGGTGACCCAGGACCCTGTGCCCAATCTTGAGGTGTGGATCCTGGGACCCCAGGGAGACGCTTGGCAGCCAATTTCGGAAGTCAAGAGCTTGCTAGAGGAACCTTACTGGTGGCTCTGGGTAAGGAGGTTGACGTGGTTGGTCTCATAAGTTCTGAAGAGACCCCCACATTTGCTGAGGACTCTTAGCAGGAGCCCAGAGGCTGCTGCTTGGTCAGGAGGAGTCAGGCCTAAGTCTCTGACAGGCTACTGACCCGTGGTGGGCAGGGAGGGAGTGGGTGTGATTCAGAGACGCCGCACAGCCTTTGATTTGGTCTTTAACATGGATGCCTTCAGGCTGTGGACTGGCAGAGCGGTACATGAGATCTGGCCAGCCGGGTCCCTGCAAAGGCAGCAGTCAGGATTCTCAGCCCGAGCAGAAGCTGTCTCTGTAGCCGAGTGGACTCCTGCCCCGTGGCTCCAGGTCTCTGCTAGGAGTTGCCCCTAGCCTGTGACAAGCTTCCTTACCCCACAGCATGCCAAACCAACTCATCCTCTGACACCGCTAGAGCTTAGCACTTACCTTTAGGAATCCGTTGAGTGACTCTGGCTTTCACGTTGTCTGTTTGGGTTGATGGTCCAGTGGGAGTTTCCGGTGACCTTCTGATGGAAGAGGCTGGTGAGCAAAGGCCTAGAGGGGGGCCACACCCCGGGCAGCGAGGATGAAAGCATTAGGGACCAGCAACAACCTCCCACCACCGAGAGTTGTCCCCGATTCTAGCAGTAGGGACTGCAGCAGCAGCAGCAGCAGCAGCAATACAAGACATCCCAACCGCTTACCCACGAATTCACTGGGAGATGGGGTGGGGGTGGGGGAAAACAATACTAGTCACCGAGGGATATATTCTCATATTCCATGGCTAGTGGTTCATTATGGGACTATCTCAGTTTTATGAGAACCTGCACATAGCACATAAAGTTGACCATGGGGCTCTGGTCTGAAGATGAAAACCCATAGTCTACCTCTACCCATGGAATCCCATTGGCTACTCTGAGGACACAGGGATCTCCAAGGAACAGATGACCCAGAGAAGAATGGTGACACTGATCTAAGAGGCGCTTGGTGAGTGTGAGGTTGGTGTGTGCTGTTAGATTCATGTAGTCTATGGAGAGCACCCCATGCCTGGGTCTCCCAGGGGGCTGCCAGCTAGCTCAGCCTCAGGTGAGAGAGTCTCTCTCTTTCATGCGGGTGACCTCCCTCAGTGGGTGATTGATGTCCTTCACTACTGTGTGCTATCTGATTCACCTTCCCATCCAAGTCCTTTTTCCTACTGGCTGGAGCAATGTCCCATGGCTTACTTCTCCGGCCATGGGTCATTCCAGCCCTTTCACCCAATCCCATGCCCTCTCCTTTCTGAGATTGCTGTAGGCACATAAGTAAAATGTAACTTGTGTTCTAGATTGGAGCAGGGAGTGCAGGAGGTCTGAGGTAGAGACCTCCTGGTCTAGCCATGTCTCCATTCATGGGAAGCTCCAGGCATAACCTTTTGTTTTGAGTTAGTTAGCCATTTTACCCCAGGAGCCACCAGCAGGGCAAGGACAGTTTCCTCAGCTCTGGGTGAGCCCCACTGTGCACCCCAGTAGGAAGTGCTCAGCCAGAGGGGCATTACCTGACCCTACTCAACCCTTCGGATTCATCTTCCCAACACTGTCAGCCAGTGTCGGTGCTCTAGACATGGAGCCCCAGGTCAACCTTTGGTGACCCCAGCTCATTCTAGCCACACAGAGATTGCTCTGCACACCCAGTGACATAATTTCCCATGTACTGAGGGTGCACATGCACACATGCACACAGACACAGACACACACACACACACACACACACACACACACACACACACACACACATTCAGCTAGTCCTAGGGATATTAGCTCTTTCCTCATGTTGCTGCAGCAGATCCACAGAGCCTGTGAATTCCTGTGAGGTTTCCTCTGGGTTCCTCAGCCCTTCCCCTGAGAGCACCTTGCCCCTGGCTCCAGTGAGGTTTCAGGAACACAGAGAGCTCTGGTTTGGGTAGTCTTATGACTTGCTCTCCAAGCTCAAGTTCCTTTCCTCCTCACCTCCTCCTCACACACTATTCCCCTCTCTTTCCCTTGCTGTTTGGTGCTGTCCTGATGCTCAGCCCAACCCAGCCCCTCAGCTCTAAGATTCCAGTCCACCTAGAGCCTCATCTTTGACCGGAACCCGAGTGAGACCAGGCTTATCTATTGTCAGGGGCACATGAGGTTCCTCGGCTTGTCTTTAGTCATCCTTGTGCCATACTTCCCTTCTCATTCAACCCCTGGATGGGCTTGGGGTGGAGGAGAGAACGGGGAGAAGCCAGAGTTGGAGAAGGCACATGGTGAGTAGAGTCAGACCTTATGGGGGTGTGGGCGATGAGGTCCTGTGGGGTCCTTCAGCAGAGACAGTCGAGCAGGCCCTTACCCAGAGTTTTCTCTACTTCCATTTTGAACTCTTGGGCCAGGGACTGAACCAGAATGCTGGGCTTCCAGCTCTCTCCCCTCCCCTCCACATCCCAGTCACTGCTGAAGCCGCAGTTTTTCTGTCCCAGGGACATGGTGATCTCTTTCTTTGGGCCATGATTTGAATGGCCTCAGTATTTGTGGGATCTTCCCCGAGGGGCTCCAAGGACTCAGATCTCACCTGGTCATGGGAGGCACAGGGAGGGAGTGTCTGGGACTGAGCTCCCTGGAGAAGCTGCCCTTCTCCTGGAAGGGGCTCCCTTCCCCATTTACAGTGGGGTCAACCACTTGCTCTGGGTAGCTTGGAATGTCTGTTGTCCCCTGTCTTGCCATGACCATTCTTGTGTGTCTTATCGTGTCTGCTCCTGTGGGGCGGGTCAGTCCTTTGTGGTGTGGAGTCCAGAGTTCTAGGGTCCCAGCATAAGAGGTAAAGAGGATGCAGGTGGCCAGATCTGGTTCCCTCATTGCCTGGGAGTATGTGGAACCAAAGTGATGTCTCAGAGACCCCTCCCCCAGGAGCTACCACTGCAGCCTCAGGGTGTTCTTTGCGGGGAGAGCCTCAGAATCTAAAGTCCCCTCTCTTTGGGCCCTCCAGCTGTCCTGTCTCGGGCTACAGCACTTGCCTGGGACTAGGGCTAGACCCCGAGGGAGAGAGGGTGGCAGTACTGGGGACAGAACTGATGGGGCCAGATAGGTGGTTAAAGAGAATCCAGCTTCAGGGCTGGCGGCCTGGACCCCGAGTGGAGCCCACACTGCCCGAGTGGGCAAAGGGAGATCCGAGAGGAAATGAGATGACTTTGAATGGCCGGCATGGGCGCTCTTTTCTGTGTTGTGCATATCCCCTCCCCCTCTCCGCTAATCATGTCTCTCTCTCTCTCTCTCTCTCTTGTTTTGTTGACTGAGTGTGGTGGTCCCCACAACTGTCTCTCACAGCTTGTCCCCCTTTAGCCTGAGATGTTTCCCCTGAGTCCCAGCTGAGCAGACCCCTCTGGGGCAAACCCAAGGCAATGCCCAGCCCAACTAACCCCTGTCCAGTCCTGCGTGCGCCTGGTGGTGCCCGCTGCTGATGTGAACAGTAAGTACGTCAGAAGTGTCTGGAGATGGCCGAAAAGCAGGCCTGCTGACAGAGGGCCTGGCCATGTAGGTTCTCCTTGCTCCAAAGTTTTAAAAAAAATGACCCTGTCACAGATGTTCATCTCCGTTCATTTCAAAGCCTTGAAATCATCTCTGAGATGCCTGCCCATGCTGCCATTTCATCATCGCGGGCCTGTGGGGTAGTGGCATTCTGGGGTCCTGGGCCAGGGGAGGCAGACCCAGGTCTGTGAGAGCAAGTGGGAGCCTAGGCAGCTAGCTGCCCTTTCATTCCAGGAGAGACGAGCAGGTGGGTAGGGACTCAGCGACCTTGCACCCCGTGGCGTTTCTCGTGGTTCCTCAGGTTTAGACAATTGGCCTCTTTAGTTATTTTCTCTTCTGGCCATCCGCACTGAAGTTTGGGACTGGAGAATGGCCCGCTTGCTGACAGCATCTTCAACCGCAGGTAAAACAACAGCCATTCAGCCATAGATCCCTTTCCAAAGGTCGAGGCTGAGAGAAAAAGCAGGCCCCATCATGCTGTCCCCCTAGATTCCGGTTGGCTGTTCCTCGCCTCTGCCCCCCCCACCCGAGGATCTGCCCCACTTTCAAACCTTTTACAGTTCAAGGTGGGAGCCCAGGGGTAGGGGGCAACAATGTAGGCAGAGACTCAGTGTCAGAAGAGGGGTCTCAGGCTGCGCTGTCTCTATGGAGGCAGAGGCAGAAAGGAACAGTCACTATTTGACCCTGGACAAGAAGAGCAGGCTGTGGACGCCCACTCAAGAGCATCTTCGCCAGCTGGAGAAGATGCACTTGGAAGCCACTAATGTTCCCCCGAAGAAAAAGTCATTCGAGGCACATGGACCCCAGCTTCCAACCCCCTTCCTCACCATACCACATCCCCCATTGCCCCAACATTGTCCTTCCAGCCCACAGAGCCTCCATGAGGGAGACGAGAGCCAAATGGAACGTAAGGGAGGATATGCATGTCCGTAGGCACATGTGTGTGCCCACAGACACGCTCCATTGCTAGGCAGCCCCCAGCTTGTCACATGGTGCCAGAGTTTCCCTAGGAACTGGCCTTTCTGGTTCAGAGTCAATCAGGAGCGAAGGCCCTGGGATCTTCAAGGAATGCACTGTACGTGAAATGCCTTGCCATCTTGTACGACAGACTTTTTTAAGTTCCAAAATTATGATGGGAAACTTTTTTTTGGATTTGCTTTATGAATAAACCTGATTGGTCCATTTCTCTTTTGACTGACTGCCTCTTTGTAGTGACATGACGTACACGGTGGTGATCCCACCCACGTGCACGCCACGTGTGTGCACGCAGGATCACTCCTGCGTGTAGTTACGTGATGTGAACAGGATCATGGGAGAGGGTCAAATCCAGGGGGATCCTTCAGAGAGCCACCCCTAACACATTCCCAGGTTGGTTTCCTTCCTTCCCCAACAGGCTCCCATATGAGGCTTCCCCCATGTGCAGCATTTGAGTGGGCTTCACTCTGGCAAAGTCCCCAAGAGGGACAGAGATGGGGGACAAAGGTCAGTCAGAGTCACCTCTGCCATGTGCTGAAGGCCGCCAGATCTTTGACGTTAAGAGGGCCAGGGTGCCTGCCTGCGGCCACATTTTGCCTTCCAGCATACGTGTCCCCCTGCGACTCCCTCCCAGGTTCCTCCTTAGGCCACTACAGAGGCCAAGCCTCAAATTTTCCCCCAGCCAAGGCCGTCAGCGTCTGTTGCCTCCAGCACACCCATTTGCTCTGTTTTGCCAGGAATGCTGGCAGAAGGGACAGCAATGGGAGCCCCTCCCACATCCCTGCCCAGCTCTCACTGCCTCATGCATATGCATATATCTTTGTTGTGCGAGCTGACCAGGTCCCCTGGAGGGGTCTGTGGAGATGCTGCTTGATGTGTGTGGGCATAGTGTAGGTCTGCATGGGGACAGAGCAGATGGAGGGGTCTCATTGGGTCTGTGAGGGTACACAGGAAATTAATCCGCATGGAGAAATGGGGTAGATGGATCAGATTGGGTCCTTAGAGGGGCGGCGAAACGTGTACCCAGGCCGAGTCAGTATGAGGAACGGGAAACTGAAGTGACCCGATTGGGTCTTTGTAGAGACACTACAGGTGTGGCCAGCTCTTATCTGTGTACAGGACGTAGTTTCAGAGGCACCTGTGTGAACAGCGTAGAAGGTGTGATCAGGCTTAACCTGGGTAGAGGACGGTCTCAGAGAGAACAGATCGGGTTCCTGTGAGGACAAAACAGAGGTCTGGCCAGTTTAGTTCCTATGGGGCACAACATGGTAAAACGGAGACAGTGTAAAATATGTGTCCAGGCAAGCCTGTTGAGGGGATGGGGAATCCGAGGGACCAGACTGTCCCTGTGATTACAGGAAAGAAGGCGTGAGCAGGCCTAGTCTGTATGGGTAAAGTTATAGAGGCACCAGATTTGGTCCCGTGGGGACAGAGAAGAAGGCTAGGGCACCTTGATGGATGAGCTGGGTCCAGATGGGGTGCTGGGAGCAAGCCGAGTGATGAGACGTGAGGATGCGGCAGGAACCAAATGCTGCAATGGGATCGGCTAGAGGAGTCATGGGGGAGGTCAAATGGCGTCCAGCTGGGCCGAGGGTGAATGCTGCTGGGAGACAGCCAGGGGCTGGTTAGAAGTGGGGGGGTCTGAAAGGCTACCTTTCTGGACTGGGGCCTTTCTGAGTGTCTGTCTTCTCCCTGAGTTGTGTGTCTGACCCTCTCCCCATGAATACATCACATCATCCTGTCTCATTACCCTGCCTTGGGCCCACCTGCCAGGCTCATCACCAATTCATCTTTTTGCAAACTTTGAGCAAACCCAGGAGTGTCTTCCTCCCTGCACTGTCAGCAGTCCGCCGCCAGCCCTGCACTGTCCCAACCAACCGCCCCTTTCCATCCTCAGGAACGGGAGTTCTTTGTCAAATGCCCTCCCTTCGGCCTGTCACCCCTCTCACTAAACAGTTTTCAGTGTCTCAATAGCTTCTGCTTATATGTTTGAAGATTCCAAACTGAATGGGGAGGTGGCGAAGGCCGCGCTGGCGAACGAAGACTGCCCCCACATAGACCAGGCCCTCACTCCCGATGAGGGCCTGCCCTTTACCCGCTCGGGCACCCGCGAGAGATACGGACCCTGCTTCCTCTTATCAACTGGGGAGTACGCGTGCCCACCTGGTGGAGGAATGAGAAAGGGTATGTAGAGGAAGCTGGAGCTCTCTGCATTGGCTGGGCCCGCCTTGCGCTCCTGCAGAAGGGTGGGCAGGGAGGTGGGCAAGGGGCGCTGAGGGGTAGGCAGGCACACTAAGGGGGCAATGATGGAGGGAGTCCCCCAAGCTTGGCCTCTAGAGGTCAGAGTCCTTTCCAGAGGGGGATGCCAGGTTGGTAGAGCGAGGCTGAGGCCCAGGTAGCTAGCTGTAGGTTAGTATTAGATAAATGGTAGAAAGGGGCTTGGCACAGAGTAGATGACCATGGGCTGTAAACCCAAGCCAAGGAGGTACCTAAGAAGACAGGGGGCATCTCAGTTCCTCCAGAGTTTTCTTGTGCTGTAGAGCAAATCCAAACGGCAGTGTTCTTTCCTAGCCTTTAGTTGTAGAGGGCTTGGCCACCACCCTGTGAGTTTAGTCTTCAGGTTGTGCTATGGAAGAAGAACCCTTTAAAGAGAATCTGCAGGCCAGTGGAAAGGAAGGCCTCATAGAGAGGTGGCTTTGGAGCTGGGGGATAAGGCCACTCTCCTTGTAGAAGTAAGCTATGTGACAGTCAGCATACTGAAGATGAGAAACAGAAAACCTACCAAGACAAGGTATATCAATGGGACTTTGTATAGCCCTTTCCATAGCCAGAGCACATTTCCGCGGACCCATGGGTGGTCAGTGCCCCTCTGTGACTGGTGAAGGCTGAGACAGTGGTGTTCTTACAGTCAGGATTTGGAGAAGCTTAGCATGGGCTGGGCTGAGTGCTGGCGAGGAGCTTAGGGCAGTCTGCATAGGGCTGCAGGCACTGGCCTGGGCCTTTCTCAGTGCAGCAGACTAGCTGGGAAGCGCAGGCACGCATCTTTGTGCCTCAAATGCTCACACAGTCGCATGCTGACAGCAAGCAGGGTAGGGCAGACAGGAGTCAGATTCTTGAGAGTAACACCTGGTGTGTAGTCTGTGGCCTTTGTCAACTGTACTAGTGGTGGAAACAGTTAAGCCAGACACAAGGAGAAGACAGACTTCAAGGATCAAAGGCAGACCTAGGAGAGGAGAGGCAGCATACACCAAGATGAGGGAAAGTTCTTTGGGTTGCGCACGATTGCTTAGTTATGCCCACCTGATTCAGGCTGGTCTCTGCTTGTTTGCCCTGCCTGAGGTCCCCTGGACCTCAGTGCGGTGTGCCACTCCCTGCATGATGCTGCATGGCAGAGGGCTACCAGTCTTGAGAAGGGCTCCATCCTTGACATGGATGGGTCCGCTGCTCTCTTTGCAACTGGCTTTTTTCCAGGTAAAGCCTCTAGAATGCCAAGGAGCAGGGCCACCCTGAAGAATAAGGGGAAATTATCTCCACGGCTGTGCCCTGCCCAGTAAAGCCCCATGGGCTGCCTGGCTCCTTTGTCTTGGATACTGGATCGGTCGGTGTGGCCTAAGAGAACAGAGTGTCTCTACTGTGCTTCCAGAAGCACCTAATCTCCTAGTAGTGCTAGGGAGTTGAGTGCAACCCCCATCCATAGGTAATCCCCAGTCTCAGAACCCACCTGGGTTCGGGTGGCACCCAAGGGTGAAGGCCCCACACACGTTCACCCAGCCCAGCTCTCGTGGCTCCTGAGAGCGACAAGAATTTGCTTTGCTCTGGCTGATTCAGAGCCCTTTAGGTCTACAGGTCCAGAGCAGAAGTAGGGACTTCACTTGTCCCCCCAAGGAGGGAAGAGAAAGAGGCTGCTAGGCTGGTTCGCTGCATGGGAAACAAGCCAGCTGGAGAAGAACCTGCCTGCCTCTGCATGCGGCTGTTCAGTCTTTCCTCCTCCTTCCTTAACAACTAAGTACCAAGCGGGAGGGGAAGGCACGAAGAGGAGCTCAAGTGTTAATTGTATTCTCTACATACAGATCTTTGCAAAGAAAGCCCTGTCATTGCTAAGTATATGCCGACAGAGGCTGTGAGAGTGACTTGACCAGGCGGCTTGGCCGAGGACACTGGTGGCTATTAAGCATCTGGGTGGACCTGCAGCCCCTCCTCACCCTCGGACAGAGTAAATTCACGCCATGCAGGTTTGCCGGACGAGTCCGAGTGGCCCAGGCATTGTACTAAGACGGACGTAGCTTTTTCTACGGCCATTGGTAACTGACCGTAGAGGATCACCCTTCCTTCTTTTCATTTTTCTTAGAAGTTACCTTTTCTTTGGGGAGGGGGGTGAAGGGAAGCCTTAGCATGACTTGCATGAAGTTAAACAGAAAACCCAGCTAAACCAAACCCACCAGCCCCTGCTGTGACTGTATGATTCCCCTCACCACCACCACGAATGGAGAGAAATCAAGGGGCCTTTCTTTCAGCGCTCTTTATTTTGACACACGGCGTCGGAGCCCAACTGTAATGGCGCTCGGTAGAAATCTGTACATTTCTGGGAGTAGGGGGCCAGGGAAGAAGGATGGGGCCGGGGAATGGATTGCTTTTTGTACACAAGACCCAGAGGAAAGGTTTCAGAAAGGTAGTCAGTCATTGGTCACATTGACCTCACCTTCGTAGCTCATCTCTCACACGGAAAACAGAGAACTTTGCTCCGAATAGGACTGTGGGAACTCACACTGCTGCTCTCTTCCGTCTCTGGCATGCTTGTGACCCAGCGGACGTCTCCCAAGACCCTGACAAGCGGCTAGTTTAGGCTGATTCTCATCTCAGTGTGTAGATCCAGTGTAACCAAGTTTCATAATGAATTGTTCATAGTTACACCATATGGATTTTCCAATGTCATTTTAAAGCCAGGATGTAGAGTACCTCCAGTTCGGGACCACCTGAGGGGCGCCTCCCCTCCACCTTTACTAAAGCATAACCTGGCATTGTATGCAATTTAGTACTTCAGCATAAAAAAAACAAAAACTGCATGCCCAATGTTATGCAAAGAGATTCGAGCATGAAATAAATTTTGTAACATGGTTTCTGTCTAGTTTAAAGCAGATTTGTTTCTCTGAAGCAATCGGAGGTTTGCAGAGACGCGCTTCTGCATCTCGAATAAATATAGTATTTTCCCAACAGAAACAGAGGACAGTAGCTTGGCTTTGGTCTGATTCTAAAATTAGTGTGTGTGGGGGAAAGGATGATATTTTTGAAAAACACATGCTCAAGTTGAAAAAAAAAATGCAACATCTCGAGTTTCCACTGCAACATTTCCTGGAAAGACAGCAACCTCCCCTCCCCGGGCCCCGGCCCTGGAAATAAAAAGCTGACTTCTGAGACAAAGCACTGACTTGAGTTTTTATTGCCTTCAGGCAGATCTCCATTCTGTTCTGGTACGACTGAGCCAATCATGGGCCCGACTACTACTGTAGACATCTAAGCTGACGTGTTGCTGGGCTTTGAGGATGCTGTACCCTGCAGGGTAGGGCTGCAGATACTGCTGGGCTAAGGGACAAAAGCACACCCTTTGTGGGGGTCACCTGGATGGTTTTATGACTCATCTTGTGGATCCTTGCATTAAGCCTTGTCGGAGCATCTAGTTGCCCTATGCAGCCTTGAGCAACTCCCTGTTAGGACTACGTTGGGTCTGTCAGGTCTGGGTGCCCTGGCCAACTTGCAGAGCCTGGTCTAGAGACTACCTCATCGAATACTCCTCTCAGCCTGGACACACCTTGGAAAAAGTATGATCTGCTCTGGGGAAACTCACTTGCAGGTTTGGGTGTGGGGTGGAATGGAAGATCTGATTCTTCCTCTTCTGCTAGAATTCCAGAATGCTCATATGGAAAGAGACCCCAGAGGTTATATAGTCAGCCCCTGAGCATCTGAAGATGGGGAGACAAGGCCAGAGAAGGCAGCAAGCTGCCCAGGGCCATCAGCATAAAGATGTCACCTCCCAGAACAGCCAGAGTCTGTGAGCCCATGGATGGGTTTTACCTACTAGCTTCTCACCTCTCTAAGAGCTTGTCTCAATTTCCTGGTACCCAGTGCAAGAACCCAGGGGGTGGGGTTGATGGAGCCTCTAGAGGCCCAGGCATCTCATAGCCAAGTCTTAGGATACCCCAGCGAAGCAGCCTAAGACCAGTGTTGACATGAGTCAGAGATCTGCTAGGAAGATGGGGCTTTGCTGAATAACAGTCATCTGCAATATAGGCTTAGGAACACCACAGCTAGAGGGGATCTACTGTGTGGGCATCTCACAAACATTGCCTAATGCCAGCTCAGAGCAGCCCAATCACCCCGCATTATAGCCGAGATAACAAAGCGCAGACAGGGAAAACAACTGCCCCAAAGCCACACATCCCAGCTAAGGTGAAGTCAGGATCATAACCTGGGTGGTTTGACTCCAGAGCTCAGGTTGCGCTGTTTTGAGCTAAGGACTTTGTGGGGCTGGTCCTTGATGGTGAAACACTTAAGTTATGGGTTCTGAATCTAGGACTCTTTGGATCTGGCCTCCTGCCCTCCTTCATGGAATGCCATAGGTGTGACAGAAGGGGCCACTTCATGTTCTGATCCAGATCTCTCCTGATCCACAGCTGGCCGGCTCACTCCTGCCCAAACACCCTGCTACCCTACTGGATGCTGCTCACACTGCTCTCAGCTGGTTTTCTAGGCCAGCAGCCCCCCTCCCCCGCCTGCGCTCGCCTCTGCCTACCCTGTGCTGCAGTGAGGCAGGTCTGGACTTGCAGCGGCCACACTCAGCAGTCTGACACGACCCACAGCTCCCCCACACTACCTCCCACAGCGTCACTTCATCCAGAGTGCCCCCACGGACGTGCCACCCATCCTAGTTAGGGTTTCTGTTGCTACGATAAAGCACTATGACCAAAAGCAAGTCAGGGAGGAAAGGGTTTTTAATTCAGCTCACACTTCCATACCATAGTCCATCTTTGGAGGAAATCAGAGCAGGAACTCCAACAGGGCAGGATCCTGGATGCAGGAGCTGATTCAGAGGCCGAGGAGGGGTGCTGCTTACTGGCTTGTTCTTCATGGCTTGCATAGCCTCCTTCCTGAGAGAACCCAGGCCCACCAGTCCAGAGGTGGTTCTACCCATAATGCACTGGGCCCTCCCTCATCAGTCACTAATTAAGAAAATATCCTACGGGCTTTCCTGAAACTCAATCTTATGGAGACATTTTCTCAGCTGAGGTTCCGTCCTCTCAGGTGACTCTAGCCTGTGTCAAGTTGACATAAGACTAGCCAACCCACCATCTGAAGTTATTTTAATGGACTTGGCCAAAGATGGCAGATGTGTCAAGGGAAGGTGGCTATCCATGACCAGAGGGAGGAGTGGGTGTGGGAAGGAGGGAAGGCAAAGCTGTTGCATACTGGGTCTTCACCACTTACTCCAGGGCCTGCTCAAAGGCCTGAAAGTGCACAATGGCGTCGTTCTTCTTCTCATGAGGGGCAGAGGTAGGAAATGAAGGCAAATTTATTTAGTCAATCAGGAAAATGTATTTTTTTTAAATGAGCTCTTATTCAAGTAAGCTCCTATGCCCCTAATGGGTCTAACACGGCAGGTGAAGTGGAACTATCAAATGGCTATGGGACCTGGAGACTTTCTCAGAGAGCTGTAAACAGAGTAAGAAAGTGGAGGGCGGATAAGGGTGGGATCTCAGAGCTTGCTCAGTTATAGCCTCCTCACTCCACGGTGACCCACAGGGACACTGAGAAGATCATTCGTTTACAGTTTGCTAAGTTCTAAACTGACTAGGAGCTGGCTCCCTCATGGACTGCCCGGAAAGGGAACTTGGACAAAGTCTTAGAAAGACAAATAGCCACCAAAGGATGCAGGGGGGAAATCTAGACACGTCCTTCTTCATCTCTGATAGGTGCTTTCCCTCACTAGAGACAGGCAGTGAAGTAAGAAGGGCCTCTGGCCACACGGCCACCAGGAAGTGCAGGATGGGAGTGGAGGTGAGGTGATGGGCCATGGAGCCGCTCCTTCCTGCATGGGCCTGCAGCCAGAAGGCTCTGACGCACTTGTCAGCATCTGAGGTTAGGGATCAAAGGACTTAGGGCTCATATGCTGATCCTATTCAGGATGCAAAGATGCTTCTGCCTCCTGCAAATAAGGTACTAGGTTCCAGCAGCAGAAGCGCAGGGTGCTGAGCTTTTCCAGCAGCGCTGAAAGAGATACGAGGGAGCTCTGCCTTGTGGGCTTCTGGGCAAGACAGTGTTGTTTCTTGTGACTGGAAACTGGAGGCAGTATGGGTCACAGGGGAATGTTTTCTGGCCTGGTTTTTGCCAACTATTCAGCTTAGAAGACAGTAACCTTGAGCTTGCTCCAGTATGGCTTACCCCTGGGTGATGGCTCCATTTTTGTGGGCTTGAGCATATCAGAGTACATATGCTGCAACAGGCCTCTGGGCCTGGGAGGTGGGGTTGTATGGAACAGGGCATAGTTCTTGGGCCAAAAGTCGGGAGCAAGACTCAAATCACTGGGTTGCAGGTCAGACTGTAGCTGCAAGCAGTGCCTAGGCTCAGGCCTGTGGAGTCTGAACTGACTTCATCCATGTTTTCTGAGAAGAACCCACTTCTAGTCATTTAGCTACTTCCTATCCACTGTTGCCTAGCTCAGGGCTATGGTTGGGTCACCCTGAACCATCAAGGAGGTGCATGACCGTGGGATGACCCTTCCCCCTTTTTATAGCCACTATTTTCTCCTGATGAAAAACAAGAATGGTTGAATAAGATCAGCAGTTTCTTCAATTTCTTAAGGACCCACTTATCAAATACAATCTTATGCAGCTCACAATACATAATGTAAAGACAAAATTAACACTGCCTAGAGGAACCTGGAGGTGGTACTCTGTCTACAAGGAGATGCCCAAGGCTCAGAACAGGTCTCACTCTGAAACACGCTATGTACACCAGGCTGGCTTTAAACTCATGGAGATGCACCTAGCTCTGGCATTAAAGGCATGTGCCACCATGCCAGACTCTGCAGGATGTAGTTTAGAGGCCTCTCAACTACATGTTGATGGAAGGTCCCTCAGCTTTAATGTCCAGTAGAGTCCAGGCATCCCAACTCAGAGACTAAACAGCTCACCTGCTATAGCAGCCCCAGAATCCTGCCTGGTTGGAGGAAGACTTATCCATCTCCTGAGAGTTTCCCTGGCTCCAGAGACCCTGCACTTGGGATTTTCTCTGCTGGGTGTTCCCAGAAGCCTTGCATACTCTCCACTTCCCTCATTTCATTCTCCCCACCTGACCCTAAGCCTTTGCTGGGGCCCTGGTCGTGAATATGTGAGCGCCTTCCTTTCAGAGTCTCCAGGCACAGTACCTGGTACCAGAAGCAATAGACTCTGGACAGAAAATAAGCCCCCAAGTTAGAAGGGATAGTACGCTGCTCTAAACATATCCTAGAAGCCCCGTCTTCTGACCAAAGGCCGCTGGACCAGAGCACAGCCATGGAGCTGGGCTGAGATCACTCAGGGGCTGGAGCCTTCTTTGCTGATGTTTTCACTTTGCATGTCCTTTAGTGAGGATCCCTTCTTCATTTGCATCTGCTGAGGAGAAAAGATGTTGTCTCCACAGCTCAGTCCTCTTGGAGCAGTGGGCAAGCACCTCCTTGCTGCTCTGGTTCTCCAGGGATCTTTGTTGGGATCAGTCGCTTTATTAAAGGTGCTCTCTCACGGGCACTCGTGGCTCGTCTGGTCAGAACTGCTCTGGGTTAAAGTTCCTGATCGTCTATCCTTCCAGTTTCTCTTTGTCCACGACATCCTGAGATTCAGTGTTCTCTGTGGCAGTGTGGAGTGGGTAGGTGACCTTGAGATCCTGGCATGGCACAAGGTGTGCTGGCAGCTGACATAAGGCCAAGGAGTGGCCAGCCCCACAGCCCACGAGGAGGAGTCTCGCTGACTGGAGAGCCTGCACTGGAGATGGTGTCCAGACATTGGACTCAGTGCCATCTCCACACATACCATGTTCGTTCCAGCCCCAGGCACAACACTTGTCACCTGTGGGAGAGAGGGCACAGATATCACCATAACACCCAAAGCTTGTGGCCATTAACAGGGTATGCTCAAGGCCCACCTTCCCTGCCCTCACCTCAAGTCAGTGTACCCCACTGTTCCACAGCTCTTCATGCTTGAAGCCTGGCTTTCCACCATCACCCCAACATGTGACCAGTTCCTGAGCCCTGCTAATTCCCCCACCAAGAACAGCTCCAGTCTCTCCTGTGTCCCTCCATCTCTGCTGCTACTACTCTGGCTCAGGCTTCAGCTTCTCACTTGGGCCACGGCTACTTCCCATAGACTCTCATGTTATTCACTCATAACCCCAACTCTTGAGACGTGGAGGGAGACAGGAGGCGCTGAGTCCCATGCCAGCTTAGGCTGCACAGAAAGACATTGTTTCAACCTCCCTGCCTAAGACAACTACTTGAAATTCTGAAATACCTTAGTATGCAGAAAAGCATGGAAACCAATGTACGACATCCTAATTTAAGTTCAAAATTTTAGTTACCAATTTTCCATATGTACTTCAATCCTTTCCTTAAAAACAAACAAACTAACAACTCAGAAAACATTTAAGCCTGACCTCCCTCTGGGCCTTCTCCCTGCAGCAGTAACCACTGTATTGAAGCTGGTGTCCACACTTTTATACACATATATTTAGATGTACATGCATGCCCTTAAATACTATGTACTAATCTGTTTGTTTTAAAGAATTGTGAAAGCATATTGCTGATACATACCTTTTATATGACCTATTCTTTACATTTGACATTGCTTTAGACACTTATCTGAGCCAGTAGTTCTTCAAACTAGCACATTAATAGCCTCTCATTATGTAAAGTCATATTCCACTTAGCCATGTCCTTGGGACAGCCAGTTTTTAGTAATCATTGTTGCCGCTGGGCTATACACACCAATGCATGACATATTATATTCTACAACATCACCAATATGACTATTGTAAACAATACTGCTGTGAACATGTTTCCTGGTAGAAAATGATGTTTGTGCAGGGTGATCCTCAGAAGCATATACAAGTCTTGGGGGGAGGGGGGGTCACATTTAATTTTACTAAGTATAGGCCACAGAGTTCATTGGAGTAGGTGAACTCCTACCACTATGGATACAGATGTGCTCCTCGTACCTCTCCCTGTAGACTACTGCCATGTTGGGGAGTGTATCCATTTAGCTTGCATTCCTGCTACCAGGAGTGAGCTCTGCCTTATGACTCTGAGACAAATCACAAGCTTACGTTCTTAGCCTCTTTCTTATTGACTTCATACATTTCCACCCGATTCTACCCACTGCCGGTGTCTTCTCCCAGAAGTATGGGGTGTGTTACCCTATTTTGTTTATGAAGTCCTTTGCTAAGCAATTTATTTATAGTGGCTGCCTAATTGCACATTATGAAGATTAAATAATTTACTTAACGTGTCGGCCACTATCAGATGCTCAGGTTGTTTCTAATTTTCCATTTTCCTACAGCAAAGCATGAACACCTCTAAGAGTGAGTCTCTGTCCCTCCCTCTAATTGCCTTTTCACATTCGATCTGTAGGACGGGGATTCCCAGCCAGTGGGTACTGCCATATTGGAGACTCCTGAGGACTGTCTCAGAGAAGCTGCCTGAACATGGCTTTGGTGATCTATGGGCATCTCTGCCCCCTCCTACATCATCACCAGTGTTCATTACATCATGGGTTTTAAGAATCTTTTTCAATTTGAATACAAAATGGTATCTCACTGTTACATATCACCCTATGCTTCCTGGATATTTTCTTTCCTCTTCTGTACACTGTTTCCTATAACCCCCTCCCCACCTCAGGTAATATGAAAACATTTAAGTGTTCAAATACACAAGCTAGATGACCTGGTTTTTTTTTTCAGTTTGACTTAAAATTTTGTTTTAGATCTTTCGACAGAGATATATTTATGACTGATTGGGAGGGGGAGGTCAGGGTCTCATGAAGTTTAGGCTGGCTTCTAACTTACTATCATAGCCAAGGATAATCTTGACTCTGCATCCTCCTGTCTCCACCCACCAAGTGCTGGGTGTGCAGGTGTGCCATCACAGCCAGCACATTCAGTGTGGCCTTTTAGAAAGTTCAGTTTCTTCAGCAGTGTGTGCAAACTGAAAGCCCACCTTTATCAGAAAATCCTCCTGATTTTCCCACAACCCAAATGTATAAATCTTTACAATTATGTGATTATTATACAGCTAAAGTTTGTTTTCAAGAGAGGGAGGCCAGCTTGGTCTAAGCGGACTGCCCTTAGGGCTTCACTTTCTTGAGAGGGAGGTACTACTGGCCAGGGGCTCAGATCTGGGGAAATATGTCTTCTGGTTGGCTGGCAAGATGAGGAAACACATGCAGAAAGAGTGGTTCCCCTTCCTCCCTATGGCTGAGCAGGAACTTCTGAAGGCTGATCAGGAGCACGAAAGAGGTGCAGGGAAGAAGGAAGAAGCAGCAGGATGGAAGAGCCCAGAACCTTAGGGCCAGGAGGGAGGATGGAAGAGCCCAGAACCTTAGGGCCAGGAGGGAGGATGGAAGAGCCCAGAACCTTAGGGCCAGGAGGGAGGATGGAAGAGCCCAGAATCTTAGGGCCAGGAGGGAGGATGGAAGAGCCCAGAATCTTAGGGCCAGGAGGGAGGACGGAAGAGCCCAGAATCTTAGGGCCCAGTTTGGCACGTTGCTTGGGCCAAGTGCCTGGCCCTGATGAGAAGCGCAGCTGACCTCAGCAGGGGTGAGGTGGGAAGCAGGGGTGGGGGTGGGAGGAAGACAGTGCTGACCTCACCACAGGACACAGCGCAATGGGCAGCTGGCATGCTCTTCTCCTGCCAAAGGGAACTCACTCTGAGGAAGCTACACTCAGGGTTGGGTAGATGAGGCCCAGAGCCAGGGCTTTCATGCCTGTTTGGTGTAGAAGCCTGGCAAAAGCCCAGGCTTCTCTTCCCTGCTCCTGAGGAGAGTGTTTCGGGTCGTGTGCTGTATCTGCTCAGGCTGTAACAGTACAGTGAGGGCCACATTCATGGATGGTGTTCATCTTCCAGAAGAGAAGGCTGAGCATCTAGAATGTGGAGAGGGCTCCCAACACTGCTGAACCCCACACATTATACACTAGGCTTCACTGAACTTACTGTTACAGAAGTACTTTAAGCTGTGTGCACATGTATATGGGAATGCATGTGTGGTGGCCAGAGATCAACGCTGGGTCTTCTTCCTTCATCTTGCTCTGCCTTAGTTTTTGAGACAGAGTCCCTCATTGAACCTGGAGCTTATTGATTGGCTAGAGGGATTGGATAGCAAGACCAGGAATCTTTGTCACTTTTCAGTGTTGGGGCCACAAGTATGTGCTACTATGCCTGGCTTTTCCATGGGTACTAGAGATCTGAATAAGGCCCCCGTTTGTAAAGCAAGGACAATGTCTATGGAGCCGACTCTGCAGTTCCACCCATTCTCTTTTGGATGTCGTTTGAAGGTCATTTGAGAATGGTTTGTGGGGCTGGAGAGATGACTCTATAGTTAAGAGCACTTGTCGCTCTTGCAGAGGACCTGGGTCCAGTTCCCAGGTTCATAATCATCTGTAACTCCAGTTCTAGGGAATCTGATCTGTCATTATCTGCTGACCTTTGTGGGTACCAGGTATGCATATCATATACATACATACATGTATGTAAACACATACAAATAAAATAAATACATACAAATTTTTATTTTTTTAAAAAAGAATGACTATGTTATCATACAAAAGTAGGCCACGGGTCAGACCCAGTTATAGCTTGCCAACTGCTGCCCACCTAATACCCAGGATGCTATTTAATATGGATCATGTTAGGCTCTCCTGGGCTCCCCAGCACACCAGTGGTGTTATCATGGCCCCTAGGTCTTCACGTGTCAGAAGTTCTGAGCACCTCTGTACATCTCCCAGCACGTGTTTCACTTGGTGCTAAGTTCAATCAAGTTCAAGACACAGATGCAGATACAATACAGGGTGATGCCTCCCTCTGTTGCCTCTGAGGACTAACCCTGACATGTCGCCACAACCCAAAGTGTGAAGTCTTACACCAGGGTTCCCGTATCCCTTACAGTAGCAGTACCCGTGAAGTATAGGAAACCTGGGAAAAGATGAGGAGCTCTGTTTGGGGCAGTCTAAGATGGAATTGCCAAGGGCATAGAGGTGAACATCTTTAATTCCAGCACTTGGGAGGGCAGAAGCAAGTGGAGACCAGCCTGGTATAAATAGTGAGTTCCAAGAGAGTCAGGGCTACATAGAGGGACTCTGTCTCAAAACAAAAAATAACAGAGGTCTTTGCCAGGCACACATGAATGAACACACTCTGCAGAAAGCCCTGTGGAGGGCCTGCGGGAGTATAACCTGAGAACCAAGTGAGAAACAGTATGACGCAGATGGGCCTCAGGCGCTAGCACAGTCCTCAGGGGTCCTGCGCCATGCTTTGCTTTTCGTGAACAATTCTATATGGATTAATACATATACATTTTCTTTGTGACTATCCTTGTTATCATAAAAACTGCATATTTGAAAGGAAACGCCATTATATGTAGCTGCAAGCCCTGGTCCAAGGGAAGCAGTGTTCTTCCTCCCGGTGAGTGGCCAGGCTGCTGACATGGACATAGTCCAACAATTCTCTCCTGGAAGGCTGTCATGGGAGAGTGGCATCACCAGAAGGTGTGACATTTGATGGGGAAGTGCCTGGACCCTGTGGCCAGGCTTTCTTGGGGGATACTGTCTAATTCCTGGGGAGCTTGAGGCCTTTTTCTTCCTACCATGTAATAGCCCACCAGAACCTTTGTGTCTCTGCTAGAATGCAAAGCTCCAAGAGAACAAAAACCAGAGTTCCTTTTCAACAGCTCTATCTTAGAACTAAAAAAGTTATATATCAGAAAAGGTGCTCGGTAAATATTTGTTTCTGGCATGAATAGTTCCTAAATGCCAATTGCCCCTAGAGTGGCTCAGTCTCCTGAGAGGAAGCCAGGCTGAAGAGCTGGGCAGGACAATGACAGCAATCCTCACCAAAAAAACTGCTGTGTGTGTCTGTGTGTGTGTGTGCACGCACGTGTGCAGGTATATACATATAGACTGATGTACCTATAAGAGAATGGAGACATCAGAGCAAGGACTAGACCATCTCCATGTCTCCTCTAGATCTCCCTGTTCTGGCAGACCTGGCCAGGACTACTTCACTGTAGCTCTTAGAATGACCCAACCCTCTCCCTCCTGAGATAAGGAGGAGACACTGGCCAGGACCTAGCCTGAGTCCTTACTCAGGAGGAAGGAGCGGAGATTTTGGAATCATTTGTTGCTGCTCAGTAGCTATGGGGCAAGCCAGGCTTGGATTTGATATTGATGTCATGGGCATGTGCCCCTAGGCTTGGCTTCATCACCTGTAAACAAGGACAGTCATCTCACTTGTCTTTGTTGTTTTTAAACAGATCCATACAGCACCCAGCAGAGCTCATCACACGATACCTGCTCAGCTGGCACTCTTCATCTGCTGCTGGATGGCCCTGTTTCATGCCCAGGATCCAATTCCTACTCCTCTTTGGTCTGCTCTAACTCGCTGCCAGCGATTAGAGAACTTGGGGGAAATCCCCCAGTACACAGTCCCAGGACAAAGCCATGCCACCCTCTGGAACCTCTCCTTGCCATGGACGGAGTAGGTAACATTTCACACTGCTCTCGCCAGGGCTCAGATTAGGGTTTGTCTGAGGCATGCTGACAGGCACTAAGCATCGCTATGGAAACCATTTTGTTATTCTCTGCTGTGTCATTTGTTTGCTGGCCCAGTTGCTGCTGTGGTACAGGGGGAAGGGCTGCGGATGCGGCATGCATATTAGACTCTGAGGACCTGTCTTCTACAGGATGGCATGCCCTGGGGTGACTCCTGCTTCTCCAGCTCCAAGAAGCAGGCCGCTAGAACCCCGACAATGTCCTGACAACCTTCTTACTTGTTCACCAGAGGCTAGGTGCTCACCCCAGAACAGCTCTCCAGGGAGAGCTTCTGATGCATTCCAGAAAGGCAGCCACTGTGGTAGGAGAAACACTAGTAAACTGTCTTCAGTATCTCCGGGCACAAAAGTGGCAGTGTGCTATTGCCTTGTATGGAGCAGTGGTGAGGGGCATGAGCCTTGTGTACTCAGCCTTCACTGCCCCAGCTCCATGGACTCTAAGCACAGGACCAGATGTTTCCTAGATTCTTCTCTTGAGGGGGAGCAAGCATCCAGTCATTTGTTCATACACAGACGTTTACTGAGTGCCCTGCCTTCTGGTGCCAACTCTCTGAAGTCAGGGGCTCCACTGCTTCCTAGCGCTAGGATTCCGGACAAGTTGTTTAATCTTTCTCAGGGTCAAATTTCCCATTTTCAAAATGAGAATAGTTTTACTGCTTTACAGACTTTTCCTAATGACCCAACAGTTAAATGAGAACACTTATGGAGAAGTAGTTACCAAGCAGAGACTGCCAACGCAAATGGGTTTTATTCCCACTAGGATTAGTTATAGTAAAATGTGGCTCTGAAGTTCATAGCACTAAGTTCAGTCCCCACGTCTCTCTCTGGATCATCCTACTTCCCAGAGTCAAACCTGGAGGGTTTGAGGAACTACCAGCCCACTCCTTCATCTACAGGACATGACATTCTCTGTCAGACTATTTCTGAGGACTAAGAATATTGCTTAACTTATTGTTTTCTAAATAAAATTATTTTCCATTTTCTTCAATGTTCATATGTTACTTTCATAAAAACACATTTTTAAAAGTATGTTTAAATACTATCTGAGGCATATATCTCTGAAAAACTCCTTTCTCTCAAAAAATTAATTATTTAAGAGTGTGGTTTTGTGTGTGTGGGTGTGTGGGTGTACATGCATGTGCAAACACATGCACACACATATGTGCTCATGTTTGCATGCATGTACCACGGTGTGCTTGTGGAGGTCACAGAACAACTTTTGGGAGTTGGTTATTTCCTCCACTTTTTGTGGGTTCTGGAATTGAACTCAGGCTCTTAGGCTTGAGGGTCAGTGTCTTTATTCACTGAACCATCTCCCCAGACTTCTTCTCTTTCTTTACTTAATGATTTAAAATCTATTCCAATGAAACACCACAGAGTCAGGGTGAATGCAGACACCTACCATACTGCTGTGAGACCCGAGGCTGATCTCAGATTCGAGGCTTGTTTTATACTCACTTTGTATGTGAGCCTAGGTGAGTAGTGCCTCGCTTAGGGTCTGTTTCAACATCTGAAGAATCAGCCTCAGTGGTCCCCAAGTACCTCTCTCGCTCTGACAGGCTGTGCAGCCTCAGCCTTGTTGACCTGGAGTGGTTCACAAGGAAATGCCTCCTCACCTATCCCTCAGAGCATCAGACCCGCCCAGGCACCATCAGTCCAGCGCAAACCTGAAGCAGGAAGATAGCAAGTAAGCGCGTTTAGAGAATGACTGCCAGCTGGGAAGTGAGGGCATCATGATCAAACACGAAATGTTCTGAGACTAAGCTCATGGTCTTCATCTCACTGGGATCGTAGGTAAAGAACTACACATGCCAAAGCCTTCAGTCACGCAGAAGAGCTAAAGGGTTGCAATCAGAAGGTAAGAAGAAGGCCTTTCCAGACTCGCTACGGTGTGGGCTCAGATGGGAAGAGCCCTGTGATGGAGATGCAGCGTCTTGATCCATTGAATGGGTCGTTCTCACTGTTGACAATTCCTGTGCCCTATTCACTTCAGGATAACCAATGGAAATCTTTTGTAGATCACAAAGTGAGATGTTAGGTGTGCTCAACTATGTTCATAGTAGCATTGCTTGTCATATCCAGAACCTAGAAACAACCTAAATGCCCCTCAACCGAAGAATGGATAAGGAAAATGTGGTACATTTACACAGTGGAGTACTATATGGCAGAAAAAAATAACATCATCTTGAATTTGACAGGCAAATGGATGGAGCTAGAAAACATCATTCTGAGTGAGGACACAGAAAGACAATTACTACATGTACGCACTCATAAGTGGTTTTTAAACATAAAGCAAAGAAAACCAGCCTACAAATCACAATCCCAGACAATGTAGACATAAATATAGTTCTAATTGACATGGGAAGCAGAAAAAAACAATATCTCCTGAGTAAACTGGGAGCATGGGGACCTTGGGAGAAGGTTGAAGGGGAGGGGAGCAGAGAAAAATGTAGAGCTCAATAAAAACCAACAAAAATTAAAAAAAAAATTAGATGTTAGGGACTATGAATACCTATTGCTCCCAAAGGAAGAAGAAGCTATGTTCTTCCAGGGAAGTCCATGGTTGAAGTCCTAGGACGTGTGGCATCTGATATGGGACCCAGATGGGCACACACTTTACAGTACAGGCTGAGTTACAGGACAGGCTCCACCTGGTATGGCTCCAGCCCTGCAGAGATCATGCAGCAGACAGGAGTGTGCAGCCACCCATGTGGACGCTGCTCACCACGAGTGCAGCTAGCTTGGCAATGACACCCACTGATGTCAACTCCAGATAAAGTGCCTTGGATGTGCAAGCACGGCAGAGGAAGGTGTGAAGATGAACGAGCCTCCATTTTTAAGGAGAATAACCAGCATTTAATAATACCCCACACTAATATCTAGGCTTCTGTCTGACCCACGTCTGTTCTGCCATTTCACTACCCAAGAACCTGGGGTGAGGATGTTCAGGATCCCCATTTTACCCCCGAAGAAGAAGGTGGGGTAAAATGAAGTTTAGCGGAGGCCTAGGTTCACCTCTAAACCAGCAGTAAAATCAGGAAATAATCCAGATCAGCCTGCTTGGATCCTGAGTTCTTCCCTGTGTCTCATGGCTTCTAGATCCCAGCCTGACCTTGAGCAAGCATATTCCTCTCGCTATCCCCACAGAGGAAGAGTAGAGGCTCCATGAGTCTAGTAAGCACAGGAGTGATGGCACACGACAGTCTCAAAGGACAGCGTGATGTGTCAGCAGCTCAGGAAGTGCAGCTGACATACAGAAGTTAAGTGGAAGGTTTGGGGTGGGGGCAGAACTGACCCTGTCTTCTCCATTGGTGTCTGCTCCACCACCTAGCCTGACTATCAGCTTCGTGCACATACTGCGTGACCTCCCCACCCGCCAGCCTTTGTGCTGTGTCCTTTGTCCAACTCCCTTCGCTTTTCCTCCAGGAGATCTCTTCTGACCTGGCAGCTTTGCACCCCTTCCCTAGACTGGAGCAGACAGGCAGACTTGAAGAGCTACTTACACGCTGTCATCCCGAGGCCCCACAACAGTGCTACACCATATTCCTTTAAGAACCTGGTCCTCGGCGAATAGTGCCTGTTCACAACCTGCTCTCTCTGGAACAGAGAAGGAGCAGTGACCCTTCCCATGTGAATCACTCACAGCAGCAGATGCCATAAGGTTGCCTAGAGAGTCTGGAAATGCCATGTTACCATGGTAACAGACCAAGGTTGGGGATGCTTTATCCCTGATGAGCTGCTCCGGCAGTACCATGCCATGCTGCTGGTGAAATCTTCCTCCATGAATAAGAACAAAACAAATCTACTCACAGACAAAGTTCAGCTCCTGCACACACTCTGGGGGCTACTCACCCAATCTCCTGGCTGACTAACAGGACCAGGCCCTGGCTGGCTGTGCTTTGGCTCCTGCGGTCTAATACAGTTTTAACTGGCTCAGCCAACAAAGCAGGCCCTCCCCCACTCCAGCCCCCAAATTACCACTTCTCTTATTTGATGCCGCCAACCGGGGATCTGCTGGTGTGGACCCTGGCAATTAGCACAGCACCCGCATTTGTTGGGAAATTAAGAGCCACTGATTAGCCTAATTCTACGCCATTTATAGGCAGTGAGTGTCAGGCTGAGATTGGCTTTTCCAAATGGTGGCCCAGAGAGTAGCATGTTCATGGGATGAGTTTGAAATAAAAGCCCAGGCCTGAGGAGCCAGGCCTCACATCCTGCCAGTCACTGTCTCCTCTAGCCCAAGTCACTAAGAATGGAAGATCAGAAGGTGTCTAGACCGAGGCCATACTTACTCCCAAATCATCCTGATGCAGAAAGAGAGCCCATTTCCCCATGATACCCTCCAGGCTGAGCCTTGCTTGGAGCAGATCTAGGACCAGTATGCCCTGAACTAGCTCAGACTAGGTGATCAGAACTCCGACTCTGTTTACACTCCCTTGGCCTTCTACCACCTAAGGGCCTGAATTACTGGTAGGCCAAGTTGCTGTATAGCTGGAGCCTCTTGGGAATGGGCCACACCTGAGTGGTCTTCCTGATCCTGATCTAGTAACACATCCCCACCTTCCTTGGCCACACCTGAGTGGTCTTCCTGACCCTGATCTAGTAACACACCCCACCCTCCTTGGCCAGCTGGTCAGAGGACAAGCCCATTTGTACGGAACATGCTGAGGCCATATCATGAGCAGCTGGCTGAGCTAGGGCTATCCCACAGACACTGGAGAAACTTTCCAATCCCTTCAAGGACTAGATTCTGAGATGTGGACACACAGCCCTTTTTAACTTCCCTGACTCAAACTCTAGCTTCAGAGACGAGCCAGGTCTTTCAAGTAATGAATGAAACATCATTTGCACCTTATCTGAGCCATCCATGACAACCACCCAAATAAGTAGTCCAGGAGACCAACAGATATCTCCAGTGGATGAAGAAAAACTGGTGTGGTAGGAACCAGGACATCCCAAACCTGAAGAACACTGTGAGTAGAGACCTGGGGGGCTAGGGCTCTAGAGCTTGCCAAGGTAACAAAGGTGGGAGAAATGGAAGTGTAAAAAGTAGCAGAAATTTGGCTGGGAGGTAGGGAGCAGATCACTGCAAATGACTTAGGAGGTCTAGTCTTCAAAGGCCTGACTATAGATTTTGGAGTGAATGAGATGGTTAATTGGAAGCTGCTAAGGCACCAGGTAAGCAGAATCATCAGCATTTCATCACCGTTGCCATGGAAACATATAAAGCACCTATTCAATCTTATGCCTTGGACACTTTGGGCTGAATATAGTTGAATGATGACCTGAAATCAGTCTGGAGGCCAATGTAAAAGTTCGGGATGAATGAAGGTGAGCTACCTCAAGGACAGTGGGATACAGAAGAGGGATGGAGGGACAGACTCTTATAGAGGCAGGACCAAGAGGATTTGCATTGATGGTGCTATGAAGGGACTTTGGCAGCTGCGGAAGTTTGACAGTCCCATGGGCTCATAGGTTTGAATACTTGGTTCTCAGGTAGTGGAGCCATTTATGGAGGATTAGGAGGCGTGGCCTTGCTGGAGGACATGTGTCACTGGGTGCCAGCCTCTGAGGTTTCAAAAGATTCATGGCATTTCCAGTGCGCCCCCCCTCTCCCCCCCCTCTGCCCTCTGCTTGTGGATCAAGATGTGAGCACTCAGCCATCATGGACTCTAACCCTGTGAGACTGCAAGCCCAATTAAATGCTTTCTTTTACGAGTTGTCTTGGTCATGGTGTTTTGTGGTAGCATTAGAAAAGCAACTAAGTTAGAAGCCTTAGACAGGAGACTGCAAAGATGGAAGTCACAGTTAGGTGTAGGACATCAGATTCCTGGACTCCTAGGCTAAGCCAATAAATCTGGACTCACGACACCCAACAGAATCAAAACATCCTCTTGTTATTCCAAGCTCAGGGAAACATATGTTAAGGAACAGCCCATGGCCCAAGGGCAGACACCTTAGGAAGATTTACTCCCCAACAGGCAACCTGGGTCCTACCAACCTAGAACCTACTGTTTGGGGTGGAGGTGAGGATCCAGAGAAGGGACCCCAGTGCCTTGCTAGTGAAGATCTTTCTGTCATAAGATGTACTGGAGTATGGTTTCCAGGTAAGAAATAAGCCCCAGTTCGAACCTGCCTTTTTTGCTCCTCTATCTTGCCAGGTATCTTTTGGGCGGGTTCTCAGTCTATAGGAAATCAGGAATATAAGGGCTGCCTGTTCTGAGACCAAATCCCCGCTGTGCCTCCCACATCTCTGTCCTAATATAAGGATTTCTCATCTTGTTCTACCCTTGGGCTGTATAGCATCATGTCTTGTCCTTCAGTCCGAATACATTCATCCATCCCTCCCATGCCACTCTAAATCCTCAGAAGGCCACCAAGGCTCAGCTCAAGTCCTGTTTTCTCTATAAAGTCTGCAATGGTTGCCACAGATAAGCTTCAGGGCAGTAAAGGGATTTAGTTAGAGCTCACCCTCTGGTCCGACCCAGAAGCTGTGCGAAAGAGTCAAAACCTGGGACAAGATCCAGATAGCCCACTCTTCAATCAAGCCTCCCAGGACTCTACAGCTCTGCTTTACTTTACCTGTCCATGTCACAGGCTGTCAGCATGTATGGATAATGGCTATTGTCGTTCTGTATTCTGCACAGGACTGCAGGTGGCCGAGAAAATAGAAACCTCAACAATCAAAGGCTCAGGAAGACAACAGGTGAAGGGGGAAGAGCCTCCTCCTTCCAACAATCCTTCACTGTTCTGGGATGCAGGCCAAGCTCAGTCACTGCACTGGGGGAGGGGCAGAAAAGGAGCATCCGAAGGAAACATCTCCATCTGAAAGATATTTCTACACTCAGTGTCAGTGTTCTGGTCCAGAGCCTCCTGGGAGAGCAGTTTCCAGAGCTGGCAGCAGGAGTCAAGTTGAGGTCAGCCTCCAGCCTAGGATGTATTGCTGATGGGGATGGCAAGCTGAAATTTCTTTTCCCTCAATGGAATTCTCAGACTTTGAGAGTAAAATAACCATTCAAAATGGTAAAATCCAAATCCAGAATGTTTCCAATGTGGACATTGAATCAAAATCTTGGTAGAAAGAGACACTTACTTGACCAAAGTCACGGCCACACTTTGGGTCTCTTGATCATATCACGGGGTCACTTTTCTCATTAGAGTTCTACTTGGAAAGCATGTGGAAATGCTAAAAGGTTACCAATATTTTTTACTTTTTTAAATCAAAATTCAATTATTGATATCCTGGCGATACAAGTATTGCGTTAAGCCTCTTCCTTGAAATGATGCAGCTTAGAAAAAGCGGAAGTCAGGCGGCCCCGGAGTAGAGCTCAGGGGACGGAGTGCCTGCCTACCATGCCTGCTCCCCAGCACTGTGTAAACAAGCCGTGGTGCTTCACACCTGTAGCCTTACAACTCCAGAGGAAGAAACAGGGATCAGAATTTCAAAGTCATCCTTGACTATAAGTGAGTTCAAGGGCAGCCTGGGCTACATAAGACCCTGTCCAAAAAAGGGGGGGTGTCTTTCATCTCTTTGCACTGATTTATTTTGCTCCACACTCCACAGGCTCAGAACAGAGGAAGAAAGACAAGACAGACGAACAGACAGTGAGAGGTTCCTTGAGGAACTTCCTGGATGAGGACCTCCTATGCCTTGGCCTTATGTTAGATGATGTGGTTGCAAAAAGAGTGATATCTAGGAATGGAGAGACAAAAGGTAATCTCCAAGAAGCTCCTAAACAAACAATTCTAAAGGCTGAAAGAGAGATGCTGAGGAGGGCAGGCAAGGAGACGCTGCAGCAGGACAGGCGGGCAGATTCCCCCAGTGAGGCACAGCACAATGCCAAGCACACCGAGGGCACCTGGTGTAAGAAGCTCAGTCACTGCATGAATGAGTGCGGTCAGAACCCCTGGGAACATGACAGCACCAGGGCCTGCAAAGACAGAGCCTGAGAACAGCGCCATCCTGATTCCCCTCCGTCTGCACAGGGGCAGAAGGCAGCTGGTAGGTCCAGAAATGCTGACAGAGAAGGACAAAGTTCCTAGCCCCAATCCATTTCTCCATAGCAACAAGCTGACAGAATAGTGCACAGGATACTGAAGAGCAGGTTTTAAAATCACGATACAAAACACTGTGGATAGGAAACCTCGCCTGCAACACAGCAACCTCCCTCCTCCCAGTCCTGACACCTGTCCCTTCAGGCCTGCCCGTCGCCCGTGCAGCCCGAGTACCCGTTCCTTACTAGCTTATACTCTTCGTGGGCTGTAGGGTACATTCTCTTTCTTTGTAGTCAATGCTTCAGGCACTGTGTTGTACAACAAGGGATGGTAGAGCTGCAGCAGACTGCCATAGCTGGGTCCTACAGTACCCAGGCCATCCCCAGCTGTGTATATACAGTGTAGTAGCCTGCATTACTGGGGTCTGCGGCACAGGGGCCAAGGGAAAAGAGGAGACAGCACATAGCTCCTGTTTCCTAATGTCTAAGTCATGCCTCAGGCACTGGGGCTAAGCAGTATTTGTCTTTGTCTATCTTAATTAATGACTTAACTGAACCTTCTCCTGTAAACACAAAGCCTTCTGTTTACATTTAAAATAGAAACTTACCAGTCTAGTTTTTATTATTATTCTGCCCCTAATAGAGAACCTGAGGTAGGATAATGCCTCAGTAAATGCTTTCAGAATTAGGTCAAGAGTACTGGAAAACATTTACATCGATGGCTAGAGACCAGCATCTTCCAATGCAAGGCAGTTATCCCAGCCCACCTGCCTACCTGAGTCCCAGGGCTCTGAGGGGGCACCTCCTCTGCTGGATGCCTTCATGGCCCTGCTAACACCAGTATGATTTCTATGCTATGGCTTGATAGATTGGTATGTATCAGTCACAAGGGTACACCAAGCAGTCTGGGCTAGGGGTCCCAAGTTCAAGCCCACACTTTCCACTTACCATCTGTGAGTTTAGACAAATCATTTCTTTGAACCTTAATATCCTTTCTAGAAAAGGGAAAAGCCCATTTCCATGCCTCCATTCTGCCTCCTCAGGAAGTAGATACAAGGAGCAGAAACGGTGACAAAGAGAGCCCTGGAAGCTCTCTACGACACCCACACAAAGAGGGGTCTTGTTTCAGGACCTTACAAGAGTCTTGAGGCTCTAAGCTTGCAAGGTAGCATTTGCCCAGATCACGCAGGAAGTAGGGATGGAGGGTTACAATCTAATGCTGCCCTACAGATCCCAGCAAGGTGTTCTTCAATTTCAGCAAAAACAATCTCACATCCCATTAAAACAAAAAGATTTTGGGGACATGAGAGAGCTCAGAGCTAAGACTGACCAGCTAAGAGAACTGTCTGCTCTTGCAAAGGCCCTGGGTTTGGTTCTCAGCACCCACAAAACAGCTTACAAATGCCTGTAACTTCAGTTCCAGTTACAATGCCCTCTTCTGGTTGCTGTGGGCACTGCATGTACACGGTACACTTGTATGCATGCAGAACACCCTCTCCCCAAAAGAGAATCTAATAAAATCAAGAAGATTCTGGAGTAGCTTGTGGCATATAAATCTGAGATGGAAGGAGGCCCAGCTGTCCTTGCAGTCAGGTGACACTCAGGATGTCTGAGGCAGGAAGTGAACTACCATTTACCCAAAGCACTCTTCAGTCCCTCAGGCACATCCCAGGAAGGCGACCCTAGCAGCTGACATAATCTCAGTATGACACTCACTGCTCATGTCATCTGGCTTAATGGCAATAATTATGGCAACACTGCAGATGCTTGAGAAGCACCAACAACTTGGATGGAACATGGGGTAGGGGACTGGGATGGCTCGGAGCACAGACCTCAGTGGAGAGCACAGTGGTCAGTTAGGGGTGGCCATAGAGTGGAAAGCCAGCAGAAACAGTCCCAAAGAAGATGGCGGGGACCCACAGGTCCCATACTCAGATGCTTCAGCTTCTGAGCTCATGTGCCAGAGGTGGCATTGAATGGTGGTGCTTCTTTAGATCTCAAGCAAGGACGTCAAAGAAGAGAAAGTGGGTGGAAGGTGGCAGAATGTCTCATTAAGAGTCTTCACCTTAGCAGGGCGGTGGTGATGCACGCCTTTAATCCCAGCACTCGGGAGGCAGAGGCAGGAGGATCTCTGTGAGTAGACTAGGTCAGCCTGGTCTATAAGAGTGAGTTCCTAGACAGGCTCCAAAGCTACAGAGAAACCCTCTCTTGAAAAACCAAAATAAATAAATAAATAAAAATAAAAAGAAAAAGAAAAGGAAAAGATCCCCCACCTTTACATGTCGTAACGCTTACTCCTGTGTCAACACGGCAGGCTAGTAGAGACCACTATTTGGACAGATGCTAGGGTGGATGCGTAGTAAGGGCATCTTTTAGATGTAGTTAATTAACATTTAAAATGTTTGACTTTAAGTGAATTGCCCTTCCTCATGTGGTGGACCATAGTCAGCTGGCTGAAGCTTGCAGATCAAAGATTGAGGCTTCTATAGAAGACAGAATTCTGCCTCTGGAGTGCTGCCAAGTCTCCAGCCTTCTGACTCCACTCTGCGGCTTGCTGCAGCTTTTGGATTTGCAATCCTCTCCTGAATTCCTCCAGGCTTATTTGTGTCTCTCTCCAGCCCCCTGTCCCCCTGCACAGATCGAGGAGACAGAGATATGACCAGAGGCTCTAATGGGCCCCATGCACAGCCTCACCGAGCTTGGTGAGTGTGACTCCAAAGCCACAGGGCTATGACAAAGCAGAGTTTCTCTGAATGAAGCTGGGACGAAATTCCTGGCCAAAGTAGTTCTGTTACAGACCCTTTGGAGTTCCCCTCCCTTGAGATGCAGGAAACAGCTCAAACAACATTGGGTCTGGGTAGTTCTCATTCAAGCAGGACAACTCATGTTCTCAAACAGGCCACGGGACCACCCTGGGATCTGTCCCAGATAGAGGGTTCTGGTCTTCCTAAATTCTTCATGGTTTTATCATATCTAAACCTGACCATTAGTATCCAGGGACGCGGGTTCTTGGGCAGAAAATGAGTAGTAGGCTGGCTTCCGGATGCTCCAGAAATCCATCTGGCCATCGCTGAGAAGTAGGGATGTTGGGAGCAGTGAGACCCCAGATCCTGAATTTCTTGTAATCCCCTGATCTGAGTGCCTACAGCTGCTCTGAGCACGAGACCTTCAGGCGTTCCTGATGGCAGGAGAGTGGTTTCTGGTGGGTTTGGCTAGGGCGTGGCTATCTCTATATAATCTGCCCCTGAACACAATAAAGGGGACATTCTTGGGGAATTCAAGGATGACCTGTGTCTCTGTCTCTCTGTCTCTGTGTTTGTGTATTTTAAACTCCAGCCCCTTGCCCGAAGCTCAGTAACTGGGTTCAAGCGCACCGAGCACAGACACGGGGGCATGGTGTGCGGCAATTGGATGTCTCCACCGAGATTTCGGCATAGGGAGAGTGTGCAGGCTGAAATAATGAGCCAAGGGCAGTGCTGGGGAGACTGAACAAGGCCTTAGTTCTGCTTTCTCCAGCTCCAGTTGCCTCTCTAGAGCTCTGTGTCCAGGTTCCTGGAGATCCTCCACAGAGGGTTCTTACAGCCCGGGTCCTTTAACCCTCTCACCACCATACAACCCACCCTGCTTAGTGGAGCTGAGAATGGAGGCATTTTCAGAAAGTTCCTAAATGCTGGGGGCAGTGGAAAGGAATAGCCACAATAATGTAAAAATCCACCAGCAAGCAGGCTATCAAAGAAGTCTCACTTCTTCCTAAGGGTAGACACACAGAGATGACAGCCTTTGAGCAGCCTCTCCGGTGTGAACTCACTTTTAAACTGGCTTTATGGGGATGAGTTATCAGAACAGTGCTGCTCAACACATGAAGGCACCTGGGGTCATGGAGAGCCGCTAGGCGGCCTGAAAGAACCAGCCCCTGATGCAAAAAGGACCACTGTCATGGCGACCTGCTTGAGAAAATTGTCTTGTAGAAAAATCCTGTTCCACTTACAGGCCAGAGTCAATCTGCTTCCTGCTGGCTTGTCAGTCCTGAAGTCTAGTTTGAGTCATGCTCCCCCTTCAGGCTCTGGGACATGGTGATACCTCTCGAGAGAGGTAAATTTATATGTTATACAAAAGAAGTTCTGCAAGGACCAGAGCAGCCTGCCAGGGAGGCATGTTCTCTGTGTCTACGGCAGATCAGGGGCCTCCTTCATCACAGCCGGTGTTTCTGTGGCTAAGAGACCACTGCATGTTTGCAAACCTCTGGGACCTGAGATCAGCAGCTAGAGCCCCATGAGAGGAAACTTAAAGGGGGAATAATCAGTAACATCTACTGTAGAACAAGCAGTATTCCAGTCACCTCTCTAACATACTAATCTCCACCACAACCTAGAAGTAGGACCTATCATTAAACCCGTTTTGCAGGAAGGAAAATCAGGATGGAAACCAAATCACTGGCTCACTGTTCCACAGGCAGTCAATGGGTACAGCTGGCATTAAGGCCTGGACAGGATGCCACCACAGTACCCAATTCAAACAGCAGTGCTGCAAGGTATGCATCATCCTCTTGTTTTCCAGGATGAGGCTGGGCTGGGGCTACACTGTGGTGGTAGAGTGTTCCTGATCATGAGTGAAGGCCAGTGTTTGATCCTGAGAACTAAAAAGACAAATGATGTGAGGTTTGGAGTGGTAGTGCACACCACTAATCTCAGCATTTGGGTGGCTGGGGCAAGGGGATTAGGAGTTTGACGCCCACTTGGGTTACATGGAGACGAAACAAACCAACCAACCAAACTTGCTTGTTTGAGATTTGAATACCCAAAAGAATTGAGATTTGAACACCCAATAAGATCACACAGCCACCCAAATGGCTTTCAACCCAAAGGCTGCATCTTTCTCAAGCTCTCCATGGAGAGGACTCTGTGGCAGCAATTGTGGGCTGACCTCAGGAGGCCAGCTGACTTTATGTGACCCAGCAGTCAATCACCAATGGAAAGGAGACTCTTCAGCCGTCTTTGGATGCATGAAGTTTCTACATTTTTTCCTAAGAAGGACAAAGACCCGGGCACAGGAGAGACAGCCTCTTGTGATCAGGCACATCTGTCCTTATTGCTGCATGGACACTGGTTACAGTGTTTACTGTCCTTTTTGTACCCGGGCTATTGTATATGTGATCTCACTCAGGAATTTACTTGTAACTAAGATCTTAATACAGGAAGCTGTGTCTCCCAGTAGGGTAAAGACTTAAAGAAAAAACAAAAGCAAAAACAAAAACCTCTGACCTTTATCTACTTCCTGTGGAGAGTTAAATTTCTTAATTTCTAAGAGTTTCAATTCGCTTATCTATTAAACAAGAAATGAAAGAAAGAGATCATTCCTCCTGAGGTGATAATAAGGGAAAACAACAACAGCAACAACAACAACCAACCAAAGCTGAAGTACATCAAAGAAAGGAAACATTTACTATGCCCTCCAGGTGCTGTGTTGCATGCATCTCGTTTATATTTCACAAAACTTGCGTGAGATAGATAAATGCATTCTGACCATTTTGGAGACAAGGAAACAGAGGAAGTAGACTTGAGATTTGCCCAGGCTGGGCAGCTCACAGCTTTGGTTCTGCAGTGAGTCCTGTGCCCTCCCTCACCCCTGCCTCCTCCTCACAGCCCTCAGCCTCCAACCTCCAGGCCACTAAAGCTGAGCTCTTTCTGAAAGGAGTGTCTAGTCCCTTAGCTCCTCTATTCACACGGCCCCTCTGACAGAGAGCAGCGCATTGCAGTGTGAGCCAGAGGCCCGAGCTCTGTGGGTGTGCATTGGTGGAGGACGGAGGACAACCATGAACATCGCAGGGATGGATCTCAGGTGGTCAAGTTTGGGGGTAGGTGTCTTTACCTGCTAAGCCATCTAACTGTCCCTTGACACCTGGACTTTCCCTGTAGCTGCAGCCCTCTCTCCAAATAAAGTCAACTACTATCTCTGAGACTGGAGCCCAGATATCACCTCTCCCCAGAGTTCTCCTAGTGTGCATCCAGCTTTCCGCAGAATCCAGTTTTGTAACAGCGCTTTTCTCCTATGATCTGATTGTCCAGTTACACCCGGTTCTCATGCTTCACTGTCAACATATTTGGGTGTGAAGACTCCTTTCTAAGGTCTGAACATTTTAAGATCTTTCCAAGCCAGGTAGTGGTGGCGCACGCCTTTAATCCCAGCACTTAGGCAGAGGCATGCGGGTCTCTGTGAGTTCAAGGCCAGTCTGGTCTACAAGAGCTAGTTCCAGGACAGGCTCCAAAGCCACAGAGAAACCCTGTCTCGAAAAACCAAAAGAAATAAAAAAAGATCTTTCCATACATACCAAAGCAACATCACACTCAGTGAAGAAAGTCACCACAAGCTGAGCAAAGCTGCCACCTGCACAGTGTTCTAGTCCACCCAAGAAGACTAGTCTGACTGGAAAGCTGTGTTGTGGAGGTGCATACGTAACCACTCACTTCCTATTTACCCACCCTAGGCCCCACATGCCCTGGCCCAGTCCGCCTTCTCTCCTTGTCCTCCAACCATGTTTATGAGATGTCTCCTCAGAGGGCGAAGAGGTATGTGTTTTACTTCTGTGTCTTCTGCACCCAAATCACAGAGCACACTACATATTCCGGCACAAAGGGACAATCCACTCATCCCCTAAAGGACAAATCTTACCAGGCTGGGGCGCAAAGACAAGCCTATGCTCCAGTCAGTCCAAGAGGCTGTCCCAAACCTGTTTCCGACTCCTCAGAACAGAAGCTTTGCAGAGAGCTCCTGGTGGCAGGAACTTGCGGACCGCATTGCTTAATAAACAGAGACTCAAGTCACCAGCGTCTGGCTCAGGCTGGGCCTCTGGGACCCAAACAGGCAACATTTCATCATTAGGAGGGAAAGAGATGACAAACTCTTTCCTGAGAGAACCCAGCAGGCAGTCAAAATTACTGGATGTGGATAAATAAACCATTGTTTCCAAATACATATCGCAGGCTGCAGCAAACCCATTCTCCATACCACAGGCAGCACGAAATTTAGAACTGGCAGTTTGACTCATATACTGATTCCTAAAGAGCAAAGCTAAATTCAACAGGGTAAGGGAGAACGGAGTGAAATATGCAAATAAAAATGCAATCTCACTCCATGATCACAATCTGTCAGGAGAGGCAAGGGAAATTTCCTCATACAGATTCAAAGCTCAAAGGAACTCCACAAGGGGAGAGCCAGGGCCCTGCTGAGCCATGGGGCCTCCACAGTGCCTCTCTGGGTAGCCCTGGAGGGGCAGGAGGAGAATATACATTCAAGCTGGTAGAAGGCTCAGTGTGTCAGGAGACAGTCAGGGGTCAGAGCACTGCCATGCGTGGACTCCTGAAGCCCGCTCTCTACCCTGAGGTGAAGGTATGGGGTGGTGCTAACTTAACAGTAGAGGGCAGAGCCCAGGCCACCACCAACTAGGGCAGTGAGGACTTATTTTAATTAGCTTTTATTTTGCATTTTCAGAAAGGCTGAAAAGATAGTGCTGAGTTCCCCAAACACCAACACTGCCCCCCAGTTTCCCCACAGTCAGCATCGTAAGTTACCATGACGCAGTGCTATGAGCCCAGGCCCGCTACATGCTATGTTTGATTCCTCTAATACCCTTCCTATTCTACCTCACATCTAACTGCCGTGTACCCTAAGCTCCTCTGGCCCATTAATGCTTTTCCAACTTTACTCATTTTTTATGATCTTGGCAATTTTGACCACTTGCAAGTGTTCTACAGTTAAGCTGGGGTTATGGCTTGCAAGGAAGTCTACAGAGGTAAAGAGCCCTCTTCAACACTGATACAAAGGCACACACTAACAACACATTTTATCATGAAATAAAAGCTTCTATTTGACTTCCAGGCATGATTAGGATTCTCTTCAGAAACGAAGAAGGCCACTTTGGCTCTTCCTCATGGTGGGGGGAAGCTCAGCTCAGTTGGAATGCTCAGTCACAGATAGGTAACTCCTCCACTGGTGTCTTCCACACTGCTCTGTGAATTCTCCCCGACCCCAGCCCAGTCTCCTTTCAGGCTCAACACTTTGAAAGAAGGGAGATGCTTCTGAGAGATTCTGACTGGGCCTGGAGGAATGGGTAGGACTTAAGGAATCAAAAACCATCGCAGGTTAAGGGTCCTGAGGGCAGGTGAGAGCAAGCAGGTTCTAATAATGGGACATGGGCAAGGTACTAGGAACAGGGGAGAAGGAAGAAGCAAAATGACTAAGCCCCAGCAAGCAGAGAGCCAGCTCCTCTCATAGTCTGCCTCTGGACATTTGGGGTACCATTCCCTTGTGATTCCTCAGCTGTGCTCAGACTTCTAGCAGCATGGGTTGCTGGCATCCTGCCTTCAGATCCATTCTGCCTTCCTTTGCTAGTAAAAGACTCCACATTTTACTCAGGGCAGCCACATTCGCAGTTAAAAGCTTGATTTCCAGCCTTCCTTTTTGTGCCGACTAGCTTTACGTCAACTTGACACAAGTTATCTGAGAAGATGGACCTACAGTTGAGAAAATGCCTCCCTATGACTGGCTGTAGGCAAGCCTTGATTAATGAATGATGTGGGAGGACCATCCTACAGGGGGTGGTGCCATTCCTGGGCATATGGTCTTGGGATGTTTCTATTGCTGTGAAGAGACACCATGACCATGGCAACTCTTATAAAGGAAAACATTTAATCAGGGCTGGCTTATAGTTCAGAAGTTTAGTCCATTACCATTACTGTCACGGTGGAAAGCATGGCGGCACGCAGGCAGACATGGTGCTGGAGAAGTAGCTGAGAGTTCTACATCTTGATTCACAGGCAGCAGGAAAAGATTGACACACTGGCTTGAGCACCTGAGACCTCAAAGCCTTCCCCCAGTGACCATGTCCTCTAGCAAGATCACACCTACTCCAACTCCAACAAGGCCCCACCTCCTAATAGTGCTACTCCCTATGGCCCTATGAGGTCCACTTTTATTCAAGTCACCACAGGATGTATAAGAAAACAGACTGAGTGAACCACTGGGGAGCAAGTCTCCCCTAAGGCTTCTGCTCCAGTTACTGCCTCCAGGTTCCTGCTGTGGCTCCTTTCAGTTAAGGGTCCGAAGCTGTAAGGTGAAATAAACCCTGTCCTCCCCGGGTTGCTGTAGGTCCTAGTGCTTTATCACAGTAATAGAAACCCTCCCTAAGACAACTACAGTTATGTGTGCCTCTAGAACAGGTTGTGATCATCGGGTTAAAAATGGACACCGTTGGTGGTCGTTCAGGCAAGGGCTTCTTTTGTTCCTTCCTCTATCTGCTTCCTGCCATCTTGGACTGTAAGAACATCTTGAAGATAATAAGGATAATGAAACAGAGACAGAATCAAGTAGGGTGGTTGGGGACAGAGTCCATGTACAAGTCACTGACTCCAATCAGGAGCAGAGGGAGAGAATGAGGAGGGGAGGGAGGAAAGAGCAAGAGAACAGGGAGGGGAGGATAGAGAAGAAAAGAGAGGAGGTAAGAACAGAAGAAACGGAAGAGGAAAGTGAGAGAGAGCCGTTGCACTAGCCCTGGCTAGGTAGCACCAGGCCTCTCCTGTGTGGAAGATTTGTCTGTGGCTGCCACAAAAAAGTGTCATGAGCTGGGTGGCTGAAGCCATAGAAATAATTTTTTTTTTACAGTTCTAGAAGCTGAAGGCTAAAGACCAAGATACCATCTGAGTGGGTGTCTGGGGAGGCCTCCCTTCCTGGCTCGCAAACGGCTGCTTCTTGCTGTGCTCCCTCATGTATCTCTGTGCACACATATGGGGGTGGGGGAGGTGGCTCTCTGGTGCCTCTTCCTCTTCTAACAAGGCCATGTGTTCTCTCTGATTAAGCCCTACATTTCTGACATCATTTAACCTTCATTACCTCATTCTAGACCTCACATGTGCCACTGGACTTCCTACCTGATAATTACAAGGGGCACAATTGAGTCCTCAACAGGAAGAGGAAACAGGCTGCTTTCTTGTTTAAGCCATTCATTATCAGTATGTACACACGATTCCCTAATGACAGACCCTACAAAATCCAAGGGACATCATTAAAGAATTCTATTGTAATGGCCTTCGGAGCTGAAAATCCAAGCTCAAACACAAAGACATCATCTTTCAAAAGTCATTTTTAATGCTGATCTATTAACACCAACCATTCTCCTGAAAAACATTTACTGTAGATTGTTTATGTTCTAGATACTGAGCTACGGGCTGGGGGCATGACGATAAATGAATGTGCTCTTCAATGTCTAGGTACTTACAGTCTTTATTCATTTACTTGTTTGAGACATATCTTATTCCAAAGGGCACCTTGTCATAGTGTAAGCAAAGCAGAGTTAGAAGTTGAGCAGCGTGGAAAACACAAGTGGAGGAGTTATCTGGGACTCAGCATTCCGACTGGGTGAGCTTCCCCCCCACCATGAGGAAGAGCCAGAGTGGCCTTCTTCATTTCTGAAGAGAATCCTAATCATGCCTGGAAGCTTTTATTTTCCTTCCTTCCTTCCTTCCTTCCTTCCTTCCTTCCTTCCTTCCTTCCTTCCTTCCTTCCTTCCTTCTTTCCTTCCTTCCTTCCTTCCTTCCTTCCTTCTTTCCCTCCTTCTTCATCAGTTTCCATAAAGTAGACAGCCCATGGTTCCTGTTGCAGAACATTCTAATGAACATAGAGTGACTATTTCACATTGGCATAGAGAACAGAAAAGAGCAAAGCCGGAAAGCTCTCAAGCTTGCATATCAGGTGGAAGAAACAGGGGAAAAACAGGTCCCTGAGAAGCAGTCTTTAGGATACACCCCAGAGATGCTGTCTGCATGAGGCAGCAGGTGGGATCTTAGAAAAGTTTGCTTTCAGCCCAGACTGATTCTGCTGCTTATTAGCACTGCAATTTTGGGTTTACAGCCTCAGTTTTCTCAATGAAATGAAGACAACATTTACATAAGATCTCTTACGGTACAATTATAATATCAATGACCTAGATAAGGTCCTCTGAGCCAGCCACAGCACTGCACCTTTATCATGAGTTTATTATTTCATTTTCACCATAAATTAGATGCTTTGGAAGGAATCACAAACTGTGAGTTTCCCTCCAACACAATGTCAAGCTGTGTCCCTTGGTATTTTTGGAAGGAATGTACTAATCTTTAGAAGGTTCTCTGCCAGATCCAGCCAAGGCAAAGTAGCTGTACTGATACTATTCTGCAACTGTTTAAAATTCTTGAAAAGTCGGCTGTGACTCTTTCTCCTTCAGGCCTTTAGCTCTTGGGGGTCTCAATGGAAATCAGAAAACTGAAAGAAACCCCTTTTGTGGTGAGAGAAAAGAGTTAAGAGCAAGGGCATCCCATCCCAAAGACTGTGACCAGGCGGGGAAGACGGGGCGTGGAGAATTAGTTCAGAGTGGAATGGGTACAGTTCTGGTATTAGAAGAGGGAAAAGGTCTGGAGATAGGAAGGTAAACCTCCAGTAGAATGTCCAGCCAGGTGGTGGTGGCACACGCCTTTAATCCCAGCACTTGGAAGGCAGAGGCAGGCAGATCTCTGTGAGTTCAAGGCCAGCCAGTTGGTGGTGCTGTTTGGGGATTTGGTACTTGCTGAAGGAAGTGTGTCATCAGGGTGGAGGGTGGGATGGGGGCGTTCAGTGTTAACAGACTGGCTCCATCTCTACGTGTGCTGCTGCAGACAGGAGCCTCAGCTTCCTGTTTCTGCTGCCATACTCTCACACTGCTATCAGCTCTATCCCTCTGGAACCACAAGCCCAAATGCACTTTCTTCTGTAAGCTGTTTTGGTCATGGCATTTCATCATAGCAGTAGAAAAGTACGGCATATAGTGTGTGGTTTTACCACAATAAAACAGCAATGGAAGCCTCAGAGGGGCTTGAGGGAGTAAAGATCATATATGGCAAAGACTGAACGAATCCAAATGTTCTGCAAAAGCTTGCAAGCCCCTGGGTTACAACGCAGTCACGGCATTTCCTTCTACTTATCATTAAGCACACCATGTTCAGGCCCTTTATCTTTTTCTTCATCATCCTTTTTCTTCAGCAGAGTCCTGCAATTCTTCCTTTCTTAGAAGTTTAGGCCACCAGCCCAGGGCTGCACAGCTTCAGAGCAGTGCTGATGAGATCCGAGTTGAGCTAGTCTCTTCCTTCTGGGCCTTGCTGTCTTGTACACACACATGGAGTAGATGTTTGCCAGGATGGGGCTGGAGAGATGGCTCACTGAATAGGAACCATCTGGCTGCTCTTCCAGGTGACCTGAGTCCCATTCCCAACACCCACATGGCAGCTCACAACTGTCTGTAACTCCATTTCCAGGGAATCCATTGCTTTGTTGAGGCCCCTGTGGGCATTGCACACACACGGTGCACAGGCATACATAAAGATAAAACAATATTAAAAAATTAAAAACTCCTGGGGGTTTCTTTCAAGTGTCAGGTTCCATAACAAGGAGTTGGAACAAAAAGGGTAGGAAGTCCATCTTCTTGGACGTTCCTTTTACTGCCAGAGCACAAAGGCAAACCCAAGCCCACTGAATAGGCATCAAGTGCCCAGAGATAGCCATTCTGTTAGGAGGAAACTGGAGACCCTGGAGGTCAGACCAGAGGTAGCAGCAGGTTGGTGCTTAGAGGAGAATGACGACATTAGACCCACAGGCCACAAAAGCTGAGATGGCTTCCGAGGCAGCAGTCAGCCAGCAGAGATCACTCAGCAAGCTTCAAGCACAAAGAGCTATGCAAAGCACCTCACATCCTGGTGCAGTTATCACTTCCCAGGAGAGGAATTTTAAAAACAAAAAGGAAGGAAGAGGCTGAAGCAGAGGGAGGATCCCAGATGGGTGAGGTGACTCTGAAGTTTGCAGCTTCTGTTCCAATTCTGGCCTGCTGTTCTGCTGGGGAGCACAGACTGCCCATGCCTGTGACTGCAGCCCAGCCCTCAGCAGGCTCCCTCTTCAGTGACCTCTCCCTCATTACGGAACTTTGCCTTCAATGGAAAATGGATTTGGGAACGGACCCTTGGCTCTAATAAACAGCCAGATAACAAAGGTATCAGGCTGGAGTCAGAGATGGGCATCTGGGAGATGCTGGCTATTTACCAGAGAGCCCCAGATACCAGTGCTGCTCTTTCTTCTCTGGGCAAGCATGGAGATGCATAGAGCCCAAATTCACTTAAAAACAAACAAACAAAAACAAAAAACCCAGCTCCTCTCTCTGTCTCTCCCTCCCCTCTTCCCCCTTTCCCTGTCTCTTTCTCTTCCTTCCTCCCTATAGACACAGAAGAGATGTTTGCAATTAGGCAAAAGAAAAAAAATAGTAAGTTCCTCAATGTGGACGCGGCAGGCCTGGAGTAAGCAGTAAGACATGGCCAGTCCTGGATGGACGTGCTCCACACCAGGTCAGCAGTGGTTCTCTAACACAGATCGGGGGTGGGAGGTGGGGGGGGTCGGGGGCAGGTGGGAGGTGGGGCAGGAAAGGAGGGATAAGCTGTCCTTACTGAGTTCAGGCATACCTGGACTCCTGGCTGCAGGGAAGCCCAGCATGCCTGAGATTAAGGACATTTTGTGTGTGTGGTGGCCTTGTTCACCAATCCACAGAAACTCACTGACTTTCTCTCATTTTTCTTTGAAGAATTTCCTCTTCCAGTTTGCAAGCCGGGGCTCATTTGTCTGAGCTAAAAGGCTAGCCTATATGGAGCCACTTCCTGCAAAGAGCCCTTAGGACTGCAGGGATCGCAGCTGGTGGTGGAGGCTTGTAAATCCAGGGGAGCCAACTGCTCTACTCCACACAGAGCTTGGCCATTGCCTGCTCCCTTGAGTGGAGGATCTGGTACTTATTTTTGGCCCTTATAAATAACACATTTTGCTATCTTGATTTTTCAGCTCTTCTTTCCAGCCACTCCTCCCCCCGCCCCCAGCTTTGGGAAAACCACTTGTCCTCTACAAGACAGAATCATTCATAAATCAAGAGGAGATAAAGTGACCAAAGCCTGAGTTCTTGGCTTTGGCCGGCTACCAAATCCAATCAGTCAAATCAGAGGCTGTCCTCAGGAAAGGAGAGGACTTAGAAACAGCCCTCTGTGTGGCCCTTGTTCACTACATCTAACTCCTTACACACCTGTCATGCTCTGTAAAATGCTGAGGGCTCCCCCCATCTGCAAAATGCAGCGGTGTCCTGCCAGGCAGAGCTTCCCCACTTGGGTACAGTCAAGATTAACTACGTACACTTCTGGTTCTTCATATCTCACGCCAATCCCCAAAGACGATATGTTTGGACCTTGATAAGATGTCACACTCTCCCCTCTTCATGATTATGAAGAAGTGCTCTCAAACACAGCCAGGAAACCCAGAGACAGAGAGGATTCAACGCTGAGCCTGGAATCAAACAGGCCAGTCTAGAATCTTGGTTACTTGAGAAATCAACAGAGATAAAGCGCCGTCTTCACAATGTCTCTCAAACTATGATGTGTGGGGAGATTGCCAGGGAGCAAGTCAGAACCCAGATCCTGATCAATCGGTTCTCAGGTCAGCTGGGGTTCTGCTAATTGGTGCCTGCCTAGACCATGGCCTGTGGGCCACCTATAGAGCATCAGGGTGTGATGGGCAGGGTACTTCTGAATTATGAAGGGCTATACGCACTTGAGGTCTGAGTGTTCATCATTATTATTTTACCTAAAACACAGGAGCCATTTTTTCCCCACAACTCCTCTTATACTGATATTAATGTGGATCCTTTGTAACTAAGTAAAACCTGACTTACTATATCTGGCAAAATAAAGAAAAAGGTTGGAGAAAACAAGTTGCCAATAAGTCTCTCCCTATTACCACTTGTCTTACTTAGGGTTTCTAATGCTACAAAGAAACACCCTGACCAAAAAGCAAGCAGGGGAGGAAAGGGTTGCTTGGCTTACACTTCCACAGCACTGTTCATCATCAAAGGAAGTCGGGACAGGAACTGAAACAAGGAAGAAACCTGGAGGCAGGCTGATGCAGATGTCATGGAGGAGTGGTGCTTACTGTTTTGTTCAGCCTGCTTTCTTATAGAACCTAGAACCACCAGCCCAGGCACGGCACCACCCACAATGGGCTAAGCCTCTCTCATCAATCACTAACTAAGAAAATGCCCTATATTGGGGCTGGAGAGATGGCTCGGTGGGTAACAGCACTGGCTGCTCTTCCAGAGGACCTGGATTCAATTCTCAGCATCCACATGGCAGCTCACAACTGTCTGTAACTCCAGTTCCAAGGGATCGGCACCCTCATACAGACATACATGCAGGCAAAAGACCAAGGCATACAAAATAAAAATTAATCTTAAAAAAAAAAGAAATGCCCTATAGTTAGATTTTATGGAGGCATTTTCTCAATTGAGGTTCCTTTTAGGTAATTGTGGTTTTGTGTCAACTTGACATAAGATTAGCCAGCACACCATTCAAGCACAACACCTGATGTTAAAAAAAAGCAAACATGTAGACCAACAATAACAACCCAATGCAGTCTAAACTGCATTGCGAGCTGCACCCTTCCTTGAAAGAGCACTGTTTCAAAGTGCTCATGACTAAACTGAAGTGCTGACTTCGAGTGTAAAAGCAGATTTTCGGAGGCTGAAGAAAATCCCAGAATGCAGAGTTCCTGATTTGTTTGATGGTGAAGGAAAGGAGGAAGCAGAATTTCAATGGAGAGGAAGATGGAAGCCATTACCAAAGAATGAAAAGGCACTCTTCTTCTCGGGACAGTCCTAGGCTTAGGGCCTCATCCGTGGGCGACAACGTTCCTGACAGCCCCAAGAGAACTACCCCCTGCTCTTGTCACCAGAGCCCTGATGCCCACCACTCTGCCTGCTCTGACACCATGCCAAACACTCACATTGATCTCTAAGCCCTTGAGGATACAGCCATATCTCATTACCTCTTGTCTTCCCAGGTTGGCATGGGGCCCTGGACGGCAGTAGGCACCTAGAAATGACAGTGATTGAACGCAGGAGGGGGAGGATATCAGAGAGAAGGTGTGCCAACTTCTCTTCAGGGCTTCTCTCTCTTAGAGGGATTCATTCATTCACTCAGTAAACACACATCTTCCAAGTGGGAGCTCCTAGCCCTTTACAAGATTTCAGTGTATTTTATGCTAAAAACCACACCATCTTTCCTTATGTCAAGATGGCAAACTTTAATGACACATGGTAATATGTATCAACTTTAATATGACACATGGTAATATGTATCAACTTTAATGACACATAGTAATATGTATCAACTTTAATGACACATAGTAATATGTATCAACTTTTAGCATTTTTCCAATGCACTTTTGTATTTTCACAGTAACCTGGTGTGATGGCTATGCTTGGTTTTCAACTTGACTACATCTGGAACTAACTAACACCCAAGTGTCTAAGTATACCCGTGAGGGAGTTTTTTTTTTTCTTCTCAATTAAATCATTTGAAGTAGGAAGACCCACTTCTAATCTGAATCTTTTAGGGCAGAAGATAGACCTTTATTTTGAGCCACACCTTCTGCAGGCAGCCTATATAAAGAACATGGAAGAAGGATGCTCTCTCTCCTTGCCTGATTGCTCTTGCTGTCAAATAAATTCCTTTACAGGTATTAGAGCCTCCAAATTCTGGATTCCAGCACACACCTCAGACCAACTGAGACCAGCCTTGTGGGCTAAACAACTTGGACTTTCCCTTGGTAGACTGCCATTGTTAGATTAACTGGACCTCAGACTGTAAGTCACTTTAATAAATTCCCCCATATACATACATAAATACATACATCAGTTCTGTTCCTAGATATATAATTTTATTATTTTCAGACAAAGAAACTCAGGTCTAGAAAAAATATTAAGTGGTTTAAAGTAGAGCATCAAAATTTAGGTAATTAAGAGTCACTTGCAGTATTTGTCAGGAATACTGATTCCTAGGCTGAAGAAATGGCTCAGCAGCTAAGAATGTTTACCATTCTTGCAGAAGACCTGGGTTTGGTTCCCAGCACCCACACTGGGCATCTCACAATGGTCTACAACTCTACTTCCAGGGGCTTTGATGTCCTTTTCTGATCTTTGTAGGTACCTGTACACATGTGGTATACATAAACTCATGTAGGTAATACACATCCACCTAAATAAAAATAAAAACATTAAAAACCAATTCTGGCCTTTGCCTCCAAAAGTTGTGACTCAGCAGGTAGCAGGGAAATCTTCCCCGTGACGCTGCCTGGTGATTCCAAGGCAGATAGGCAACAGTCCCGGACAGGTCTGCCTTGACGAAAGTCCAGCCCAGTACTCCCTCAGGCTGGGGGCTCCGCATGGTCTCTGGTCTTAGGGTCACAGGATAGGAGGCCTGGTGGGAAACTCAAAACCTGAGACACCTGGGTGATGATGGCAATTCTCAGATCCTGTGCATAAAACTTTGATGGCAGAAGAGTGGCTATCAACAGTCACAATCAGAGGCCCTAAGATCTGAAATATCACATTAGAACTCTAGGGAGAGTGACTGGGCACTCTACACAGAAGGAACAACAGAATACCCCAGTGTGGGAGCTACGCTCATCTCGGATCTTAGTCCTTCTTCTCCACTTAGAGAAAGATCAACCCCATAAGGAAGAGTCACAGACAGCGAGTGGATCTCATGTAGATCTGCTTCCCCATCCAAGCCCTGCTATCTGAACCCACCAGCCCACTCACAGCCTGATGACCGTCACCCTTCAGTGTACAGGTGTCATCGTTGTGGTGTGGGACAGGCACAGCCCCTACAGGTTCCTGTATCTGAATGCTTGCTTATTAGGGAGTAGTGTCACTGACAGGGATTAGGAAGTGTGGTGTACTTTGTTGGAGTAGGTGTGGCCATGTTGGAGGTGGAATTTGAGATTCCAAAAGCTCAAGTCAGGCCTACTGTCTTGCTCTCTCCTTGCTATCTTCAGATCACGATGTAGAACTCTCAGCTACCTAAGTACCACCATGCTCCCCTCCATGAGGATGATGGACTAAACCTCTGAACTGTAAGCAAGCCCAATTCAATGCCTTCCTTTATAAGAATTGCTGTTGTCAGGTGTCTCTTCACCACTACAGGACATTAACTAAGACAATCATGGAATGTGTAGACACTGATCTGGTCTAGCACTAGCTGTTTGATCCTGGGTTAACATTCCTCTAGGATTCAGTATTATTGTGTAGAGTGGGACTCATTACATCTGGAGTCTTTCTAAGCCCAGAATTTTATATTACAGTCTGTTCTAAAACTATTACTGACATTTTACGACCTATAGAAAAGGCAAGAGCCTGAACTTAGATCTAAGCATGAAACCCCTTTTGCTATAGCCTTAGTTGCTTTAGTGAGTCTGAAGCTGCCCCATGTTCACAAGCATGCCTGGAGGCTTTATGCTTCATCACTTTTCACGACTCCACCTACCTAAAGGTTCAGCATCAGTGCATTTATTCAAAGACCCAATCAAGTCCATCTGTGAGTTTCCTTTCCTGGCCTAACCTAGAAGCAATCTCTCTCCCCAGAATCCATAAAAGTTCCTCCCAGCCTGCTGCAACCACAGCACCTCTGAGACTGAACCACACCGTCCCTAGAGAGCAGGACCGGGGCATGTGTCTCCTACCAGCTCAGCACAGAGTCCTACACAGACACAAGTTTGACCAGTACTGCTTGAACAATGTCAGAAAGAGGATGATCCAATTATACTTGGGTCCTAAGATTCAGTGGCAGTTATAGCAGAAGGGGTCACGTGCTAAACGGACAGTCCAAAGGCTTGTACAAGGAGAAATACTAACTCCTGTGGCAGGGAACAGCTTTTCTTGAACTCAGCCCCAAGAAAGGTTAGCTAGGAGAGGCCACAGATCACAGAGGAGCAGCACATAAGGCCTGATGTGACCCTACTGCCAATAGCAGCACAGCAGGAGGCCTGATGTGACCCTACTGCCAATAACAGCACAGCAGGAGGCAGGTGATCAGCGTGGTGGCTGGAGGTGAGTGGGAGCACCAGACAGCTGTAGAGCACAGCCTTTCATGAACTTGTTCTGAACTCTGCATCCCATTGAGTTGTGGAGCAAGGCAGTCTTCCTACCTGTTACGGTGAACTTGGTGGCGATCTCTTCCCTTCCTGGCTAGGACCTGGGACCATTGCTGCATAAATGCTCTGTCCACCTGGGTCACAGTCAAGGGCATGTATGCTTTATCCCAGGCTAGACCATCAGTTCTGTCTGGGAGGATGTATCTTGTTCATCGTCCTCTTTTCCTCATGCCTCATACAGAGTCCTGCTCACAGCAGATGTCAATAAACGTTCTCAAGATAGATGCTCACATTTAGATCAAACTGACTCAAATTCCAATTAAAATCCTGAGCCAGAATATTAAGATTTAGTTCATTTTTCTTCAAAAAGGACAATCTTACTGTTTAATACAACCTAATACATTTTCTTCACAACTCTGCGACAGAGACTGGTTCTGCTTTTAGAAGGCGGATCTGAGATGTGGAGTTGTGCTTGCTTTTGATATTTTATGCTGATAAATTGAGACATTTCAGAAATGAGTGATAATGTGGTTTGCTGGGAACTGTTCTGTTCTGGAATATTTAGAGGAGTGGAGACAGCTGAGATGTAGCAGAGCTGAGAACTCAGCAGCGGGCTTGGGACCCAGGCTGCAGGGTCAGCTGGTAAGATGGCTAAGTTCTTCCCTCATTTATGTAACCATCCACTGAGCACTCCGGCCCCCTGTAGGTTCTGGGAGTCCTACAAAGATGAGCACTGCTGCTGCTGTGCTGAAAGACTGAAGGGACCTCCTGACTCCTCACAGGAGCTAGACTGCCTCCTTCATTTACTGGGACATTCCCCTTCCCAACAACCAAGGGCTGCTGGATTTCCTTGAAAGCCCGGACTTCCTGTCTCAGTACTGACCCTTTCAAATTCATATAAACATGACCACACTGAGAAACACATTTCTACGATCTTCCACCTTTGCACCATGGTCACCCATTGGCAGGGGTCCTGGGCCTCCCCATCACTCCTGTTTCCCACTGTGTCTCACATGAAGTAGGCAACATGGAGTTGTAGCTAATGAAGCAATTCAAGGAAGAATGTGGTCTTAGAGCTCTTTAAGCAGATTCACAGATGCGTGTTCTTTTGGGAATGCCAAGTGGGCCTCATCTCCTGCCAATTCCACTTCTGACTGGAAGTGGCTACCTGGAGTGCTGTGTGGGGAATGTTTCCGTGGCTGCATCCAGATTCAGGGTGGGGGTTGGGGGAAGGGAGGCTGGTTAGTATTCTGTGGCAGCTACTGACTTTCTATCAACTAGACACTGACTCTAGGATGCTGGTTACTTTCTGGATTAAGTCCCACACCTTCAACATGCCATACCAAGTCCCTCACTGGGGACTCAGCACTCACACACTGGCCTAAGTCTGCTCTGCTACAATCCAGATTGAAATGTCTCCCAAGTGATCATATTAAAAGTTCGATCCCCAATATGTGGTGCTGGGAGTTGGGGAGGTAGATGTGGGACCTAATAGGAGGAAGCCAGGTCCCTGATGGTAGGTCCTGGAAGAGAAACAATGGGACCCTGTCCACTCTGTCCTTCTGCTTCCCTGCTGTGATGCACTAGCTGCTATGGGGCCCGAAGAAAACAGGGCCAGCTGACAAGACCCTGAGACCTTTAAACTGTGAGCCAAAGCAAATTCTTGCTTTAGAAAATGATTGCATCAGGAATTTGTCCCAGTGGGAGAAAGCTGACTGATGACATTCCCACATGGAGGCATTTAGAAATGCTCCTTCCCCTCTCTTTCAGAAAGGCTCTCACTATGCATGTCTTACATGGCCTGGGACTTGCTATATATCCCAGGCTGGGTTCTAACGCATTTCCTCCTGTCTCAGTCTCTGAGGTTCTGAGATTCCAGACATATGCCACCAGAACCTGGCTCTAGTTCTTGGACACATCTCTCTCCCCAGGATTCTGAGCCTTTGCAAATTCTAGGATGTTCTCTGTGAAGAATTTCCATTACATTAGGAAAAGCTAACCCTGTCTTTTGAGCTCCTACCCTCCCTCCCCTTTGCCCTCAGATTCACCTCTCTATACATCTGCCCCCTCCTAAGCCAGGAGGTCCAAAGAATAGGACCAGGCTGCCTCTGCCCACTGCCCCAGGACACCAGGCCCAGATGAGGTACTCGACAAAGGATGCTGAATGAAGAACTCTTCACAACCCTACCCTTTTCACCTCCCCGAGCTGTCTCTTAGAGGTACAAGAACTAGCCACTATCTGTAGTCTTCTGTCCTGGCAATCAGGTCTGTCACCTTGCAAGCCCATCCACCACCAGGACATGCCCTCTCATTTTTCTCACCCCCAGTTTAGACCAAAAACTAGGTGTCACTTTGATCTACATTAATTTAGTACTAAGTGGATGATGTAATCCTTCATCAAGCCCTGATGTCCTAATGTCACCATAATCATCAATATGTTTATTTTTCTCTGCACACTGGACCTGGTACCGGCCACTGTCCACTTTCTTGAATAGTTGTAGCAGCCATCCTGGCTCTCCAGCATCCCCTTTTATATCTGGCAATGAATTCCCCACTTGGGATCTCAGGGTTTTTTTGTTTGTTTGTTTTTGTTTCTAGAGACAGGGTTTCTCTGTGGACCTTTCTGTCCTGGAACTCACTCTGTAGACTAGGCTGGCCTTGAACTCACAGAGCTCCACCAGCTTCTGCCTCCCTAGAGTTGAGATTAAAGGTGTGCTCTAACACTGCCTGGCTAGCGATCTCAGTTTTGAAGATCACATCCGCTCCTGTGGCGGCACCATCTCAGCACTCTCTCTGTCTGGGTGCCCGTGCTCCGTTCTTCATGAAATCTGTCATGTCTTCCCAGAAATGTGCTAGAAGACTCATCCTCAGAGCAGGTGCTGAGATCATGATCGCTGTATCCTCATTATCAAATTCATGCTGACTGCAAAAGCAGGTTTGATGCTGCCAACTCATTCTCTTGCCTGCCCCCAATACAGAACCCTGAGACAGGGTCTTATGGAGCTGAGGTTGGCCTCAAATTTACTATGGAGTAGAGGATGGCCTTGAATTTCTGATCCTCTTACTCTCCCAGGTGTATGCCACCACACCTGACTCGGTCTTTCTTTATGCCTCTGCACCATGGGATCACACGGTCAAAAGGCCCTCTTCAGACACCAGTGCCTCGCCTTCACAACGATGAGCAAATACGTTTCTACTCAGTATAAATTTCTCAGTCTCTAGCCTTCTCTTACAGTAGCACGAAACAGACTAAGAGAACATCTCAACTCGAAAATGTCACTGCTGGGGAGGTCCTTTCCTGCCCACCCCACCCAGAGCACAGCAAACAACTCTCAGATACTCACTATTTCATGCCTGTGCACGAATGATCTTACTGCTTTACTTGTTTCTGTTCCTGTCACCATCTCCCACACTAGAATGTAAGGCCATGAAAATCAGAGCTGCTTGCCTCCTCTAGAGCCACAACCTATCTAACAAGGGGATAGCTGGGACTAGGTGCTAAGCAAATGAACATTCCCTGGAAGCCAGATGGATAAACTTACTTATTATTAACTTTGAAATCTTTGTGTTTATGCATATGTACATCCAAGTGTTTGCATGAGTGAGCACGAGAGTGTGGGCACGTGTGCCATGGAGCATAGGTGGAGCTGAGAGGACAACCTCAGGTGGCCTGCAGTTTCCTTGTTTAGCTTGTGCTTGTCAGCCTAGATGTTCCAGGAGCTTTCAGAGATCCTTCTGTCCCTCCCTCCCTCCCATACAGCTGCAGGAGAGCTGGGGTTTCACACACACACACGTGACATGGGTTCTGGGGAATCTGAACGCAGGTCCTCAGGCGTGCACCACAAGCTCTTTTCCCAGTTAGCCATCTCTCCTCTCCAAATGGAGGACAAGGATGGGGCCACTGTCTTCCTGTTACACATTTCCCTTAATCCCTACACATAAGTCAGCAAGCTTGAGATCAGGCATAGAACCTAGGCCAGGGTTCCAGCTTATGCCAGTTCCTAACTGCTCATGAAACACAGTAGCGTAAAAGCTCTAAGTCCAGCACGGCAGGAAGTGGAGTCTCTGCACCTGCCCTAGAGCAAGTGAGGAAAGGGGAAGCCCCAGGACTGAGAGGGAGAACAAGGCTCCAGCTAGAGCCCAGCCTTAGGCAAATGTCAGGGGTGTGATGCTTATGGCGGTAAAGGATGGTATTCCCAGGACAGGCACAGGACCAAGCAGGTGGCATTTGACAGAGTGCAGATGAGGGATCTGAGTGGCCTCTGGGAGGGAGGGGTAAGCACATGGCGAGGACTCAGCATGACCTCAGTTTCTAAATGTAATCAGTAGGGTGTCGGTGTTGTGGAAAGGTGGAGGGGATTAGAGAAAGAAAGCAGGCCTGGCCCAAAGCCCTCCCATGCCAGGCTCGGTGCTGGGCAGTGTGCACATAAGGCCCCAGTCAGCACTCTGTTCTTACCGCGCTAGGAGTCCCACTCTCACTGACAGAAAGCTGGGTCTCGGGCGGGGAGTCACTTAGCAGCCTGATTGTCAGGACGCTTGTGTGTAATAAGGCTCTCCTGCAGGTCTGCTGTGAGAACACAGCTGAGTCCCAGTGTAGACCACATACTGCGTCACCGCGCACTTCACCTTGATTTCTTACCAGCCACATAGAATATTAATAACTAGCATGTGTAGGGCCAGAACTCCTCAACGGTGTTTTACGGTGTCAGGCTGGGATGTAAGAAAAGGTGCTGCCAACAATCAGACACACAGGGCTGTGCACCCTGCACAGCCACGTCCTTAATGTGAACAGAGGGGCTGGGAAACTCCACCCAGTGGAGCTTGTAGGGGTGCTGGGTGGAGAAAGTCGCCAGTAAACACGAGTTACATGGACAGATGCACCCTGGACAGCTGCTGTGGACACTCCTGAATAGGGACAAACGTCTTCAGGCTGGCTAAGTGTGCTAGGTGGTGACATGGACTCAGAGCCTTGCTTGGGGTGTCAAGGATTCTGCAACAGCAAGCAGCCTCCAGTTTTCAAGGACTGTGCCAGCCCCAAAGAAAAACTAGTCTCTATCTTGCTGACAACTCGCCCTAGAATCCAACAGCATAGATTTCCTAAGACACAGAACGATCAACTTTGGGAGAGAACTGGCCTGGGAGAGACATGGACTGAATTATTCTGGGGATCTGATTGCAGACACATTGCCATTGGCACCTGAAAGGATTCCTTCTTTGGACGCCAAGCCAGGTGGGCTCTGTGCTAAAAGGGTGTCAGCCCTCAGGGAGAAACAGGACAGACTGTCCTGGCCTTTGAGGCTGCCTTGCATTTGTGCTCTGGGGAGCCGCAAATGTTCTTCCTCAGGTCATGTGTCCCTAGCCACATATACAGGCTACAGAACTGCCAGCTGCTCAGAGGCCCATGGGCTTCTCCCTCCTTGCATTCTGGCTGATGTCTGCAGGGCTGAACCTGCATTTTAACCATCCCCCCCACAGAGACCACACATACCCCCATATAGACATATACACCACACACACACCACAAATAGATAGATAAACAAACAAACAAACAAACAAATAAATAAATAAATAAATAAAGCAAAGCTAAGAATCAAAGATCCTAAGTGATGCATGATTAATAAAAACTCAGAGACTGTTATTGGGGTTCAACCTGAAGACCTGAAAAGCAGTCAGCCATTGGTTCTTATCTCAACCTCAGTCTGAAAATGGCAATCCCACCTCAAGGAATCTCTGAGACTGAGACTAGGATGTGTCTCCTCCCATTTTATAATCCTCTCTATGGCTGGGATTAAAGGCATACACCACTGGGATTAAAGGGATGCACTGCCCAGTTCCTATGGCATTAAAGTTGTGTGTTGCCACTGCCTGGTTTATAGACTGGCCAGTGTGGCTGTTTTAATTTTCTGATCCTCAGGCAAGTTTTACTTTTTAAAATACACGTGAAATGCCATTACATTTAAGCTGGAGCCCCCTGCCCCACCTAACAATTGGTCACCCAGTCTGTGCAAGAACAACTGTCCCTAGCAAGAGTCACCATCTGCTGCAGCTGTAAGAAAGTCTGGGCTCCACAGAGTCTGAGTGCCAATATCTTGTTCAGTATCTTCTGCCTTCACTCCCCTGAGCAGGACTGTCCACAGCTAGCCGTCCTGTGTGATGGCAATCACTAGTCAGCATTCATGACTCGTGAGCCTGGGTTTCATAAGGCATATGCTCTTAGAGTACATATCTATTACTCATAGACATCCACATGGTGCTGGGACGAGTGACTCCATTGCCCATCAGTCCCTGCCCCCGCCCCAGCCACTCTGTAGGAGGACACAGAGACATCTTGACAGTTCTCTCTCCCTCATCTACTTGCCCTGGATACAGAGAGGCCAGAAAATACTGAGTAGGGAACTGGAAGTAGCTACCGTCTAGGGGACTCTGGAGAAGAGAAGCCTCCAGGGACAGACTGAGGAGTGCAGCTGTAGAGGAAGCCCCAAGCAACTAGTCTTCTGACTCAAGGTGTATTACTTTAATCAAAGTTAGCAGCCCGGCACCCTGCAGACTTAGTATTCAGAAAAGGGGTAGCACCTTCCTTGGTTTCTCTAAAGTCAGTCATGTTGGTCAGGTGGTGGTGGCAGACTTTAATCCCAGCACTCGGGAGGCAGAGGAGGTAGATCTCTGTGAGTTCAAGGCCAGCCTGGTCTATAAGAGCTAGTTCCAGGACAGGCTCCAAAGCTACAGAGAAACCCTGTCTTGAAAAACAAAATAATAATAATAATAATAATAATAATTGTCCATGTCACATAGGTGTAGGGTGTCACTCCCAAGAATCAGGGGTCTTTCTCTGACTTCACACTGTGCCTTCGACATGCGCATACATATTTAATGGTATGTGAGTTGAGCAATGAATAAAGCACACGCATTAAACAGAGCTACCTTACCTATAGGTCTGAAAGCAGCATCAGAACATAGAGAACTATGTGAGCTGCTTCCTAAGAGGGAGAATCTCTCCAGACTATTCAGACTCTTTTTGGCTCCTTTCTCACGGCATCCCTTTTCCGAATGTTCAGGGAAAGAAAGAGAACCACAATGGGTAGAAAGCAAACCATGAGCCCTCAATGAACAAGGTAAATGAGCCTGACTCAAAGAGGTTGAATGGAGGTTAGACTATACAAGGGCATCTAAAGGCACCATGTCCCATTATCTATATGTGAATGTTTAAAAGTCACCTCCAGTGAAATGTCATTAATTTCTAATCAAAATCTTTCTACTCAAACCTAATCACCCTCTACATTAAAAAGATTATTTTCCAAGGCCAGGTGGTGGTGGTGCACACCTTTAATCCTGGTGCTCCGGAGGCAGAGGCAGGCAGATCTCTAAGTTGGAGGCCAGCCTGGTCTACAGAGCGAGCTCCAGAATAGCCAAGGCTACACAGAGAAACTCTGTCTCAAAACAAAACAAAACAGTGCCTAATTATTTGTCTTCAGATCACACGTTCTTCTCACCTCTGCCGTTGTCCCTCCAGTCCAGCTTAGCATCAGTTCTTACCCAGCACAGTGCACAAAGTCTTCCCCTTCCTCTCATCTTGCTGCCCACACCTGGCCTTGCATCCATGCTCAGGACCAGTGTTGGGAGATCGGCAAACGCTAGATTGAACATGGTCCTCTTCACATGTGTCACACATGTGTCCACCTCTGTTTCAGTCTTCCAACTGTCCCCATGAGGATGGAGGGAAGTGCCTAACAAGAGCTGGTATCTTCTTCTCCACACTCGAGACCCTCCCCATTCTCATAGCACTGAGTTGCCTCTCACCCAGAGGCCATATCTACTCCCTCCTTGTCATCCCTCAGCTCCCTTCCTTAGCAAAGCTATCTTTCCTTGGTTGCCTGAAACACACCAGGACCCCTGTTACATATTCTCTCAGGTCACCCTGTCCCTTTCTTCCACAATGTTTCCCTAGTTTGTACTGTATATGGCTGCGGCAACTATTTTCATAGGCTTTGTTTCCCCCGATGAGTGTAAGACTCCAGCTCAGGGTTCACAGTGGTCTTAGCACCAGAGCATAGCCAGCTTTTAGCACAAGGCCTGGTGCACAGTAGGTGGTCAATCAACAGTCCACTGAATGCAGGAGTCAAATGCGGTCTATCTCTGCATTTATCTTTTCCAAGCATACAAGGGCCCTTTCTCATACCATTCCAAGGGGCTCTGTGTTGGTTAACAGAAACTATTCATTCTCCCCTCCATGCACACCTCCCTTAGTACTTCTCATATGCACATAGTGGCCTGTCTTCTATGGGGCGAGGAGATTGTGATGTTTACATGGCTACGCTATAGCTCTATATATCCCTCAAAAGATTATCTCCCAACTTGGTGGTACTGGAAAATAGTGGAACCTTTAAGAGGTAGAGCCTAATGGGAGGAAGTTAAGTCATGGGTGCATGGTCTTGAAGGAATTTTGGGCACCCAAGTTCCTTGTCTCTCTGCTTCTTGCCTGCTACGAAGAGAACAGCTTTTCTCCAGCATAGGCTCCACATCACTAGGCTACGTCATCACAGACTCCAAAGCCTGTGACCAATGGAGCATGGACTAAAGCACTCAAGCTACCAGCCAAAATAAACGTTTCCTCTTTAAGTTTACTGCTTTAGGTATTTTGCTAGAGCAATGGAGAGCTGAGTGGCAAAGCCACCATTGCTGTCATTACCATGGTAACATTTACTGAGGACTGACTAAGCATGCATTAGGCACTATGCCAAGTGGCAGAATTCAGTGAATTCTCACAGTATATTACTAGTCAGACTCTGTTGCTGGAGAAGTACCAAGAGAGGATATACTAACACGCTGGGCCAGGATTTGAACCTTGGTAGAACTCTCAACCACAAACCACTGCCCTACCAAACAGGATGGAATGATGCCCACTCATGGTGCTGTCTTAAGGGTTCCACATACTCGGCACGTAGGGTGGCAGCTGGTAGCACTGTGGTGCTGGTGTTGGAGGTATTGAGAGGCTTCATCACTTACCAACTGCTCTGGACAAACTAGCCTAGCTTCCTGTCTGGATCTGAAACAGCTTGTTACAGTTTGAAGAAAAAAAAAAAACTCTTATGAAAGCAGTGTGCCAGGGCATGGAGAGGGGAGCTGTCACAAAACCAGTGCCCAGATCTCTAGTCCCCGAGCAAGCAGTTCATAATGGCCTGAGGTCTCTTGAGGCAAGGCCAAACACTGCACAGTCTCTTGGATTCTTGTGCTTCCGTTAACCTCGCTGAGCGCAGGGTTGAGGAAGTGGGGATCCATCAAGGTGCCCTGTCAGGAGCCAATTTCCTCCTAAAATCATTACAGGAACCATCACCCTGGGGAGTCTGCAGAGAACCCCACACCCCTAATTGTATTAAGAATGGTTCTATTGACAAAGCCTACCCCACACCCAAATTGGCTGTTAATGAGAGCTATCTGTTAGCGGAACCCACCCCGCATTCTAAACTATCTAGAGAACTAGGTGTGTCAACTTCCAGGCCTACTGTGACCTGACCGAAGATAACCTCCTGCCTACGTGACCAACGAGGACCATGTGACCAACGTGAACCACGCGGCAAGAGCCCAGAACCCTGTGCCCATCCCCCCAAATCCTTACCCTATAAAAGGTTGTATCTCGTCCCTAATAAACGGAGGCTCTGACAAACTTTGCATGGCCTTCTTCCTGTCTCCTAGCCCATATCTTCCAGGTAGTGCCTCTCCGTGACCCTGGAATAACTCAACTGCCAGGCGGGCTACTAACCCTAGACTAAGTGGCCCGCCCAAGGCAATCGACAGTGCCCAGTCACTGACACTGCACCACGGTGTCATCTGCTATGCTGTACCCTAAAGAGAACCCTCCCTTCCCAGTCCCTCTTCCTCTCCTTCTATCACTCAGCACCGAACAAGGGAGGAAAGAGAAGGAACTGAAATATTTATGTTCTTATTTTATGTTGGGCATTCTTACACCACAGTTCAGTAAGCCAATCTCAACAAGAAGCATGAGCAGCTGGTGCATAATCCTCATCGGAGAAACCGTGGTTAAACAAGAGGTTCTGATCACAAGTGTAAGGACCGGTGGAATCCCCAGAAACCACCCAACAGCTCACGTCTGAAATCCAGTGTTTCCATAGTAGAACAGGAGAGTTTCCAGCTAACCTGCTGTATCAACTGGCAAACAAGATACCCTGTTTCAAACAAAGTGGAAGATAAGGAGACATCTGAAGCGGTTCTATGACTTTCACGTGTGTACAATGCACACGCACATAGCTGTACACACACACACACACACACAGAGAGAGATTTAAAAAGAGAGACTCAATCACTATACAGTGAGAGGGGGAGTTGAGACTTAAACCCTGTTTTGTCAGGTCTCCCAGTCTGTGTTTGTTCTATTTATGTGTCAGAAGAGATTTATAATGACTAAGCCTTCAGGACAAATTGTGAAGATTACTTGGATATATCTAAGTAGGAGTTGCTGTAATCTACTGGTCTGGCTAGTTACCTAGGCACCCTGTCCCTTTAAGGGATAAGCCCCACCCACTCACAATCTCCCACTTCAAACCAAGGCAGATATCTTGATCTGTCCCTCTTCTGAAGAGGCAGCTTCTGCCTCTTTCCCTTCCTTTTCTTCCTCTTTCTTCTCTTCTGTCCCCCCTCCTCCACAATCCTTTACTCATATGGCGTTCCCAATACCCACTAAATAAACTCTATATCCAAGCTCTCTCTGCATGGTGTATCTGTCTGTCTCCCACCTGCCAGGGGACCCACAAGGCCTTGGGTCACCCGGCTTCATGAATGATAGCAGCAGTGAAGTCTCCTCCCCCTCGTCATCTTGTGCTGGCTGAGTACTGCCCAGGCATCAGACACTGCTGGATCTAGGTGACACAGAGACAGTAAGATGTGAGCCCAGCACTTGAGCTGCTCATGAACTAGGCAGAGCGGTTCTCTTGAGAAAGGACAAGAAAAAAAAAGTAAACTGAGCAAGAGAGATGAGGGAAAGGGACATAAGATGACAGAGTCAGAGGAGTCCTTGGAAGACATCTCCAAACCTAATGCATCCCCCAGCATCACCAGGTGGATTATCACAGCTGGAATTTCCCAGTCATCAGACTTGCTCAGTGACCCAGCCCTCTCTGCGAGGTTGAGAGCAATGGCTAGCAGAGGAAGGGAGTCAACGCTGCAGACTCAGACACTCACCTGGAAAGTCTCTGAGATATAAGGTGTCTTTATTTTAGGGACCGTACATTATGTGAGCTCCCATATGGCATTTTATATACATGGATGAGCTGTTCTCAATGACAATGCTATATGTCTACTGGAAATTGCTTTTTTTAATATAATAAAGCATGGAACATGAGCCAATTTAGGAGATGAAAATTATACATGAAAATACAGAATGGACAAAGGTTTTCATAACCAAGGATGATGCTCTCGCTGTCTCTGGCTTCTGAATACCTTCTTCCAAGGGAGGAATCACTAGAAACCAGAAAATGCTATTGATTCACCAAGGGAAGTGTTTCAACATGCTGGTTACCAGAAAGCGATGGAGAGGAGAGAAAAGCAGGTGCTTCAGTATTTGCTAAAGCTTTGCAGTAACACAGCATTTTCTTGTGCAAAGTGGGGTTGTCCCAGTTCCTGCAATAAGAGATGGGCCTCCTGCTGCTGGCCATTTAAAAACATTCTTTGTCCTTCCAGCTTCAGATTCCAAGCACTGGCTGCAAGTGGGCAGTAGGCAAGGTCCAAAAGCATAGGAGGTTCTGAGGACAGCAGGGGAGGCTGGCCCTTCTGTAGGTCCCCCAGGTGAGCTCATGGTAGTTTCCTGCCAGTTATTTCTACCCAGCCTTCTACTGTCCATGCCTGTCTACTTGTTTTAGGAACTCTGTCAGCAAATTCTCCATGCCCTGCTTCAACTTCTTGTCCAGTCTTGTGGCAGTCTTGACACAAACAAAGTCATGGTTTGGACTCTGTTCAGGCCACCAGCCAGGCGGAGGTGGCATACACCGTTAATCCCAGCACTCGGGAGGCAGAGGCAGGGGGATCTCTGTGAGTTCGAGGCCAGCTTGGTCTACAAGAGCTAGTTCCAGGATGGGCTCCAAAGCTACAGAGAAACCGTTTTAAAAAACCAAAAAAACAGTCTCCATTTACACAATTTCAGCCTTATTTCACTTCTGGTGTTCAGTGATCAGAGTCTACCTCCCATCCCCCCTCTCCTGGGCTGCAAGGGGCCCGGGCAGTGACACTTGGAGAGCTCACTGTCGCAGAACTCCAGAAGCCTTCCTGGGAGTGGCTCATCAATTGGAGGTTGGGAAGCAGCTACCACAGGACCGAACCCTTGGATGGCTGCCCTCCCCATCCTGGCATCACTAAAATGCAGACAAGGCACACCCTTTTTATAGCCTCCTCTTCCCCACTGTGTATTAGGAAATTAAATTAGCCTATGTCCTTACTGCCCCTCCCAAGTCTGAAACTGGCAGCTTCCATTTTGTTCTTTTTTGCATTAGATGCAAATGGGTAAGAGTGACAGTGTAATTCAAAGATGGATGTTTATAACTAGGAGGTTGTGAAGCCTCAGATAGGAGAAACTGACCTCTCTCCTCGTAAAACAAGGACCAGAGGTCATCAATTCTGTGGGGGCAGAAATGATCTTCCTAATTGCATACCTAGCATAGTTTCAAATGTGTTTGTTGAATGAATGAATGAATGAATATGGTTCCTCCAAAGTCACCTAGCCTTGGGTCCAGAAATGGTAGAAGAGGCCTCAGGTTGTACTGGCTGCTACAAGGGAAGGACTCTCTAGCAGAGGGGCCAGAATAGAGCCAGGAACAAACTCTCAAGGGTGATGGTGCCAGTGCCCCTGGTCAGGGAGTGGGCGTCTATCAGAGTACTCTGTGCTACACATACTGAATCATGATAGTAAATTACTACAGTCTGTTCATGAGTCTGCACCGGCCCATGCATCTCCAAGCACCCCACAATCTGTCACAGCTCTGCAGTGCTATGTGCTAGGTTTGAGTTAGACTGAGGACTTCAAACACTGTGAGTCTAAAGATATCTTATGCTTTGGCTTGGTTTTGGTTCTCATAGGCCTCCATGATCAGGTAGTACTGGAGGAAGGGTCCTGGGCACCCCTGGAGTCCTGACTTGGTTAGTTCATGTGGAGAAAGCCAGCTTTGTACTTCTTTCTCTGAAGTATTGAGGAAATCGAGTCAGAGGCAAGGTGGTAATTATGATGGATTGGCCATGTAGTCATGGTACTAGGGTCTCATACTGGACCCCATTCTGGTTCTGCTCTGCAAGAACTGTGTAGTCTTGAGCAATCTTTTAGGTTTTCCACAAAGTCTGATACCTACCCTGAAAGTAACTGCAAGGATTGAGTGAGATAATCATATCAAGCCAGAACAGGAGCTGGCATGCGGCAGGTGTGCAACATGCTATACCACATTCACAGTGCTTCTTGAAAGGGAATCTTGGTGGTACCCAGGGTACCCTAGCAAACCTCCTATGTCTTAAGTGTATATGTGCTGTGCCCCAGGAGTCCCACTCTGCCAATGACAGAGGTGGTCATGTGAGGATGTCAGCCTCGCCTTCCTCACCTCCACTCTGCTTGCCTGAGAAGCGAGGAAGAGTCCTGCTGAGAGGGGAGGCTGCTCCTCTCTCAGGCAGCACTACTGCAGCCCCTGACCTACTTTCTTACTAAAAATAGCCCTTCTTAGGTCACTGCAGCAAATTGAATTCCACTGCTTCACTGCACCCTGGAAGCAGGTGGGTGGAGAGCTGGAGCATCCACTCGACGGTGCAGTGCTGCCCACCAAGTGCTGGTCTGTCCTGCCTAGACAGAGGGCAGGGTGCGCTTGCACAGCTAAGGTAGGGCGTGCCTTGCTAAAGTCACAACTTTTGCTTGGCTATACACACACACACACACACACACACACAACTGTGTGATAATAAAAGTAACCTTCAAGTGTTGCTATGCAGATAAAAATTGCTTTATAAAGCAGTCTCTGCACAGAAGAGGTGCTTGGTAATGAAACTTGCAGAGTTGTTCACCATCTGGCCTGCTGCTCAGTTAGACCTGCCTGCTGGAGCTTCTCACAGGTGGGCTAGCAAGGGACCCATCCATCCCAACACAAGAAATGGGCCTGAGAAAGGGCTCAGCATAGATGACTTGCCTTGTATTTGTAAAGTTTTGTGATCATATCAGCAACACACATGCACACGCCTGCACACACACACACACACACACACACACACACACACACACACACAGACTGGTAAGCTGAAAGGGTCAGAGAGGTGCTTATGGGTGACCAGATAACAGCTGAAGGTTCTTGGCCAGGTACTCTGCATTTTAATAAAATGACAGGTGACTCTGATGCACTGTTAGATTTGAGAACCTTTGAGGTAGTTACTTTTTAAGGGCACATAAGTAAACAAATGAATTATTGCTATGTTTATTCTATTACAAGTATAATGCATGGGCATTATGAAATGAGCAGTAAACATGGAAAATTGAAAGGTAAAAAGTGAAAATGCAATCAGTATTGAGTACTTAGGGTATACTAGGCCTTTTAGCAAGCCATAGGAACTTGGTTATCACACACTCGTGGAACATTCAGTCTATGTATACAGAAGCAAATGAGAGACATGAAGGTAAGACATAAACACACACCTAAAGCACACGTGTTAGAGCAATGTCAGCAGGAACAAGAATGGGGAGGAAGTGATGTCATTTTAGCAAGAAGGGGAATCTAAGGAACTGAGCAGAAAGGAGAGGTGGGCAGCTGCTAGGTAACAGGGAAGGACAGTTCAGGAGGAATGAACTGGACACAGGAAAGCACGCGTGGACAGAAAGTAGTTATCAGGAAGGAGTCCTTAAAGTCACTGCACCGAGGGAACTGCACACATGATAGCTTCTGACTTCACATTTACCTCTCAGAAGTGGAATGCTCCTTAGAAAATATTCATCTAACATGGATTCCAGACATTGATGTAGCTCTTAATTTCACCAAGGCATAGAAACATTGAGATGAGGCCAAATGTGACGGCACATGCCTATAATCGCAGGCAGCACCAGGAGACAGAAGCAGGAGGATGGCTACAAAGCTCAAGGCCAGCCTAGCTGACATAATGAGGTCCAGGCTAGTCAGGTCTACATAGTAAGAATTTGTGTCAAACAACAATACACACATACACACAAACAAAACGAACACCACCCAAAATACAAAATAAAACCCCAATGATATTGGAGGTGGAACACAAAAGCTCTGAAAAGCTGGACTCTATCCCAGAGTTTTCCAAATTCAAGAGCTTTCCTTAGAAGTGAATTTGAGGATATGAGTTAATAAATTAAAGTAACTAAATATCTTCAATGCTCTTGGCAATGCTGCCAAAAGGTTTTCCAAAAGAGGCCCACTGTCTGTATAAGTGAGGAGGTAAGCTACAAAGAAGCCATATGCTACCCAAGTCACAATGTTGAACACGGGCGAGATGAGAGCAACCCCTTGGCCTCCGAACTACCAGCTGGGGCCTTTTGCTTCTGCAATAAGATCGGTTTTGGTGAGTGCCTCTGATGGCTTCTACTGCTAGTGTTTTAAGTTAGTAATTGTCTTGGGTAGATGAGATAATACACACCTGCTTACATAAACACATGAAGGTCTATACTTGAGTAGATTTCCCCATCTTTAGACACACAAATGTTTCCACACCAATGAAAATTTCTGTTGTAGCCAAGATTATTACATCTTACATCTGAAATGTTTTCTGTTCTCCTCCACAGCCACACCACCTGAATGTGTCCAATCTCATCATCTCACATGCCCCCTGGTCTCATGTTCAAACCCTGTGCAAGTCTTAAGAAGACTGCCTTCCAGGATCCCCCAAACATTTCCAGACCATGATGTTCACTGTCACCAAATCTATACATAGTCATCAGCCTATGACTTTGCGGCACCTCTGGATACAAAACTGCTTTACCTATAGAATAAAAGCTCACTGACTCATGTACTAGAAAGAGGTAAAGTAAGAATGCCATTCCCTAAAGCTTGAAGGGTAGATCAATTTCAAAGAGACTTCTAGAGTTTGATGGTCTCAGGGCAGACCAGTCCAATTCCTGCTTTCTATAACCACAGAGGCAGGTATCCTGGTAGACTGAAGTAAGTGGGAGACAATAGCAAGAGCTTCCGTGTGCTGAGGACCAGGCTCAATGCCTGTCTGCGTGCTGAGACCAGGCACAATGCCAATTTCTCTGTTAGAATCCATAAAGTAACATCATTTCAATGACCTCCCAGACTTCTGGGATTTCTGGTGGTAGTGGGGGTTGCTCCCAGAGCCTTGTGTGTTCTAGTGCATACTGCACCATGGAGATGTATCCCAGTCCCTAAAATCATCTGAATTCTACAGATGAGAAACCCTGGGACCTGAGAGTAACATGCTCAAAGGCCACGCTATCACTAAGCGGCAAAACCAGGATTCAAAGCCAGGTATGCGTGTCTCATGACACCACTCCAGCTCTGGTTCTGACTCAAGGTCCTAGTGAACACCCATGTTCTCTGCACCACGTCTCACCACATGTGATATGAGATAACTGCTCCCTTTCTGCCCCTCGGCTCAGTGCACAGCACAGTGTAGCACCTGTGAAAGACCCAGACAGATGAACAGGCAGTTAGGAGAGTCCTGCACCTCACACCTGGCAGCTGAACACCTCACCAAGGTCCTTTGCCATCTAAGGAGACTAGCTGCTGTCCTGAACCACTCAGTTCCTTCCAGCAACAGGAACTGAGTAGCTACAATGTGTTCCTAGTGACTTTCAGAGAAGAACAGAAAGAAGAGGTAGATACTGTGAGAAAATCCATTAACCAAAATACGGCATTCTGGGAGCACCCTGGGGAAGTATGGTTCCTCACAATGTTCTCTGCTCTGTCACTCAGGTGCTTGGCTTGTACTCACAATCCCACCCACCTTTCACTGGAAGGCTGTTTCAAGAAAAGCAGGATTCAGCAGGAAGGGTGTTAGGGTTTGGATTCTATCATCAAGGGTTAGTTCAAATGAGTTAAGATCATTTATTTCAGTTTTCAGAGGTGTCTGGTGAAGAATCAGGAGACCTGGACTGTGGTCCAACAATTCTACTCAATGGTTGTGCGACAGCTGACAAGATGCCCAACCTCAGTTTCTTTCCTTTTATGTCAAACAGCAATGATGTGCAGTTAACCTCCCTGAGACAGCGTTTCTTCTGCTCTGAAGCCAACATCACAATCACTATCTGAATACTCTCCGTGGGCAGCCTATGCTGAGGGTTTTCCCACACTCTTGTCCTCACAGCCCTCGGTGGGCACTATCATTTCCATCAGTAGACTGGAAACCACAGCCAGGGAGCTAATCTGGGCCATACAATTGTTACACTTTCATATTAGGTGTTCTAGTTAGGGTTACTATTGCCGCAACAAAGCACCAGGGCCAAAAGGCAAATTGGGAAGGAAAGGGTTTATTTGGCTTATACTTCTATAACTGTCATCATCAAGAGAAGTCAAACAGACAGGACCCTGGAGGCAGGAGCAGAGGCCATGAAGGGGTGTTGCTTACTGGCTTGCCCTTCATGGTTTGCTTAGCCTGGTTTCTTAAGGGTTCCGAGGAGCCCTTAAGATATGGTAACACTACAATGGGCTGCCCCTTCCTCAAACACTAATTAAGAAAATGCCTTTTAGGCCTGGTTACAGCCCCATCTTATGGAAGCACTTTCTTAATTGAGATTCCCTTCTTTCAGATGACTTAAGCTTGTATCAAGTTCACATAAAACCAGTTAGCATTTTAGGATTCAAAATCTGGTCTTGACTGGAACCTATGCTCTCAATTGCCAACCACATTCCAAAGAGCTGTTACACAGAAAAAAAATGAGATAACATTACTATGAGATGCCCTGGGTGCCTGACAATGTGGGCCAGGTAACTAAGAGTGGAGGGTCACAGACACTTGGCAACAGTGAAAAGTTTATGAGCATACAAATGACCAAAAATTAACTCAGAATCAAACATATAATGGGTATAAGATGTGCTTGGCAGTGCCCGCTGTGCTATATCACATGACCTCATGGTCTCCTTGATTCTGAGCACACAACAGGTATACTCTGCACTGTGCATGCTATCACGACACCCAGTAACCAGTGGCTATTTCCCAACACCTCAGCTTAGATTCGAGATGACTTTACGTTATAAACTGTGGTGTGTTTACGGAGCACACCTAGTCCTCTGTCTTACGAAAACCCACCATGGCTTCTTTCTAATATTTTCCTAGTGTCATTTCTCAGTATGTAAGCATAAAATTAGTACATTTTTGGATTTTACTGTGTTAGAATGCTGTATTTTAAAAAACTGTCATTTGAGCTGTTGACTTTCATTTTTTTTTTTAAAGTTAAGTGAATTTGGGCTTCGGATTAGGACAGTATTTCTTATAATGTATGTATGGCCCTAGACGTACTTCTGGTGTTCTGTTTTATGCACTCACGTGAAGTGGCATTTTCAGCACTGGCAGTTATAAACCAACTCTGAAAAGCATTGGGGATGTTTCGTGTCCTGCAATATCAAGACTCAGCCAAGATTTAATTCTTCTCATAGAAATACACAACCAGCCGGGCGGTGGTGGCGCACGTCTTTAATCCCAGCACTCGGGAGGCAGAGGCAGGCAGATCTCTGTGAGTTCGAGGCCAGCCTGGTCTACAAGAGCTAGTTCCAGAACAGGAACCAAAAGCTACGGAGAAACCCTATCTCGAAAATTCAAAAAAAAAATGCTAAGAAATACGCAACCAAGTACAACCCATCAGTTTGTAATTTAGCTTTTATAGTTAAAAAATATAAAATTATCTATGTACTGAAGAGCTATCTTAACTTATTTTAAGCTTTTCTTTGTTTATCAATAAATATTCGATACCTACTTTATATACTTAGATGCCAGGGGTCACATTAAAACTATCTCAGGTGCACAGGAGGTCGTAAGAGAAAGAGTGTAAGGAGCTCCATCTAAGACACAAGAGCACAGAGGCTCTGCAGGGTTCATGTTCTCACAGTCATGGTGTGGCCACAGGGGTCCTGTGTGAGCACTTGCTTCTTGAGAAGAGACTGATGGCGTGGGATGGTACTTACTGAGGTGACCCTCAGATGTGAAGTCAGAGGCAGGGCTATGGATGAAATCCCTCCTCTCTTCACAGTTGAGTGCTGACGGCACTTTGCCAGAGAGCTGCTGCTGAAGAGTCATCACATTTGTACAAGGTCACAGATCTCCTCAGAGCTGATGTGGCCAAGGTGACTGCTGGACACTAATGAGAAAGTAGGGCTGAACAATCCCACAACCCATGCTTCCATGGAAATGAGGAAGGGCTGAATGCAAAATGGAGCTGTGATTCCAAATGTGTACTGAGTTCTCTACTTTTTACCCTAGAACCAGGTTGTTGCACCCCCTCATCACCTCAACCTACCCAAGGTGCTGATTCCACAGCCAAGAGCCACAGGGTGAGAACTGTGGGGTCCGGGAACCAGGGAGCTGGCTCAGTAGATAAAGTTTTTGCCTTGCAAACATGAGGATCAGCGTTTGGATTCCCAGAGCCCATCACATGCCAGGTGGTCATAGCAGCAGTAAGTAATGCCAATGCTTGGACGGTGGACACGGCCACTCAGAGCAGGCTTACGAGAGAGCCCTGGGTTTAGATTCTGCATCAAAGAAGGCAGTAGAGAGTAATCTAGGAAGACTCTCAGGGACAACTAAGGCCTCCACAAGCATGGTCATATACATGAGAAAATACATACATTCACCTACATACTCTGCTGGTTTACTTTCTGCTGCTGTGATAAACCACTCTGCTCAAAAGAAAGATGTATTCAGCTTCAGACTGCTGTCCATCACTGAGGAAAGGCAGGGCAGGGACCCAGCTTTGAAGCAGAGACTCTGAAGGGCTTGTGAGTCACTGGGGCCTTGTTCCTCTTCCAGTGTGCCCATTCTCTCACTTTTCACCATTTCTTACCCATTTAATTGCACACTGGGACAGGTGGCTGAGCCCAAGCTGGAGCTGCTGGTGCCTTAACCTTTGCCCTAAAACTCTGGCTATAGATATGTCAGAGGAAGATAGCATGGGGTCTTACCGTGGACTTGGGAATCAGAACATTTCTCCAAACTTTGGATATACACTAATTGTACAACTACTAATTATGCAGCTGGGACAATCTGCTTAATCTTTCTGCCTCGATCCCTCATATACAAGTAGACAAATGTAGATAGCAGTACCTACCTTATATGATTGCTGCAATTATTAAATTAAAATTTCAAATGGCAAAAAAAAAATCCTCCTTACACAGGGCCTTGCATGGAGGCAAACACACACTTGTTAGCTGTCCTCTTTTTGTCACCAGTAGTACAAAGGTGCCAGCACACTGCCTGGTGCTCAGCGAGTATCTTGTGGGGCACTAAGTCCCTATTATCTGCAAACTGGGTGAGAGGAGGCCAAGAAGGAAAGCAGAACACTTTACCCCAAGCAGCCTGATTGTATGAAGCAACGAGAGTCACTGCACATAGCCATCAATCATGCCTGCACTGTATGCCTGCAGGCTTCCCTCAGGAAGAGGTTTGCATATATGGAAACACTGTTGACTGTCACACTGTCAGGAGGGATGTGAGGAAAGGGCCTCTTGGTATCTAGAAGAACATCTACCAGGGTGGGCTATGTGATGGTGAGTGTTGTCAGCGTGTCAGGATCTTGGTTGTGCTACATGAGGTGGGGAGACCTGTCCACTGTAAGTGTTGCCATTCTCTGGCCAGAATCCTGGACTGCATAAGTGGACAAAGGAAGCTGAGGCGCAGCATGATTGGTCCTTTTCTGCTTCTTGACTATGGGTGCTATGTGACCAGCCCCTGCTGCTGCTGCTGTGATCCCTGCTCCGCCCCCAGAGCTGTATGCTTGAATGCAATTAGAGGCCAGAATGAAGCCTCTCTTTCACACTTGTTGCTTTTGTAGGATATTTTTGTTTTGTTTTGTTTTTTTAGACAGGGTTTTTCTGTGTAATAGGATAGGCTGGCTTGAACTCACAGAGATCCACCTGCCTCTGCCTCCCAAGTGCTGGGATTAAAGGCGTGCGCCACCACCACCTGGCCATTGTTAGGATATTTTATCACAATGATGGAAACGTAACGGGGAAAATGGAAAAGGGCTGGCTCCTTGTAAACGGTGGGCAAGAATAAAAGACTCACCCACCAGATATGCTGCTCTTGCATGACTAATAGTATCCTGATACACACTCTATAGAAGACCACATAACAGAAACACTACCCAGCTGGGCGGTGGGGGCGCACGCCTTTAATCCCAGCACTCCGAAGGCAGAGGCAGGCGGATCTCTGTGAGTTCGAGACCAGCCTGGTCTACAAGAGCTAGTTCCAGGACAGGCTCCAAAACCACAGAGAAACCCTGTCTCGAAAAACAAAAAAACAAACAACAACAAAAAAAAAGAAACACTACCCATGTATCCATGAAGGAAAAACTGGGCTTCAGTGGGCCTGTGTGGCTACCTCCCTCTGTAGAAAGGCTCTCAACCTCCTCACACAGCTAATGGTCTCCATCCCAAGAAGAGATTCTCCTTGGATGGTCACAGATATTTCACATTGAATTGCATTTAAAACCTTACTCAAAACCTGCTCATTCCCCTCTCCCAGTGCTCCCTTCTCAATGGTGATACATCCCTCCAGTCCACCAAGCAGAAAATCGGCACCACCCGAGCCACTGCTCCTGACACGCTGAGCTCTGCCCTTCCAATAAAGAAACAGCCCCTCTCCTTCCATGACTCTGTTTCCAACCCTCTTCTAACCAGTTTGGCTTCCATGATGTCCCTGGAAAGTTTTTCTTAGAATGGAGACCGGGCCATGTGATGATCAGTTTCACATGCCAGCCTGTATTCATTCCAGGTGCTGCTGGGTATTCTGTAGACGTGATTAATGCAATTAGGTGGCTTCACAAAAGGGAAACTGACAGCCCTAAGAGAGGTGTTTCCCCAAGAAGTGCAGCCTGCCCAGTGTGGCTCAGCTCCTACCCCACTGTTCCTTAGCAGCACACCCCTCCTGACGTGTGCGGTAAGAACAGACTGGGCAGTCCCTAGAGTTGCGTACACCAAGCCTCATCCTAAATTCTTTCATTTACACTGAGTCTGTTTCTCTGACGGAACCTTGGCTAAGGCACACTCATCTCTAAAGAGAATTCTTCTATTGACAGAACCTCTTAGATGGTAAAACTCAATGGCCAGACCAGGCCAAGCTCCGTGAAGCACGTGGAGCAACACAAAGCTCTGCGTACCGGGGCAGCGTGGGTCAGGAAGTGAGCTCGGCCCTTCCCATGCACCCTGAGAGTCAGCCATCATATGACCTTCGCTGCTCTCCACCTCCTGACCTACAGGGAGGCAGAACTCAAGATGGGTTTTACTGGCTCAGAGCGAGTGTTCTCTGAGACAGGGTCTCATGTAACTTAAATATTCTTAAAAATAGTGTAAACTCACTAAAGACCAATAGAACTATATTTCTTTCACAGACTTAATGCTCCCTCTTACAACTACATTAATATAGTTCTACGCATGCATCCCTATAACAAAATTTAACTTAGCTGGGCAGTGGAGGCATACACCTTTAGGCCCAGCACTCGGGAGGCAGAGGCGGGGGAATCTCTGTGAGTTCGAGGCCAGGCTGGTCTACAAGAGCTAGTTCTAGGACAGGCTCCAAAGCTACAGAGAAATCCTGTTTCAAAAAAAAAAAACAAAAACAAAAAACAACAACCAAACAAAAAAACCACCAAAAAACAAAAACAAACCAAACCAACCAACCAAACAACAACAACAAAAAAACAAACCAAAAAAAAAAAAAACTAAACAAACCCCAAAAACCACACATACAAACCAAACCATACAAAAAACCAACAGCTGGGGAGATGGCTGCCCTTCCAGTTACTCAGGTTAAATTCCTAGCAGCACCTACAGGGTAGCTCGCAGCCACCTTTAACTGCAGTTCCTGGGGACTTGCTATCCTCTTCCAGCCTCTGTGAACACAAAACACACACATGGCGCACACACATACATGCATGCAAACCCTCACACACATTGTTTTAAAGCCCATGGAAAGCACGGCAGAGGCAAAGGTGGCCAGATGATAAGAATGATAAGACCGACAGAAGGTTATCAATATGTTGTAAAGGACAAAAAGCTGTCTTCCCCAGAGGGTAAGCTGCTGTTAAACACGGCTTGAAGCAAAAGGTTTCAGGCAGAGTGGGAGGCGATCTGCTCCCTTAGAGTGCCTAGGTTCCTGCTCTGGCTGGCTCATAGCACTGCCCTTTCTAAGACCTGGGCATTTCTGGTACAGGTGGGGTGGAAATAGCCTCTGATGGCCTTTCCAACCCTACCCTTCTTTAGTTCTATACACTCAGTATTAGCAAAGAAAACACGGCACCTGCTCTTTGCAGGCTCTCTCTGGAATGCACGAAGGCAACGTCAGCACGTGGATGTGGTGTTGGAGCCCAAAACACTCAAAACCATATCCCTATCTTACCCATAAACTTCCTCTTTAGAGCCCTTTGGCTGATGGTATTCAGACCAGACCACTGTCTATCCCCAGTGATAGCTCAAAGGCTACAAGATCCACAAGCTCAGCCTCTTGGCTCCTGGGGCTGGGTGCACATGCTCTGGTCTCCTTAGCACATACAGACCAGACTAGGGATTGCCTTGTGAGTCAACTCCCAACACTTAAGATTTCTACCACTAGGGCCTCTCTTAAGTTTACTACCTCAGCTTACATGTCTACCCTTGAGTAAGTCCTGATTTTGTCATTTCATGAGACACAAATCTTCCTACTACTCTGGTATCAGAGGAGGTAGAATGCTATCTTTCTGTAACTTCACAAAGTGGGGTTGAGCTAGAACTTTTAAATGGCAGTAGCAATAGACCCCTGTGCGGTTCTTATCAGTAGATCAATGAACGGGAATTATAATAAATTCTGACACTAGATCACCTAGGTCAACGCCGTCATTCACTTGCCTTCTCTTCCTTGTGCTTGTCTGTGACGCATGTTACCAGGACTATAAGTAATCAATGAATAACACACGGAAAGTGGGTAAAGGTAGACGTGGGCCAGTAATGTCAGCTGTTGCTCTATTACAACCAGTATGGCTCAGTCAATATTTGAGGCTTGATAACCTGCTATGCCATTATTTTTCTGGAATCTTATTTCCTTCTACTTCACCCCCAAAACCAAATTACTGAAGTCATTAACAGCTCTCCCTCTCCGTGTGTGCGTGTGTGTAGGTTGGAGGACAACTTTGGGTGTCGTTCCTCAGGAGCCATTCATCTTGTTTTTAACACGGAATTTCTCACTGGCCTGAACTGGCCAAGTAGGCTAGGCCTGCTGGCCATAGAGCCCCGGGGATCTGCCTGAGTCCATCTCCCCAGTTTCAGGAACAGCAAGAGATGCCACCGCACCCCTTTAGTTGTGTTTGTTTTAAATGTGGGTTCTAGAGCACAAATCCAGGTCCTCCTGTTCTCATGGCAAGCACCATACAAACTGAGCCATCTACCTAGTCCCTCTTTAATTTCTTTTAAACTACAACTGAATCCTTATAACAACCTCAGGGCGATAAAATATTGAGGAAATAAAAGAAACTAGGTCTATGCTCCTGCAGCACTGGGCTACAGTGACCAGGGTGGGGGATATGAAGACTGAGACTCTTCTTCTGTTTGGTCAGCAGAAGGTACCAGAAACAAGCCACAGCAAAGAGCTCCTGGTGCCATGGTCTGAAGGGCAAATCCACTCCTCACTTCTGCCTTAATTTTCTCTTCAGAGGAACCAAGCCAGTGCTCATGTATGTGGAAAACTGTTGAAAGCCTGTGGTCCTCTGAGCCAGGCATCTTCTCACATCGCATCTCCTAAGAGCCTGCAACCCTCCGTTGGCATGAGAAGCAGCCCTTTCCTGTAGCTGAAGTTCTTGGCCAGCTTCATCTGGCAACACTCAAAATTCAGATTTTAGAAGGCATTTGTTGAAGAATGCCCTGTCTGGTCTTTCCTTCTTGTTCTGTAATGCCATTTGGTAAGATTTCTGCCTCTTCCCCACACGTCACTCCCGTAGCATGTGGGAACCATGTCAGAGGTGCTGCCTGGGGAAAATGATGACTCACAAGTCTTGCAGAATACAGCTCCACCCTCCTCATACCCTTGCTCCCTTTGTTCATGTCTGCCTCACTCTCTGAAGCCTCTTCTCTTCTCCTACTTCAAGGATCACCTGGGAAGCTTCTCTTGGTAGGGTGAAGGTGTGAGAAAAGGAAGTCTTCAAGTATGAGTGCGGGTAGTCTCAGGGAGTGTGAGTGTGGGTAGTCTCAGGGAGTGTGAGTGTGGGTAGTCTCGGGAGTATGAGTGTGGGTAGTCTCGGGAGTGTGAGTGTGGGTAGTCTCGGGAGTGTGAGTGTGGGCAGTCTCAGGGAGTGTGAGTGCGGGTAGTCTCGGGAGTGTGAGTGTGGGTAGTCTCGGGAGTGTGAGTGTGGGTAGTGTCCGGGAGTGTGAGTGTGGGCAGTCTCGGGAGTGTGAGTGTGGGTAGTCTCGGGAGTATGAGTGTGGGTAGTCTCGGGAGTGTGAGTGTGGGCAGTCTCGGGAGTATGAGTGCGGGTAGTCTCGGGAGTGTGAGTGTGGGTAGTCTCGGGAGTGTGAGTGCGGGTAGTCTCGGGAGTGTGAGTGTGGGCAGTCTCGGGAGTATGAGTGCGGGTAGTCTCGGGAGTGTGAGTGTGGGTAGTCTCGGGAGTGTGAGTGTGGGTAGTCTCGGGAGTGTGAGTGTGGGTAGTCTCGGGAGTGTGAGTGTGGGTAGTCTCGGGAGTGTGAGTGCGGGCAGTCTCAGGGAGTGTGAGTGCGGGTAGTCTCGGGGAGTGTGAGTGTGGGCAGTCTCGGGGAGTGTGAGTGCAGGTAGTGTCCGGGAGTGTGAGTGTGGGTAGTCTCGGGAGTGTGAGTGTGGGCAGTCTCGGGAGTGTGAGTGTGGGTAGTCTCGGGAGTGTGAGTGTGGGTAGTCTCGGGAGTGTGAGTGTGGGTAGTCTCGGGAGTGTGAGTGTGGGTAGTCTCGGGAGTGTGAGTGTGGGTAGTCTCGGGAGTGTGAGTGTGGGTAGTCTCGGGAGTGTGAGTGTGGGTAGTCTCGGGAGTGTGAGTGTGGGTAGTCTCGGGAGTGTGAGTGTGGGTAGTCTCGGGAGTGTGAGTGTGAGTAGTCTCGGGAGTGTGAGTGTGAGTAGTCTCGGGAGTGTGAGTGTGGGTAGTCTCGGGAGTGTGAGTGTGGGCAGTCTCGGGAGTGTGAGTGTGAGTAGTCTCGGGAGTGTGAGTGCGGGCAGTCTCGGGAGTGTGAGTGCGGGCAGTCTCGGGAGTGTGAGTGCGGGCAGTCTCGGGAGTGTGAGTGTGGGCAGTCTCGGGAGTGTGAGTCCGGGCAGTCTCGGGAGTGTGAGTGTGGGCAGTCTCGGGAGTGTGAGTGTGGGTAGTGTCCGGGAGTGTGAGTGTGGGCAGTCTCGGGGAGTGTGAGTGTGGGCAGTCTCAGGAGTGTGAGTGTGGGCAGTCTCGGGAGTGTGAGTGTGGGCAGTCTCGGGAGTGTGAGTGTGGGTAGTCTCGGGAGTGTGAGTGTGGGTAGTCTCGGGAGTGTGAGTGCGGGTAGTCTCGGGAGTGTGAGTACGGGTAGTCTCGGGAGTGTGAGTGTGGGTAGTGTCCGGGAGTGTGAGTGTGGGTAGTCTCGGGAGTGTGAGTGTGGGTAGTCTCGGGAGTGTGAGTGTGGGCAGTCTCGGGAGTGTGAGTGTGGGTAGTCTCGGGAGTGTGAGTGTGGGTAGTCTCGGGAGTGTGAGTGTGGGTAGTCTCGGGAGTGTGAGTGTGGGTAGTCTCGGGAGTGTGAGTGCGGGTAGTCTCGGGGAGTGTGAGTGTGGGTAGTCTCGGGAGTGTGAGTGTGGGTAGTCTCGGGAGTGTGAGTGCGGGTAGTCTCGGGGAGTGTGAGTACGGGTAGTGTCTGGGAGTGTGAGTGCGGGCAGTCTCAGGGAGTGTGAGTGTGGGTAGTCTCGGGAGTGTGAGTGTGGGCAGTCTCGGGAGTGTGAGTGCAGGTAGTGTCCGGGAGTGTGAGTGTGGGTAGTGTCCGGGAGTGTGAGTGTGGGTAGTCTCAGGGAGTGTGAGTGTGGGTAGTCTCGGGAGTATGAGTGTGGGCAGTCTCGGGGAGTGTGAGTGCGGGTAGTCTCGGGAGTGTGAGTGTGGGCAGTCTCGGGAGTGTGAGTGTGGGTAGTCTCGGGAGTGTGAGTGCGGGTAGTCTCGGGAGTGTGAGTGTGGGTAGTGTCCGGGAGTGTGAGTGTGGGTAGTCTCGGGAGTGTGAGTGTGGGTAGTCTCGGGAGTGTGAGTGTGGGCAGTCTCGGGAGTGTGAGTGTGGGTAGTCTCGGGAGTGTGAGTGTGGGTAGTGTCCGGGAGTGTGAGTGTGGGTAGTCTCGGGAGTGTGAGTGTGGGTAGTCTCGGGAGTGTGAGTGTGGGTAGTCTCGGGAGTGTGAGTGTGGGTAGTCTCGGGAGTGTGAGTGCGGGTAGTCTCGGGGAGTGTGAGTACGGGTAGTGTCTGGGAGTGTGAGTGCGGGCAGTCTCAGGGAGTGTGAGTGTGGGTAGTCTCGGGAGTGTGAGTGTGGGCAGTCTCGGGAGTGTGAGTGCAGGTAGTGTCCGGGAGTGTGAGTGTGGGTAGTGTCTGGGAGTGTGAGTGTGGGTAGTGTCCGGGAGTGTGAGTGTGGGTAGTCTCAGGGAGTGTGAGTGTGGGCAGTCTCGGGAGTGTGAGTGTGGGTAGTCTCGGGGAGTGTGAGTGTGGGTAGTCTCGGGAGTGTGAGTGTGGGTAGTCTCAGGGAGTGTGAGTGTGGGTAGTCTCGGGAGTATGAGTGTGGGCAGTCTCGGGGAGTGTGAGTGCGGGTAGTCTCGGGAGTGTGAGTGTGGGCAGTCTCGGGAGTATGAGTGTGGGTAGTCTCGGGAGTGTGAGTGCGGGTAGTCTCGGGAGTGTGAGTGCGGGTAGTGTCCGGGAGTGTGAGTCCGGGCAGTCTTGGGAGTGTGAGTACTGGGCAGGATTTTGAAGATATCTTATCAAGTCTCTTAATTTATTCACAAAGCAAAGGAAGATGGTCATCTGCCCACTACGATGACTTGTCTGTTACTCTCAATGAGTGAGCAAATGCTGAAGGAGCCAAATGGACAAATGTGGTCATTGCATCTGACCAAATGGTCTCAGCAGTCCCCCCAGGAAAGAGCTGCACATGTTCCCGAAAGGCACAAGGGATTCCAGAAGCAAAGGGCAGCATGCAGGGCAGCCACACACGGGTCCAGATGCTCCCAGGGAGACAGACGTGCCCCTAGACTTTGCCCAAGGCTGGGCTCACTGGATCACTGGTGCAACTGTGTGGCCACTGTCAAAGCTGCCCAGTTGCTACACACAACTGGCCTTTGAAGTGCTGTGCTTTAGTGACCAAGGAGGACTGTGCCTGGTTTCTGCCTCTAGACAAGGGCCGTCAGTAAGGGCAGCTCTGCTGTTGCTACCTTCTGCCACATGCACACTAAAAGCTCAGGTGACCCTGCTTGGGAGGGTCTACCAAAGTTTGATAGTTAAAGGGATCAGAAGAGAAAAGCACACCCATAGAGTCAGAAACTGGAATCTGGGCTCCCTCTCAAGTCTGGATTTTTCCACCAGAAAGAGACAATTCTTATCTAATTTCTATTTTATGACAAAAAGAGCTTCTCCCTCCCCTCCCAAAGGGGGGCATTAAACCCAGGGCTTCGTACATGCTAGGCCAAGCTCTCTACCGCTGAGCTACATGCCTAGCCCCAAATGATAACTAACTGCAACGACCCGTGCAAAAGACTCTGAGCGACCAGTCCTTAGCAGTTACTCAGCCGCTCTCACCGTACTTCTGCTCTGTAAAAAGGCACTGTCCCGTACAGGGTAATTTTTATTTCTTATGCTAGTTGACTTCTGAAGTATTTTGCCTCACGGCTCCACTCTGAACAGTAAAGTCAACGTGAATGAAGACTTGGCCCAATGTAACCCTAAACTGTCTTGGCAGTCACCCACTGTCCCTTGACCCTGAATCCCCATTATAAGCCTTCCTACCCTTGCTCATGTTCACCCTTATACATAAAGCTTGCTTCCAGTACTTAGGCCCTACCTCTCTCCCAGAGATCTCCAAAACTAACCCACTGCCTCTTTACTCGCTCTTCTATTTCTCACCCTGGTACGCTGTACCCATTCACTCACCCATCCATTCAGTATTCACAAGCAAAGCATGCGCCAGCTTTCATCCCAAGCTCTTTCTCACCATACATGAGTCCTCCAAGACACGCAACTGCCACATTTCCCCACAGTATCCGGAATGCCATGTGCCACAAGTAAACCAAAGGAAGGGAAGATAGGGAAGATATTCTATTTAGTCAATATTTAAAAAGCATTTGGGGGCATGTGTATATTCTTAGCTTTATTAAAATGGTGATGCAGGTCATAGACACAAACATAAATGCTGAGAGGGGCAGATGATTTCAGAAACTATCTTGTCCAAATAACTAACTGCCTAAGGCTGCAGTGTCAGCCACTGCTGGGACCAAAGCTCAGCCCTTACACAGCAGAAGGATTCTAATTTACTCCAATTCTTCACAAATTTTGCCTCAAATTCACCTTGATTATTAGATTCACTTTCTCAAATCTCCCATTGGCTTCTGTATCTATAAGTGCAGAAGGTCACAAGTGCAGTTTCTGCTACCCTAAACAACTCTAAAAGAACCAGAGAAATACGCAAAAACGTCATGGTCACCTTTGTGCTAAAAAGGGCCAGCCTGACAGAGTAATTTAGCAAGTACAGGAGCGTTTTCCAAAGCCTGGCAGCCTCACCTTGCCATGTCATTTAGAATGACTCCCACGGTGGAATATAAACATTCTTTCTTCAGAAAAAATAGCAGAAAGCAACCCCCCCCCCCAATCCACCACCAGCAATAAATAAACACATCTTCCAGATGTAGAAGCTCTGATCATGTTTCTGGCTTGGTGGAGAGGAAAATGGTATCCAAGCCAGCAGGTGAGGCGGAAACAAATCAATCAGTTCCAGAGCAGAGTGAGACAGGATCGGGGCAGGGCACTGAGCACAGCCCTGAGGCCCAGAGCCAGCAGCATCCCCTCTGCTTGGTACCCAGCCTGGGAAGCCCCTGTCTGGGCAACACTCATTATAGTGTATCCTAACTCCATCACTGGCAAGCTGGGGAAGTGCCTTCCTCTCTTTGAGCCTGCGGGCTACTCTGGTAGCAACAGGAGCCAGGAAGTCAGCCAAAGACTTCGATCAACAGTATTGAGATAATTGAGTAGCCATCTGGAGAATAATGAAGTTGAATCCACACCTTGACATTCTAAACTAGGACAGATTCCAAATGGATCAACACCTAACGTATTAAAGAAGAAGGAAATAAAAAGCACGGGGCCAGAGATAGCTCAGTCAGTAAAGAATGTGAGTTTAATCCTCAGAGCCCACATAGGCAAAGCAACACTTGTAATCCCAGCTCTTGGAAAGTAGAAACAGGCAGATCCCTATGCTCAATGTCCAGCCAGTCTAACCTACTTGGCAACCTACCAGGCTAACGAGAGACCCTGTCTTTAAAAAAAAGGGGGGGGGGGACCGGGTGCTTAAGTTCTGACACTGAGGTTAAGTTCTGGACCCTCATGCGTGTGCCTCCACACACACCTGTGGAGGACTGTGCCAGCTTAAAATCCAGAAGCCATATCGAAAGGACTGATAAACTTAATCCCTGCTAACAGAAAAGATTACATGGCAAAAATAATAAAGGCAAAATAAGCCAAAACCCCAAAAGTAAAAATGAAACAGAAAAACCCAGGAAATTATCTGTGCAATAACACCACCAAGAAAGGACAGCTGTCTCTTATGTAGGATGCTCTTAGGAGCCAACTGTCCACTGGTGGGAGAGGGCTGTCAGCTTGCCTGGGCTGTTCTAATAAAATGCCCTAGCTGTCACTTCTAAACACGACTCGGCAACTCAAAATCTGGATGTTGGGTACTCCAAGGTCAAAACTGGCTTCTTGTTTGGTGGAAGCTATTTCTCATAGATGGCACCTGTTAAATGACCTCATGAGGGAAACGAACAAATAAGTTCCCTTGGACCTCTTTTATAAGGGCACTAATCTTTCTTATGGGACAGCTGTCATGACCTAGTCACCCCTCAAAAATCCCATCTCCCATATCTGAGTGTCCCCACACTGGGGTTAAATTTTAACACATGACTGTGGGAAATAAGAAAGCACAGCCATTCAGACCTGTAACATGGAGACATGATAACACTAACTATTCAAGAATGCCTGCATTCTAACTCCTACAGCCTGTGAATCTAGGATTAGATGACAAAGGAAAATTGAATGCACAAACGAAGGGAATTGATTAGCTAACATCACAAAATTGTGCTAAGTTATCCAAGTGGGTCCAGTATAACCATGAGGCCAAATGGGGATAGGGAAGGATGAAACAGTCAGGCCAGAGGACACCAGAGGAGAAAGCTCACATCGGCCACTGCTGGCTTTAAAGACAAGGGGCTAGAAGTCACTTCTGAACAGGTGGTCTACTCTAAAGCCACCAGAAAAGAAAGAAACAAATCACCATCCTCCCTTCAGCCCAGAAATCTATCCAGACTTCTGACTTCAGCCTTAAGACAATGTTACTTGAAACCATTAATTTCGTAGTAACTTATTACAATAGCAATGAAGAAACCAGCACAAGGATGAAATAACTCTTCTCGTGGGGAATGTGAATGACCTCAACATAGGAAAGGATGCCGAATCTCACTTAAAATAACTAAGATGACAGAAACTAAAAAGGCATGTGCGTGTGTGCGTGAGAGTGTGTGTATGTTGCGTGTGTGTGTGTGTGTTGAGACAGGGTCTTGCTATGTAGACCAGGTTATCCTCTTTGCCTCAGCCATCTGAGTGCTGGGATAGTACAGTGATCTTTGAGGATAACAAAGCAGGAGGGCTTACCAAACAAACTGATAATAATAGAAAGAAAGACTCATCTCAAAGCACACTCATATGTATATGCAATCTCTTGACCTTTAGCTAAGAGGTCTCTGCAGTTCAGAACTGTCTATTAGAAAGATAAACTTTCTAATAGACAGTTCTGAAGCAATGTTTTAAAAATGAATCTGAGATGGAATTTTAGTTCTAAATGTAAAAGGTAAAACAAAATTTCACATAAAAACATTTTGATGACCTTGGAGTGGGTTAAATGTCTTAAATTGGGTACCAATACCTCAAAGCACTGAAGAAGAGATTGATAAATCTGGACTTCCCTAAGACAGAGAAATTTACTCACTAAAAGATATTATGAAGATGGCAAAGGATTATAAAAACACGTTTGCAATGTTATTTTCCAATAAATAGTAGACTCTGTAAGCCACAAATAATTAAGGAAAACCAGACAATCCACTGTAAAACAGTGGGCAAAGATTTAACACCTTTGGACTAGGGGTTTTGAACTTCATGAAAAAGAAGCATAGGCAAATCCTTTGCATTGTGTGAGATGCTGCACCATACACTCATCAGAATGGCCTAAGGCCATGAGGCTGAGAGTACGTGGGAAGGGCACAGCACAATGGAACACCCACGGATTACTGGTATGAACCAATGCAACTACTTTAGAAAATGTTTAAACAATAAGTGTTGTGTTAGTTACTTTCATATTGCAATTAAGAGACACCATATCCACGGTAACTTATAAAGTATTTAATTCTGTAGCCCACAGTCGCAGTTTATGACCATTATGGCAGGGAGCATGGCAATAGCAGGCAGGCCCGCACAACACTGGAGCAGTTGCTGACAGCTTACAACAGTCACGGGGCAGACAGGAAACTAAATAGAATGATTTTGAAAGCTCAAAGCCCACTTAGAGACGCACCTCCTCCAACAAGGTCACACTTCCCAATCCTTCCCAAAAGGTTCCACTGACTGGAGACCAAACATTCAAACATATGAGCCTCCCAGGGGCACTCTCATCCAAACACCACAGGTGTCTATGACTATACACATGACCTATAGCTCCTCTTTTCAGCTACACATGCAAGAGATATCTATGCCGTGCTTACAGTGGCTTTCCGTGCAGCCCCCAGCACAGAAACCCAGATGTCCACCAACCGTTAAATGGAGAAATGAGACGTGGTACAAGAACAGAGAGAAATACTAACCAAGCAACAACAAAGAGCTGCTGCATACAGCATGAATAATTCTTTGAGATACAATGTGCTTGCCACAAGCCAAACAGCAGGAGCATGCTCTTTATATGATGTTCAAATGGACAGAACAAAGGCTCCCCGTCTAGGGAGAACTACAGCTGGGGTGGGGCATGAGGTCACCTTTTGAAGTGTTGGAAATGTCTTATATCTTGCTCTGGGTGGTAGTTTCCTGGGCATAAACTTGTGTGAAAAGTCATTAATCCAAATCCTTTGGATTTAAATCCATTATATATGTTCTATAAATTTTATCAGTGCTATGACTCAATAACTAATTTAAGAGAAGAATTTGTTTTGTTCATGATGTCTGAGACTTTGGTCATTGTGTCAAGGAGGGCACGATAAAGCAGTTCACATCATGGTGGACAGGAAGCAGACTGGAACAGTAACAGGACAGTGGTTAGGGCAAGATCCAGCCCTAAGAATTCATTCAAGCTACCATTTCCTCCAAGTGGGTCTCTCCAATCACAGATTTATCACATCCCAACAGTCTATTCAAAATTTGAATTCATTACTGGATTAAACCATTCATGGGGTCAAAACCCTTGTGGTCTAATTTTCCACTACATAGACACTCACACTGAGGCCCTCCCAGATAGGAACAATGTCAGTCGCCTTAGTAATCACTTGTTTACTTCCCAACCTAGCCAGGCTGATTACCAAGATTAGTCATCACGAGCGCTATGTTCATCTGTGGTGAGCGTGCGTGTGAACGTACACTACAGTACAGGTGTGGAGGTCAGAGGACAACTTGCCGGTGTCAGTTCTCCGGGGCTCAGAGTCAGCCATGGGGCTGAAATTCAGGTTTCTGAGCTTGGAGACATGCCTATACCCACTAAGCCATCTTGCCAGTCCATAAATGTGATTCAAGTTCATAAGTAATTAGGGCCAGAGAGTGGCTCAGTGGTTAAGAGCATTTGCATATTCTTGCAGAGGACCCAGGTTAGATCCCTGCATCTGCAGAGTGGTTAGTGACTTTCTGTAACTCCCTCTTCCGGGCCCCATGGGAGCCAGACAAGCAAGTGGCACACAAATATATATTTAAGCAAAATACTCAAGTGCATAAAGTTAAAAAAAAGCCAGGAATGATGTGCACACCTTTAATCCCAGCACTCAGGAGGCAGAAGCAGGTGGATCTCTATAAATTTAAGGCCACCCCAATTTACACAGTGAATTCTAGAACAGCCAGGGTCATGTAGAGAAACTGTCTCAAAACAAAAATAATTTAAACACCACCTTGAATAGCTGTTCACCAGTCACATACGCCTGGTTAAACGAATCCGAGTCCTGCCAGCCCTCTGTCAGGCACACTGCAAAAAGCGGGCACTGCTGCATATTGTTGACTGGAAAGAAAACGTTATCGTCCTTACGGAGGCGAATTTTGCAATGTCTTGCAAAAATCAAAACTACAATTCTGCTTTTGTATAATAATTTCACTTTTGGAAATGTATCCTATAAGTACACTTTCTCACAGTGATGTAACAATGTTCATAGCAGCACCGACTCATCACTTAGCTATGAAGACAAAACGGCCTAATCAGAGAAGGCATTTATAGCCAGCCTATCACTCTCCACAGAGGAGCATGCAAGTTTGAACATACCTCAAAGCACTCTACAAAGCCCCAGGGTTCAAAGGTATCATTGCTGGTGCCATAAAATAAAAGTAAAAAAGTAATTTTCCTCTATTACATTTTTCTCTATTAAATTCTGACATGGCCCTGTTTGATGGGTGTCAGGCCAAGGTCAGATGCTTCTCATACATCTAATAAAGGCTCAAGGGTTCAGCAGCTGGAAATCACCAATAAAATGATGCATAGACTACCATTTCAATATGGTATAAGAACTGGCTTTGAGGCCAGGCAGTGGTGATGCACGCCTTTAACCTCAGCACTCAGGGGGGCAGAAGTAGGCGAATCTCTATGAGTTCGAGACCAGCCTGGTCTATAAGAGCTAGTTCTAAGACAGGTTCCAAAGCTACAGGGAAACCCTGTCTCGAAAAGCAGAAACAAATAAACAAACAAGTAAAGAAACTGGCTTTACTTGAAAAAGTAGGAACCATGTGTCCTGCCAATATACAACCCTTTAACGAAGGCCGCCTGGCAAGCCTTGTGCTTCAGAAAGCCGGCAGCAAAAGCATCCTTTTCAAAGGGTCTGCATGAGTGCAGAGAAAGGCTCTCCTTGCCTACCCCTCTTCTTTCTGTATATGAACATGTATGTATGTGCTCCTGTGTATGAACACGTGTGTAAAGGCCCAAGGACAACCTCAAATGTCATTCCCCAGGAGCCATCCAGAGTAGACAACTGGCTGGCTGACAGTCACCCTAGATTACCTAGACCAGGTTAACTGAGGTGGTACCATCCGATGGGCCGAGGTCTCGGACATAATGAAAAGGGGAAAGTGAGCTGAGCACCAACATTCATCTGTCTCTGCTTCCTGTGCCCAATGTGCACAGCTGCCTTCTATTCTGGCTGCCATGAATTCCTGCCAAGATGGCCGGACCCCTAGAACTGTGAGCCAAAATAAACCCTGCCCAGTTGCTTTTGTCAAGTAGGAAGAAGTAACTAGAACAGTTGGCAGGTCCTTTGCATACTGAACCACCTTCCCAGCAAGGGTCTTCTGAGAAGTGTGGCCGTGTGACCTTGCACATTTAGGCCAACAGCAGCCTGTCTACAATGGAAGCTATGGATGGAAATCCTGGGTGAAAAGAAATGAAGAGAGAAGACGAATGAGCCAGGTGAGTGAGCACCAGCCCAGGTACCTACGGTGTGCAGACACAGAGCAGAAATTCTGCGTGCCTATGTCACTCAGGAAGTCCCACTTCTGGGGTGGGCATCAAGATGGTGAGGTTACAGACTGGGTAACTGCAGGAGGCAGGAGGTTGAGTGGTTTTCTCCTCAGCTGTCATCTAAGCACCTGCAGGGCTAGATCTAATAGTCCTTCCCAGGCAGGGACTCGCACCACCTGCCACCCTGCCTCACCACAGGAGCCTGGTGGCAAGCACCAGACAGCAAGAAAGAATTAATTGGGAAACTAAGGGAAGAATTCATCTAAACTGCCAAAGAAGGGGAGAAAGAAACCTAGATGCAAATAAAGTCATGATGCAGAATTCTTTTCTCTGGAAGAAGCCGAAAAGTGGCTGCTAAGAACCTTGCCCTAGGCTGGGTCCCTGCTTGGGAAATGGGTAGCAGGATCCTGACTCGGAACAAATTGGCATTGGCACTGTCTCCAGAGCTCCTGAGATGTCCAGATCTCAGATAGGGGCAGGATTCATCTTATCATGCAGACTTTGTCCAGGACACTGACATACAGGATAAAGACACCTTTTTTTCTAGTCTCTACAGCTCTCAGGGGCCCCTGGGTCTCAGTCCCCTTATAGTCAATTACCACCACTCCCTTTATGAGGTCATAACAGATAAACGTAACAGCTAACAATGTACCCTAATTTTGTATCAGACAGTTTTCTACTAACAACTGTGTGAGGTCAATAATGTAACCAGAACCTGCTACTGCTTCAGGCACAGGACATGGTGGGTGGAAAGAATAGTCTTGGAGGTAGGCCAGAAGTTTCACCATGTGCACTTCTGAGAAACCTGCTTAGCCCACCTAAGCCCCGAGTCTCAGCTACCCATAGAGTGGGTTAGAACACATTACTTTGTGGAGTCGTGCTTACTCCTTAGGACAGAGTACATCCTCACGCCAGACTGCCCCTTCTCTGTCTCACCTCCCTTTCCAGCCTGTTCGGTCAGAATGCATTTGTTAGCCATTAAGGCTCCTGCTTATGAACACAGTCTGGTTCTTTTTATCCTATACCAGTCTACTCTGGAAGTACTCCAAGTCTATCTTGTGTGGGATATGGTACCAGGTACTGATGCTGGGTTTAGAGTGGACTGGAGGCAGAAGTCTGTGTGATACAGCAATGGCAATGGGGCTGGGGGAGGAGGCAGCTGGGAGCAGGGACTCAAGCTGCTAGGGTTCTTCTCCAGCTTGCCTCTCTTTTGCTGGCCTCCAGCCAGGGTGAACAGGCAGCAGCTTCTTGTTACTTATGCCTGCAAAGCGTGCACTCTGCAAGGCACCCTTTGGGGTCTATATTATCTCAAAGCACCCAAGTCTCAGCTCCCAAGCAGAATGACATCTGAGAATACTGTGACTGGGCCTATCTTTCCTGACCTGGAGCTCTCTGTTTTAACACACTGAGCCAGTCCCTAGGCACTAAGGACCAAATAAAAACTATGTTTGTGGAGCTAGAGAGGAACTGAGCACAGCTCCTAGCACCAACATCGGGAAACTCAGGCGATCTGATGTCCTCTGACCTCTGTGGGCACATGGTACATAAAGACTCATGAAGGTATATATATATTATTATTATCTCATTTACTTTAGTGGGGTGGAACAGGGTCTCCCTATGGTAATTGTTACTATGTGCGTAACTATGTAAACCAGGTTGATCTCTCATTTGCAATGATTCTACTAACTCAGCCTCCCACAAAATGGGATTACAAGTACATGCTGGGATTACAGTATGCCTAGCTAATTTATGTATTTACTTATATTTATATTTTTATTGTATATAGTATTGGGATCAAATCCGGAGCCTCGGGCATATGAGACAAGTATTCTTATCAAGCTCTAAGCTAAAACCAAGAACAATGTCTGATTTCAAAGGACTCAAACACCTGTCCAGTCCCCACACACTGACTCCGACAGCCTCACTGAGATAACACAGGGCTCCTCTTCCCTAAAATATCTTCATTTCCCTCTCCCAATGAAGAAATACGTCACTAGAACATTTCTCTACCACTTTCCATACCAAAGAAAATCAGAAACAAAGAAATAGACACAAGAGGCAACTTGTGTACTTTATCCTGCCCAATGTGCACAGTAGTCCCGCGACTAGGAATTATGATCCCCACTGCAGGGATGAGGAGGGAAATAGAGTTCACACAGAGATGGAGCTGGTTTGAAACATGGCTGTCTGCTGGCTGGCTCTGTTCTTTCCAGGTCCCAGGCTGCCTCTGTCAGTCAGCTTCCAACTCTGCTAGTGTGGGCTGCTTCATGTATAGATTACCTTCAACCTTTTTGTCCATGCTGGTCCCAGGGGAAACTGCCTTCTTCCATGCAGTGGCAGCAGCAGCGACTGGGCGCCGCCTTAGATTCTCTCATTAGCTCATCTTAATTACACCCAGACCACAGCAGTTCCGGTGCAAAGTACCTGCTCCTGCTGCAAAGCAGGCAGGGTTACTGATAGCTTTCCTAGCTTTCCCTGCCTCCAGCTCCTCCAGCTCCCCACTGCTGCCAGCAGCTTCCTTTCTCTGCTGTCCTTGGTTCTTGCACATGACACTGGGGCACTCAGTCCACTCCAATCCAGACTGCTGTCGGAGTCTAGCTCAAGTCAAGCGTGCTCATGACTCTGCTTAGTCAGGTGCTGCCACAGTGCTGTGAAAAAGGCAAGAAAGGGGAGGAGGGCACAGAGTGCTTCCCTTCCAGAAGCCTAAAGTCTGAGGCTAGGACACAAAAACAACAAAACACTGGCAAGAGGCAGGTGGAGACTTGAGGGAAACCTTGCAATTTACAGGTAGGAGAACTAAAGTCTAAGAAAGACAACCCAGGGAACTAACCATATCAAATAACAGCACCTAACATTTCTTTAAAAAATTTTAACATTTTTTTTATAAAAAAGGTTTTACTTTCAGTTTTAATTATGTGCATATGTTTGTACAAGTGAGCACAGAGTCTATGGAGGTCAGAGAGGGCTTTGGATCACCTGGAGCAAGAGTTACAGGTGGCTGTCAGCTGCTGGACATGACTGTTGGAAACCAAACTGGGTTCTCAGCACAGCACATACTCTATCACATTAACACTACATGCTGGGCACTGCTGCTGCCTCTGTTTTAACGACAAGGAAAATGGGGCAGCAGGGAAGGGGGGTTAAATGCCTTGTCTGAGTTCCCACCAGTACAGAAGCCTGCACTGAACTCTGGACCCTTGCCACTACACTGTAGTCCGTGATGACAACCTCATCTGGGTACAGTGACTGAATATGGGGGCTGTGAGAAACTGAGCAGGAGTACAAAGTTTCTGAACACACAGCAATAACCAATTATTTCAAAATCAATTCTGTAACGAAGTCAGGTGTTACGGTAGCGTTGCCCATGCTGTATCATGTATGTGACTTCACTGCAGCCTTGGTTCTGTACACAAGATGAGGTCAACAAACACGCCTGAAAACCCAGGTCAGACTCCCTGTGATATAAATTGGTTTCTGCTCTTAGAAGCATGATGGTCAAAGTATGAAAACAAAGACTTTTTTCTAACTCTGTCATGCTTCAGCAGTACCAAAGTAGTACATCTTTGGCCTGTGCTACATTAAAATGTTTGATTTTAAGAACTGCTATGAGTTGCTGATTTGAATTTCTTTTCTTTTTTTCTTTTCTTTAAAGTCATTAAACAGAACTGGCCAGATGGCTCAGTGAGTAAAAGCTCTTGCCGCCAAGCCTAAAGATCTGAGTTTTGATCCCGGAAACAAGTGCTGTGTGTGCCTACACATATACACACACCTAACTTAAGTTTTAAACATTAAATGAATTTTGGCTGAGGACAGAATTTGCAGCAATTTTTGAAATGGTCCTAAACACTGCTGTCTTGTACTGGGTATTTAGGGGAAGTGGTGTACTCAGCACTGATGGCACTGCATAGCAAACTTTCAACCAAGATTTAACTCTTTATGTAAAAATAAACATGCACACCCATCTCATCAATACACAAGTCTGCTTTGCCCTTTAATAATAAAAGTTCATGTATACCAAAGAACTGTTTTTAAAACAAATTTCTTTTTTTTTTTTTTTTTTTTTTTTTTTTTTTTAAGATTTTATTTATTATGTATACAACATTCTGCCTCGATGTATGCCCGCACGCCAGTGGAGGGCGCCAGATCTCAGTACAGATGGTTGTGAGCCACCATGTGGTTGCTGGGAATTGAACTCAGGACCTCTGGAAGAGCAGCCAGTGCTCTTAACCTCTGAGCCATCTCTCCAGCCCCTAAAACAAATTTCTTTAAGTGCTATTGCCAGTATTTGTCTGATTTGTATATGTACTTTATATACATGTGTACCTGGAATCGTGTGGTGAAAAGGGGTCATGAGCAGTGAGAGTCTAAGAAGTCCATTCTGCCCCACTGTGCAGCTCAGCCTGAACTGACCAGGGACATCAATGGACGGCTTTCCTGAATTAATTACTCTTGGGGGTAATCATGAAAACCGTGAACTTGCATTATCCAGAGCCAGCTAAAAGGTTTGTGTCTGACTGGGAGTGTGCTAGTGTAGCTGTATACCCGGCAGCAGGGGCTGTGAGTCAAGCCCTGTGCTTCCAAAGGCAAAGCCAGATCAAGAGGAAAGAAGGTTTTAGAATGGGTTTATGCAGAGATCCAGAAGTGTTCACCTCACTCCTTGGTTTTATGTCTTGCTGTCTATACATGATGCCCAAGAATATGAATTAGAAATATTATTTTCTGAGGCAATGCAGGCACCTTCAAAAGATACTCAATAATGAGGGCTGGAGAGATGGCTCAGCGGTTAAGAGCATTGCGTGCTCTTCCAAAGGACCAGAGTTCGATTCCCAGCAACCACATGGTGGCTCACAACCATCTGTAATGAGGTCTGGTGTCCTCTTCTAGCAGGCATATATACAAACAGAATATTGTATCCATAATAAATAAATAAATATTTTAAAAAAGATACTCAATGATATAGTCTGAAATGTTCATAAAATGGGCTTCTAATAAATGCTTTGTCACCAAAAATGGTCCCCCAAATTCCCCCCCAACCACCATACACAGGGGACATGGTCTCACTATATATCCCAGTATCTCCCCCCTCCCCCCCCACACACAGGGGACATGTTCTCACTATCTATCCCAGTATCTCCCCCCCACACACACAGGGGACATGGTCTCACTATATATCCCAGTATATATGGTGGTTTAGAGCTTGCATTTAGCTTCTGGAATGCTGGAGTTACAGATGCACATCACTAAGCCTGGTTCCCCAAAGACTTTCTCCAATTCTCTTACATGGGTTTCACAATAAACTGTTACCATTATAAAAGTTACTTACCAATTATTGCCAAATTGTGTTCTGAGCCACAAGAAATCTGTAAAGAAAATATGTGTCATTAGAAAAAACAGATATATATCTCAGCTGGTAAATTTTATGATCATAGTTATTTTATAATGGCATGCACATTCATTTTGGCAAATCTTAGAAAGATGTAGAAAGGAGCATCACATACAAAGGTTAAAATTATAATTATAACATATTCACAGCTATATGAATATATATATATATATATATATGAAGAAACATCAAAAAGAAACGCATCAAGATGTTAAAGTTGTCTTTAGCTAATTAGACTACCAGTGATGTTTTTCTTTCTGCATTTTACTTTTCAAATTTTCTTTTTTAATTTTTTTCATTTTATTTTACGCGTCTGGGCTTTTGTCTGCACGCATGGCTATGCACCATGTGCATGTAGTAACCGCAGCGGTCAGAAGAGGGCGGTGGATCCCCTGCGATGGGTTTTCAAACAGTTGTAAGCTACCTTGTGGGTGCCAGGGATTGCACCTGGGTCCTCTGTCAATGTTCTTAATCTCCAAGTCATCTCTCTAGCACCCCTCACACACATACAGATTGAGCCATCTCTTAGTACCCTTCACACATACAGAAATTTAGACAGTGTCTCATGTAGCTAAAGCTGGCTTTAAGCTCTGGCTTCTATCTTCTAAGTGCTGAGATTACAGGAGCGGGCTGCCACACCTAGTACATTTTTCTAAATTTCTATAACGCATATGTTACTTTAAAAAACTGGAAAGATAGCAATAAAGATAACAGTTTTCAAATACTGAATTAAAAAGACCATCACTGTCATTTAGTGATAAAATGAGCCAAGAAGTCGGTAGAAGCAGATGCTTCTGTTCTGTCCCCTCCCCTTCCAATCCAGACTCCCTGTGGCCTCTGAACACATGGTGTTCTCTTGTGCTTGAGTCTATGCCTGTTCGTCCACCCAGCATGGCCTCACCCCACTGCCTACACAGAAGGCTCTGCTCACTTTTCACTTGGAGCACCTACTGAACCCTGGCTCTAGCGTGTAACGGCTGACTCAAGCACCTCTGTCACCTGTCCATCTACCAGGCATCACAATGCAGCGGGCATCTTGTCTTCTAGTATTTCTTCTGGTCTCTGCACTAGCACGTATACCCTGAGAACACAGCTGTGTCCCAGCTCTGCACTGCGCTTGTGAAATGTATGGAGCCTGGGGCTCGGCTAACATCTGACAAATGAGAGAATGAATACATGCACCATGTGCATGAAAGAAAGAAAGAATGCCTCAGAGTAAGAACAGCTGGTCATTCAGGGTTCTGAAGCCAGTCTCTCCAGCCCCTTGGGTCTCAGGAGGAGGTGACAAGGGTGGAAATACACAGATGGCTCCCTGAGTGCTGAGTAAGAGTTCTGCACTCTGAAGATGCATGTGTGACCTGTATCAAGACGCTCACTTTAACCCCAGGCCTGAGGAGGAGGGCAGGTACTCTCAGCTGATGTGGGCAGGGCCATGTACATCAGCTACAGTATTAGAGCAGAGAGTTGGCTTGGCAAGAGGACATGGTTTGTCCTGGGTTCCAGGGCAAGTCTGAGAGTGAGAACTTTCATGATCACAGGGGTGATTCCACAAGAGTGAGGGCATCCAGCCTTTCTGCAGCTGGCTTATTTCATTTAGCAGAGTGCTCTTTGGGTTCATCCATGAGTCCACAAATGACTGTAATTAATAAAAGTACATGATATTCTGGAAAATGCTGAGTGGCAGGAGTTACAGCCTGTACTGTGCAAGCATGAGGACTGGAATGCAGATCTCCAGAGCAGATCCCCAGAGCAAGGCGGACTGCAAAACGTTTTCTTTTGATTTGGTGTGAGAGACCCTGCCTCAGTAAATAAGGTGGAAGAGCAATGGAAAATGATTCAGGGCTTCACATGTACACATATATACATGTACATAAATGCCCACATACACATATGTTCACTTACATGCAAACATGAATACACATACACACACACACACACACACACACACACAGACAGACAGAGAGAGAGAAGGGGAAAAAGAAAAATGCTGAGTGTATCTTAAGCTTTCCCACCACAGAAAATGACAGTATGTGAGATAATGCATAAATCAGCTTGGAATGTGTACTTACTTCAAAACCTCATGTTATACATGATAAATATATACATCAAATACATGTTAATTAAAAAAAAAGACTGGGGAGGCTGGAGAAATGGCTCAGCAGTAAGAACACTGGCTTACTCTTCCAGAGGAGCTGGACTAAATTTCTAGCGCCCACATGATGGTTCACAACTGTCTGTGGTTCCAGTTCTAGGAGACCTGATGCCCTCTTCTGGTGTTCATGGGCACTAGGCACACAATACATACAAGCAAAGTATTCCCGTAAACATGAAGTGCTTTTTTCAATTTAAAACATTAAAAATAGTAGAGCCAGTGTGACTCCGGTACTCTGACAGGTTCCTGTCCCGATGCCCTGGTGGACTTGAAAGTTCAGATCACAGGGAAGTGCTCAAGGCTTTGAGTGCTGTGGGTGACAAGGGCAGCCTGGCTCCTGGGTCTTGCCCTGCACAGAGTTGGGATCTCATGTCCCAGATTCAACAGGATACAGGGGACTACACACATTACATGGACTCTGACAGAGTGTGAAAAAAGAAGCCCCCTTGAGAAGTGGCTCCAGACTGTCTCTCAGCTTGAGGTGGCTTGTCATTGACCCGAATCTCCCATGACAACTTACTGGGACAGTAAGAGTTCACCATAAGCTTCCTGGTTGTACTGAGACTGGCTCCCTAAGTCTGTTTGTTACAGGGAGCAACTCAGACTGACACCAGGAAAAGCCTTGTTGTCTAACAGCAAGCAAATCTTTATGGAAGCTATGGTAGAGCTATCTATCTGGTGAACTATTGAGCAGCCTACAGAGTGGAGCTTGCACTAAGAAAATATTTCAAATATCATGTGAACTGGGAAAAATCACATAAAAATTGTATCCACAATCCAATATTCACTCTATAATAGAACATGAATAAAAATGACTGAGAGGAGAGACATTAGTGCCTGGCTCTGGTCTGGGGGTGAGGAAGATGGGAATATGGTTTTCTTTTGCTTCTGTTGAGTCTTACACAATAGTCTTATAATTGTGGGGCAGGAGAAATCTATTAAATATAAGAAAAACATTACGATGCATTCCTTCCATACAGGAAAAAAACCCCAACTGACTATAAAATCTTGTGTGTTTAGAACTGGGGGAGGGGCTCCAAAGGTAACAGAAGTAAATTAACAGGGCAATTGCATCCGGGTAGTAGGACTAGAAGGCATTTTGTTCCCACTAGTCTTTATTTCCAGAACATTCTTTCACTGCAGTGGCAGCAGCAGTGGTGTGGTGACAGTGATAAGAACAATAATTAAATCTGCCATAACCCAAGGACTCGTGTGTGCCAGGCTGTGCTCCAAGGCACTTTTGAAACATTGGCACATTTTAATCATCACAGACATCTTTCCAGGTATGTTTGGCTTTGCTCATTTTAGAGATGAGGAGCCTGAGGCTCATACATATTCAATGATTTCCACAGACTTCCACAGTTAGTTAAGGAGGCAGCAACAGAATTATAATCTGGGTTTGGCTGATCTACAAACTACCATCCTTTACTGCTGCTCCTTGGTGAAAAAGACAGGCAGGCACTGCTGCTTTAAGAAAAAACAAAACAAAACAAAAAAAAACCTTCACAAAACACAAAGGAAAAGGACTTGTTCCTGTGGGCTGGGGGTCACCCTGGGATCAGGAACTTGGAGCTGACCAGCACCAGGGATCTGAAGCCAGCCACCGACAGATAAATGCTAGCACCACACCATAGCTGCTGCAGTACATTTAGGAGTGACGCAGTGATGGGCGGACTTTGTCAGGCCAGAGCCCAACTGTGAGCATGGAGCTTCTCAAGGTCTCTCCTTCTCTGTGCTCCAGCATAGAGGTAGGGACCTGAACACCACACTCCTTCAGTGAGAGCGTATAAATGGCCATTTGCTTCACCTTGCTCCTGCCAGTGCCTACCCTGCACCCAACAGCAGGCAGCTTTCTCGAAGACTATTAAGAATGGCGATCCCAAGCAAGGAAGCCAAGTCACTTCTAGCTCCTGAGACCTCTGGCAAGATTTTAACCCCCAGGACCTGAACGTTCTCAGATATTAAAGGTGACAGTGTATCTTGTCTACCTTACAGAAGTGCTGGAGGACAAAGGGCTCTCCAGCCTTATACAAAAATCAGACCCCTGACGAAAACCCTCCTCAGGGCCGCTTGCCACTCTATTGGGAGGGCAGGTGGAAACTACAAAGCATGATTTACGAGGTCAGCGTGAGGTAATCCACACCCACCTCTCATAAACTCTCAGCCCCACATAATGGATTCCCTTTTCCATTCACGATGCACATTTTCTCTAAGGACATCGTGTCATTTCAAACTCACATGCGTTCTACTTTCCTTGACTGGGATTTCCTGTCTCCCGCTGTCTACCTGCCTAGTGTCTGCTCACAGCTCAGGTGCAGGGCATGAAGTGAGGGAGCAGAGGGGAGGCCAGCACAGAATAGTCCTAAGTATGTATGGGCACAGTCTTCAAGGTGGCATTCCTGAAGAGATGTAAGCTAGGGGCTGGAGATATGGTTTACTGGTAGAGGACTTGCTTCTCCAAGTTCAAGAGCCTGGGATTGGACCTCCCACCACCACTGAGGAAACAGCCAGTTTCAGGAGAGTGGAAGTGGCTTATCTGCCTCTAGCTGAGGGCCCTGGCCAGCTGCCAGCACAGCAATCCCATTCCCTTCTCCAAGCTCTACCTGGGTGAAGAGAGCAGCAGGGCATTCCTCCTTTGAAGACTCCTCTTAGACACTGAGACATCTCAGATGTGACTCTCAATAGCTCCTCCTCCTGTGGGTTCAAAGTATTTGCAGGGTCCTCTCTGGGAACCCAAGTGTAGCTGAATTGGAACAGTCACTGGGACTGGGAGAATCTCTCAAGTCTTAAAGAAGCCGGGCATGCCTTTTGTACTGGAGCAACTGCGCTTCAGAATTCGCCAAGGCTTTATTTAGGCATGTTGACTTCAGTAAAGAGGGAATAGCGAACAGGATAAGGTACAGGAGAACATCAGTGTCCCCATAGCAAGGCTCCTGTGTATCCTCATCTGAGAAAAAGAGATCCCCTTTCTAAAAGCATTAGCCGTCCTGTTTGGTGAGCAGCTCTGCCCATCACTGACTACTGGAGGAACTGACTCACCAAAGCACTGCACCTGGGAGGTCTGTATGGCGGGGCGGGGCGGGCAGGAGAGAGCTGACATTCTCAGGACACCTTCCTCAGACTGTGAGGCTCTGCCTCAGCGGGTCTCTTTCCTGCCTCGCATCTACTTAGACTCAGAGCCTATTAACTCTGCTTCTCAGGGAGTCTATTCAGTCCTTCCTGCTCCAGCCCGCTCCTTTAAAAACCCCTATGTGACTCCACTGCTTTTTCTCACTGAGCTGCACTTGATTTCTCTAAGTTCTACATTGTCATGGCACTAAAATCTTCTGCTTGTCCCGCACACTCAGTCTCTCCTTTCCTATGACCTTTAGCTCAGCAGGACAAGTCCCCTCCCTGTGTCTCTATTTCCAGTCCATACCGATACCCAAGAGACACACAGACACAGTCTAAAATATACTGCCCCAAGGATCACCTCAGCTCATGGGAGGCCTGGCCTTACCTCTCACCTTAGCTATAATTTGCTTTAATCAAATCTCCTCTGAATTTCCAATACTCTTACCACTTAGTATGGGGTAGCAGAAAATGCAGAAGGGTCTAGAAAACCTGGCACTTTTGCTCCCTAGCCAGTGGCAGCTGGCAAACCCCCTTTGTCTCTGAAAATGGGATACTAACCACCAGACCCATCTCACACATCCACAACCTGTCCAGCCTATCGCACGTGCACAAGCACCTTGTCATCTACAGAAAGACTCTACTCTTCATTCCTTTCTAAAGATATGCTTCCAAGACGTAAGAGATCTAGTTTAGGGGCTAGCTGCAGCCTGTGAAAACAGGCTCTAGGGACGAGTCCCCCGCTGGATTAACAAGATTAACAAGAAAGGGCAGTATGAGACCTCTACAGGAAGAAGCGACAGATCCTGTGCTGGGCCCAGGGTCTGTCTGGGTTTCTGAGTTGCTCTTGTCCTGAATGACTTTCCTGTTGATCTTTTATAAGATACTCACTTCACCTGCTTTCTCCTCTGCGCCAAAGTCCGCCACAATCCTTGTGATAGGAAATATTTCTGATCCTTGCTTTCCCCTCTGCGCCAACGTCCGCCACAATCCTTATATATCTCTGATCCTTGCAGATTGAAAGAACCTAATATAACAATGCATCTGGGTTCAGCAAAAGTATGCCATCACACCCTTGGGAACAACATGGAAGAAGCCGTGTGCAGAAGACAGCCAGTGTGGTTAAACTCAAAGCAATCAATACCTTTGGGACAGGCAAACACTGTAGAGCAGTGGTTCCCAACCTTCCTAGTGCTGTGAGGCTTCAATACCTCATGCTGCGGTGACCCCAACCATAAAATTATTTTCATTGCTACTTCATAAATGTAATTTTGCTACTGTTTTCCGATGGTCTTAGGTGACCCCTGTGAAAGAACTGTCCAGCCTCAAAGAAGCTGTGTTCCACAGACTGAGAACTACTGGTGTAGAGCATTCTTCTCAAAAAACTCTAACTCTTGCCCCAATCACCACATACACTAAAATGAAAAAGACTAACCAGACCAAGTGCTGGGGAAGATGTGCAAGAGCTCAAGTCTCGCACTGTTGTCGGGAGTGAAAGTCAATAGCTGCTTTAAAAAATAATCTGGCAATAGCTTTTAGAGCTAATATATATATATATATATATATATATATATATATATTTAATATACATATGCCAGGAAACACAAGTGCCCCAAACTGATACTTGCTTATCTGCATCAAAAGGCATGCACAGAGTGTTCACAGTACATCACTTACCAAAAAATGGAAGTATAGCTCTGTGATAGAACACAAGACCCTGGCTCCTCCATGCCAAAGTAAATATTTTTAAAGAAAGATTTGGCATTAGTGTAACAGGAAAAAATGTAGTCCATGCAGAATACTTTATAGTGTTTATAGTGGTTAGGTATGTAATTACAATGCTTCCCTTGCTTGCACGAAGCCCTGGTTCATTACCCAGAACTCACAGGAAAGGAGAGAGTTTATGTTTGAATGAGACACCCCATAAGTTTAGGGCATTGGATCACTCGGCCCCCAAACGATGAGGCTGTTTGGAAGGTTTTAGAGGTGTGGCCTTGCTGTAAGAAATAAGTCACTAGAGGTGAGCTATGAGAGTTAAGACTGTTCATTCTCTCCATTGCATGCTTGCAGTTCAAAATTTAAGCCCTCAGCTTCCTGTTCCTGTCACCATGCCTGACACTTCCTGCCATGTCTTTCTGCCACGACTGACTCTTGTCCCTCTGGAACTGTTTGCACAGATAAATCCTTTCTTCTCTAAGTTTCCATGATTGCGGAGTTACCACAGCAACAGAGAAGTGACTGATGCACACCTTTCATAGCAGGGAAATAGTAATGACATTCACAACATGAACGGAGCCTCAAGAATAATACTAAATAAGAGAAGCCAAACACAGGCAATCATACATTTGTATGATTCTATTTGTGTAAGCTAAATATAAAATATACACATAAAAAGGCATCAGATACAAATCTGTTTAAAGAAGCAAGAAGGAGCTAGTCCTAGTGGTCTTTTAAACAGTACTCTGGTTCAGCAATCTCTTGCTAAAAACGAAGCAGGGACAGATTTTCAAGGAAAGAAAGAAAAGAAAAGAAAAGAAAAGAAAAGAAAAAGATTGTGTGAATCTGTTTTCTGGGATTATAATCTTAAGTAATTCTAAATAATAGTAATTGTCTTTGTTCTTGAAAAAAACAAAACCAAACAGAAAAAGAACTACAAAACATCTTACATTACATAGTAGGCCCTTTTCCTCCACAGAATATGTGTCAGTTCTGAAGGTATTTTGTGTGCACTTTTGGACTATGCAGATGGAAAAATACATTAACATTGTTGGAAGCTAGAATCCCACTGATGGTGTAGGAAATATAAGCAGGGAACTGGGGAAGCAAAGAACAGCCCCGCAAACATCACACCAGAGGCCAAGGCATGATGGGAAATTACAGTCCCATACCCACACATGCAGGCTGCTTAAGTCAGTGCAAAACTGCCTGGAAGCAGTGACCCCACCCCCACCCCAGCATCAGTGAGTTCCCTTACTGTACGGATCTCTGATCCTAAATGCTTTTTAACTAAAAGAAATCAGACTTCCTGAAAAAGTGGCAAATTACAGGGTCAGGACAAGGAAAGAACAACTGGAAACTAAGCACCCATTTGGGCCAGGAAGTAAGGTGACACAGGGGTCCTACAAAGACAGAGTGCTGGGGACATGGAAAAGGACATCGGAGCCACTTGACAGGGTCCTCACCAGTTGGGTTTAGAGATAATGTGAGCGTTAAAATGAATAATGACCACACTCGATTATAATACACTGAATAAAATAAAAATCCATGAATATATACTGTGTAATAAATAGGGAAGTAGGGAAATCTCCTCCTTATACTGGGATGTCATAAATAATAAACATAAAAGGAATAATTGATTTAGAAAAGTTTTACAACCATTACAATAATAGTTAATGCAAGGATGAATCATTAATTCACCTTAAAACTGCCGAGCAAAAGCCCAAGAGGAGTAGTCCATTCCTAGTCTCAGCCATCTCACCACCATTACTGTTAGTTAACAGAAAAGAAGGGGTGGACACCACTTCACGGAAGACCTGAGTGAACAGCACTAACAATGGGATAAACCTAACTTCACGGAGGACCTGATGGGATAACCCTAACTTCACGGAGGACCTGAGTGAACAGCACTAACAGTGGGATAACCCTAACTTCACGGAAGACCTGAGTGAACAGCACTAACAGTGGGATAACCCTCACTTCACGGAAGACCTGAGTGAACAGCACTAACAGTGGGATAACCCTAACTTCACGGAAGACCTGAGTGAACAGCACTAACAGTGGGATAACCCTAACTTCACGGAGGACCTGAGTGAACAGCACTAACAGTGGGATAACCCTAACTTCACGGAGGACCTGAGTGAACAGCACTAACAGTGGGATAACCCTCACTTCACGGAAGACCTGAGTGAACAGCAGGATAACCCTAACTTCATGGAGGACCTGAGTGAACAGCACTAACAATGGGATAACCTAAATCAGATCTCTGCTCCGAGGATGTGTTCAAGGCAGGCATCAGTTATTTAGTATCACTGCCAAAAGGGCAGAGGTGAAATCTAATCACAAGGAAAAATCAGGAAAAACCGATTGAGGGACATAATACGTGGCTACAGAACTGTCCTGTACACTTAAAAAACATAACTGTCATGGAAGACAAAGTAAAGCTATCCTGGATTAATGGAGGCAAAGAGACTAAATGCAAAGCATGATCCAGGATTGTGTCCAGGATCAAAAGGAAAAGCAGCTAGGACAGAACCATTGAGACAGCTGGGAAGGAACTGTGAAGGCAGAGGGACACTGACTAGAAGAGACACAGATGTGGCCAAGCAGATGGCCCAGGGGCATGCCTGCCACAGCATGAGAACCTGGGTGTGGATCCCCAGCACATACGGAAAGGTCAGGTGAGCTGGTAGACACCTGAAACCCAGCACGGAGGGCGGGGGAGGGGCTAAGGAGTCAGAGACATGTGTGTCCTGGGGTCTGTCCACAGCAAGCTCTGGGGTTACCCTGTCTCAGAATGTAAGGTGGAGAGCAACAGAGGGAGGCAGGCAACATGGACAGCTGTCCTTACACACACACACTTGAGCAAGCACTCCATATATACACATCTACACACAAGACTAACAAAGGTTAAAGGAAACGAATGCGTAGACATGTGGCAAACCATTACTGCAGTGCCACAGTACGACAAAACTTACACATTTTCCCCATCTACATGGAGTCTTTTCTTTTTTCTCTATTCAGCATCTTCTCTGACACATAAATCATCCCTTCAGGGTTGTTTTATTATGATGTTTATTTTATAAATTGAGGCTCATGAACACTAAGCATGGTCCATGGTCTGACATTTGTAAGCCATCTGACCATGTTATGGGACCTGCAATTTTTGAGCCTTCTTCATGATAAAATGGGATAGTGAAAGATTACATGAGATCATTTTTGCCAACGAATCCCAGCCAGCAGGAGGACTTGAATAGATTCCATTCAGCTCCCAAGACAGTCAGCTTATCTTTATATGCGGTCAACACCAAGGCAATTATTTCCTATTCAAAAGGTGTCCATAGCAGGAAGGTTCAAACAGCCACTCAATCCCATCCAAAGCCATGTGTGCAGCTGTCTGTCTGGATCAGTTTTGAGGTCAGAAGGCTGACTATGAGGTCAGAATATTAAGATTTATGACTACATGGGACAAATTAGGGCTCAAACCAACATTCTACCAACAAAAGCCCTACCTGAATCTCCCTTAGCCTCTACGTGTTGAGAGTGGTAAGTGTGGTTCTGGTTTAGGTCCCCCTGCATTCTGTCACAGCTTTCTGGAGTCTCTGCTGCACCCAATCCCTCCATCATCTCTCAAAAATGTCCTTCTGAAAGTCTGTGAGGTTATTCTGTGTTCCATTACTTGGGCCCCAACTCCTTAGGAGCCCGGGTACTGAGCACAGCTCTCCAGCCTCTTTGAATTGGTGGAATTATCCACAAATAACTTGCATGCTCTTCTCATGGAAATCCCTACCCCATGGACAGCACCCTATTCCAGCACACCAACTCAGGCTGCGTCCTCCACTCATCGTAATTCTGGGGAGGGGAGAGAGGGAATACACAAGGAAAGATGCTGCTTACTTTAGTTAACTAAGCCCAGTTCTATGTACTTTGTGTGGATTAACTTGTTATAGCTCTGCTTTATAAGTTAGTTGAGAAATAGGGTAAATCTTTTTTTTTTTTTTTGAGATAGGGTTTCTCTGTAGCTTTGGAGCCTGTCCTGGAATTCCCTCTTGTAGATCAGGCTGGCCTCAAACTCACAGAGAACCACCTGCCTCTGCCTCCCGAGTGCTGGGATTAAAGGCCTGTGCCACTATCACCTGGTTTAGGGTAAATACTCTGACTAAGAAAGAGCAAAGAGCTACAAGGTCAAGCCACCCCAGAAGCAGTTGCTCCATCCTTTGGGCCTTGCCATCAAGACAGCACTATTCCCCTTGGCACTAAGTGGTTCTCACATGTCCATCACACTTTATGCAGATAATAACTGGGCCTCATCATCTCTGTCTCCAGAGCTTCGCACAGTGCCAGGCACACAGTAGGTCCTATCAGATGTCTGCTGAGTAGAAGTTCACCATTTGTGTACTTTCCACCGCAGATGCTAACGGGGTGCATGGAGCATTTATCTCTGAGCTTGCCCACTCCTTATGGTTTCTGGCAAATGCTTTCAGTTCTGTAAATAATGGGTGAATTCAGATGACCATTTATATGTTCAGAGTCTAAGTCAGGGGCTAACAGAAAGGTCGCCTAAGACCCGGCAGGAAGATCTCACAAAGTTGAGAAAAAGCCCCCTGGATGACCTCACAGGGTGGAGGCACGTAGAAAGCCGGCTATCGCGAACAGGAGGCAGCAGCACACATTGCCTTGCTGTCTCAGTTCTCTCCACAAGAATAGGCAACTGCTGCAGGGATAAACCATTTGTGCACAAGACTCAGAAATCTTTGCTTCTGCTGCAGCTTCTCAGCAGAGCTCACTGCCAACCAAGGTGCAAGTCAACTGAATGTGGCCCTGACCAAGAGGGGTCTGTGTCACTCTCAGGGCCCTGATGGTAAGGAAATTTTCCTTTTGCCCTCTCCCCACACCAAACCCGGTCTCCTGTATCTCCAGTTACCCTTAAACTTACCTTGTCACCAAGGATGACTCTACAATCCTGAACTTCTGATTCTCCTGCCCCCACCTTGTGACTTCTGGGCATCTATCACCAGGCCTGGTTCACGCAGTGCCAGGTACAGAGCCCAGGGTTTCCTGCATGTCAGGCAAGCTCTAGACCAGCTATGCTGTATCTCCAGCCAGCACTTTGACTTTTTAAATTAAAATAAAACAGAATCACTGAGATCAGATCCTAAAGTTACATTCTTGCTAAAATTAAAAGTGAAGTGACCTGGTCTGACGAGTTCAGTCTAGGTACAATCTCCAAGTCAACAGGGAGCCCCACAGCCTGCAGGACAGCCCTGGCCTAGTCATCCTCAAGATACCTTCTTGGTCCAGAGATGTAAACTGTTGGGTTCTGTGCTTGGCTGCATATCCCTGACATCAAAATAACTCCTTCCTCACTGATGACACATTTTCATCGGCATGCCAGTCAGCCACCGCAGTGCAGAGGTTCTGGAATAACACGTGCAGCAGACTGCATTTTCCACGATGCCTGCACAAACACCTCCCATTCTACAGGCTCTTCCCTTAGGGTGAGGTTCATTTCTCCTTCAGTGTGACTGCCCTTAACCTCCAGCCACAAGGTCAGGAGCAAATAAAATTATCATGAGCTAGTATTTTGTAATTTAATTGGTACACATTAATCGTACAAAACATTGACATTTTCACACATGCATGTAAATGTACTTATATTATCTCTCTCCCCTCCTGTTGGTCCCCCTGGCCCCTTACTCTTCCCAAATAATCCTTCTACCTTCATGACTTTCTTTTAAATCTAGATTCTGAATGTGACAGAAAACATGTGATACTTGTTTTCCTGAGTCTGGACCAACACAAACTTACTTAACCTTATATCTTTGTGATTTTTTTTTGATAACTCCACTGCACAGTTCTGTAGACAACATCATGTGTCATGCTGAAAGGACAGACATGCCTGGCAGGGGCTGTGAATAACCACAGCTGACAGTACAGAACGTGATTTCACTCCTGTGGTCTCAAGGAGCTCAAGCTGGCTGCTGAGCTGAGAGAACACAGGAACACATTTTCCCCAGAGCCTCTATATAACTTCTGGACCACCTGACACCTCGATTTAGGCTTTGTGAAATCATAATCCAAAAACACAGCTGGCTCCACCCAGACTCCTGACTTCTATAACTATTAACTGATAAATACATACTGTTGAAACAAGACGGGAAAGATGGGGCTGGAGAGATGGCTCAGTGGTTAGGAGCACTGGCTGCTCTTCCAGAGGACCTGGGTTCCATTCCCAGCACCCACATGACAGCTCACACCTGTCTGTAACTCCAGCTCCAGGACTTCTGATATCCCTCAACAGACACATATCCATGAAGGACAACAACTGGAGGGGTCAGTGACAAAAGGGTTGAGCTGGTGGAAGGGCGGCAGGCCGACTAACTTCCTCTGGACTCTTCTGCTTCCTCCTGTGCCCCCAGCCCAACACCGGAGGGTTTGTAGGAATGTCTACTCACTAGACATACTATACATGTACTTTTTTTCCTGTCACTCTGAGAAGAACACGGCCTTACTGAGCTCTCATGTAAGTAAACAATCTGTCAAGAGCACACATGGAAACCCTAACACACACGTTGTGATGGGGTAAGCCGAGCCTCCCAAAAGCTACGCCACACACATTTCTCTCTTCAAGTTCTTTTTAATATAGACCAGGGAGTGTTGCACATCCACAATAATTCAACACTATTTTTGAATCACTTCTGGTCCTCCTGACTCCACCTCCTAAGATCTGGGATTACAGACATGGTACTACACCTGGTTTATGCAGTGCTGGGGATCAAACCCAGGGCTTCCTGCAAGCTAGGGAGTGGTACATTATCAACTGGGTTACAGCCACTGCCAGAGCTCAAATACATATATCTTAAAGTTTCGTTTTTATTTTATGTGTATGTGTCCTGTCTACATGCATGTATATGCTCTTCATGCATGCCTGGTGCCCAGGGATACAAAATGAGGGCTCAGATCCTCTGGAATTGGAGTTACATACCACTGCCCACACTGCCACTGTTGGCCAGGTGCATCAGGAATTACAATTGGAAGACTGTGTGGCCTTAGGACCTGGCTTTTCAGTCAGTCAGAAAGCCACCGTAAGAGTCCAGGTGACAGCAGGTTTGACCTCTGACCCTATCACCTATTCATTCTATGAACCTGGCAGCCATGCTGAAGAACACTGGGCACCACGGGAAACAGGCAGTTCATCTGCACTCCGAGTTCCAATGCTCCAAACAGTAATTACTACCTCTCCTTCCCAGCCCCACATCCGGCTGCCCTCCAAAGAGTCAGTTCCTGCACCTCCCTTTTCCTGCCGTCACCTGTTTCATCCCCTCAAGGGCAGCCACTGAGTCCTGCCACTCTGCATCCTGGGTCCTGCCCTGCTGCTCCTCACTGCCACTGAACTGCAGCCCTGAGAACACGTGTCCTGGATGACTGCAAGAGCGTCTAAGCATTTTCTCTGCACGCTAACAATTCTCTGCAATCCTCTGGGGTCCAAGGTAACCGTTGTAAATCTCAGCTCAGGCTAGCACCTCCCCTGCTCCCCTGTGCCTACATGAATCCTCCAGCCAGAGACTTGCGTGCTCATCAGTGAGCAGGCACAGCTCACCTTCAGTGCCCCATATCTCACTGCATCTCCTCCCAGCTCTGTGCTCCAATCAAAGTGGACAGTGCACTGGTGACACCAAGTGCCTCTGCTGGCTTCACCCTTTCTCTGCTTCTCCCACTTCAGCCCCTTCTGGGGAAAAACTGCCACCCTCCCACTCAGTGGAATCTAACTTCATGAAGTCTTCCTGGACCCCTGGCTAGAAGACATTTAGCTCACAAGACTATCCAGAGGTTAAATACAACTGAGATGTCAATCACCACTGCAGCACAGGTCTCCCAAAACTAAAGCCTCGCAGGCCTTAAAGTCTGTAGGAGACACATAGGCAGGCTCATGCTGGGGCCACTCATACTGCAGATGAAGGGTAAGAATGTGAAAGGGCAAGAACATGTACCACGATGGATTCTGGAGTTAGAGTTGTTTGTCTATCTGCTTGGGGACAGGGTCTCAGACTTATAGAGATAGACCTGCCTTTGTCTCCTGAGTGCTGGGATTAAAGCATGAACCTCCAAGCTTGGCCCAATTCCTGGAATTTAAGCTGAAAAGCAGGGCAGTGTTTGAAGCCTATTAGTGTCCACAATGGATGAAGAACAAAGGCCTAGGAAGTGACTAAAAGGTGATCCAGTGATCCAGGACAAAAAGCATGCCCACCTGCTGTGGGACAGACAGGAACACCTGAACTTCCAAGAAATGGCCAGGGGGAAGATGGCAGAGTTGGGAAGTGCTGAAAAGACTCCATGACAAGAGGACTCTCCCAAGCTGAGTCATAGGGACTCCACGCCTAGGAAGCTGGAACAGGCTGGCCAGGACAACAGAGGGCACCCTCCTGGAGGGTGGGGAGGGCACAGGAGAAGCAGCGCATGTAAGGAAACATGAGAACATATTGTTTGGAGGTGGTACATACACAGACAGGAATGGGGAACTGCAGTCTGATCATTGTGAGTGACCAGGAAGCCACTTTATCAGTATGTGTGAGTACATTCATGCATATTTGTATGGGGGGAGGTAAGTACGTGTGTATATGTATGTTTGTGGGGGTGTACATGTGTATACATGCATGTGGGAGCCAGAGACAACCATGAGCATCATTTTCAGAAATGTCACCCACCTTTGGGACAGGGTCTCAATGGACTGGAGCTCACCACTCAGGCCAGCCAGCTGACCAGGAAGAACCAGAGCTCCTTCAGCTCCACTTAACCAATTCTGGGACTATGGGCACATACCACCTTTCCTGGCCGTTTTACGTGCGTTGTAGGGGTAGAACTCAGGTCCTCATGCTTCTGAGACAGGCACCTCATCAACGGAGACGCCCCCTAACACACACACACACACGCACACATGCACACCAGCCTCTCAGAAGCCATCATGGAGACAACTTAAAAGACCTTTGTGAACAGGAAGACTTCTAAGGATGACCACGTCCCTTTCTGGGGATAGGGATGTCTACCATGCACCAGACAACACCTGCCCAGAGCAGGGGATTTCCAAGTGGCCCCTCCTTCCTCACCCTGAAAAGGCATGTCTATGTCCCAATAGGTGCTCCCAGAAGGGGTCCTAGATTGGTTAGGTCAGAGTGTCAGTGTCTCGTCCACATTAAAAGTTGGCTTGTTTGGAAAGGAAATGCCTAAAACCCAATGCAGCATCAGGGTCTGAAATGTACTGACTGGACGGCTTCGGGTTTGTCACTTAAATTCTCCAGGCCTCCAGTGCTTTATTCGGTAACCACATTAACCATATTCCATACACTAGGAAAATCCAGGCAATTTCAGGAGGTGTGTGAACTGTAAGATCCACAGCTCTGCAGTATCTAAAGCCACAGGTCAAGCTGGCCTTCTCCCTGCAAAGCCAAGGCTGTACAGAAACAAGAAACCAGGTGCAGGAGAAAGTTTAGGGGAAGGGCAGACACTCTGTCAGGCCCCAGTCACAAGAAACTCTAGCTAGAATATTAGAGCTGGCCTGGGGATGGGAGGTAATTAATCTTGAATGCAATAAAAATATTCAATTCATTCATCTGAGAGAAACGACAAGACAGAAGATAGATATGTGCTTTTTCCCTCCCTGTTCTGACAAGGTTGTTCTGGATGGATCATAGAACATTTAATGAACATTTAATATAAGAGCCTGAGATGTAAACAAGTAGGTGATGAGCAGCCTGAGCAGGCAGCAGGAGAAGCTGACACTGGAGAATCAACACAAAGGACAGACCCATTTGTAACCAAGCAGGTGGCAGCAGAAATGACAAGATGGGAATAGATCCATGGGGCACTGCGGGGCTAACATCATGGGGTTTACTAAGGGAACAGATACACAAGGAAGGACAAGTTACCCATAAAGTACCCGGGTTTGTCAACCACACCAGGTCTGGGGAGGGTGGGGTCAGCACAGTAGGCATGAGGAAAGACACAGAGCGAAGGGAATGGGGAGTCTCTATGTGTCTATGTCCTGAAAGTGTACAAGGGTCACAGCCATCAGCAGTGAACACTATAATCCTGCCCTCATGTTGCGAAACAGACCTTGATGGCATGACCATTTCTGCTCTGAGCCTAGCGTGGAAGAGGGGAGCCTGGGACAGGTGGATTTCTATTCCAGGACGTGCTCAGGAGTTGAGGTTGCAGCAAAGCAGTGTGAGGAGGAGATGATGCCTTGGGTCCGGTGTTGGGTTAGTGAACCATACACTTTCTTCCTCTCACAGGACTGGGCCATCAGAAAAGCAGAAGAATATTTCCAGAGGCAGCCCTGAGTGAAAGTTCTCAAGGGAAAGGCTTTAGGCTTTCCCAGCCACCCTAACAAGTGTCCATGACAGAGAGACTGCAGGCAGACATGCCTAGCTCAGGAAAGACTATCTGAAGCCTTTGTGCGCTCTGCACCTTCCCTGCAGATCCTCAGCTTGCTGCCCTCTATGTGACCTCTCTCTTCTCTACCCCTTCCAACCAGGTCTGCTCACAAGACTCCAGTGACGAGTCCTGATGTAACCTCAAAATAAGAATACGAAGAAATGTTGCAACTGCACTGGCCTCAACATCTTCCTAGATGCTAAGACACCATCCTCTCCTTGCCTCTCCTCTAACAAGCCCCACTCCAGGCAAGGCCTCCTGTGCGAGTGGATATAACCTTCCAAGTCCATAGAAATGGTTCCAGGGCATCATCTAACACACCACAGGACAACACAGCATAGAGACAATAGTGTGAGGCCTGCCGCTGTCTGTTCCATCACCTTATTCCCAAGGTCACAGGAAACCCATTTTCATAACCAGAACGGCAAAGGACAATTCTGGTGGACTCTTTTGTCCATGTGTTCCACTTTGGTCCAGCGAGAGACTACTTGATATCTGAATGACCAATTATCTCCCACAACATGTTGGCCTTGAAAGATCCTATCGAAATAGTTCATTTGGTACATCTATCAGCAAATGGGCACAGAGTCCTTCATTTCAGTGCCTCAATACTTGGTCAAAAGATACCATGCTGAGTTAAAGTCCTCCAAGAGATATTGGGAAAATTGTTAGACAGACTGTTTTTATTCCACCCTCTGATTTCTCCTCAAAAGGGAAAGATATACTGTATAGAGTAAAAGTGTTCAAACAAAGGTTGTCATTAAAGCAAATCTCAGTACATTTAAGTAGAAATTATTGAAAACAATTTCTCAACAAAATGAGCCAAATTTTCTCATAGAATTACATAAAGGCACAACAGTCTGGGTTCTTGTCATTGGGCTTTTTCAGTTCTGAGAATCTGCCTTTTCACTGAGTTGAGACACATGCCTACCAAGTATTATCAAGAAGACCCATGGCTAAGCAGGGGTACACCAGCCTGCCAGGGTTGACCTGGAGGCGAGTTGCACAGCTGGGATCTGGGTAACCCTGAGATCCTAAGATCTGAGGTTAGCTGGGCCCAGTGCTCCTTCCCTAGTGTGTGACTTATGGGTGGAGCATGTCAGGTAAACTCCGACTTTACACACAGGACTAAAACCTAAAGGAGACTTGAATGTTCTTAGAGTGGCATTAGAAACAAGACCACATATACAAATGGGCATGGCATGGTTCTAACAACGCTGTGCTGGCCAACATTCTAGTTTTTCCTGTCTATGCCTTAGCTGGCCGTGTGGATGAACAGCTAGATTCTTAGGGGCCCAGGCAGTCTCCTATTCTGAGACAGACTCCAGCTCCACACTACCAAGGAGGTCACTGGTATCTAGAAAGCAGTCCCGAGATCTGCATGGCAAGAAGCTCTGATGATCTTTCCTCTATCCCTTCATCTCTTGACCAATCTCAGTGCCTTCAAGAAGCTTCCCCTGTCCTTCTGGCATAATTACTCACCCCTTTCTCTGGGAGCTCAGCACAAGAATATAACATCCTGGGGGGAAGGAGGGTGAGATACGGAGGGGGCAACAGGAGACATGCAAACAGAAACACTGCTGGCCCCTTTGCTCTCAAACCCTGCCAGCCAGCTTCTCAACAGACCAGCTCTGGAAAACCAAAAGCCTTGATGGTTTAGAAAACTAGCGGCTAATAATTTCATTTGAACCAGTCTCTGGCCATTTGTTACTGAGCCAGAAACCACCCCCTGCTCCTGCCGCTGCCCCCAGGCTGTCAGGTATAAAAGCTTTGTCCATCCATAGAGAAACAGAAGGCAAAATGGCCACAGGAACAAGCACCTGCAAAGGGGGAGGGGAGGCTGCAGCACTGAGCTGGGTGGGGGCAGGGTGCTCTGAGGCTCAGGCAGTAGGAGACAGTGCCATGCTGTGGCCACCTGCCGCCTCTGCGCTGCCTTCCGCAGCCTCTGCAGGTAGCGGAGGCCTGGTTCCTGACCCACTTTCCTCCCCTTCTCTATTTAGCGTTCGCTGGTGATGCTCCTGGCATGCCAATCAGCTACTGCAGCCGGCGGTGCAGCTTGTTACAACAAATTCACAGTTCCTAGTAAACTCAGTGGAAAAGTACTGCGCTGAGCAGCCCTAATTAAACTGACGCAATTTCCACAGCCACACAAGAAAAGATAACATTGACGAAAAATAGAGAAAGAAAGAAGCCATGAGTTTGGGGGCTGGTGAGGCTGACTGTGGTTGTAAGACACTTGAAGGAGCCTTTGCAGCCTACGTTCTCCAAGTCCAGAGCCCCGAGTGAGACTCTGAAAGTGCAGGAAAGGACAAGTCTGCAGGCTGTACTACCCTACCTCTCACCCCATGACCTTGGACAAGCTATTCCTGACTTGGAGAAAAGAGGAAATATCAGCTAGAATGTTGCTGAAACAGCCCATGAGTCTTATTCTCTAGATTGTCAAACTTACGACAAAAAAAAATATATAAAAAACAAAAACAAAACAAAACCCCACATACTGTTACCAGAACTCGTGAAAGAACCGAAATAGAGACTTCTATTCTAGTTCCATTTTGGCTGCCAGCTTATTGTGACCTTGGGCAAACCACATGACTCCTAGAAATGTCAAAGTCTTCATCAGAAGAAGAGACGGGGTTGGGTAGACTCTAAAGGGGAAATTCCAACGCCAATGCTCTACTCCATCCCATAAAAGGCTGGGGACATCAGCCCTGTTTTCTCAGTACCACTGTTTATAGTGACCCATATCGAACTTTCTCTTCTCTGCAGAACCGGCTAAGAAATGACTGTCAGGTAAAGGAAGTGGATGGAAGGGACAGAGAGGCAGAGAAATGCAAGGTGGGGCAGAAGAGCACTAGACACACAGACAGCTAATCAGTAGGAGCATCTAGATACCCACCCCCTAGACATCTGTTATTACTACCAACACCTCGGTTCAACTTGGGCCTCAGTCGCTGCCACAGTCCCTTCATCCTGACATCAGCGGTCTTCCCTAAGCACTGTTCTAAGCAGAAGGCCAACAGCTCCTGCACTGCAGCTTTCTAAGGAGAGCTCCTCGGCAGCATAACCCATATCACCTCCCTCCTCTGTCAAGGCCGAGGAGCTGGCCATTCTCTGAACATGCAATGCCCTGTCCCCATACACATACCTATTTATGCCTACCTACAATTCCCCAACCTCTACTGCCACCCACCCACTCACTGAAGCAACTTCAACTCATCCCATGGGCTCAGTTTAGATACAATCTGCTGTTGGGATACATCTCTGATCCCTGGATCTGAATTGCATGGACCTCTCCTGCACTTCAACAAGCATCTTCCATTTTTACCATCACAACTTTTGCCATGTTGAGAGATCCTGTAGTTTTTTTTTTTTTAAAAAACTCTTACTCTTTTGGCTCTTTGTGGGGCCCGCTACCCAGCTCCCAAATAAATACATGAAATCTTTTTTTTAAAGTTTTATTTATTTTATTAAGTATACAGTGGTCTGCCTGCATATGTCCCTGCAGGCCAGAAGAGGGCATCATATTTCATTACAGATGGTTGTGAGCCACCATGTGGTTGCTTTGGAAGTATAGCCAGTGCTCTTAACCTCTGAGCCATCTCTCTAGACCAATACATGAAATCTTACTCTTTCTTATGAATGCCTGGCCCTAGCCTGGCTTGTTTCTAGCCAGCTTTTCTTAAATTATCTTGACTACTTTTTGCCTCTGGACTTTTACCTGTCTCTATTTCTATATATCTTTTCTTTCCTTCTTACTCCATGTCTGGTTGTATAGCTGGGTGGCTGGCCCCTTCTTTTCTTACTCCTTCATCCTCTTTCCAGGTTACTACTTCTATTTATTCTCTCTGCCTGCCAGTCTCTCCTATCCTTTCTCCTGCCTTGCTATTGACCATTCAGCTCTTTATTAGACCAATCAAGTGTTTTAGACAGGCAAAGCAACATAGCTTCACAAAGTCAAACAAATAAAAGAATTGCATCATTAAACAAATGTTCCACAGCATATACAAATATAACACATCTTAAAATAATTTTGTAAACAAGCCCCTATTCCTTGGTCTCTTCAACCACGTTGGAAGCTCTTGGACCTTCCAAAGCTTAAAGACAGTGCATCCACTTCAGAAACGGTTTTTGGAGCTGGAGAGTTGGCTCAGTGGTTAAGATTACACGTGGCTCTTACAGAAAACCTGCATTTAAAAACACTTAAAGTGGTTCCCAGCACTTAAACAGTGGCTCACAACCATCTCTAACTCAAGTTCCAGGGGTTCATAAGCATACATTCAGACAAAAGATTTCATACACATAAAATATGCAAATCTTAAAGAAGAAATCGTTAATGAATGAGTGCTGGGTACACAAAGAAAGAAACTGGAGACCACTGGATGAGAGAAGGAGCCTTCTATCAGCAAAGAAGCAAGATAGACAAAAGCATTAAGAAACACAGACAAACTAGGAGACCAAACAAGGTCAGACCTGATGCCAGGGAAATGAAAGCAGAAACCAGCAGGTGCTCAGGATGGCGGGTGGGACTCTAGAGCCAGCTGGAAAGCCTGGGCATCTCAGAGTCAGAGATGAACAAACTCTTGCTGGGATCTATGAAATTTTCTCAAAACTGAAAAAAGTATAGAAGCAGCAGACAAAATAATAAAAGGTTTAACCTATAATCACAGAAGAAGCCTAGGGCTAAAGCCAGAATGAGCCAAAGGAAAGTACAGCTAGGAGGAGCCTGGAAGAGTTATGGAGGAAGGGCACCACCCACTAGCACTGCGACCTTGCACAAGCCTTTTGTTCTTTGTCTGGAAACCTTAGACTGGTAAAATGGGAACACAGCACTGTCTCAAGGAATCCTCCAAAGGAACACAGGAGTCACACTGTGCTTTAGAGATGCAGAAACAATGCACCTGGCACCCACTGCTGAGTGCTGACTGGAGCTCCTCTTTCCCAAGGTGTCCAGTACTCACCAGTGAACCTAGACTCCCCAGTGCCTATAAAGGATGTACTCAGAAGGGCACAAGGGACCCAGTGTGTTACAAATCCCAGGGGAGACACTTCTGAAAAGGGCAATGCTAACTCAAAGGAATGGCACAAGGAATGAACTTTCAAGCTGGAATGCCCCAGCCGGGAGACTCAGGATAAAGTTGATAGCTTGGGTGATCATGGCGTGGGTATGGATGCCTTTTCCATGATGTGGTTAAGGAATTGGTGTATCCTGAGACTTGGAGAAAGGACACACCATCCATCCATCTATCCAGTATAAGAGCATCTATTGTACTGGCAAATACATTGCTTGGCAAAACAGAGGAAGAAACAATATGAAATGACATGTGCCCTCCCAGGATGTCCAATATATGAAAAGGATAGAATACACACAAAGCAACTTTGAAAAAAATAAACATAAATAAAAATCTGACTGTGGATCACTGTCAAATACGCCAATACAGACATCAGTGCAGGGACTGGGAAGGTGGTCAGGGGCCTTGTGCTGTTGGATAAGTAGAAAAGACTTCTTATAGCAGATAAAATCTGAGTTGTGCTTTAAAGATGAGACTATATTTAGGTAAAAGTTAGGAAGGGAAAAAGAGCACCTCAAGTCTATGGCAGCCTCCATCTACCCACCCACCCGTACATACATATATAATACATACATAGGCCCATCTATCCATCCACCTACCCACTCACCCACCTGTACATACATATTACATAATATATATTATATACCATATTATGCAATATATAACATAATATATATAATACATCTATTCATCCACTCACCCACCCACCCCTCCATCCACTCACCCATCTACCTATATATCTACCCCTCTATCTACCCATCCACCTAACCATCCATTCACTCATCCACCCACCCACCCATCTACCCATCCACCCAGCCTTCCATCCATACACTTACTCGACACAAATTCTGCTCCAGAAGCAGCACATTTAAACTGTACCGGAGAGGAAAGGGCAATGGCAAGAGAGCTTTACATGCCACAGGTACCTCTTTCCACCCCACCCAAAACAACTCATCTAATCCCCTTGACAGCCCTATAGGTAACTTGCTGTTCTGAGTCTTTTCTGTGGGGTGGAGCCATTGAATAACTTATTCAAGTTGAAGCTATTTGGTTTGGGGAAGTTTTGTTTTAAACAGTTTTATCAAAGTGTTTGAAGTACAGGCTCACTGGACTCAAGACAAGGGAAACACTTCCAATTCCTTAGCCACCCCAGGCACTTGCAATAATGACTTTATTGGGAGAAATAAGGAAGCCAGATGGGCAGGTAGACGGATATTAGATTGAAGTTTAAAAATGACAAATTAGTTTGGGATATAATTATAGTTTATATTCAGTAAATAGCCAGAAACAAAGGACAAGAGAGGGGCAAGGCACAGGAAGATGGTGGTGACACTGACTTTAGAATCATAATGAAAAGGAGAAAGCTCCACATGAGGGCTGGGGACAGAGGAGACAAAGTGGGGCAAAGAACTCAGTTCAGGGAACAGTGGAGAAGAGAACAGACAGCGAAGGAAACACAGACGTGACAGCATAAGTAAGAAATACAAGATATTTTGAAAATCATAAAAAAACTTTCTAGAAAGCCAGACACCACAGAAAAGTCAAAGAAAATGAAGATCTGTGTAACACACCAGGGTAGAGTTGATGGGTTGGAGAGAATGCTGTTCTTGCAAAGGACCAGAGTTGGGTTCCTGGCACCCATGTGAGGTGGTTTACACACGTGTAACTGCAGCTCCAGGGATATGACTCCCTCTTCTGGCCTCGGCAGACACATGCACACATGTGCCCATATACACAAACAGACACATAAATAATCTTTTTAAATATTAAAAATTACTGTCAGAGGTAGGGGGAACCTCTGAAATAATCATCTAATTTGTATCTGAGAAGAAAAATGGAATCAAGAAGATTACAATCTAGTCACAATAATTATTGTACCAATATCAGTTTATTGATTTGATATTATCCTATGGCTACATAAAATTCTTTAAAAGGGATCAAGGTGAAGGGTACACAAGATGACTTGCATCTACTTTCCTATGGGACTACAATTATTTCAAGATATAAAGGTTTTTTTAAAAATAATAAATTAACTTAACAGCTAATGTATATCAGTCACGGTACTGGATGTTTTACTAATGATTTGTCATTTTAATCTTCAAATAATCCTAAAAAGATGAGATTCTCATTTTATAGCTCACACAGATGAGATGTTTAGTAAGAGACTTCCCAAAGACACACAGCCGGGTAACGACGGTAGCAAACCACTGACCTCCCTGTGTGTGCAGCCAGCCCATCTGAGTTCTCACTTGAACAAGCCTCCGCTTCCACATTCTGTCTATATTACTTTAGAGTAAACCACCATACTTTACCCCAGACCCGACTTTCTCATAAGTGAAATGCAGCAATAACTCCTGCCCTAATTTGGCAGTTTCTGCCAGATTCCAAAAACAAAAAGGGTGTGAAATCTCACAAACGGTCAAGACTGTCTCAAAGACATTCTTTGGAAACTGTGAATACGGTCAATCTAGGTCGGACAGACAGAGCAAAGAGAAAATAGTCTATATCAGCCACTCTTGCTTGCCTGTCCTTCTGGGCAGTATATGACCCTGGTGAGGCACTGGTACCAGCACCAGCTGGCCAAGAATAGGCGGCCCTCTCCCCACAAGCCTGTATCAGCAACATTAGACCCGTCCTCCCTTCCCCTGTTGCAACTTTCCTAGCCTCACACATACATGGTGTTCTTGTCTATGCAAATGCCCTGTGCCTATAGCATTCTGCTACAAAGCTACTAAAATAGATCATGGCTCCCGGCCCCAGACCCCTAGCTAGGCTGATGGTTGGCCTCAATATACCAGAGCTTAAAAACCTGCTTGCCATAGCAGTCTTTAATCCCACACTCAGGAGACAGCAGACAGATCTCTGTGAGTTCAAGAACGGCCAGATCTACACAGTAGGATCCTATCTCAAAACAAAACTAACTATAAGGTCCTGAAGAGACAGCTTAGCGGTTAAGAGCATTATCTGCTCTTCCAGGGGACCCAGGTTTAGTTCCCAACACCCATATGTGTAATTCCAGTCCCGCCCAACTCAATACCCTCTTGCTTCTGTAGATATTTATGTAGGCAAAATACCCATATACATTTAAAATGTTTTAAAAGTAATTAGCTGCCCCAGGCAAGATGGCCCAATGGGTAAGGACACTGGCCACCAAGCCTGAGAGGAGAGAACTGGTTCCCACTAGGTTTCCTTTGACTTCCACATGGCATATATGCACAATAAATATATATATGTAATAACAATTTAAAACAGAACGGGAAGCACTAAATCCTGCTAGATCTCACGGTACTGCAACGAGCACCAAAGCAGAGTCACACACACTGCAGATGAAGACGCCTGGCTCCAGGGTAGCTCGGATGGTAATGACTTCCGCCTGGAGTAGCGCTTTCCATATACAATTAGCTTTCATTTCAGGAAGGGCTCAATCTGCACTGCTGATTCCTCCGCCACACATAGGAAAATGCTGGGATAGAGATGCTCTGATCGCCATGCCAGTGACTGGACCAGGACAAAGGAAGCTGAAGGCTGGTGAGGACAGCCTTACACACTGGTTATCTGGCCCTATCTCGGTACATCTCCCCACTGTCCATGGAGCAGCTGTGGGCTGAACCCACACTATACAGACCACAGTAATGACCTCTGGACTGTTTTCCCTGTCGGCTCCTAAACCACCTGCCAGTGGCAGATGATCAGGGAAGGCTCTGATCACTTCTGTTCAAAAACCATTCTCGGTTCTCACTCACTACATAACCAAATGGAGCCCAGACCCACGGCCTGGCATGCAGAGCCTTCTGAAATTGGCTGTGGCCAACCCTTAAGGAGTCACTTCTGTTATTCCCCTTGTGCGACTCAGGCTCTGGCCAAAACGAGCTCCCTGCTCCCTGGACGCATCCTGAGCTCCCTGCTCCCTGGACGCATCCTGAGCTTCCTGCCTCTGCGCTTTGTTCATGCCGTGCTCTCCATCTGCCGTGCTTCCCATCCAAATCCTACCTGGATGAGCCAGCCAGTGCCACCTCCTCCGTGAAGCTTCTAGGAGTGTCCTCGCCTGCCTCCCCTTCCCTGTATGACCATGGTGAACAGCTGCAAACACTGACATCTGAGCATCACGCCCACACCTGGGCAATGAACCTTTTCAGGAGCATGTAAAGTATTTTTTAGATGCAGTTAGAGTCAGAACCAGGGCCTTGTCACATGGGGTCTCTCCCCTTGCCCTCTACATCACATAAATCCTAGCATTTTATGGGATTTTTAAAAACTGTTTAGTGGATGTTTGTCTGGTGTCAGGCACTGTTCCAGCTACTGAAATGGAGCAGTTATAGGATGGAATTCATGTTCTCAAGGAGCTTGCACTTTTAGTAGGGGACAAACACTAAGGGTAATATCAGGTCGGGTAACAGGCGCTGTATCATAAGGTCAGGTAATAACAGCTGTGCTGGTGAGGTTTTTTGTTTTGTCACAAACTACAGTCACCTTGGAAGACAGAACCTCAGTTGAGAAATTTCCTCATTCCGATTGGCCTATACATATTTTTTTTTTTTGGAATGATGATTGATGAGAGGGGGGCCAGCCTACTGTGGGCAGGTAGTCCTGGATTGTATAAAAAACTGAGCAAGGCGTGGGGAGCAAGCCAGTATGCAATTTCCCTCCATGGTCCCTACCTCTGCTCCTGTGAGTTTCTGCCCTGACTTCCCTCAAGAACCCTGGGGGGCTGGGTAAGCCAAATTAACTCTTTCCTCCCCAAGTTGGTTTTGGCCAGTGTTTAATCACAGCAACAGTAAGCAACTAGGACAGGTGCTAGTAAAAACAAGGGAAGGGTATGGAGGCTAAACAGAGAAGTCCCGTTTTAGAGAGGGTGGTTAGGAACAGCTTCACCTACTACAGTCTCGACCCCCATTAAGACAGCACATGGCATGACAACAAAGCCTATGTCCAATTCATTGCTGTGTCTCTCAAAGCTTCTTGTATGCTACTTGGCAATAGTAGGTGCTTGTTGTACGAACATATGTGATTATTGTATGAACAACTGTTATGAACAAATGAAATAAGTGGCTCACTCTGCCTCCTTCATACCCTCATCATGCCCAAGGTGGTACCTGAAACACACCCGCTATTCAACAGCCCTGACAGGATAGGAAAAACTCACTGCACTGGGGACAGATGTTGTGATAGCACACTTCCCAGGACTAGATCACCACACAATCATAGAGCATCAAGTTAACCTTGAGGCCCTGAAGCCTCTTCATTTCAAAGATAAAATCATGTCCAGAGAGATGATGATCCAATAGGCCAAGGTCACATAAGAGGGCTGAGGATATGGCTCGGGGAAAGCACCTGTTGTGCAAGCATGAGGACATGAGTTGGACTCCCCAGCACCCATGCAAAAAGCTGGGGGGTGCTATGTACCCATAACCACAGCACTGGGGAGGCAAAGACAGGTAGACCTCTGAAGCTCGTTGGCCAGCCAATGCAACCAAAGAGACTCTGTCTCAAAAATGAAGGGTTGACTAACACAGGAAGGCAATCGAGGTCAACCTCTGACTTCCATATGCACACACTCAAACACATACATGTGTGCACACACGCACACACAGACACTACAGGGAAAGCTGACAGGAATCCCCAGCAACTCTAACTTCTAGTCAGAGCTTATTCTGGTTTCATTTTTTACTGTTGTGATAAAAAACAAATAAAATTTGACAAAAAGCAACTTTGGAGAGCAAGAGATTACTTTAGTTCCCAGTTCCAGGTTATAGCCCATCACTGCAGTGACGCCAGAGAGGCAGGAGCTTGAGACAGAGATCTGGTCACACAATAGTCACAGTCGAGAGCAGGGAGAAATGAAGGCACCCATGCTGCCTGCTATTTGCCTGCTTGCTTTCTAGCTAGATAACATTGCATCGACAGGATCCTCCGTCTCCGTCTCTCTGTGCTAAGATTACACAGTACCATGCTTGCATTGTTACATAGGTGCTGGGGATCTCCAGCTATCTCCTAGGCCCCAATATAAACAATTATGACTTGTCAATTAAAAATAAATTTAAAACATAATTAAATGGGTGCTGACAAGGAGGCACAGCAAGTAAAGGTATTTGCCACACAAACCTGGTCATCTGAAAAAGGTGGGAAGAGAGAATCTACTCACAAAGTTGTCCTCTGATCTCCATTTACACACACCCCACACACATTATATACATAAAGTGAAAAAGAATTGAAAAAAACAATTAAATGGAACTAAATAAAGCTTCTCTGCAAAGAGCCTGGCACATAATATCTGTACAATAAGTGCTAACTATTGTTATTTAGTTATTATTAATATATCCTGAAGCCTAGCCAGATAATCTGTGATCCCTGAAGCGGCAAGTTAGGTATCAGCTGGGAAATTAAAAATGTAAAATCTTAGGCCTGTGTCAGATCTGATGAATGAATAAACCACTAAAGTTGTGGCCAGAAATCCATGGTTTCCAGGTGATTAAGAAACAGGCCATAGATTTGAGAACTGTATGTCTGTCTGTCTATCTATCTATCTATCTATCTATCTATCTATCTATCTATCTATCTATCTATCTATCTATCACAGACAAGGCTGGTCTTTAGTGAACAATCCTGCCTCAGCCTCTGGAGTGGGAATCCAGGCATGTGCCACTAGACCTCACTCACTGCCCTAACATCTTACTACTAAATTATTTGGGACCCGGAGCTCAAGCTTCCCACAGAGGGACCCATGTTAAGCAGAACACAAATGATTGGGCAACACGAGTGTTGCTGCATGGACACACGAAGGTGTGATGGAGAGGGTCCCACTGCAGGCCTGCCCCTGCTGGGTACAGCGGGGCTCTACACTGACCTCTACGGACAGCTGCTCTGGATTACTCGTCAGAATACATGACAAACCGCTCAGCCCCAAACCCTTTCAGAGATGATCTGGGGCAAAAACAAACATTTCTGAATTGGTACTAAAATTATTTCCAAGTCTGCTTCCTCCCTTAGAGAGGATTCATATGACTTTGAGCACTAGTAGATGCTCAGAAGATGCTGAATGTGTGAACAAAGGAAGGAACAAATGAGTGCAGCCTCGCAGCTGGGGGTGACGAGCAAGAGAGAAATGCCTCACGTTGCATGATGGCGGGAAAGGAAGGAGGTGAGAGCAGGGTGGTGATGGGAGGCAGGTGTAAGGCTTAGGAGGCTGGTGTGACTGAACAGGTGAGAAGCCACCAAGTAGGTTAAAGACAATGGGAACAAGGAGAGAAAAGGGAGGGGTGGAAGAGATGACAAGAACTGACTGACGGCAGGGCCAGGAGAAAGGGGTTTGGAGGCTGTGTCCAGGAATGTGACAGAGATATCAGAAAATAAAAAGCCCAACAGAAAACAAGGTGCTTATAGATGTCAGTTCACCAAATTCTCGTGAACTAGAGGATCTCAACACCATCATATCTTGACTGAATTTCTCTTCTCCCTCCACTGTTCTGTCCTGTGATTGCTGAAGTCTTACTGGTTTCTGGCTGTCTATAACATTTCAGGTTGCTCCCCTTTGGGGCTTTTCCCAGATCTACACAACTAGGTCCCTTGCAACTCCCTGTTGTCGCCAGCTCAGTGAGCACCAACAAAACTCCAACCCACACTCCCAGGTTGCTCTCAGAAGTACCCAGATTCCTTATCTTACTCTCCTTTTAATTCTTCATTTTGTGCTTTTTGTTTTTGAGATAAAATCTCACATAGCCCAGGCTGTCCTAAACTTAGTAAGTAGCAGAGGATAACCTTGAACTTTGATCCCCTGAATGCTAAAATTACAGGCATGCACCACCATGCCCAGTTTTATGTGGCCCTGGGGAGGAGACCTAGGGCTTCCTGCATGGTAGGCAAGCCCTCTACCAATTGCATGGAACTCTTAACCCACCTTTTCCTTTTACTGCCTCCAACATAGTATAACACTATTTATCATATATAGATTTAATAGAGGTCTTCTCTCATTAAAATATAAGCTTTTTGAGGGGAGGGATTTCTGTCTAGTTTTCAATTGCCTAAACCAATGTCCACATATCATGTTGTTGGACACACATGGGTGTCAGTTGGGCGCTTCAGTTTTAGACTGTTTAATGTCCATTTTATGTTCACATGAACACACTGACATACAGAAAGGAAACGAGGGTTCCTTGCATAGAGCCAGCATCCAAGTAGATAGATCTCTCCAACTTTGTGGCTTAAAGGTAAGTTCACCTGAGACTGACCAAGAGTTGAGATGATGTCAGATACAGCCAACAGCAACCATCCTCAAAGACAGTGCACTTGTCCTGGCTAGGAGTTGACAATATATGTTTAGGTCCTGCCTGTGGTCTGAAAAACAAGCCCTCTAACCAGAGCTCACAAAGAGAACAAACAGTTCCATTTTCCAAATGCAAGTTTGGTGAATCAGGCCAGCTTCTCCAGTGAAGCGGCTGCTAATTTCTCCAGCTGCCTAGATTGTCAAATTACAAACTTATCTTTGGGGGAATGGATCTAACAAAGGGACATGTTCTATTTCCCTTTTTACCACCCATCCAGTGCCTCTGACTTGGTTTAATTGCCATTCCAACCCTCCCTCTCTGAAACCACACATCACAAGGCGTGCATTTATAGTGTCTTACATTAATATACTGGAGTTTCTCAGAATAAACGGGTTTGGCAAAATGTAATTATTTCCAGCAAAAGAGTTGGTTCTACATTTTGACAGACATCTGATACATTATTGTACTCAATGCTAAACTGTGAATCTGCAAAATTTAAAAGAAATCTTTTTTTTAAATTCAAACCTGCTCATTATTAAATTATAATGCTGGTCATTTGTGATGAGTCAGTAAAAACAGAAGGCAGGCATGAAAGGCTGCAAGAAACCCACCATCTCCATGTGACCTCTGACATCTGCAAGCCAAGGTCATTGTGAAGGTGAAATAGCCTAAGCAAGCATCAAGGCCAGTGCATGGGCAGAATAAGAAAGGTCTATTTTCTGCCTTAATTAGTAGTGTTCTTCTCCTGGCAGCAAAGTCTCCAAGCATCTCAAATCGTTCACTTGTTTCTTCATTCTACAGTCTCCTCACTCCTCGAGACAGGAATCCTCAGTCCACTAGGTGAAGCGGCAAACATACAGACAATTCCCACACAGGGGATGAATGCCAAGAGAGATAGAGAGACAGAGGGTACGGGGTTGCAGAGAGCAAGACCTGAACTGCACTGGGCAGGACAAGCAGAGGTCAGCAGAGTGAGGACAGATAAAAACAAGACAGAGACAGCAGTTCAAGCAAAGGCTGGGAAAGTAGAAAGGACATGGGATTCTGGGAAACCAATGAGAACCAGCCAAGGATGACAGTCCATGGAAGAGAAACGGCACTCAGAATAGTCATGGCCCCTCTTTTTGTGCTAAGGGGACAAAATGTAGACTCCTCAGTATAACGCTAAGTGGCCGAATGTCTCTACAGCCCACTCTCCCTCACCTAAAGTCCCAGCCAATGAACTCTAGCCATAGATACCAAGCTCCAAGCAGCTAGTCTCAATGATGAGACAGGGAGCTGGCTTTAACAGAAAACTCAATGAAACCCAAGCTACTGGGTCATGCTGAATCATCTGTACTTCAGGAAAGTGTGTCCTTGGGAAGCAGCAGTATTGCTTACACACGGAACTGCTCCTGTCTACGAAGGACAAACTGAACCATTTAACACTGGCCTTCAATTATTAAAGTAGCCTAAATGAGCTGTGACAAGAAGACCGATCACCTGCTCAGACTGGGCCCTGGCAGCCCGGTCTAAACGGTCTTCGGTGTATTTATCCCCATCGTCACTAGACAGGAAGATGGAGGAGTCTTCTGGGGGGTCTCAGGATCAGACTATGAGAAGAGCTTTTGCAGATCCTCTATAAAAGAGATAGCCATGCTCAGAGCAAGGACAAGAAAGTAAAAGAACTTGGTTCTCTGCAGAGCACTGACTGTATCCTGGGCATAACACAGTGTGGCTGGCAAGCACCTCACTAACGTTGCTCCTTGGTGGGCACCTGGCCCTCAGGAGTTTCCCTAGTTCTCTACCTGTAGATCTTGGAAGCAGCAAAAACTAGAACAAGGTCTGGACTTGTCTGGTTTCAAATTCTGCATTCCTATTCACTAGCTGTATAGCCTCAGTTTCCCCACCAATAAATGTTGCTTCACAGGGCTGTGAAAATTAAGTAATAATCCATTGTGCACTGGGTATAATGTGCTTACAAGACTCCCTGTTATACTCTGTCCTTCATTCTCTTTATTCCTTCCTTTTGTGTCCCAGAAAATTAGAAGAGTTTCCTAACTAGGACCCAGGTTTATCGGGTGTGTGTGTGTGTGTGTGTGTGTGTGTGTGTGAGAGAGAGAGAGAGAGAGAGAGAGAGAGATGCAGGTGTATGTGCACATGTTTGCACATGCATGTGGAGTCAGGGGTTGATGCTGGGTGTCTTCTGAACCTAGAGCTATTTCAGCGTAGGCTGGCTGACCAGTGAGCTATCGGAGCCACCTCTTTCTTCTTGCCTCCCTGAACTGAGGTCACAGATGCCTGTGGTCATGGCCAGCTTTTCATGTGGGTTCTAAAGGTGCAAACTTAGGTTCTCATGCATGGCAAGCACTTTACCTACAGAGCTATCTTCTCAGCCCTTCATCTGTTTTTGAGACAGTCGCTAAACCTGTAGCTCAACAATTCCCTAGGTCTGCTGGTCAGTAAGCTCCAGGGATCCAGCTGTCTCCAGCCCTCTAATGCTAGGGCTACAGATGTGCACTCGCATGCTGGCTCTTCTTATGCCAGTGACAGAAGGCAGGCACCTTACCAACTGAGCCACCTCCCTAGCCCTTTCACCTTTGTTTTTTTCTTCTTCTTTCTTTCTTTCTTTCTTTTTTTTCTTTTTTTAGTACAGAATAAAACCCTTATCCTTTGGGGCCTCTTCCTGGCTTACCACTTTGGCTGTGGCATTTGTTCTAACAAGAAAGGGGTAATGAGTCCACACATGGCTCTTTCACATCTCTCCCGGATCCCATCTCAAACATCCCACCCTTCCCAGTACTATTTGTGTTTCTCTCTGGCTGACCCGCACTCTCAGACATATTCCTTTGGCTGACAGTAGGGTGGAGGTAGTCCAGACTCCTGGGAAGGCAGAGGCTATGTACGGACATGTGAGTATTTAGAATATGAGACACTCAGCTGGCATTTTGATTTTTTTCTTTCTCCTTTTGTCTACTGACTGTTGTACACTCACTGGGTTAACTCTGCAACAGGCCCAAGGATCATATCTAGGCTTAGTTGGGATTCTGTCCCTGGCCTAGTTTAAGCCGTCCCTAGAGAGCAGGGGCCATGCCTCAGTGCCCTCTGTTCCACTAGCAGGGCGGGATCCAGCACACCAGAGGTTGGCCAGCACCAGTGGGGTGAGAGGGACACAGTGCCAGAGGGCCCGGTCCTGAGACACGTTCTTAGAAGTTCTGTCCTGAGGCCAAGAAAAACTTCCCTAGGATGGACACACTCCAGGAAGCCTAGACAATGACTAATGAGCTGAAGAAGGGTGATCTCCAGAGACTTCCAGCACTCTAGACACCTTCGTACCCTGACGCACATTTCTCACACCAAGGGTGGGTCTGTGGAGCAGGGCAAAGGTGGGAAAGGAGGTGCTGTCCATGGGCCAGGGAGCTAACATTTCCAGTCTTATTCCAGTGCTGGGTGATGCATGTGCAAAAGTAAGCCCCAGCCTCTCCGCCTCCACAGTGCCTGAAACAGCCTCACTGTGAGAGGGTCCTCAGAGCACGACAGACACAACCATCTCAGTTGTCATCGCCTGCAGCAGACCTGCACAACTCTGGCCCAGGGTTCCCGAAGCACCCCCCCCCCCCGCCCCCGTGCGCGCCTCGAGCATACACAGGCAGTTAATGCTTTCCAGGAGAGACTTTTTCCTTCAGTGGTACAGCACTTGTAAGTAGCCCATACTTGAGGAAGAAACCCCAATTAAACTCTCTGGCCCGCCATGCTGCACATGAATGGAGTCATTTCTGTTGCCGGTGTCCTGACTTAGGTAAGTGAATGTTCATGTCTCCCCAAGAAAGGTTCACAAAATACTCACCATGAACTTGGCATCCTAGGATGTTAGACAGCAAGCTCCTTGAAGGAAGGCTGTGCCACACTGGCCTTAAGCCTCTGACGTGGTGCTAGCATACCCCGGTACCCAGCTCTACCAAGTCTCTTAAACCTCCAAGCCTGTTTCCTGGTGTGTAAAGTGTAGATGATAACAACCCCCACACTCGAGGAGGATGAGCAAGCATATGGGAAGCCTTTACTTTAGCCCAGTGTAAGAGACAATGTGCCACTCAACAACAGTTAGCTACTGAATGGAGCTGACATAATGAATTTGGGGTAGGAGAACGTGATAAACGTTTAAGGAAATGATTGCAGAATTATGTGATAAATAATTTAGTGGAAATGTATCTCAATTACAGTCAGAACGCAGTGGAGAGCAAGCACCAAGTTTCCCCTTGGCATAAATGAAAAACATCAGAGAGGAAGATGTCTTGCTGTCTTAAGAACTAAATGGGGTCTAAGGAAGGGCACATGTGGCAGCTGCAGAGGCCAGCACTACAGCTTATATTTGGGAACTGTGTTTCCAGTTACAAGAGGCTCTGTCCTACTATGGGGAAGGAGACCAGAAGGAGCCCAGCCCAGCCTGTCTGTTTTGCCTAGGATCCTGAATTTCTCCCTGTGATGCTGAGAACCCCTATAGGGTTCTACCAACAGCACAGACACTTAGGGGTTGTATGGACAAACAGAGGCAAACAGCAATAAAGGAACTGGATTTGGGCTAAGGAAAAAGCAATGAAGAAACAGGAAGAATGAAGCAAGGCAGCTCCAAGAGCAGAAAGCACCCCAGAGAAACCATAGCTGGCCCTGGGAGTTGCACCTTCATGTCCAGTGTAGCTCTAAATACAGCAAAGGCATTCTCCATGCTTGTTCCCTTCCCATTAGAGGAGCCACAAGGTAGAGTGAATATAGAAAATCCCAGCAGAAAGTGCTCACCAAAGTGAGGGAGCCCAGAGGTCACAGTCACCACTGATCAGTGGACAGAAACACCTCCAACAGGCCAGGCTGGGATCAGGGCCAGCAGTTTTCCACTTACATGCAAACTCAGAGCACAAGCTGCAGCAACAAAACCTTTCAGGTGTGCTTCTTTTTAAAGCCGTTAACAGGAACCCAAGGTCCTCTGGGTACTCCAGAAAAATGTTTGCATTTAATCTCTTCTCAAAGATAAAGGAATGCCTACAAAACTGGACACCAAGAAAAAGGAGAGTAATTCACAATGTCACTAAAATCCCAGAAATGTGCCTGACAGCTGTTCATCAGACACACACTCCTGGCAGAAGAAACAGCACTGCCCACTGGAAAAAAGCCTGACTTTCGTGGCCCTGTGCAGGGAAGGGGAGGTGTGTGAAGAAGGGAGGGAGAAAGGTGCAGGTTTAAGACTGCATGCGCCTGCTCCACATGAAATGGTTGCCGTGCCGCCACTGCTTCCTTCCCTGGTTTCAGTCTAATTAGACAGAGCCAACTCATGAGCAGGCAGCAGTGGTGCCTTGGTTCAGCTGTTCAGACCCCAGTGTTTCTGCCGTATTAAAAATAAAGAGACCCATGGGTTCAATCTGACAAAAATGCACACAGAGAGGCACATTTCCCTTTTTAAAAGTTTTGCATTAACACACACACACACACACACACACACACACACACTCACACACTCTTCAAAACAGTATCTGTTTACGAAGAACCGAGACTCCGGTATGCAACAGCAAGGTCTCAGGCAGCACCTTGCCTACATTTTCATGAGCTGTCTGAGGGGGAGCAGGAGGCCAGAACCTGAGCTACTGTGGCAGCCGCACACTCCCAGCCATGTGCTCTTGGGCAAAGAGGGGACATTCTTCCTGGCTGCTGTGCTATGTGGAGGTACAAAGTGCCTCCAGACTCCCAATGGCTGGGAACACAGTGAGTCTGAAACTCTTCAGGGGAACTGGAAAGGACTTTGCTAAGACCTACTTGTAAGTCCTGGTCTCTGGCCTCCATCTTTGGAGACCCCATCCCTGTACCCCATTGTGTTCATGGCTTCCTGGTTCCCCTTGGGGCTAGCTGAGAGCGTAGGAGTCCCATTAAACCTGGATATCCTTTAATTTGGCTTGTTGTGATTTAGCTTGATTGGGATTTTTGCATCAGCAGAGAGCTCGCATTAGGAATATTCCTAACACTACTCAGACACCAAACATTTACTGCAGGCCTACTAAGTGCCATGCATTGTTCCCCTCAACTGTTAATGGCATTCCCAGTGCTGCAATTCTCCCAGTTTGGCCTTGAGATGTCTGTTCCAGTTCTGGCTGGTCTATGGTTTGAAGTGCATTGCAGTTCTCTTTTCCCCTCCCCAGTTACTATGTTAGTCACCAGCCTGCATAAGAAATACCCAATGACATATCAGCCCTAGGAGGTTCTAGGACATACTGGTACAGATGATGATAGGAACGGGCTATGTGCCATCTGTACTGCTCCAGTAGCTTCCAGAAACTTCCAGAACAAGGTAGCTTCACAAGCAGAGTCAAAAATAAAAGGGTAAGCAGGTAAGCAAGTGTAAGCCTTCCCCCTTGCAACCTAGAACCTCTTTGCATGAGCATAGCAGGTGGCCATCCATACCTGCAGGCCCATCCCTGACCTTCATAGAGAGAGAATCCTTACGTCTCAGATGCTTCCATCCCTGTGCTGCCCTTACTCCTTGGTTTTTATCAAGGTACATCTGTCTCACTGAGGAATCCAGATCCAGTCTTGGGCTGAGAAAGTATGACCCTTGAGTTGCTTCCTCTCTGAATCTCTTTATAACTCAATCCCCTAAGACCAAAGTTCTGTTTTGCCTCTACTTCTAAAGAGGACCTAAGTGCAGAATCTGCCCTAGACCCTACTGAGACCAGAGCTCACCTAGGGCTTCCTTTCTATGTCCCCCAGCACAGATTAAGATCTAGCGAACAGTAAACCCACAAGAAATACGTATGGAGTGGAGTCTGCTTATGTGCCTAGAATACTGCAGTGTCTGCTCCTAAGCCCCTCCCTCCAATCACACCCGCTTCCTGATGAATGAATTACTGCTTGCTGCTCCAGGTCCCCAGCCACAGTGATCTAGATCAAACTCACCAGCCCCATTCTCAAGATGCCCCCTTTGCCATTCAGTACTTTTTTTCTGAGACTCTATTTAGATTTGCTGACCACGTTCTGAAGTCTATTGACTGGCTTGGTGGCCTAGACCCCATTAGCTCCTAGAATCTGAGAGTCAGTGCAATCTGGATACTTAGCCATCTGGTATCTTTTGGCACCACCCACTTCCCCTTGTCCAGTGAGGAGGAAACTCAAGTCCTCATCAACATGCACTGTTGAACATCAAGCCTGGCATGAGGGCACTCTGAGAACCACACAGAGAAGTCTCATATTGCCAAGTAGGAAGGACCCCAGGCATACCCAGATACAGCCCTCAGTTCTGTGAGGCTGCCCCGAACCTAGGAAACCTCATTTCTACTCCTTTCATCTTCCAGGTCAGCAGAGGAGCCGGGCATGGGTGGGAAATGCCTACAGGCTGAAGAGGAAAGATCACAAGTTCAAGGCCAACCTAGACTACAAACCAAGACCTGTCTCAAAGAAATCAGGCCAGCAAAGGAAACGCATACACACAACACAAAGGGAAACTGATAACCTAAGATTCAGTTGTGATCTTCTCTGCTAATTTAGTGTGTAAGCTCAGCCAAGTTGTCTTGCTCTGAATTGCTGTCTCCTTCTGGAACCATAGGCACAGACCATATGTAAGATGCCTCTAAGCCTGATGTTCAGAAACTGTCCCTCTACCCAAGCACAACTCTCGGGCCACAGCACCAGCTCTGCTGAAAGCATATTAGCAGTATAGAGCCACATTTAATAAGAGTCAATATGAACTTAACACTCGCGTTTGAATGTCACTAGTCTACACTGTAATGCAATTGTTCTGTAAACTGTCATGAGTTGTTCAAGCTTACCAAGGAGCTGAACCTAGAAGCAGACCCCCAGCCTCATTTCAGATGCAAGTGTCCTCCAAGGCCCTTGTCTGAATTAGGCCAGGACCCCCTCCTCCCTGCCCCATAACACAGAGGGAGAACAGCAAATCTGCCCAAGCATAAAAGCACCATGCTCTGGAGAACAGCTGGAAGGTGAACTGTTTCTAGCAGATGCTACTATTGTTTATCCCATGAGGTAAGAGTATACAGTGCAGAGTTCAGCCAAGCAGGACTCTCACCCACTGACAGAGATCAATCGAGAACTCTGCTCACTGCCTCAACTTCCCTGTCAGCTTCCGACAAATGTCAGGAGCACCCAATTTCATAGTGTGATGTCTATTTGTTATTTTATATAGAAGCCTTGTTCTAGAGACACTGCTTTGCTTAGTTCTTGCTCGACTGGAACTCTACCTGGCTGTCTTAAAGGGGCTTTCCCACTAGATTTCTGAAAGACACCTGGAACTGTGATTTGATGGTATTTTGCCACCTATCTTCGGCTTCAATTCTCTTACTTCAATTTGTTCTTTAATAAAACACTTATCCAAAATGAAAATAAGCTACAGTAGATTATGCTCTGTATGTAACAGAGCCTCTAGAATGACCTAGGCCAAGCCTGGGAGATTATGACATCTTCTACAAGGAGATGAAGAAGGGATGCATGCCACAGGCGTTCACTGCGTGACTAGTAACTGATGATCATGATGGAATGGCTGTTTGAAATACTGCACGAACCTTTGAAACACAGCTGCTGTCCAGAAAGTACCTTCAATGACTTAACCATCTCTAAATTTGAGATCTTCAGCTAAAATCGGCTTAGAAATAGTAATTATGCACGGAAGTCAAGCACGAGGCAAGCATTAGTGCTCTAGAGCGCCTCTGTCCTGGAACTCTGCCTGCTCGCACTGAGCAGCTCTAAAATCAGCTGAGAAGTCACCTCAGAAACCACAGTCCTCTTACCTACCGCCACCCAGTCACAGGTCAGCTGTCCCCTGCCAGAATCTCAGTCTCAACTGGGATCCAATGGACAAGACCACTCTCAATAGGACCCTCTGGCAGGCGTGGTCTGGGTAGCCAGCATAGGTAGGGGCCACAACCGACTGAAGCCAGTCTGTGAAAAAGAAAGGAAAGCAGGGAAGAAGCCACACCAAACAGCTTTACAAAGCAGACCTTGTTTCTGGCTTGGTGAACCTTTAGCTGAGAAAGACTCACTCAGCCAATAAGATGTGGAGACAGGCCAGGAGTCTGTCCTTGTCTCACTAAGGTACTCTGTGACACTGGGCGTGTCCTGGCGGATGAGAGGTGGCTATTTGCTCTGTTATCATGAATCCTGACCTGAGTTCTACTGTATGCTTAGAATTGCTCACCATAGCCACATGATCCCCTACGTGAGGGCACAGTTTAAATGCCCCACTTCTCAGCAATGTGAGGAAAGGAGGCTGGGGTTTGCTGACCATACAAGTTTCCAGCACGTAAGAAAGGGGTAGTAATATATGTGTGTGTGTTGTGTGTGTGTACATACATATGTATAATAGGTTTTATTATATTATAGGATGGAGATACACACACACACACACACACACACACACACACACACACACACACACACAAAACCTAACAAGCCTGAAAGCCAGGCTCCAGAAATCCCTTTGTATATACTGAAGCCTCCCCTCCAGCTCATAGCTTCAGAATCACATGACTGTGTAGGACCTGATTTTCCTACCAACTTTCCTGGAAACCATGAGTAGAGACCTCACAGAGACTGAGGTCCTTTGTAAGTCATTGGTCACAGCTCTACTCAGCCTCCCTCAATCCATCTCCAAAACCTCCCAACTCTACGTAGAATCTAAGAAAGAAAGAGGAGACAGAACTGGTCACTGCTGCTCTCTTTGAATAAGACTTCTCTTACTGTGCAGTAGGGTATGAGAAGATCACTATGAGCATCATCAGTAGGAATCAGGGACTGCCACTTACAGGAGGGATGCTTGCCCTCAGGAGTCAATGTGAAGAGCTGACCCTGGCAGAGGTCTGAGATCTGTGACATGTGGGGTTGTCAGGCATCCCTGTCAACAGGCACACTGTCTTGTGCTGCACACTTCCATCTGTCCCACCCATGTGTGCTACTCTTAGCAGAATTTTCAGGACAGAATTTACTTTTGAGAAACTGAATGGTGTTTATGTTTTTGTTGTTTCATTGTGTGAATTAACATTAGTTGAACTCCAATCTACAGAATTCTATGCCAGGAACTAGGACTTTTGCAAAAGAAAAGTTCTAGAGCCTCTCTGGGCCACCCACTTTGGGGAGTGTAAAATCACTTAAGTAAGGCGAGTTCACTCCAGTGGAATAGCCTGTATTTTCCACTCACTTACATAACTGCATCAAAGCACACCAATAACCAGGGCTGCCATCTCACACGGCCCTGAGGGGAGGGGAAAAAAAACCTCCTTTGGGGCTCTTTCTACATTTGTTTTCAATTGTCAGATCCCCAGAGGGGAAAAATCAAATCACCGCCTCTATGTCGAACCTCATGCTCCACGCAGGCACTCTGAAGACAATAGGACAGCTCCATTTCTGATCTCTTTGAAGCAGAAAGACCCCCCATGGCATAAAGGAAAGATGGGACACATGTGTGGACATTCAAAATATAGCAAGGAAACCCAAAACAACGGACTAAAAGGAGGAGCTGGGGGAAGCTATTTGGAATGGTGACGCATTCTAAGACAGCTTAAGTTATTATGTAAGAAGCAAATGAGCTTTCCATCACCCTGCTCGTGTATTCATTCAGCAAACATCCATGGGAAACCCATTAAGTGCCAGGCACTGTGACAGGCAGGCAGCACAACACTGGCCACTCACACAGTGGCCCTGTCCTGTCTCTGTGGAACTTTCATGCTCCGTTGTCTTGGGTCTGGTTTAATGCTTCCCCCACCATGAAGTCTCCCCCAACTGGCACCCTACCTGGACTAAACAGGCTGGCCTAGTCCATATCATCACACCTTCTTTCTCTTTCTCTCTGTCTCTCTCTGTGCCTCTGCCTCTCTCTGTCTCTGTCTCTCTGTCTCTGTCTCTCTGTCTCTCTCTCTCTCTCTCTCTCTCTCTCTCTCTCTCTCTCTCTCTCTCTCTCTCTCTGTGTGTGTGTGTGTGTGTGTACAACAGGAGAGGATCAGTTCACTCCTTCCACTAGGTCAGTCCCAGGGCTTGAATACAGCTGTTTGAGATTGAGAGCAAGTGCTTTTAATCACTGAGTCATCTCAGCAGCCCTGTATCATTTCTCTAACATTTTACATACTCATGTTTTTCTTCTCTATCAGATACGGAGAACCATGTGGATGGGGACAGTCTCATCTATGACTAGTAATGGTTAATAAATACCCTGTAAATAAAACTTACAGGGCAAACTCTAAGCTCTTAGTACAGTGAAATATGTGCAGGATTAGAGTTTAAGCAAACCCTAACCAAGGGTCCACTGCCACCACTTACTACCTGTGTCCCTCTAACAACCAAGTCCTGTCAGCATAGCAAGCAATGCTCACAGAGATGTGGTGCAGAGCAAACAACAGGGTACAGATGAAGTGACTGGCACCCTAACAGATGTTACCCTCCCGTCCTCACCTGAACCCCAAACTCTCCCACCATTAAGAAAGAATCAATAGCATTAGAACAGGACTCAACCTTACAGGAACTCATTAGGACAGGAATCAGACATTAGTAACAGCATGGAACTTGAGGATGCAGACAAGGACAACAGCCCAGATAAAGCTCTTGCATCTAATTTGTTTGACCAAAGAAGACTTGGCCCGGCCCTGTCCTAAAGATGGAAAACAAATGGCTGCAGTCATGGGGAGAAGACTCAAACAGAATCCACTCCTCATGACAGAACATGACATTTGAAAAGCACAGACAACTCATGCAAAGTTTGTTCTTACTCTACTGCCCAGAAGTAACTCAGGAGGGAGATAAAGATCACACATAGTTGAAGTAGTACCAGTCAAGGGAAGGCTACACTGTGTCATGAGGCCAGCTCCAGGCAGAGCTCGGGACTCCATGCAAAGCCAGGCCACTGCTAGGTGCAAGCGTTTTTTATCTAAATTTTCTAGAGGTCTGGTGTTGAACAGTTAGCAAATATATAAGTAGCTAGGTGTAAATCTCTAAGTCAGCTTTGTTAATCTGAGTAGATCTTTAAAACCTTAAAATTTTATCATCATACAAAAATTCATACCAATCCAAAAATATTTTGGAGACTTGTACTTCCTTAGTCTAAAAAGGAGATACAGTGATATGTTTGATAAATAAGGTAGATTTGATAAATAAGATTTATAGATTTCTAAGGTCTACTTGGCTTCACAGTAATAGTGGTCTGGCTTCTTTGTCTTTGCTCACCTTGCTAAGCTTTAGCTATTTGGATAAATTAAGTCATACAAATAAACTGTGATATTCCATAATACTGCACTATAAAACAAAGATGAGGAAAGTCCCCAGTCTCTCTATGGAGTGTATTTATGGTTTAAACTTTTATTTTGATGCTAAATGTAATTCAGTTAAACCTTCAACTCATTTTTTCTTTTTCAGGGAGTTTCTTTATTCTTTTCATTATTATTAAATTTATTTTCTTAAAACAAACAACAAAAAAAGAAGCAAGCGTTTCCCTTATCGGAGTGTCATTTGACCATCTGTACACTGAAAGGACTAAAGGATGATGGCAGCTGAGGGCCCTTAAAGGGTGAAGCTCTACTGCTATACAGCCCGTCAGCCGACCACAGTGATGTCTGTGATACAGCCCGTCAGCCGACCACAGTGATGTCTGTGATACAGCCCGTCAGCCGACCACAGTGATGTCTGTGATACAGCCCGTCAGCCGACCACAGTGATGTCTGTGATACAGCCCGTCAGCCGACCACAGTGATGTCTGTGATACAGCCCGTCAGCCGACCACAGTGATGTCTGTGATACAGCCCGTCAGCCGACCACAGTGATGTCTGTGATACAGCCCGTCAGCCGACCACAGTGATGTCTGTGATACAGCCCGTCAGCCGACCACAGTGATGTCTGTGATACAGCCCGTCAGCTGACCACAGTGATGTCTGTGATACAGCCCGTCAGCCGACCACAGTGATGTCTGTGATACAGCCCGTCAGCTGACCACAGTGATGTCTGTGGCATTGTTTCACAGAGCAGATAAAACAGGCTCAAGGAAGAATTACAAAGTGTTTCCTTGCTCTGTCCAGTCTCCTGGTTCAACACCCAGCTTACTAGATAACACCATCACTGTGTGCCAGAAACAGCAACCATCTGCTATCTGCCCAGTGATTCAGGTGTTTGTTCTCAGACTAGCTTGGGTACTATAAAGACCAATCAGTAATACTGCCAAGTAAAATTTACCAAAAAATAATTCTCCCTTTTCCTTGCTTTCCACTATAATAAGAATAATACTTTTAATGAATTGCTGACCTACAAGGAAGATCAGGCTACTACTAGAGGGAACCTGGGGGCAAAATATTTGGCTTACTTCACAAACAATGTCATGTAGAATAATGTATTCCACTCATAACCCAGGGCCTTGTTCTTATGAAAGGCCTAGAAATTATGTCCAATATGCCAAGCTTGAAATACAACCCACCCTCATTGAAACACACACCCAACATCCAGTTCATACACCCTACTTATTTTGGAGAGCTAGAGAAACCAAGTAATAAAATAAGATTATAGTCTTTAAACAAAGTCTGGTTTTAGAGCCCAAACAGCCCAATTAGTGAAAGAAGAGGCACCCTGAAACTCAGTTCACATTCCAGGAAACTCTATGTACACCTGAACCAAAGAGCAGACTGGGCAAGACACTTCCCAGGAGCCCCACTGCAGAAGATCACATAATTCTGAGGCAGGGATGTCAACATGGAGCTCAGGCCAGCAGTACCAGTAGCACCTGGAACTTGACAGATACCAAATTCCCAGGCTCCATCCCAGATGTACCAAAACAGAAAGTCTGAGATTCTAGCAATCTGCATTTTAACAAATCCTCATACATGCTGATGTTCAAGAATCCCTGCTCTAGACATTTAAACTTCTATGTGAATAGTAATAAAATCAACAGAGAACTCAGTGTCAACTAAATCTATCATCATCAACAACAACATTGGTGGGCTGGAGAGATGGCTCAGTAGTTAAGAGCACTGGTTGCTCTTCTAGAGGACCTGGTTTCAATTTCCAGCACCCACATGGTGGCTCACTATAGTCTATAATTCCAGTTCCAGATGACCCAACACCTTCTTCTGGCCTCTGCAGGCCCTGCATACATATGGTACATAGACATACATGAAGGCAAAACATCCACAAACATAAAATAAAAGCAAGTAAAAAAGAGTAACATTGGGCAAGACAAACAAGTATTATTTTGAGATAGGATCTCATGTATCTCAAGCTGGCCTCAAACCCAAGGATGAACTTGAACTTCTGAACTTCTACCCTTCAATTGTTAGGGTTCCAGGAATGTACCACCGTTCTGGATTTCTGCAGATGGAAGCCATGGTTCTTCCATGCTAGGCAAGCAATCTACCAACTGAGCTACACCCCCAGTTTCTCCTCCAACACATAAACTGGATTCTAAATGCTGGTATTCTAGAAAGGCAAGTTTACTGGGTAGAGAAGAAAGACAGACAGAAATGCTGGTTCTTGTGCAGTGGGGGTACTGCGCTCAGAAGCCCCTGAGGCCAAGTGCCCATCACTTCAGAAGGTGTTCTCCTCGCATGCATTTCTCAGGCCTGCGCACAACACCAGTTAGGGCCCCTGCTCCTTCCAGTCTCCTTTCTCTTCCTTGGAGAAGGCACTCTAAATAGCAGATGGGACAATGAATGTACATGAGGTTCCTGACTTAGTCATTTCTTACTGATGAGACCAAATACCTGACAAGAACAATGTGAGGATGGGTTTATTTTGGCTGAACTTTGGCTTAAAGAAATACAGTCCGTCATGCTGGGAGGTGTACTGAGGGTTGAACATGAGCACCTGTCCAGAGTGAGTCCCTAAGTCAGGAAGCCAGAGATGAAGGTCAGTGCTCAGTTCACTTTTCCTTTTTCCTTTTTATTCACCTAGAACTCCAGCCCATGGGACTGTGCACTCTTACTCAGGGTGGGTCTTCACTCCTCTGTTAACCTCTTTGCAAACACACACACACACACACACACACACACACACACACACACACACACACACACGGGGCGCGGGGGGGGGGGGACTTTCCTAGGTGATTTCAAGTCCTTTCCAGTTAGTTAACAATGGAGATAAACCACTGCAGTCACTAAATTCAAAAACTGGAGAAAGACTTTTAAGGAAGATGAAATAACTATGTAGGGACACATAGGAGACTGCTGCTTAAGGTAGAATTTGCTGAGCCCTGAATAAAAAATTAAAGAATATCAGTTTAAGGAGAAAAGGGCTGGTGGAGAATTTTCCAGGCAGGGACTTTCTAGGTTTCATACTGCCCAGAGCAGGAATGGAGATGCAGAGCACCTGGAGATGTGGGGCACTGACAAGCAAGGTTGCTGATGCATATAGGGCAATGAGTTGTTATACGAATATTAATTCAATCAGTAGCCACGACATAAGAGTTTGATTATGTTTTTAAATATATGAAGAGCCATGTAACAAAAAATGCTCCCTGGAGATGGGTCTCTTGGGCCCACGGCCTGAGTGAGAGTGCTGAACTGCACAGAATCAAATGAGCTAAGCATGAGTGTGCATCCCCTCCTCTGCTTCCTGACTCTGAGTTCCACAGGACCAGTCTGTTTCAAGCACTGCCACTCTCCCAGGCACTCTACGCTGCCAGCCACGACGGACATGATGGAGTGCACCATGAACTGTGAGCAGAAATGAGTGCTCTCCCGGAAGTTGTTCTTGCTAGGGTGCTTAAAGAACACAGCAACAGGAAACAAAACTAAGACACTGAGTTTAACTATTTAGTTTTCACTGCAACTATTCAATTCCGAATGCCTACTTTTCTGGAACAAAAGTCAATGGCAAAGTCTACTTTTAGGAGTGAAATGCAGTTTTCTTTCAGCACACTAGACAAAGTTAAATACTGAAAAATATAATAATGCAGAATCAGTGCACTGCAGAAGAAAGTTTCTAACAAGAAACTTTAGATTTGGAACAAATTCCTTGAGCCACAAGAAGAAAGCACACACATGGTCAATAGGACCCATCTTGAGTCTAGCTCAGGGCTGGAGATGTCCCAGGAGTTAGGAGCACTGACCACTCTTCAGAGAAACCAGGTTCAGTTAATTACCAGCACCCACATGATGGCTCACAACTCTCTGTAACTCTAGTCCTAGGAGCTCCTATGCCCCCTTCTGGCCAACTACACCAACTGAAGGAAAAGATGAGTAGACAACAAAGTAAGAACACACTCAACTACACAAAGAGCAACACGGCATCACCAAAAACTAGTGGTTACAACAGGAAAACCCGAACACCCCAAAGAGATGAAGAGGAAGAAAACAACTTTAAGAATAACTTTAGATAAATGATTGAGGTCCATAAAGAGGAAATGAAAAAATAAAATAAAATAAAAAAAAGAGGAAATGAAAAATTCCTTCAAACAAGTGGGAGAAAAGACAAACAAAAAAATTGGAAGAAATCAACAAATCCCTTAAAGAACATCAAGAAAAAGCAATCAGACAGGTGAAAGAAATGATTCAAGACTTGAAAACTGAAATAGCAACAATAAAGAAAGTGGAAACCGAGGGAATTCTGGAAACAGAAAATATGGGTAAATGACCACAAACTACAAATGCAATTATAAACAGAAGAATATAAGAGATGGAAGGGAGAATCTCAGGCATTGAAGATACAATAGAGGAAGTAGATTCATCATCGGTCAAAACAGTGTTAAATCTAACAAAAGTTTAATACAAAATATCCAGGAAATATGGATCACCACGAAAAGAACAGCGTAAGAATAATAGCAATAGAAGAAGGTGAAAAAAATACAATCCAAAGACACAGAAACTATATTCAACAAAATCATAGAAGAAAACTTTTCTAACCTAAAGAAGGACATACCTCTGAAAATATAAGAAGCTTACAGAACACCAAATAGACTGGACAAAAAAATAAGTCCCCTCACTACATAATAACCAAAACACTAAACATACAGAATAAAGAAAGAATATTAAGAGCTGCAAAGGAAAAAGGCCAAGTAACATATGAAGGCAGACCTATCAGAATTACTCCTGACTTCTCAACAGAAACAATGAAAGTCAGAAGGTCCTGGGTTAAACATTATGTAGACATTAAGAGACCACAGATGCCAGCCCAGAATACTGTACCCAGCAAAACTTTCAATCACCATAGATGAAGAAAATAAGATATTTCATGACAGAACCAGAATTAAACAAAAGCTATCCACAAATCCAACCCTAAAGAAAGTACTAGAAGGAAAACCCCAATAAAACACAGACAATAGATAATCTCACAAAAGTAAATTCCAAAGAATGGAAAATCACACACAATATGATTACCACCAACAAAAACTAAAGTAACAGGAACTAGCAATTACTGGTCACTAATATCCCTTAATATAAATGGATTCAACTCACCTACAAAAAGATAGAGGTTAACATATTGGATATGAAAACAGAATCCATCATTCTGCTGCATACAAGAAACACATCTCAACCTCAAAGACATACATCACCTTATCTTGGGAAAAAATTTTCCAATGAAATGAACCTAAGAAACAAGCAGGTGTAGCTATTCTAATATCTAACAAAATAGACTTTAAACTAAAATCAGTCAAAACAAACAAGGACATTTCATATTTGTCACAGGAAAAATCCATCAAGAGGAAATCTTAATTCCAAAGATCTATGCCCCAAATACAACAGCACCGACATAGGTAAAAGAAACATTGCTAAAGATTAAATCACACATTAAGCCCCTTACAATAATAGTGGGAGACTTTAAACACCCCATCTTACCACTGGACAGGTCTGCCAGAAAGAAACTTAACAGAGAAACAAGAGAAATAACAGATGTTATGACTCAAATAGACTTAACAGACATCTATAGAATATTCCATCCAAACATAAAAAAATATATCTTCTTCTCAGCACCTCATGGAACCGTCTCAAAAACTGACCACATACTTGGTAACAAAGTAAACTTCAATAGATACAAAAAAAAAATGGAATAACCCCATGTATCTTATTGGATCACCATGGCTTAAAGTTGAATTCAACAGCAACACTAATTTCAGAAAGCCCACAAACACATGGAAATTGAACACTGCTCACCTGAATCACCAGTGGATCAAAGAAGAAATAAAGAAAGAAATTAAAGACTTCCTAAAATTCAACAAAAATGACAGCACAACATAACCAAACTTATGGGACACAATGAAAGCAGCGTTAAGATTAAAGTTCCTAGCTCTAAATGTCTACATAAAGAAGCTAGCTAGTTAACAGAACATGTGAAAGTCCTAGAACAAAAAGAAGCAAACTCACTAAGGAGAATAGACAACAGAAGAGCTGAAATCAACAAAATAGAAACAAAGAAACAATACAAAGAATCAATGAGACTAAGAGTTGGTTCTTCAAGAAAATCAACAAAATAGACAAACTTTATCCAAACTAACCAAAAGGCAGAGAGAGAATATTCAAATTAAAAAATCAGAAATGAAAAGGGGAACATAAACAAATGAACAAACAAACAAAAAAAGTGTCGGGCAGTGGTGATGCACGCCTTTAAGCACTAGGGAGGCAGAGGCAGGCGGATCTCTGTGAGTTCGAAGCCAGCCTGGTCTACTACAAGAGCTAGTTCCAGGACAGGCTCCAAAACCACAGAGAAACCCTGTCTCCAAAAACTAAAACTAAAACTAAAACAAAAAAGAGGGGGGACGACAATGTAACAACAGAAGACACATAGGAAATCCAGAGAATCATCAGGTCATATTTCCAAAACCTGTACTCCACAAAATTGGAAAACTTAAAAGAAATGTACAATTTCCCAGATAAGTATCACCAAAATTAAATCAAGACCAGGTAAGCAAATTAAATAGACCTATAACCACTAAAGAGATACAAACAGTCATTAAAAGTCTCCCAACCAAAAAAAGCCCAGGACCAGATGATTTTAGTGTAGAATTCTACCAGATTTTCAAAGAAAAACTAATACCAATACTCCTCAAATTGTTCCACACAATGGAAACAGAAAGAATATTGCCAAACTGTTTTTATAGTTACCCTGATACCCAAACCACACAGAGACAGTACTAAGAAATACAGACCAATCTCCCTCATGAACACTGATGAAAAAAAACTCATTAAAATACTGGCAAACCAAATCTTAAGAACACAGTAGAAAAATCATCCACCATGACCAAGTAGGCTTCATCTCAGAGATGTTGGGATGGCTGAATATATAAAACTCTGTCAATATAAACAAGCTGAAAGAAAAAAAACACATTAGATGCTGAAAAAGCCTTTGACAAAATTCAACACTCCATAATAAAATTCTTGGAGAAAACAGTGATACAGGAACATAGCTAAACATAATAAAGCAAAAATAAACATAAAAATATAATATACAGCAAGCCAACAGCCAACATCAAATTAAAAGGAGAGAAACTCAAAGCGATCCCACTGAAATCAGGAACAACACGAGGTTGTCCACTCTCTCCATATCTATTTAATACAGTACTTGAAGTTCTAGCTAGAGAAATAAAACAACAAAAGGAGATCAAGGGGATATATACTGGAAAAGAAGAAGTCAAACTTTTACTATTTGCTGATGATATGATAGTATACATAAGTGACTCCAAAAATTCTACCAGGGAACTCCAACTCATAAACACCTTTAGTAATGTAGCAGGATACAATATTAACTCAAAAAAAATCAATAGTACTCCTTTATACAGATGATAAATGGACTGAGAAAGAAATCAGAGAATTATCACCCTGCACAATAGCCACAAATAACATAAAATATCTTGGGTAACTCTAACCAAAAAGTGAAATGATAAGAACTTCAAATCTTTGAAGAAAGAAACTCAAGAAGAGACCAGAAAATGGAAAGATCTCCCATGCTCGTGGGTAAGTAGAAGTAACACAATAAAAATAAAAAAGGCAATTTTACAAAAAGCAATCTAGAGATTCAATGCAATGCCCAGCAAAATTCTTCACAGACCTCGAAAGAACAATTTTCAACTTCATATAGAAAAGGGAAAAAAAATAATCAGGATAGTCAAAACAATCCTGTTCAATAAAGGAACTTCTGAAGGCATCACCATCCCTGACTTCAAACTCTACTATTAAGCTACAGTAGTGAAAGCAGCCTGATATTGGCATAAAAACAGACACGAGGACCAATGGAATAGAATCAAATATCTGGATATCAATCCACACACCTATGAAAACCTGATTTTTGATAAAGAAGCTAAAATTATAAAATGGAAAAAAAGAAAGCATCTTCAACAAATGGTGCTGGCACAACTGGATGTCAACATGTAGAAGAATGAAAATAAATCCATATCTATCGCCATGCACAAAACTCAAGTCCAGCTAGGCGGTGGTGGTATACGCCTTTAATCTCAGCACTCAGGAGGCAGACGTAAGTGGTTCTCTGTGAGTTCAAGGCCAGCCTAGTCTACAAGAGCTAGTTCAAGGACAGGCTCCAAATTAACACAGAGAAACCCTGTCTTGAAAAACCAAAAACCAAAACAAAACAAAAAACAAAAAAAAAAAACCTGAAGTCCAAATGGATCAAAGACCTCAACATATAACACCAACCACACTGAATCTCATAGAAGATAAAATGGGAAATATACTTGAACGCATTGGCACAGGAGACCACTTAATAAATATAACCCCAGTAGCACATACACTGAGAGCAACAATTAATAAATGGGACCTCCTGAAACTGAGAAGCTTCTGTAAAGCAAAGGGCACGGTCATCAAGACAAAACGGCAGCCTACAGAATGGAAAAAGATCTTTACCAACCCCACATTGGACAGGGATCTGATCTCCAAAATATACAAAGAACTCAAGGAACTTGACATCAAAAGAACAAATAATCCAATAAAACATGGGGTACAGACCTAAACAGAGAACTCTAAACAGATGAATCTCAAATGGCTATAAGAAACCTATGGAAATGCTCAGCATCCTTAGCCATCAGAGAAATGCAAATCAAAACAACTCTGAGATTCTATCTTACACCTGACAGAATGGGCAAGATCAAAATCACTGATGACAACTTATGCTGGAGAGGATGTGGGGTAAAGGGAATACTCCTCCATTGCTGGTAGGGGTGCAAACAGCCCCTTTGGCCATTTCTCAGAAAATTAGGAAACACCATTCCTCAAGACTCAGCAATACCACTTTTGGGTATATACACAAAGGATGCTCAATCATACCACAAGGACATGTGCTCAACTATGTTCATAGCAGGATTATTTGTCATAGCCAGAACCTGGAAACAACCTAGATGTCCCTCGATTGAGGAATGGATAAAGAAAATTGGTACATTTGCACAATGGAGTACTACTCAGCTGTAAAAAAAACAATGACAAAAAAATAATGACATCTTGAAATTGGCAGGCAAATGTATGGATCTAGAAAAAGCATACTGAGTGAGGTAACCCAGACCCAGAAAGACAAATAGAATATCTACTCATTCATAAGTGGCTTTTAGACATAAAGCAAAGAAAAACCAGCATTCAGTCCACAACCTCAGAGAATCCAAGCAACAAAGAGGACCTAAGAGAGACATACATGGATCTCCATAGAAGGAGAAAAAGACAAGATCTCCTGAGTAAATTGGGAGCATGGGGGGCATGACAGACAGTGGAAGGGGAGGGGGGGAAAGGGAGGGGAGCAGAGAAACATGTATAGCTCAATAAAAACAACTAAAACAAAACAAAACAAACCACAATGATGTTCTTGTACGTACTGAAAGCCTTAAAGAAAGGTTATCACATGGGTCCTGCAGCTGTCATCCAGGAAGGCCCATAAACCCAAACAAGAGAAGGACAGTTTCATTTGAATGTTTCCTTAGCTGCTGTATTAATAAAAAAATAATGTAATACATGGTAAATATGTGTTTGACAAAACAAAAGCTTTCCATCTCTCTTGATTATTATTGGATATTCGAATTCAAACGAGCTAAACCATTCCTCAAACAGTTCAGATTACAGAGCTGGGTAAATATTAGCTTAGCCTGCCTCCCATCTGCTAACCCAGAGTTCGGTGTGGCTACAGTCAGGAAGAAGAAACTGCAGTGTCACTCACCTTGAATTTGAACTCACTGACCTACTGAACTCCCGCAGCTGACAGCCTCCTCTAATAAGACGGCTTCACATAAATTGCAGTTCCCTATGCACCTCAACAAAGCTCCACTTCAATGTGATGGAGCAGTGATGAGCCTGAATACAGGAGCCAACTGTAAAGGGGTCTTTCTCCCTGCTAATTCCAGAGCAAGCAGATCTTCAGGTCATGTGACATCTGTATTCATGAAAGAAAAACTATAGACAAAAGCATACGAGGTGGGGCTAGCCAGACGGATGGGCAGTAAACCTCCATGCCTGACCATCTGAGTGGAAGGGAGATCTACTGCCCCAAAGCTGCCTGCTGGCCTCCATACATACGCCACGGTGCAGCCCTTTCCCACACACTCACCTCAAACACATACAGAATGATTAAAAATGTAACTACAACAATAGTTTAAGTATACTGGTTAACCTTGACCAAAATGAACTGCTAATAAAATTACACAAGAAAAAATTAGCCTGATTTTTTTGTATAAGAGTAAGCAAAAGTATCTAAAGAAAGAAAAACTCACCTATCATCTTGCCACATCATATCTTTTCCAACAGTCAGTATTCCTTCAAATTCCTATGTGACCTCCAATAGCAATGGCAAATGCTTTTAACTCCAGCATGCAGGAAAGAGAGGCAAGTGAGTTTCTGTGAGTTTAAGACCATCCTGATCTAACATGTCTATGTGTCATATGCATGCCTGGTACCCTCAAAGGCCAAAAAGAGGCACTGGATTCCCTAGAACTGGAGTCTAGCCCCGTCAGCCCTATTCTTAATTCAATCAGAGAAGTTATGGTTTGAATTTTGAGGTTCTGTACAAAGTTTTATTTAAAAATTTTAAAAAGGCTTTACTTCTGCCAAATACTTAAAAAATCAAGAATAATAGACTTATGCAATGTTGGAACCAGAAAGAATATTACTCAATGCTAAGAGGAAAGCATAAGAAAGACTTGCCCAAGCTTCCACAGGCAATTAAAAATAGGGTTAGATTTCAGTCCTGCATCCCTACTATTCCTAGTTCAGAAACTATTCTTTCATTCAGTAATTATCATCAAATACTATTCTGTGCCAGGTACTGATAGAGAAGATGTTTGAGAAGTTGTAGGAGCTGGAGAGGTGGCTCAGTGGTTAAGGTCAATGGCTGCCCTTGCAGAAGACCCAGGTTCAGATACTAGCACCCAGATGGCAGCTCACAACCACCTGTAACTCAAGCTCCAGGGGATCCGATGCCCTCTTCTGGCCTCTCGGGGCATCAGGCACACATGTAGTGCACATACAGATGTAGAGGCAATCGCTCCCACAAGAACAGCTAAAAATAAAGTTTTAGTAATCCAGGCTTCATGGTGCTTGCAGGCTAGAGGAATATAAACAGAAAGCACAGCGCGGATTTGAGCAGTGTATTAGAAGATAAGGAAGCAAGGATGTGTGGACACCAGGGTTTGGGGTTCAAGGTGTCCAGGGATGAATTTCCACAAAGTCCACTGTCACGAGGTACTTATATGCCTGATGAGGACACGTGTTATGTGCTGCATCTCCCAAGATCCAGGCTTCCTAACTCAGAAGCTGAAGCTATCCAGTCAGGCAACAGTACTTTCCCAGGACTCCGTCTGTTTGCTTTTAATGCCATGAAAACCAAATTATCATAATACAACAAGCAGGATTCTTATTTTTTTAAATATTTATTTAATATTCTGTCTGTGTGTCTTCAGGCCAGAAGAGGGCACCATCTGGCATCATTCCAGATGGTTGTGAGCCACCATGTGGTTGCTGGGAATTGAACTCAGGGCCTTTGGAAGAGCAGGCAATGCTCTTAACCACTGAGCCATCTCTCCAGCCCAACAAGCAGGATTCTAAAACTATTGGGCAAACCTATGAAGCAGAACTGGAGAAACACATGAGCAATAATGTGGAACAGAGACAGGAGCACTGAGATCCACCTGCCAGGCTTAGGCTGCTGGTTGACAGGGGCATCATTAGATTCTCTGAGTTTCTTCTGTCTCTGAACCTGTAGAATAAGGAGCCAAGGCTGGATGTTCTCTGAGATTTCATTGCCATTTGACTATGAAAGCCCTCAGGTATTTCCAAAGCACTAAGAGTAGTCATGTCCACATACTGTTTGACTCCAGGGTAAGAATGAGAAGGAGTTGTGGCACCGCTGGTATTCGCAATGCTCTTACAATGCAATGTCCCCCTCTGAAAGCAGATCGTGGACTGACATTCTTTCCACGAGGAAGACTGGGCCCTCAAGTTTCTTGTTCTGTGTGGTCTACTCTACCCAGACTCTGGCCAAGTAAACAAGCAAGCACTTCACAAAGGGACCAGCAGAAGTAGGGGTGCTATTCAAAAGATGAGGCTAGCAAGAGCATGTGAGGTGCCTTTAAAACCCATGCCCCCATTTAAGGGCATGGGCTTTCCAAGTGAGACGCTTAACACGCTTAGACACCTGCAGCTGTACAAGCAATGAGCAGAGGAATCCAGGACTAGAACACAACTTTGAAAGATTTTGCTATACTAAACATATTGCCAAGGGCTTTTAAAAAGTCTGTATGCTTGGCCACTGTGCTGGAACAAGCCTATAATTCCAGCACTAAGGAAGATTAGAAGAAGCTTAGGATCATTCTCAGCTACACACAGAGTTCAAGACTAGCCTAGGCTACATGAGACCCTGTCTGGAGAAAAAAAAAAGAATTCCTAAGCTATTTTATTTTATTTCCAGAAATTATTCTTTGTAAAATAATCACTAGGGGCTGGAGAGATGGTTCAGTGGTTGAGAGCATTGGCTGCTCTTCCAAAGGACCCATCCCCAGGGATCTGATGCCCTCTTCTGAACTCTCAGAGCACTGCATACACGTAGTGTACAGACATAGAAGCAAAATACCACAGTGAGGGCTGGAGAGATGGCTCAAATGTTAAGAGCACTGGCTGTTCTTACAGAGAACCTGGCACCAATGGCAGCGCACAACTGTCTGTAATTTCAGTCAAAGGGGATCTGAAGCCTTTTACTAACTTACAAGAGCACCAGGCATGTATGTGGCATACAGACATACATGCAGGCAAAATACCTATATATAAATCTTTAAAAAATAAAATTTAAAAGTACAGTGAAAATAATTATAGTTGAACAAACATTTCAGTATAAAACTGCCTAACTTCTAATAGCAACACCTCATAAACAATCTAAATTTCTAAAAACAATCCCATAAATTGTGACATCTTCAAATAGTAATATTGTTTTTTAAATGTTAAATAACTATTTTAAAGAATATCTAATATGGGAAAATGATACCAATACTATTGTAAGGAGGAAAATCTAGATTATAAGGTAACCACACACAAGGCAATGCCTTGTATTTTTAGAAATACTATAGAAAATGTGGAAGGATATGTTAGAATATTATAAGCAGTTTTCTCTGGGGTGGTTAAAGTACATGCAGCTCTGCAATCAGCACATACTGTTTTTAGAAAAGAAACTTACATTATTTTTTAAAAATAAATCCTTATCCTGCCTACCTCATAAAGCAATAATAAAAGGTAATAAAAGAATAAGCTTGTTTTTACCCTAAAATGAAATCCCTAGGTCTCTGGGTTAGCCTTCAGGGGCCTGGGGCTTAGAGACCTCTGTTAAAAGTTCTGCCTCTAGATGTGATCTGAAAAGGCAGGACTGGTTGCAGCCATCATTCTGCTCAATGACACACCTGATTCGGGTAAAGCAAGAAGTTCACAGGCAGCAAAGAAATGGGGGACAAGCCTGAGTAGCTAACAGCTGCCTTGCCTTCACCAGCTCCCATCCTCTAAGTGCCAAAGGTCATTCTGCCCAGAAAACATGATGCTTGGACCTCTGCCACAGGCTCTGAGCTAGGCACTGTGTTTGTAGTGCTGGTCCTGAGACCACATACTGATCCTAAATCTCACTATGCCACCATAATACAAGAAAGGAGGGGAGGCTGTTGAAATAACCCCCAAACATTTCGCTTGCCCCATCTCTGGCTGGGCCCATTGTTTTAAAGAACAATATACCCTTTCAGGACAGCCAGGAGGACAACATAGTGAGACCCAGTATCTCGTTCCCCCCAAAAAGAATATACTTAGTAGACTTGGTCTCGATTTAAGCACATTAATATCCCTACAGGCACCTAAGTTTAACACAGAAAAATGAGAGCCAATGAGGAAAGTGGCTCGCCGAAAGCCAGGAGGCCAGTTGTCGGTTACCTGAACCCAGTGAACCCACTTTCAGTTCAATGCATTACCTTGTGGGTTCTCTGGTTCTCCAAGGACTCGAGCACCTGATAACAGGAGGGGTTCCCGGCTCTTATGCCTCCTATGTGTACCTTTGCCAAGGATTAAGTTGTCAGTAACAGAGGCAAGAAATAGGAAGCTCATAGTGGGCAGTCATGCGTATTTGACAGTGAGCAGAGAAAGAAAGGGCATCCTAAGAATGCGTAAGGATGCTGGGTGATGCAGAACCAATCTGGCGTAAACAAAGCGGCAGCTGCAGTAGTGATACACACCTGTAATCCCCACACCCAGGAGGCTGAGGCAGAAGGATCATAAGTCGAGGTTAGCTTAGGCTATGCAGCATGATCCTGTCAAGGAAAGAAAGAAAAGGGGAAGGGCAGGGAGAGGAGGCAAGCAGATAAATAGGAAATGATGTTATATAAGTACATAGGGTTCACCAAACAAAGTACGGATACTTCACAGGGATCAGAGGAGGCCAGAGCAATGTGAAAAATAGGCACTAGAGTAAAAGTGTCAGGCCTAAAGCATGCACATACATATAAGCAACACTAAATTCATTCACTAAATTCAGACGGATGGATATGTATGTGTATGTATATATGTGTATATATATATATATTATAAATAATAATTACAGAAAAGAAATCCATAAATTTTGGGAGTAGGGAAGCAGGTGAGAAATGATATAAATATAGCACAGACAATTAATCCTAGCACTCAGACGGCAGAGGCAGGAGAATCACTCTGAGTTCGAGGCCAGCCTAGTCTACAGCGTGAGTTCCAGACCTGCTAAGGCTACAAAGTTCTCAAAAAATGAAAGAAAAAAAAAGAAAAAGAAAGAAAAGAGAGGATGCTGAAGAGGTAGTGGTTGCAGAGGTGGTGCTCCTATCTTGGTTTCTTGCTGATGCTTGGCTTGGGTGTAGCCTGTCCTCACACTCCAATAATTCAGTGAGGGGAGGGCACACTTCCTCTTTGGTGGTGACTTTACCACCAAAGCAGGAGACTGCTATGCCATCTTTTTCTTATCATTCCATCTTTCAAAATGATGAGAAAAGACCCAAGTGTAGGAGAGGAAACGGGCAGGAGGGGGAAGGGAATCAAGGTAGAGGGAAGTCTTCCAGTAGTGCGCAAGGACGGCAGCAGAGAGCATCTGTGCCTCCTTTCCTTCCCTCTATGCACCCACCCACCCACCCATCTCCACCTTCCTCCCAAGCCTGCCAGCTTCCAAAATCATGAAGTGTCAAGGTGAATCAGACAGGAGACCACCATGGGAGACGCATCCACTTCTCCCCAGCTGCCCTCCTGGAACACTCTGAACTGCCTGCTGGGGCTTCTCAGCTGGAAGGGCTGCTAATGACAGCGAATTAATTTGGGTATTGTGATGTTGAGGTGCCACCTCACTGCATGAATACAGTGTGCTGCTGGCTTCCTCTGGATCATCCAGGTGTCCTCAGCATCAGGCCGTCACAAGCAAGTGTGACCCCTAAGGGAAGAGGTGACCTTAGGGGCCAGGAGAGTCCAAGAGCCAGGAGGGAGCAAAGGCGTGGGGGTATACTCCAGAGATGCCAACACAAAGGAAAGGCCAGCCTCTGGGTCAAACCCACAGTGTGGTGGAACGCTGGCCATCTGGCAGCAGATGGCTGTTCTATTCTAGACCTGGCCATTCCCCTGGAGAAAACCCCTTCCGTAATGGTGTTGTCAGGCCCTGTTCTCAAATCACACCTCATGCTCAGATACAGTCAGGGTATGCAAACAAGAGCTGAAGTCTCAGCATTTGAAAAGAAGAGCAGTAATCTGTTTTAGTTTTTAATTGCCTCTTTAGAAGATTATTTTTTGTCTTGCCTGAACATGTAAAGGCAAAAATAATATAGTAAATATATGCATATTCATTTGTATATTTACACACACAAACAGTCGGCAATGTCCACTTTTCAGAAGGGAAGAATCTGGAAGAATGAAGTTAAGCTCTACAGAGCAAAGCCAATGGAACAAAAGCTATGAACAGAATACTAGCCCTCCTGCCCCAACCTGCTCCCAACAGAAGGGCTGAGCACCAGGGTAAGTGGGCAGGCTGGGGCAGAAGGGGCTGGAGATGAGGTTTAGAAAGGGCTTGACCCCAGGAGGAGCCCCTGGGGGCCGGGGGGGGGGGTGTCAATGGAAAGTTTCTGAATCCCCAAGCAAGAAATGACAAAGGTCCAGATTCATGGGCCTATTTTCTTCATATTTAATTGCTTGAAATGCCCAGATCACGGAGTCCCCCCAAAAACCAACTAGGAGACCGTGTCCTGTATGTAAAAGCAAAGAGCCTTTATTCTTACACAAGTTTGCAAACTCGGACTCTCCGTGTGTCCAACATATTGGAGTGATCAGAGAGCCTCGAACTCAGTTAGGGTTGGGTTTTTATAGTAGTAAAGGTAGGGGTGAGGGACTTCTAAGGTTCAGGACCCCTGATTGGCTGACAATTGTCTAGGGGTGTCCCGGTGAAAAACAATGGATGTGTTCTGGCAGGAGATCCTGTCTACAAAGTTTGGAACGTTAGGAATTTCCTTAGGATGGCCTCTTCCTGGGTGGTGCCTGGGTAGTCTCAGTTTGTGGTCTTTCTTGGAACCAGGTATTGCCTGAGGGTAAACTACTGAGACTCAGGCATCTACAGAGCTTGTCATGGCTGGGTCCTACATTAACTGCAAGGAAGTCACAGGAAAATGGGGAAAGGGTCAAAGGTCAAGCTCAGGTATCATGCCTCATGAGTGGTCCACCTTGATTTTTGGAGGTGAATCCTCTCACTTTTGTCTAGGACTCACTGGATAGGCTAGGCTGGCTGGCCACTGAGCCCTAGGATTGCCAGTCTTGAGTGCTGAGGTTATCAGCATGTACCACCATGCCCATTCTTCACCTCCTGAGTGCTGGGGTTATAAGCATGTACCACCATGTGTGTTCTGGGGATCAAACTCAGTCTGCAGGTTGTACTCTAAGTACCTAACTAAATGAGCTACATCCCCAGGCCCCAGAAAAATCTTTCTAATTAAGAAGTGCACTCCCTAGTCTGGCTCCCACTTTCCACTTCCAGGCTAGCAAAGAGGACAAAAGCTGAATTAGAAGGCTCTAGCAACCCAGCAAAGGTCCATTCTAGAAGGTTCAACAGGAATGTTGGAAATACATTTTTCAGACCATAAAGAGGTATCAAAGGAAACTTAAGCTGATCTGTGCCTTCAGCATTTCCCTCCAATGTCCCTGGTGCTAACAGGGCCATGTAGGGTCAGAAAAGACAAATCTACTGCAAGGCAAGATATCTGGGTGGTAGCCCAGTTCTGCCTGCTGACCACTGTGCAACTGGGGCCAGGTGCTAAGCTTCTGAGTTCTAGGGCTCCCATGAGAATGACAGAGACACTAACGGGCATTTAATAAGATTAACAGAAATAAAGAGACAGCATACACAATAAGTGCTACATAAGAGTCTCACCAGTGCTTCTCAGTCTGGTTTCTGGTTTCCCCTCAGCCTCACACTGAGAAGGAACAGAGGCTGAGAGGAGGGCACCAGGTCACGGTCACACAGGCATGAGCCATCTCATCTCAGTTTCGCTTCCAGTGCTCGCTCACTCTCTACATCTCTTTCTATGCTCTTCAGTCATGTGGAAAAATGGCTCTGCCTTTTGAAAAGTCAGGCTGCTTCTATAATTGTTGCGGACACACCAGAGTTTTATAGCAATGTTGAGGTCACGTGATGTGAACCCAGTAACCTGCATCCAATCTATTCCTCTTTTCTAAAACTACCATGGATACATGGTCCTTTACGTTCCCACATGTATGTTAGAGCCAGCCTGTCAACTTTTATGTCCCCAAAAGCCTTGTGGCACTTTGATTGGGATTGTATCACATCCACAAATCAACTTGGGGAAAGATAAAACCTTAGCAGCACCGTGCCACCACTGAGGGACGTGACAGCTGTCTCCATCACAGGCCCTCTTCCACTTCCTCAGCGGGTCTGACAGTCAGCAGCACTGCCACACCGCCCTCCTCACTGGAGGAGGCCACGCCTGAGGGGACGAGTCTGCAAACACATTCTGTCTGTAGGTACAGGCATGCGAACGCCACAGAGCATGTGCGGAGGCCAGAAGACACCTTTCAGATATCAGCCTTCACCTTTCTACCCTGACTGAGGAAGTTTCTCCGCTGCTGTACAAGCCAAGCTAGCTGGTCCACAGGCCCCCTTGATTCTCCTGCCTCAGCCTCTGTCGTGGGCAAGGTGATATGTCCAGCTCTCACACGGCTCTGGAGAATGCAAACTCAAGTGTCCTCGACCCACAGAGCTGACCCTCCAGCCCAAGGTCGTCCCTAGGTTGTACATTTTTATTCAAGTTTATGCTATAAATAGCTTACAATTTTTGAGATAAGTACAAAAGACGTTGCTTTAAAGCTTTGTTTTTAATTCTTTGATGCTACTATATATTTTTAAAATGACCTTTCAGTCCTCGTTTTAGATACTACTAAATTAAATTGCTTTCTTGGTCTTAATATATATTTCATATATCCAGGTTTTCTTCCTTGACAGTCAGGTCAATCCATGAGCAGCTTTCCCCCCCTTCTTTGATTTCAGGCCTCTCCTAAGTTTTTTCCTGTTCTCCGGCACTGGACAGAACCTCAAACCAGTGTTAATGCTGGAAAACAATGAGAGAAGACACACTTGCATATTCAATTACATTTCTTCTTTTTGTATACCATTTTACAAATGCTCTTTGTTAAACTGCATTAAGTTCCTTAATATTTCTAATCTGCTAAAGATTTGTCCCGAATGGGTGTTAAGTGCTGTCCAAGATCTTCATGCATCAACTGACATTATTACTCAAGTTTTTCTGCTTTATCTTGTTAATAAGTAAATTACACAGACTTTCAAATGTAAAAGTTAAGATTCCTTCCTAAGATAAAAAGGCTTGTGTGTGTGTGTGTGTGTGTGTGTGGTGGGGGGAAAGCATATGGAAATGGAATCTCAGACCTCATGCTGATCAGGAGCCTACCACTCAGTTACCTCCTCCCTCGGCTCTCCTGTTTATGCCTATGAGAGATATTATAATTTTCTTTTCTTGTAATGTCTTCACTGGGGTTTCATATCAGAATGACACTAACCCGAGTAAGGTAAGAAGTGTCTTCTATCTTCTGAAAAGATTAAGTCTCTTTCCTTAAATGTTTCATAAAACTTATCAATGAAACAGCTAGATTACAGAGATCTTTATGGGAAATTTTTATTATTGTTATTATTATTAGTTCTCTGTGTAGCTCTCACTATCTTGGAACTAGCTCTGTAGATGAGGATGACCCTGAACTCAGAGATCTGTCTGCCTCTGCCTCCTGAGTGCTGGGATTAAAGGCACGCCCCACAAGGGAGAATATTTTCTAAAGATTTACTTATCTATTTATTTAGTTTGTTTGTGTGCATGCATGCATGCTGCATATTTGTAAGTGTCCATGGGAGACCTGGAATTATAGGTGATAATAAGCCACCTGATGTGAATTTTGAAAACCAAACTTGGGCTCTCCGAAAGAGCAGCAAGTGCTCTTAACTACTGTGCCATCTCTCCAACCCTGATAATTTCTTTATAGGCAATGATTTTGATAGGTAAATGATTTCCTTATTAGATATAGTGATATTTAAAGGGTGTGGTTCCACCCACTGTAATCAGAGCAGTTCAGAAGCTGAGATAAGAGGATTAAGAGTACAAAACAAGTCTTGGCTGAATAGAGTGATGCTGTCCCAAATATAAATATATATTATAGTATATATATGTGTGTGTGGGTATAGGGATGATACACACACACACACAAAGTCAGTCTTTTATTTGTATCAGTTTTGTACCAAATATATTATATAATATGTGTGTATATATAGGGATGATACATATATACACATAAAATCAGTCTTTCATTTGTATCAGTTTTGGTATATTTTCCTTTCGCATACTAGCCTGTTGAATCTAAGTCAATGAATTTTCATCATAAGACTGTATAATTTCCTTACCATCCTTTAATAAGTAGTAAAACTGTAGCTTATAATGACTTTCATCCTAAGATTAGGATTTTGTGTCCCTTCCTCTATTCCCTTCAGAAGTCCAGCTGGAGCTTCATCAATGCTGTTGATTTTCAAAGAACTGATTTTGGCTTTTCCTTTGTGTTATTTCACTAAGTTCTGCTTTCCCTTCATTAGCCAGTTCCTTCTGGCTCCATCTGATTGTTTTCCTTGGTGTTTCAGTGCGGTGTCTGCTCCTCCTTCTCTAGGATTCTGTCTGAATGCAGCTCGAGCTGCACCCTGCACAAGGAATGTGCTGCTTTAACTGCTCCTCAATTTGGAGCCCTAAAAGATTTTTTACAAAGGGTACTGGGGCTAGAGATGGCTTAGTGGTTAAGAGCACTTGTTTATCCGTCAGAGCGCGTGGGCTCAGCTTCCAGAGCCACATGGCAGTTTATACAGGTGTACATATCTTTAGTTTCAGAGTCCACATAATACACAGACATACATGTGAGCAAAACATTCATGCACATAAAATGAATATTTACAAGGATATATTTTATCATCTGAATACGTGTATATGTGCATGTGTGTGTGTGACTGTGACATGTAAGCAATCCACAGAGGCCAGAAGACGGTATCAGGGCCCTGGAGTTAAGAGTTACAGAGGTCATGACCTGCCCAATGTGGGTGCTGAATGAACAGCAACCACTAGAGCCAACTTTCCAGCCCTGTTTTTAAATTTTTAAGTCATTTCAAAAAAAAAAAGCTGCAAAAGTATACAAAATATTGCCCACCTTCATTCACACCCAGATCTGAGAATTTCACTTCATCAATCCCCTTTTCTCACTCTTCTTCATTTTGATCTCTGAGCGATCCAGTACCTCACCATCCGCCATGGGTGTGCTTGTCACTAACATCAACAACACACCACCTAGGAATTCAACCATCAAAACTAAACACCTTCACCTCCAAGGACCCTCAGCACCCATGGGCTCTGTATTTGTAGATACAACCAATTCTGGGTCAAAAGAGTTAAAATATAAGCCTACCCACCACCAGAGCCATGTATGTGACTAATGTGGAATAATCCTTTTGTACACTTTGAAGATGTGCGGCTGTTTCACCTTGCCTGATTGGTTTAATAAAGAGGTGAACAGCCAATAGCTAGGCAAGAGAGGATAGGCAGGACTTCTGGAGAGAGACAGGAATTCTGGGAAGAAGAAAGATGGGATTCACTAGCCAGACATGGAGGAAATGGGATTCATGGTACTGAGGAGAGGCAACAAGCTACGTGGCAGAATGTAGGCTAATATAAACGGGTTAATTTAAATTACAAGACCTAGTTGGAAGCAAGCCTAAGCTAAGACCAAGCTTTCATAATTAATAAGAAGTCTATATGTCATTATTTGGGAGCTGACAATCCAAAGAAAGACCACCTACATATGATCCCAGTCTCTTGGGAGGCTAGGGTCACAAACTCAAGGCCTTGCCGGGCTACTTAGCAAGATCCAGTCTCAAATATAAAAAGGGGCTGGGGCCGGGCGGTGGTGGCGCACGCCTTTAATCCCAGCACTCGGGAGGCAGAGGCAGGCGGATCTCTGGGAGTTCGAGGCCAGCCTGGTCTACGGAGTGAGTTCCGGGACAGGCACCAAAGCTACAGAGAAACCCCGTCTCGAAAAACCAAAAAAAAAAAAAAAAAAAAGAGGCTGGGAACGTCACTCAGTGGTTAGTGATTGCTGAGTATAATTAAGGCTCTAGGTTCAGGTCCCAGAACTAAAAGACGGGGAGGGAATCTCAAAATTTTTAAAAATCATACTTTTTTTCTCTTGTCAGCATTCACAAAAGACAACAGGACAGCACCTTCTTTTTCTCTGACTTTCGTGACCATGACTCCAGTGAAGAATGTTTTGAGTTATTCCTCAGAAGGCTTTTTATTTGCCTGTGAGTTTCACCTATTTCTGTTTGGGGGTGGGAGGGCTGGTCTGACAGCAACTGTTCCAGCAGCACCAGGAATGGAAGAAAGAGACTCAGTCTCTCCTGATCAGAGGTCCCAGATGGAAATCCTGCCCATCTGCTTGATTGGCATGATGCTTCTGGCATCTATAAACTGGGACTAGATCCGCTATAGGGCCTTATAACACTTCACAAAGTCTTTCCAAGAACCTATTAGATTATGCTTAGGGTGCCAGCCATAGAATTAAAAGTATATGTAGTAAGAAAGGGTTACAGTGAAAAGAAAAAGCTCCCTGCCTAACATTAAAAGAATCATCCAAATGAGCAGCCTCTCTGTGCAAGGCTTGGCACACCAATGGCAGGGAAAGCAGAGGAAACGCTGGCTGAACACCAGGATAGGGAAGTCTCTAGTCCTGGTTTTCCTGCTCCAAAAATGGCCTTGATAAGTCACTTACTCATGCAGGAAGGTTCTCCTCGAATCCCCCCAGATTTAGCTTCTGTGTACCACAGCTTCCTTACCTGAGAGGCATACACAACTCTACTCATCCTTTCTCTATGCCTGGTCAGGAAGATATGTAACAATACATGATTGGGTGTGCTGGAATCGAGAAGAACAACAGAACTTCAGGAAAACATCTGAAACCATAGGAATCAGAAGCCTTGGTAGGAATGCAAGAGAAAAAAAAAACAAGGATTAGAACAGAGGAATCTATTCTCTGTGTGTGCACCGTCCAGTACGATAGCTATCAGCCTATGTGGCTCCTGACATTGAAATCCATTTCATGGGTCACACTAACTCCATTCTCATCAGACACACAGGGTCTTAGCTGCTATGCTGGAATGATCCAGGCAACCACAGGCAGCTGTGTGGACAGCGCTAACAGCAGTATTTTATACCTGTGCTCCTGTTGCTACCTGACAGGGTCGCTACTGAAAAAAAGCCAACAACAACAACAAAAAAAAAACAATCTCAACAGGACCCCTTGAAACCAAACCAAACAATAATATCTCAGAGTGGATAGGAACCAGTCTCAAGGAGGGCATGGGCTCTGTCCAAAGCAGAGCACAGTCAGTTGAAAAATTCTGGAAGAACTAATATTGCTTCTCAGTATTGCTTATTGTTACCGGTTGAGGAAACTGCAGGCAAGGGAAAGTAAATGTCCCACCAATGGAGCTGGCATCAGAGTTCAAAGGGGAATCCTGGCGTTTAATAATACTGGCTTTGCAGGAGGACATGACTTTTAATAGGAGTTCTGTCACTTACTTAGTCACCATCTCTGAGTCTCACTCTTCCTATCTGCAAAGTAAGGAACAATTATCCCAACTCTGCCATTACTGTCATGAGACTTGAAGAGATAGTGGCATCTACGAAGTACTCAGCAGGGGCACCTGCCAAGCACAGAGAACGCTACCTGTTGCTGTTAATAGCAAATACATTGCTCTTTACACCACACCACAAACCCTGACTGGGGAGACTGTGGCCACCACAAGCATTATTGTCACAGAGCTGGTAAATACAGGAAGGAACAGCTTAGTAAAGAGTGCCAGGGGAGGAGAATGAGGAACACACTGTACAGCTGTAAGGGTAGAAGAGCTCCCCTAATCCCACGCAGCAGAAGAAACTCTACAAAGGGAATTGTACCATATATGTGTCTGTGTGCTCTTATATCTCAGTAGATGTTTGAGGAGTGGAAAGATGTTTGCATTCTAAGACCCTCATGCGGAGTCTATCTCAGAAGCCTGATCTAATAGTTCTGAAGCACCTCACACAGCTACCCCAAGAGAGACTCATCTAAGCCTGTTTCAGACAGAAGGCTCTGAAGTCTCCATGGCTTCTCTGAGTGCCTACTTGCGACTGAGCTGCTGACCTCGTGCCTCACAGGTATGACATTTAAAAAATATAGTAACCACTCACTCTGAGGAACCCGGAAAGCCACCATGCATGAAACAGACAGATGAGACAGTACAATGAGACACTAACAGGGGAGGCACACTCTAAGCAGAGATTTTTGCTAATTCACCACGACCTCAAATGCCTGCTTTCTAAAATGTGATTAGAAAGTGAAGTGGCCTCCATAGGCTCTGGTGTTTCAGCACTTGGTTCCCAGCTGAGCGGACGGTGCAGAGGGAAAGGCGGAGGTGGAGCTCTGCTAGAGGAAGCAGCTCCTCGAGGCTGGGCCTTGAGGCTTCAGAGCCTGGCCCTACTTCCTTTTTCCCTCTGCTCCTGATCATGATGCAATGTGACAGGCAGTTTGAGACTCTGGCTGCCATGCCCCAAGCATGATGCACTGCATCTCTTCTGGAACTGTGGCCCCAAGCAAGCCCTTCTCCCGCACTGCTCTGTCAGGGTTTCTTCCAGTAACAAGACAATGAAGAACCTCCTGAGTCTCCAATTCACCTTGCTGTCCCAGCTTTACTGCAGTGTCTCCAGGGAAGAAGAAAGCCTAAGGTGGCTCTGCTCAGACCTACAGTGTGTGTCAGGGACGGAGGCAGGATCTGTGCTGGGCCCGACTCATCTGGAACCATCCAACGTCAGAGCGGAAACAAGCGCTGCTCCACAGCTGCCTCTCCACTCAGGCTAGAAAGCCACACCAAGTTCAACCTGTGTCCTCTCTCTTAAGGGCTTTGCTCTACAAGTTCCGCTCCTTTGGGAAATGCTAGGGCTCTGTGTTCTCACTATCCCATGCCAAGTCCAAGAGCCTTACATAACCACTGCCCCTGAGCATCCTTGTATGAATGACTGAGAAGAACACAAGAGCCATGGGAGTGATGATCAACAGCCAGCTCCAGCTCTGTGATGAGAGCTAACTGTATTTCCCCAAGAGATCCACAGCCAGCTCCAGCTCTGATAGCTAACTGTATTTCCCCAGGAGATCCACGGCCAGCTCCAGCTCTGATAGCTAACTGTATTTCCCCAAGAGAGCCACAGCCAGCTCCAGCTCTGATAGCTAACTGTATTTCCCCAAGAGAGCCACAGCCAGCTCAGCTCTGTGAGAGCTAACTGTATTTCCCCAAGAGAGCCACAGCCAGCTCCAGCTCTGTGAGAGCTAACTGTATTTCCCGAAGAGATCCACAGGCAGCTCCAGCTCTGATAGCTAACTGTATTTCCCCAGGAGATCCACAGCCAGCTCCAGCTCTGATAGCTATCTGTATTTCCCCAAGAGAGCCACAGCCAGCTCCAGCTCTGATAGCTAACTGTATTTCCCCAAGAGAGCCACAGCCAGCTCCAGCTCTGATAGCTAACTGTATTTCCCCAAGAGAGCCACAGCCAGCTCCAGCTCTGTGAGAGCTAACTGTATTTCCCCAAGAGAGCCACAGCCAGCTCCAGCTCTGTGAGAGCTAACTGTATTTCCCCAAGAGCCATAGAAATTAAAGTTCCCTGCAACCTGAGGCAATCTACTAACAAAATGTACACTTGGATATTTGTTTATTGCTTCATGGTTTATAAAACACTCTTACATTCATGGAATCACCTGACAACAACCTGGGCAGTAAAGCCAGTAAATGACAATATAGTTATTTGATAAATGTAGATTGCCTAAGAATCAAGCCAGAGTTATAAACATTTGGGGGATTTGGGGAGGATTTTTTTTTTTTTGAGACAGTGTTTCAAGTATCACAGGCTAGCCTCATACTCACTACATAGCCTAGGGTGACCACGAACACTTACCAAGTGCTAGAATGGAATGCATACACCACCACACCTGGCTTATGAGGTGCTAGAAATCAAAGCCGGGGATTGTGCATGCACACCAACTGGTTTGCATTACCCCCACAGTATAAAGATTTTTAAGTTCTCTGATGTGGGATTCCATCTGTATGCTGTGAATATGTTTTGTTACCGTTGGTTAATAAAGAAATTGCTTTGGCCTATTGCAGGGCAAAATAAAACCTGGTGGGAAATCCTAACAGAGATATAGTGAAAGAAGGTGGAGTGGAAGAGACACCGTATATAGCTGCCCACGAAGCAAGAGGTAACAAACCACAAGCCTCATGGTAAAATAAAAAATAATAGAAATAGGTTAATTTAAGATGTAAGAGCTAGCTAGAAATATGCCTGAGCTGGTGGCCAAATAGTGTTGTAATTAATATAGTTTCTGTGTGGTTATTTGGGTCTGGAAAGCCAGGAAACAAATGTGCAGGCTCCACTTATAGTCCTCGCCCTATCCTGTCCTTTCTCACCCAAATGCTGCTGTGTGTGTTCACACTGGTAGTCAGCAGGGAAAGGAAGCACAGCCATGGAGAAGATGCTCAGAATGACCACCTTAACTTTTCCTGGTAAAGAACTTTCCTTATTCAATCTCATTTTGCTGGCTATGGAAACACATATATTTTGCTCAGCAACCATGAGCAACATTTCCAAGCCAGCTGGATTTCCTAATGTGGTCCATAGATGTCCCTACATGGCCTCCCTACATCTGTGGTCAACACTCCCCCAGCTCTGTCTTCTGCTTTGCCCTCCGCACCCCCAAACATCTGGTCTCTCTGAATAGCCAGAGGCTTTATGATCAACTGCATAGCAGCTGTTCATTTGCTAAGGTATCTCTGATTGCTTCCATTCCTGCTACCCAAGGCTGGTTTCCTTACCCTACACCCAGTTCCCCACTTGGATGATAACGAAGAGCCAATAAGAAGGCTTTCTTCCAGACAGCAATCTGCAGCTACAGGAGATGGCCATCAGCACTGACAGTGTTCACACAGAGAACCACTGCAGCACAGAATGGAATTATGCAACCAGGCAAATTTTAACCTTTCCCTTCCAGTCTCTACTCAGTGGCCCATACAACTGATGTGGAGCCTTGTGGTTCTGATGGCTGCACATGGGCCGGGCCTGGCCTGGCATAGTGGTGCATGCCTTTAATCCCAGCACTCCAGAGGCAGAAGCATGTGGGTCTCTATGAATTCAAGGCAAACCTGGTCTACATAGTGAGTCCAGGACAGTGAGGGATAACTAGAGAGACCCTCTCTCAAGAAAAAGGAAGGAAGGAAGGAAGGAAGGAAGGAAGGAAGGAAGGAAGGAAGGAAGGGAGAGACAGAAAGAGGTAGGGTTTGGCTGTGCTTCCTTTGAAGCGGTAAGAGCAGGTTTTCCACTTTAGCTGTCCTTAGAGTACACTCAGGCCTCTCCTAATGCTCAGGACACTGCAAAGCAGAGGTAAGAACAGAAGGTGAACACATTTGGAGAAGAAAAGTGAATGTAGGGCTGGCTCCTAAGGTAGCCATCCACTAAAAAGGACCCCAAAAGCCTGGCACAGAAAGGCTTGATTCAGGCCAGTGCCAAGAATAGAAAGGTTCCACTGACGGAAAGGCCTTCAAGCAAGAAGCTCCAAGCAGCAGCAACCATCAGATCCATGATGACAGCTTGATAACTGAATAGTCAATCACTCAGAACAAGGTTCCAAACAGTGGTTAAGCACTCAGAACAGAATTCAATCCCTGGGCAATGAACCGACAGACTACAGACCACTGCTTTGGTTAGGGATTTTGTGCAAACAGCTGGAAACAGTTGGAGAGGCCCACTTCTATAGATTGGGCTGATGTGACCGAAGAAGGTATTTGGTAAGGACAAAAGAGAAGTCAGGGGTCATCACAGTCTAGAAATAAGATACTAGCTTTAAGTTGAACAAATTCTAGACAAAAACTCTATAAAAGGACCAAAGACAAAAGAGATAGAGGAAGTGTGGGAATAGGTAAGAGCAGTAATTGAACAACAGACCTCAGTAGGGAACAAGAGCCATGTGTCTGGTGGCTGGCAGGTGCAAAGGTAAGTGTGGAGAACTGGAGGAGTCATCCAGGCAGCCATGGATAAAAGAAAGGAAGCACCAGGAATATTGAATGGTAAGGCACCTGCTCTGGTTTGCTATGAATGACATCATCAGTCCAATAGGGTGCTTTGGCAGGCCTGAGTCCAGAAGGCTTCTTATGACAGGCCAGAAATTTTGAACTTCACCCAGGATGGAAACACTGGAAATCAAGGACATCCCTGTAACTATTAGCTGGGCACTGTTGTGTGCAGAGCAGTAATCAAGGTGATGGGGACACAGTAGTGAGCAAGATCAAACACAATCCTGGCACCCTAGTTCAATGCATTTGGCTGAGGCTGTGGACTGTGCTTGGCACCTTCTGAAGCAGGAGCCAGAACTCTCTCTCTCACACACACATTCTCTCTCTCTCTCTCTCTCTCTCTCTCTCTCTCTCTCTCTCTCTCTCTCTTTCTCTCTCTCTCTCTCTCTCTCTCTCTCTCTCTCTCTCTCTCTCTCACATTCTCTCTCTCTCTCAAACACACACACACACACAGACATTCTCTCTCACATTCTCTCTCTCACACATTCTCTCTCTCTCTCTCTCTCTCTCTCTCTCTCTCTCTCTCTCTCTCTCTCTCTTTCTCCTCTCTCCCTCTCCCTCCCACATATTCTCCAACAGTCTTCATTAAACATCCAGCAAATATTCCTTATAGAAATTTATATTTTTTTGTTGGTGGTCTTTTGAGGGGGGGATGGAGGGTTTCGGGGGTCTTATGTTTGGGGTACTTTGAGTTCTGTTAGCATCTTTCTGTTTTTATTGCTAATGATTAAACCCAGGGCCTTGTGCATCATGGGCAAGTACTCTACCACCAAGCTGTATCTCCAACCCTGTTCTCTCTCTTTTATAAGGATATTAAACAAATAGAATGGACAAAATTTTTATTTTTAGTCTCCACTTTGGCTACAAGGTGGGGCTAGCTAGGTGAGGAGAAATTAGAGACAATGGGTTATCAAGTAGAGCACTATCACCAAGGTGAGGCAGTAAATAATGGGTTCAAGTCAGAGAAGCACTGGGAGACAACAGTGTCGGCCCTTGGCCAGCCAACTCTTGCACAGCCCACTTAGCTGCCTTCTTCAAACCCTCCCTAAACTTTTATAAGATTCACTTTCATCCTGGGCCAGCCCAGTTTTCAAGGTTAAATACAACAAAAGATGGTTGGTCAGCTCCAGGGTAACCTGGGCCACTCACACTTTTGCAGAGTGTGCTAGGACAAATGAGGTCACCGAGGCTTTAAATCAGAGCTGACAAGTTTTCTTTGCTGCTGAGAAAGCAAGCCAGAGACACCTTGGGTACAGACACTGGTGGCTTGGCTCCCTCAACAGTGTTACACTGTCCGGACCTGCATAGAAACTGACTGTGGATTACTGACTATCCACGCCCCATTGTTCTCACAGGGTCTTTGTCTAAGAAGCATTCACCATGAGATAGCAGATTGTGCCTACAATTTCCAGTGATTAAGACAAAAGGGCAGTTTGGATCCACACTTAACAAAACCCATATCTGAAACGCACATTGGCTTTGACCCAATAAAGGCACTTTTATATAGTATTTTACAGTGAACGCTTTATTTGCAACTTTCCAAAATCCTATGAGCAAGACAAATAATACAGTTACTCTGCAGTTGAAAAAACTAAGTCTGAGAAAGATTTGGATAGATACAAAGTTATGTGAATGAAAGGTATGGAGAATAAAGTCCAACCTAGATCTTGTTCCACATTCAAGATACTGTGTATCAGATCTCACCTCCAACTCCAGCCAGCAAAATGCTTTGCTATATTCATGAGTTAATGTTGCAGCCTTTACTGAGACTGTCTTTGATCTAGCTCTCTTCTTCAGAAAATGCTATCCAAAGCCAGAAGAGGGTCACCAGGACCACCTACCACCCAGTTAAAACAAAGACAATCAAAGAGGAAGCTGCTGAGGAACAGGACAAGAATGAGTAGAAAGGGAGATGGTGTCTGAAAGCCAAGTTCAGGTCCCCAGTCTATTAACTACTTTGAGACTGCAAATGAGTGTGAGCTTTCTCTCAGGACTGCAGTTTCCTAAGCTCTAGACTGGCAATGGTCTTGCCACCATTCAGCACTAATAAATGGTGTCTTTGACCTCTTATCTCTAGAGAGCACTAGACTGTACTGGATGAACCCACTAGAGAATAAGGTCAGTTGATTCTTCTAGTGGCTTGAGCTTATGCCTTGAGCTCCTCACTCCTGGTGTTTGATCTAACAAAGAAGATCTAAGCCACCCACCATGATTCCTACTCTTGTTGGCACATAATCTACCACCTACATACACTGTTCCCAAACTGGCCCTAATCATACAAAAATCAACAGGGCCATGCCTTTCCTCAAAGAACCCAAGTTTAATTTAAGAATAGACATACTAACTTCTATAGTACTAGTAAATACTACTCTGTAGAACTGGTATCAACTTCATCTTTTATTTTGATATAACCCAGTAGGACATGATAAACATTCTGAAATAAATAAATACACCATGCAGCAGGAGCTCAAAAGATAGAGTTGACCAGGGCATTCTCTCCCCTGTGTCAAAGCTTCTGTCTTCAGATCCCCTGTGGTCTACTCCTAAATTGAAAGAACACTTCTCCTCCTCCCGGAACTGATCCTTTCACAGTGATGGTGGCTGGGCTCTGACTTCCCTCCCTTATACATTTCTGTGCACAAGCTTTCTCTCCCTCCCTTCAGGCATACTTTGGCTTCCCTGTTCTAACTTATGCGAGCCAGGCTTCCTGTCAGGATGCTGAGTCTGTTCCTGTCTCCGGTAACTACTTCATCCATCTCTGCAAGGGGCACACACACCTGAAGCCTAAACCCCCATATACCATCATCCACCAGTTGCCATGCTCCAGGACCCTCACCATCACCAAAGCTAGTGGCCTTTTCTCCATACTCAACTCCCTGACCTCCCTGCTTCTGGGACACTGCTGTGACACTTTCCCTCTCCTATCAATACTCAGTCTGGCTGGCTGCTGCTCTTCCTCCGCCTGCCTCCAAAATACAAGTTCTTGCCAAGATTCCCCTGCTACTTACATTAGCTCCCTTGAGAACTAATTTAACGTCAAGACTTCCAACTCAGGAAGCCTTTCCAGGCACCAGCCTCACCCTAACCCTTCAGCATCCAACAAAACCACAGGGACTGAAATGTCAGGAAAGAAAAGGTCCCCATGGATACGGGGCAGAACAATCATATTTTCACCCTCAGACTCTCCATAGCTCTTGTCACATTCTGCCTGCCCTGCCATGAACTTGAGCCTCCTATTCACTCACAAGCTCCCAACACAGAGCTGCTCCGCTCACCTGCACCTACCTGTTACCATGGAGTTCAGAGACAGGCATGTTGAACAGGTGTAAGTGATAAAGTGTTAGCACACTGTGAGCCTCTTCACCGGAAGCCCCAGAAGGGGCGAATGCCTGTGTAGGCAAAGCCTCTCTGTGGTCTCTGCAGACCACTGGATGGCCAAATGCCTCAAAATAAGGACACATGCTTTCCCAACTTTCTGAGCCGGAGCACAGACTAGAGGACAGGAGAGGTAAAGAGAGGCACACACCTCTAATCCATTCATTTTCCATCTGCTCAACCAGTAAACAGCACTGCTCTAGTTAGCTTTGACTGTCAACTTGACACCGTCTAGAGTCAGGAGAGATGAAAGCTATGAATAAGAAGCTGCCTACATCAGACTGGCCTGTGGACATGTCTGTGAGGGTCTGCCTTGATTATTAATTGATGGAGAAGGGTCCAGTCTATTAGTAGCAGTGCTAGCAGTACCATGCCTCGGCAGGTGGTCCTGCACCATGTAAAGAAGCAGGCAGAGCATGAACCTTCCTGTGAGTGAGATCCTTGGTAGGAAATAACACTACAGAATAGCAAATATTCCTGCCTTCAGTTTCCTGCCTCACTTCCCTCAGTGATAGTAGGTGACCTGGAAGTGTGAGATGAAATAAACCCTTTCTTCCCCTTGACACAAAGTTGCTTTTGGCCAGAGTTTTCACAGCCACAGAAGGGAAGCTAGGACATCCACTAAGCACCTCAAAGGTACAGGGCATAGTCTAGATACTGAGACTGCAACTTTCAACAGGAAAGACAAGGCCTTTGTTCTCCTTTGCATTCTAGTGAAAAAAGCAAGATGCTAAAGGAAAAAAAAAAGAAAGCAGGCAGTGGCTGCATCCCAGTAACTCTTTTCCTGTTCTCTCTCTCCAGCATGGCTGTGCTGTCCAGAGGCTCCCTCCTGCACGTCCCCATGGGCAGATCCACTTCCGTGCAGTTTGCTCTCTCTCTCCCTGCAATGCCCAGCACCCAACAGAACAAGCTTTGCTTGGTTATTATGGTCTTGGAGAGGGCACCAAAGGCCCTTTTCTCGGAAAGATTTAGGGCTGTCAGGTCCCTAGAGTCTAAGACCTCAGGTTCCTCTGGCAACAGCATGGATGCTAAGGGGTTCCTGCCAGAGAGTCACTCGGGAATGCTTTTTTTCAGGTTGTGTTCAATTCTGTCAGAGCCCTCCGGACTCAGCTGATTGCTGGTGGTAGATTTCTGTGTTATTTGGGGCACTGAAGTCCCACGGTCTTGACACAAACTTAAAATTAGAAATGCATTAGATATAGGAAAGGAGGAAGGTCATTCAGGAAAGGCGGTCTTCTGGGAGAGCTGCAGGACAAAGGCGCCCTGGAAACTTCCAGGTTCATTAATGGGCTTTACACAGCATTCAAGTGGTATTTCTCCTTCAGAAATAACACGGTGGAAAGCGTAGGGGACAGGCTCAATCCTCAGCTAACACAGCTGAGTGAGTGACTCGGCAAACTAAAAATAGCTCCTTTCCCACTCGCTCTGACAGATTTCACTTCGACCCTGTGCACAGGTTGATCCTCTGCAGCTTTTGTCCTGCAGCAAAACAAGGGCTGGTGGTACCTGAGCTTCTCAGCGACCGACTCTCTGTCCCAACTGTTGTTTAATTCCACGCTCCTGTTCCCATGTGTAAACACATGTGCACGTATGTGCTGAGATTTGGTGCTCCTCAACCAAACGTGGGCAGAATTTAAACCAGGAACATGACTCAGGGCTGTGAGTGCAGGCTGAGCCCAGGCAAGCCCTCAGAAACACTGGCAATCAGGTCGTTTGTCTTGGGTCCTCTCCTACCTCCTAGCAAGCCTCTTTGGGCCCCAGTGTCCTTGATTGTAAGTGGAAATAATCATTCCTCGTGAGGCCTATTTCACAGCACCATGCTCGGATCAAGTGTGACAATGTGTGACTCTGCTCTGTCTTTGCTACTGTGCCGGGGAGTGGGACAGGTCTGACAGGCAGTCACAAAGCAGAACTAGGCTCAGGCACGGGACGGTACGGCAGTGCATGCTATAGCTCACACTCACTTCAGCACGTAGTGTCTCTGCTATACACCAGCTTGGTTTAGAGAACCTAGGTCAAACAACAATTCCTTTTTGCTGGTGTCCTCAGAACTAGTCATTCTGTCTTCACTGTTTCCTTGCACCTATCTCTACAACACTTTTCACCCTGCACAGTGCCATGCTTACTCGGGTACTGGGAAGTTCTGTGAACACTAATGCTTATAGAGTTGACAAGGGAAAGGAGAAGATATCAAAGTCCAGAAAGAGATAGATGTCAGAGAAACCCAGATGAGTGGGAAAGGTAGAACACACACAAACAAAAGGGCAGGGTCCCCGAGGTCTGCACAGGGGGTACCAACAAACTACAGGCCTAAGAGCCAAAGCTGAACTGCAAGCTCTGGGTAGACCATGCAGAGATAGAGGGCATCAAACAGACAGAGCAGGTGTCCTTCGGAAGCCCACAGTGAAGCTCTGGGTAGACCATGCAGAGATAGAGGGCATCAAACAGAACAGAGCAGGTGTCCTTCGGAAGCCCACAGTGGCAACAGGGCATCATCTTAAGTCCTTGAACATAAGTGGATCAGAAACAAGAAGAGAGGACAAAGAAACAAAGCAAACCAACATGGCACTGAAGCCCAGAGCTTCTAGAGTGCCTAGCATTCCCAGGTCTGTCAGGGTCAAGCTGACTTCAAAACTAGGAGCCCCAGAAGCCAAAGTTGTCATGACCTTCAGGAGTATCATGGCCAAGAAATAAAAGAGAGAGATAAAAGAGACTCAGTCAGAATCATCTGGACCAACCAGCATCCTGGGAAAGTAAGAACACAGGAGGAGAAGAGCTTACCCAAATTCACCATCAGGGAAGAATCAGAGTAAGACCCAACACTAAGCCACAGCTTTGTTCTTACCCCAGAACCCCAAGGCAAGCCAGGTTATAAGCTCCAGCTGCCGAGGCCCCTATGATTCCACTAAGTGAGTCCAAGTACTTCTCCTCAACTGTGAAATGCAGGGTTCCACCTTGGGGTACAAGTCAGAGCCAGTGCTCATGGGAAATGTGCAACAGCCCACTTGGGGCTTAGGAAGCAAAAGGCTACTGTGATGTGTGCTCACAGTCACAAACAAATGAAGCCTCTCACACACTGTGCTGACATGTGCGTGGAGGTGAGTCCTGACTACTGCGCGACACTGGGAACTGCCCAAGGGAGGCTAGAGACCCAGCATGTAAAAACAGATCATGTGGGAGACACACAACCTCACCATGTTAAAGGAAGACTACCCAGACTATAATCTCAAGTAAGCTCCATCCCCAGATGAGACATTGCTTAGAATAAAAGAATCTAGATTTTTAGGGCATTAGAGGCTCTGTCACCCACACTTCCGAAGCCCCATCATGGGTCCTACGCTCCTCCTTCACAAAGCTTTGACCAGCGTGCACGGTCTCATTCGTGTTTATTTATCCTTGCTCACCAAAACAGAAAGCTACACTGCAGTTCAGCTCCACCTGCCTATGATTTCCTTCCTGACTGGGCTCTTGTTCTAGACCCTTCTCTGCAGATGTCCTATGCAGCTTCAGCACAGACAGCTCACTCCTTCCTCTTATCCCTTGGACATGAAAAATAATTTATGAAAATTAAAGAAAGTGGTCAGCTGTGTGTGTCACACATAGGCCCCTACAGGTCGGGAACTGTCAGCTTACTCCAGGGTGTTCATGCCTCTCCAGATGTCCCTACATCCCTACTCCATCCAAGTCCCTGGCCATGGTAGCACCTAGCTTAATATGGCTTTTATCTCCTCTAAAGCAAACCCGCCAAAACCTACCATTTTCTAACAGCCTACCAGCCTCACTCTCCCTGGGCCTCTGGCAAACAGATGCTAAAGAAGCCAGATACAGGTATTGACAGGAGACAACACACAAACACAGTTTATCAACATCTGGTGGCCTGGAGTCTGAACCTGCATAGAGACCCCAGGGTGCATATCAACCCCAGAGCCTGGAACAAAGAAGGAGAAGAAAACTTCAAATGTAGCCGCTAAGGGAGGGAAAGGGGATTCAAGCCTATTCCTTATCTTGCTCCTGAAAGTCACACCTGTTGGACCTGGTGGCACAGGCCAATAATCTCAGCTCTTTAAGAGGCCATGGCAGAAGAATCACGAGTTCAAGGCCCGTCTGGGCAACTTAGTGAGAACCCATTGCAAAATAAAAAGTATAAAAAAGGACTGGAGATACATCGCAGTGGCAGGGCACCTGCCTAGCATGTACAAGCACAACAAGGCCCTAGGTTCAACCTCAGTACTTGTACGTCGTCATGTCACACCAGGTTCACAGGGGCCACGCTTGTATTGTCTGTGTCGGCAGCAGGTGGCATACTAGGCCAACACAGATCACTGAATGCTTCTTGCAGAAGACAGGGTAACCAACAGTTACCAAATCTTCACTGCCTGTCATGAACTATGCATGCTATCCTCACCAACACACTATGGATTACACAAGGTCTATCTTAGGAATTATGACCTGCATCTTGCCAACAGAACCAGACACAGAGAAAATGAGGCCCCGATGCCTTTCCTACTATTCCACCCAAAGTTTCAAATGACATGGGAAGGACAAGGAATGATAAATGCTACCACACTATGTACCAGGCTCTCTGCTGCTGACTGCACCATGCAGAAGAGATAAAATACTCCAGTTCCTCACTCACTCACTGGTAGAACCAAACAGAACCTAGAGAGATATAGTAGACATCACAGAGATACTCAAGGCTGCTGCCCTTGAATTTCACCCCCAAGAGTCCATCTCAAGGGAGCAGTTCAACCAGCTTTCAAAGCACAGTTCAACGGTGGTGATGTGAATAAATAAATAAAATAAAAAAGAAAATTATCTGTCTAAAGAATGGTTTAGAGCCAGGTGGTGGTAGGTGCACGCCTTTAATCCCAGCACTCAGGAGGCAGAAGCAGGAGGATCTCTGTGGGTTCGAGGCCAGCCAAGGCTACACAGAGAAACCCTGTCTCAAAAAACAAAAACAAGCAAACAAACAAAGAATGGTTTAGAAAGTCTCAGAACCTTCCAGTCAGTAATGTAAGATATCCCTTTATAAAAACTTTTTTAATGTTTATTTATTTTGCGTATATATGTATGTGTTGACCTGTATGTCAGAGCAGTTCTCTCCTCCCACATGTGGGTCTCATGAGTCAAACTCAGGCCAGCAAGCCTTGGTGGTAAGCTTCTTCTTCTTTTTTTTTATACAGTGTTTTACCTGCATATCTGCCTGCAGGCCAGAGGAGGGCACCAAATCTCATTACAGATGGTTGTGAGCTACCATAATGGTGCTGGGAATTGAACTCAGGACCTTTGGAAAAGCAGTCAGTGCGCTCAACTACTCAGCCATCTCTCCAGCCCCAAGCTTCTTTGCCTACAGAGCCACCTCACTGGCTCTCTGTAATTGTTTTAAATAATTATTCTAAGACCAAGAGGAAATGAAACAGTATTTGTAATAACAAAGGCTGGAGTGAATAACAAATGCTATCTATGTGATCTTTAACAAGTACTCACTGGTGCACATGCGAGAAGAATGTGCTTTATTAGGGAAGAGGCTGCACGCGGGGTTATTGCTATTGCTGTAGACATACTGTCTTTTTAGCATTATTAGTCAAAGGGAGAGGAAGAAAGAAAAGTAGAACCTCAAGCTTGCACTTACGAAAGGCTCAGGAGAATGAAGGCTAGGATGTGAAGAATAAATGGAAGCATCTGTCAAACCCAAGAGGAGGTAGCCAGGTGGCCCTGGGGAAGGGAAGCCCTCCAGGTGTAGAGAAGGTTGTAATTAGCCTCATGCTAATTACAGAAATCTTACTAGATTATTAATTTTTCTGACAGACTCTGAGTGAAGACTAAATTCCTTCATTAAACTAATTCCAGTTCAGAGACAACAGTTCTTGGTGCCCATTCTTCTAATCACCTAGGACTCAGCTTTGGACTCAGATTTCTTTAAGGGGCTGGCCACTGGGAGTTTGGCCATGCTCTAGTGAGTATATGGGTAGCACAAATTGAACTTTTTTGTTGTTGTTGTTGTTTTGTTTTGTTTTTCTTCTTTTCTTAGAGGGTTTGTCACAAGGATGAGGAGCAGACCTGAGAGGACTGGGAAGTGAGTCATCGAGTGCATGATGTGAAATTCCCCACCCCCCAAAAAAATCAATACAAATATTATGTTGAAAAACAAACAAACGAAAAGACACCAGTAAAGTAAAATTAAGAACCAGAACATATACCCTGGAGAAATTAAGATTCCTGCCTTAAATGTAGAACTTCAAGATGCTTCAGAGAATCAAAGCAGCTTGAATAAGCAAGTGAACTACAATGTTTTCTTCTCTGGAAAATATAAACAGAGGTGCAGAATACTTAGCTTGTCTTTAAGGCCTCCTAGGTTGGGTTTCAGCCACTCTCCAACTCTTGATATTACCTCCTCAGGGCTCCATGACCTAGCCAATTTAACTGTTAGAGCCCTCATACATTTTCCTCACATCTTACCCTGCATGACTGTTCAAGCTGTTATGTCCCTAAAAGTCCTCCTCTCTCTTCCAAGCGCTTGCTTAAGTCCCATCCATCCCTCAAGGCATACCTCAAACCCGTGCCATTCTCAAACTTAAGTCAATTCCTCCAATTGAATCCAAGTTCTCCTGCCAGTGTACCTGGAATACTGGATTCTGAAGCTCATTAAATGAGTTACACAGTCTGCCTTATATACCTAAGTAACCAAAACCCAACTTCTCTACTATATTAAACCATTAGCTTCTTGTGAGCAAGAACCCCATCAGATTCCTATATCAACAGATGATAACACCTGATGTAGAGTGGGCCCCCAGGAAACCCTTCACTGTGAGACAAGAAAAGCACCACAATGCCTCTACAGGAAGTCACCACTTACCTTGGCTGCTCCTGTCAGGCAATGCAGAGACAAAGGCACACTGCTTTGCTGCCTCCAAAAGGCAAGCGATGAATCTAGTTTGTGGGGTTTCTGGCCATCAGGAGACTCCAACTTCCGCCCTAGCTGACCATAGTCTGCTCGACCCCAGGTAAACACCTTGCCAGTTTCTACAAACAAACATAATTTGAATGAAGGTTACATTCTCCAGATGCTCTCAAGGGTAAGCAAAGGGTCACTGGTAAAATTGTGAATGTTTATTTCATTATGTTCCAATAAAGAATTTGAGCATTTGCTGGGAGATGCTCTTGTACACTATAAAGATTTGTCACTTGTACTGGCTTAACAAAATGCTGATTGGCCAGTAGCCAGGCAGAAGTATGGCAGGGCAACCAGACTAAAAGAATTCTGGGAAGAGAAAAGGCAGAGAGAGAGAATCAGTCACTAAACAGATGCAGAGGAAGCAAGATGAGAATGAGGTACCAAGCCCCATGTCTAAACATATACAAGAATTATGGGTTAATTTAAGTTGTAAGAGATAGTTAATAATAAGCCTGAATTAATAGGCTAAACAGTTTATAATTAATATAAGCCTTTGTGTTTCTTTGGGACTGAATGGCTGTGGGACTTGGCGGGACAGAAATTTCCATCTAAAAGCATTGGGTTGGGGGGTAGCTGAGATTTCTTGCCATGTAGGCATGAGGACCAGGGTTCAGATGCTCAGAACCCATGTCAAGAATCAGATGAGGTAGTTCACATCTGCAATCCCAGCACTCCTATGAAGAGATGGAAGGTGGTGATGGAGAATGCTCAGAAGTCTACAGGCTAGGCAGCCTGGCACACACAACAGTAAACAAGAGACTATCTCAAACCAGGGAAAAGGGGAAGACCACCCAAGATAGGTCTGTAACCATGGCACAGGGCCCACACTCTTGCAAACATGAAGGTGTGTGCATATGAGCACGCACACATACACACACAGGCAGAGATTTTTTTTTTTAAGAAAAAAGAAACCTTGAATATTCATCTGTTCACGTAAGTGGGAACTTAAGTTCAGAGAAACTAAAGAATTCTCCCAAAAACAAACATGTAGAGAGGACACAGCCAGACTCAAAGAAAGAGTCTCAGGCCTATGATGCTCTTGCACAGAGATGGCTTCATGGGTAAATGCCAGCCATGCTGGTGGCCCACCCACTCTCTCCCAGACCCACCACCCCTCCTTCTGCTTTGCCCAGATGTCTGGTCTCAACTCTCCTCCCTCCTATGCAATCCAGGGCCTTGTATCCTGACTGAAATTTCCCATTCCTCAAATCTCTCAGAGCTTTCCCCCTAACTCAATGCTGGTTTCTTGTTTGCCCCTCCTAGTAACCTAAGGACTCCTCCTTTACCCAAAGGAGCAATCCTAACAGTCCAAGGCAAGCATATCTGTGTGCTGGAATAAAGGGAGCAAGAGGAGAAAATTGTAAAGAGCTATTTGAAGGCAGAAATGCATTCAGTTCCCCAGCACCATGTGGGAAGCCAGCCAGCACTGCAGATGACAGAAGAAAATGAGGTTTGGAAAAGGAGCAACGGCCTCTCATTCCCCAGATAAGAGAGATTTCACCAAATTCATTCAGTTGTACCAAGTGCTGCCTTTGTTATTCCAACAGAATTTCAAAATCCGACAAGGCATAGATTATTAACAGATTCTCTGCAATAAATATGCATAACCATGTGCGCCATATAAATTCTTTATCTGTGTTTATTTTAACAAAGAAAATTCTGCTTAAGAAACAAAACACCGAGTAATGCATATTAAATCCAAGACAAAGCTACTGTGTTTGGTATCAAAGCTTCATCTGGCCCCACATGAAACATATGGCTTCCAGTGTCAGCTAAGAAACAGCCCAAGATGATAGCAGAAGTGTCAGGAGACCACAGACATATGGGGCGCTGTAGGGATGAATTCTCAGGTTCAGCCTACTAGCAGGCACTAAGACAGATACACAGAAATCTTCCAGGCTTCCTAGGATAGGGGACTGTAGTGGTTTGAATAGGAATGGCCCTCAAAGGTTCTTATATTGAAAGCTTGGTCACCAGGGAATGGCAATATTAGTAGGTGTGGCCTTGTTGGAAGAAGTATGTCAGTGGAGGCAGGTTTTGGGGTGTCAGATGCCTAAGCCAGGCCCAGTATCTCTCTCTTCCTACTTCCTGCTCATCCAGATGTAGAACTATCAGCTACTTCTCCAGCACCATATCTGCCTGTGTGCCACCAGGTTTCCCACCATGATGACAATGAGTCTAGAAGCCAGTCCCAATTAAACGCTTCCCTTTATAAGAATTACCATGGTCCTGGTCTCTCTTCACAGCAACAGAACACTGACCATGACAAGAACCAAGTCTGTACAGCCCACAGGGTACTGGAAACATTATGCGATTGGGAATGGGGCACTGGGAGCACTGGACCCTGCACAGCCACATGCTGTTCCTTTTGCTGGAGCTACCATTTCCTAACGGACAGAACTACTATTCCAGCTGCCCTTCATAACCTGGCAATTGCAGCCAGCTGAGTCTACGTATATACTGTTGGTCCCAAGAACCTTTCCTGGTCCCTCAACTTTCCCAGAAAAGATTAAACTTACCACCTTTGTGTTCTCCAACTGCCACAGTGCCATGGGACAGTTAAGAAAATTAAGCTCAGAAGTGGCCTGCTGAGGGGCACACAGATAAGCTGCCTAGGCTGCATCAGTTATGGTTCAAGTCACTGAACACTCATGAAACCCTCCTCCCTCACTTATGTGGATTAGACTGAAAATAGTTGGTGCCCAGTTGGCCAGCTGTCCCTCTATCTGAGCTGGTCAGAATTTAAAATCAGACTGCTTTAGTAGGAGAGTCCTGAAGATGACCATTGTGTGTGTGTGTGTGTGTGTGTGTGTGTGTGTGTGTGTGTGTGTGTGTGTGCAAGTGCATACATGTGTGTGCATGTGGACACATATTCAGTATCTTTCTCAATCGCTCTCTACCTAATTTTTTTGAGTCAGGTCTCCCACTAAACCTGGGGCTTGCCATTTTGGCTAGACTGGCTGGTATCCTCCTATCTCTGCCTCTCCAGCACTGGAATTACAGGCACACACCATTGTGCCTGGCTTTTTTGAGTGAGGATCAAACTCAGGTCCTCATGCTCATCCAGCAAGCCTCTTACTGAATGAGCCCAACCACTGCTTCCTAAGGACTCCGACATTGCTCAGCTGGGAAGAAGTAGCAAACTGCTATCTGCAGGACCACAGGAAGAACTGTATTATCATAAATGGCAAACTGAATCCTTTCTTTCAAATCAAGCAAAATATCTTAAAACTTTCTGCTATTGATTATTGATGTTTGAGACAGGCAAGACTGCCAGACTATGGAGCCATCATTATTACATCTCCAATGGCAAGCAACCGTTACTCCACTTACATAGCACTTTCCAAACATTAACTAATTAATCTTCATACTCTCTGGGGAAGAGACAAGGCAGAAGGCAGGCCAACCCAACAGCCTCAAATCTAAGCTTAGAACACCCTCCTCTGAGTCTGTTTATACTAAAAACACTGTACAGTAGAGGGCTCACAAGGGAAGAAGAGGACTCCTCTTTTAAAGAGAAAGTAAGGGGCACCTCCTAGGGAGAGAGACACCAGTCTAAAGAAGCCTCATAACTCTGACATAGATTACTAAGATAATTAAATGACCTGAGAAGTTAAATAGCTCAATCGAATTCCAACAGCGGGTTATAGGATCACGGTTTAAAACAATGGGGCAGGCAGAGATGGCTCAGTGGTTACAAGTATCTGGCTGCTAGTACCCACATCAAGTGACTCACAACTACCTGTAAATTCAGCTCCAATGATATAATGCTCTCTCCTGACCTCAAGAGGCACCTGCACTACATAGCACTCACACATGCACACACACCGACCCAGAGTCTGATGGAATGTACAATGATATCCACGTGCAAGGAGGCAGTGCCCTGCTCTGTGTGCTCCAGCTTCTCCTACTAGCAGGACACTCCCAGAAGGCCATGTGGAATTCAGAACTCTAGCTGTATTCAACACTTAGACTATGTCTTTATGTCACCCAGAGCCAAAGAAAAATAATCTCTACACACACACACACACACACACACACACACAAATCTCATTAGTGCGCACCAGACATGTGCCCTAAGCTGAGGTCAGATCATGGAGCTAACAAATGACCCTTTTCCTCAGAGTAAAGAATTATGTATTGGGGCTGGAGAGATGGCTCAGCGATTAAGAGCACTGCCTTTTCTTCCAAAGGTCCTGAGTTCAATTCCCAGCAACCACATGGTGGCTCACAACAATCTGTAATGAGATCTGGTGCCCTCTTCTGGTGTGCAGGCATACATGCAGGCAGAATACTGAGATTATTGTATACAAAATAAATAAATAAATAAATCTTAAAAAAAGAAATATGTATTAATGTGGTTAAAAAATAAGTCTATTAGTATCATCCACAAAGTATGTGTCTACAGATAAATGACACACGAGAGAGAAATTTCAAAGGAGCTCAAAGTGAAGTCAGAGGGTGAGACCTGGTGTACAGGCATGACCATGTGAGATGCTACATGAAAAAGAGACACAGAAAACAGCAGGGGCTGAGTGAAGAGAAAGGACCACAGAGAGCATTCAGGGAGGACTCCACTCAAGCTGGAACTTGGAAATGTCTCTGGTGATGGGATAAATGCCATTTAAGATGAACTTCTGAGTAAGAAAAGAAACCAGAAAAGAGGAGGATATGAAAGAACAAGAAAGAGATAAGCAATGCAGAGAAATTCGCAGCCCCATGTGGAGCAGAACCAGGTTCCCAGGATGGAGTCTGGGCTTCAGGACTGACAGGCTCACTTGCCACGGGAAAAGACCAAGTGGTCCCTAAACTCAGTTGTTTGCCATCCTTTATCAGTAATAAGTTTGTCAGCCAATATATGTACTTTCAGTTATTTTATTAAAATGTACACTTGTGTTTCACCATTTATAAATTTTGGCTATGTATCCTTATTTAAAAATATATAAGATAACCCCAGCACAGTGACTGACTGTATCTGCAGCCGGGAGGATTGATCTAAGAGGCAAGCTTTGGTGGGCTACACAGGAAGTTCCAGGCTCCCCTGAACCACAGTGTGAGACCCTGTGTAGAATATGTATATAGAGAAAATAAAATTTACTCAAAACTCAGAAAATTTAAAAGAACGTGAGAAAACTGGAAAAGAAGGGGTCCCTCACACTTACTGTAGAAACCACTGCAACCAGACCTGGGAAGACTGCGGACCTAAAGCAGGTATGGGGCCTCCCGAAAGGATGCCTGGCTGGCCATCCTCTGGCCAAGGTCTGTCCACGTCCTGAGGTGGCAGCTGGCATCCAGCACTTGTGTAGCACTGACAGCACACTCACTGGGCACTGCTCTAAGCACATCATCTCTATATGCTGAGTGCACAGTGTCTGGTCCTCCACCTAGGCCTGAGAAGGAGGCAGGGATGTACTGACAGGGACATGGCACCCAAACCTCAGAAGCTTTAAGTTAAAGAAGGGAACCAGCCTAGAAACAGAGCCTAGGATATGCCGGGGCCTACCAGGATGGAATTCCTAGGGGAAAAGGGAAAACCTGTCGCATCTTGTCCCCACATTAGAGGAGGAAGAGATGAACAGCACACCGAGATTTCACCATTTCATGACTGGTGGTAGGGCAGAGATGCAAGAACAAGGGTCTCACTTAGATAAGTCATAAAAATGATCTCATTATCAAGTTATTTAACTGTTCTGAGACCTTTGGCAAACATTTCATCAAACATCCCATGCTCTTAAGTGGGAGAAAGATGACCAGGCACAAAGCTGGAAGGTGGTAGCGAGGAGTGGTGGTGCACTCCTTTTAAATCCAGCACTCAGATGGCAGAGGCAGGCAGATCTGTGAGTCTGAGGCCAGTCCAGTCTACATAATGAGTTCTAGGCCAGCCAGGACTACCCAATGAGACCTTGTCTCAAAGCAAACAATCAGGGATAGGGAGCCCTCTGCGGTCAGAAGAGGGTGGTAAAGCTCTGTCCTCACCACCCTACCCCACCCATCCAGCACTGTCTGCCCCCACGGTCACAGCAGGTGCTATGGCTGCTACCAGGAGCTCCTGGCAAAGAGATACTCCTTCCAGAGAAGGAGTCTTAAAGGGACAGAAAGATGGGTGGGAGGAACATTCATATTTTCTTAAAGACTGTCCAAAAAGGGAGCAGACCATCACTGATGAAAACAATTTGACATTAGCCAAAGGGAAATCCATGGGTCAGACAGAGGCAAGACTCTCTCTTCAGTCCTCCCAATCCAGCTCCCCAGGAAGCTATGGTCCTTCTGGAAGGTGCACACAAGAAAGTCACTGTCAGCCTGTGGATTTATTCTGGTTGTAGTTAGCTGTTTTCTGGTGGCATGTGCTCTGCACCTTGGAAGGAAGGTAAGGGTGACCTTGTTAAACTTGTGAATTTGTTCTGGTTGTAGTTAGCTGTTTTCTGGTGGCATGTGCTCTGCACCTTGGAAGGAAGGTAAGGGTGACCTTGTTAAACTCATTCTCTGCTCTTTCGTCTTCACTATGAGCACAGCCTTTCAAAACCTGGTTTATATCAAATGGGGAAAGCAAACTGAGCTTCAGTGTACATTTATCTGTTTCCTGATGGTGGATATCATGTGACCAGCTGCTTCGAGCACCTGTTGCCTTGACTCCCCATGATGGTCTGGAATTTGAATTGTGAGCTAAAGCGAACCCTCTCTCCCTTGAGTTGGTTTTATAACAGCACTTCATCCCAGCAAGAGGGAGGGAAACTAAGTCACCCAGCATCACCCACTGATATAGGCACGGGGAAGAGGATTTCAGGTGCCAGCAAGCAAGCCAAACAGCTTCCATCCTATGTGCCCTGACGCTTTCCCCAGGCCTCCACCCTCCATGCTCCTCTTGTCACCCAGGTCATATCTAAAGCCCACTAACCTGGTCAACTCCTACTTACCTTCACCCCTTAGACCAAACCAGATGTGTCTGTGCAACAACCTAGAGAACCCCCGCTCAAGGCTTTGAGAGCATTTATCTTAACAAAGAAATCTATATGCACTGGAAGAACTGTTAGGTTAATGTCTGTCTCCTCTAGAAAGTCAGCTCCATGATAATAGAGATTGGCACAAAGTTGGTACTCAAGAAATACCTGTTTCCTAGGGGAATCTAATCATCCTCTCCTTTACCTCTACTGAGCTTTGCCAACTCTACATGTTATCCCTAAGTCTCACCTGCAGAATTATAATAACAACATGCCCCTTGAAGGGCTACTTCAAGGTTACCTTTGCATGAATCAGACAGTGGTTTGAATAAGAATGGCCCCCATAGGCTCATATATTTGAATGTTTAGTCACCAAGGAGCAGAACTTTTTAAAAGGATTAAGAGCTGGGGTCTTGATGGAGAAAGTGTGTCACTGGGAGAGTAAGACGGGGAGTGGGGGTGTTACTGTGAGGTTTCAAAAGGCCATGCCGAGCCCAGCATCTCTCTCTCTGCCTGCCAGGTAGGGATGCAGCTCTCAGTACCTAGCAGGATACTGCTCCAGTACCTGCCTGCCTGCCACCATGCTCCCAGCCATGATGGACTAAACCTCTGAAACTGTAAGCAAGCCCCCAATTAAATACTTTCTCTTGTAGTAGTTGTCAAGGTCATGGTGTCTCTTTACAGCAACAGAACAGTGACTAAGGCAGCGATAATATGGCAATATGAGCCAATGTCAGTATTATCTTCCCAAACTAAGTAACACAGCCTGATCAAGGACGCCCATGATCACACCCACAGTTGCTAGCAATTCAGCAAATCTTCTCGGCCAACCCCACCCCCAAGCACAGTCTTAGAGTCAAAGGCACTGACCATCATGAAGAGTAACAACGAAGGCTTCATCATAGGATTCTGGACTTTCTTTCTTTGTTTCTTTCAAAATTACTTCTATATGTTTGGGTATTTTATCTACACATATGTTTCCTTCCTTCCTTTCTTCCTTCCTTCCTTCCTTAATTTCCTCCTTAATTTCCTCCTTCCTTCCTTCCTTTCCCTCCCTCCCCTTGCCCCAGATTCAACATAGTGGCACACCAGAAGCCTCTGATACAGATCAACTAAAGCTGGGAAAACAGAAGAGATATAAAGCAAGGTGAACTGGAGAGAAGAGGGAAGGAGAAAGAAAGGGAAAGAGGAATGAGACCAAAGGGGAATGGAGGGGGAGTAGAGGGACAGGACAGAAGGGAGGAAGCTTTGGCCAACGGCTCATGAGACTATATTCTCATCTCAGGTTGCATTGCCTGGAAAAGGCCCTTCTCTCTAAAGTCTAACTTTCACATCCATAAAATGAAGAAGGCTCAAACAGACAACTTCTCAGACATATGCAAATATAAAACTTCAATAATGGTGGCTCAAATTCTTCAGGGTCAAATGAGTGATGTGCTATTTAATTTTATTGACACCTTGAGAATCTTCAGTCTGTCATAAAATGAGACATTCACTCTAATTTCAAAGGCCACCTATATAGTTGATAATTCAAATAAAAATTGAGACTCAATGATGAATCCTAATTTTAGTAAAATTTCCCAAATTTCCAAAGTCACATTATGAACAATCTCACATAGGAAAAGTTAATACAGGAATACAACTTTCCTTTGTGCTTTTCTTAACTTCAAAGGAAAGGCCATCTGCAAAGAGATTACATGAAAAGATGAGAACATGGGGGGAATTTACTTATCAAGAATGGACTGTTTGGCTGGGGAGGAAGCTGTCGGTCGAGTGCTTGTCTAGCGTGCATAAAGCCCTGAGTTTGATCCCTGTATCCCATAAAAACAGGGCATGCCTGTAATCCCAGCACAAGGCAGGTGAAGGTAAGAGGAGCAGAAATTCAAACCATTCTAGTTTACACAACGGTTTGAGGCCAGCCTTGTCCGCATGAGATGCTGACCCTGGGACTCGGATTTGGTGATAGGTGTCACTCCCGCTCTACAAACAGGTCACACAAGTTAAAGGACCTGATCAAAACCACAGAGCTAGCAAATGGGAGAGCATCGGTAATATCAGAGCAAGTATTCTAAAGGCACTTACTCCATACTATCACAATTAACCCACAGAAGCACCCAATGAGTAGGCTGAGACGAGAGGTTTGGTCTTGGACGCAGAGCCAGCAGCTATCACGGCAACGTGAGGATGAGACCTAGTCACCTGGCAGCAGAGGCAGCGTCCTTAGTCATTGTTCATTTAGGCACACTGCCTCTTCTCAGGTTGTTCACAGTCCCAAAGACACACACCTGGGTCAGAGGCATAAAGGGAGCCAGGCTAGGGGTGATCTTCACTCTTAGCCCATACGGCAAAGATCCCACAAGACACAGACATTACAGAAAGCTACTCCATTCAATGGCCACCAAATCAGAAATCAGGATGGGCCAGACTGGGCTGCAGATCTGACTGCAATATGCAGAGTCCCAAACAAAAACAGGAAAGAACAGAGCTCCAGGCTGATGGAAGGCCTCCAAGGATCCCCAACCCTAACTCATTTAGTAGCTTGCCTTCTGGTCAGGCAATGTGCAATGTCCCCAAAGACTTGTGGGTTTGAACACTTGATCTTCGGGGTCTTGGAAGGTTGTGGCACTTTAGAAGATTTGACTGAGCTGAAAGAAATGAGTCACTGAACAATAAATAGGCTTTGAAGGGTAAAGCACTACCTGACTCTTGGCCTGAGCTCTCCTGTCTCCTGGTCCATAGAGATGTAATTGTATAGCTGCAGAATAGACCCAGGCATTTCAGCTACCGTGCCATTCCCCACCATGATAGACTGTAGCCTCTGGAGGATGATACACAATAAACACTTCTGGGTGGTGGTAGCGCGGGCCTTTACTTCCAGCACAGGGAGGGTGGGGGAGATAGGTAGACCTGTATGAGTTCAAGGCCAGCCTGGTCTACAGAACAGACACTTCTTCCACACCTAGCGCTGCACTGAACACACACCAACTCCCTCCCCTCATGGAGCTTCCATTCCAATGGAAGAGAGACAGTTAAACCCACAAAACATACATATGGGTTTTTTTATGAATTACTAAGAAATAAAGTGGGAACAGTGAACAGGCAGCATGAGGAGCCCCAGGATCAGCACCGACTTCTGGCCATGTGCTTGGACTTCCCTATAGCAAACCACATTTCCTGCCCTTCCTCTCCCTCCTCCTCTCTTTAAAAATTGCTTTATCTAGCTGACATAAAAATTGCGAATGTTGGTAGGGTATCACATTATGTTTGATACATATATGCACATATACATATCATATATACATACATATACATATTCTGTAGTGATCAAATGCCACTCTTCTTTAAGGAAAAACCCTAACTTAAAAGTCTTAGCCAATCCACATAGCAATAACATAGCAATAACAGTTAACTCTCAGGCCCATGATAAAAGCCAATAAACACTAAAGCACTTAGCAACATCTAAATACAAACTAAGTGTTAGTAACATTGTGACTTTTATTCTCTAAAAACCCATGATGGGCCCCTGCTCTGATGAAGGCAGGTCTTCAGGCTTTGAGAAGTCTTTACTGGGCCCTGGCTTCCTGATCCTCGGGATCAAGATTGGGGTCCAACAGTACCTGAGCCTGCCAGTCAACCTAAAAGACACTTGGCTCAGAAGAAAATGCCCTGGTTGAGGCCAGTGCCTCTGCAGATGTTTCTCAACTCATTCCATATTCAAACGCCACAGCTTCTTCCAACACTTTTAGATTCTTATTAATAACACTTTAAAATGTAGATTGCTGCCTAATCTTAGCTGTGTAATTAAAAAAAATAATCTTGCTTCTCTCCCTCCCAGCATGAAAGGAAACTATACCCTCAGGGCTTCTGCAGCTAAGAATCACACCCTGAGCAAAGCTGGTAGGAGGCTCGAGGTGGGGGAGGGACATACCGTGCAATGAACGCAAGAGGCAAGTCTCAGCGCTTGATTTTAGAGAAAATAAAGCTGAGGCTAAGGAAGGGAAGGATCCTCCAAGGACACAGGATGCGCTGGCAGAGCCTGGGCCAGGACTCCAGTCTGCTACTTCCCAGTGGCTCTCCACCAAGTAGGAAAACAGACTGGAAGAGGGCTTCAGAGAACAGGCATAGAGCCCATGTGAGGGAGCCCACCCCAAGAACAGAACCCTGCTTATCTGGATAAAGAGCTATTGGTTTGTAATTCTCAAGCGCTCATGAATGCAAGGTTCAAAGTTCTTCACCCTTAGTGCAGCCTCACCAGCACCAGACAAGAAGGGACCTTAAGTACTCCGTATGCAGTCAGTCCAGAAAGAAAGTCCATTAGTTTCCCCAAGGTCAAGCAGGGCAAATCTAAGAGGAGAGCCCGGGCTGCCCTGATCCTGGCACATGCTGTCCACAGCTTCAGAGAAAAATACCAGTCTCTCAGCCATCACTACTTACCTCAGTCCATTCCCCGGTCAGTCTCAGCCATCACTACGACCTCAGTCCCTTCCCCGGTCAGTCTCAGCCATCACTACGACCTCAGTCCCTTCCCCGGTCAGGCTCAGCCATCACTACGACCTCAGTCCCTTCCCCGGTCAGTCTCAGCCATCACTACGACCTCAGTCCCTTCCCCGGTCAGTCTCAGCCATCACTACGACCACAGTCCCTTCCCCGGTCAGTCTCAGCCATCACTACGACCTCAGTCCATTCCCCAGAAGTTTCTTGGCAGGGAAGAGAGGGGAAATGAAATCTGTGTGTCCCTACTCACTACCCATGTTCTAAGAATGGATACTTGGGAGGCCTAGGGAGTGCACAGTGGAAAAACACATACCCTCTCCCTTAATCCTTTCCAAACTACCCTCTCCACACCTAGGCATGCCTGCAGCCCTGGCCATCACCTTCAGTTTTTGTCCATTAGAAATACCTTATCAGCAGTTTTTATTTCTGAAATTTAAAAAAAAAAAGTGAGAGAAAAGGAAAGAAAAATGATCAAGAACTGCCCTGCTGCAGGGATGCCATTGTCTCCACTAACGACAGGGACTCACGGTGCCACAGCCGAAGGCTAGAGGTGGAAAACTGCGGCCTGAGCATGCAGAAAAGAGCTGGTGATCCTCCAGCAAAAACCGTACAGCTCTCCACACAGCCCAGCCTGAGGCCTCAGTTTGTACAAGGGAAGAACAGGCTAGAGCCAGCGAAGGCTGTAGAGCATACATACCCACCATGTGAGGAAGCCAGCATCTCACTTCTGAAAACTCAAGAGATTCCTCCTAGATACATTATCTATCCCCTCAGTTTCCCCAAGGACTGGCTTTCTATAAATGAGAGAGACCTAATTAGAATCTTCCTATTGGGAAGACAATAGTTGTGACCAGTGTTTGAATGGGCAAAAACTCACCAAGACAAGAACAGAGAGGGGCAGGAGCCCACTTGGGATGCCAATTTGTGATCAACCACTGAGAACCTCTGTGGACATGACTTCATATGATACCTCTTTAAGTTATTCTAACCCCAACCCTGGAAAACTGTCCTGGGTTCTCTAAGAGAGATGAGTATAAAGATGTAGTAGAGGCCTAACAAAGCTGAGCAGCAAGGCAATCGGGTGATGTACTGTCAGTGGCTTCAGGACTTGCCACATGGGAGTGGGAGGAGGCAGCAATAAGCATCACCACAAGGAGCCACTGAGAATGCATTGTGTGTAATACCAACTAGAAGCCTCAGAACCTCCGCCATTTCAAAGAAGGGGCTTGGGAGAGGCTGGGATAGAGGCCCACCATGGAGCTGGTGGTCAGTGTGACCAGCACAGTTCTTAAATGCACGGGGCTTGTCTGAAGGCTCATGGTGGGGCAGCCTGCCCTCTGTTCTCAATCTGCTCTGTTTCTGTTCCCATCTGCCCCTCAGGCCCCAGAATAAGCCTCCATTACCAGCAGCCCACCTGCCAAGAACCTCCAAATCACTGGTGCAACTGGTATAAACATGGGCACAGGTTCAGACTACCTCACCTGGCAGTCACCTTTGGTCCCAGCAGAAGCCGTTAGCAGCAGAGCCGTGGTGGCTCCCTCAGAGAGGATGACTTCTCCATGACTGCACCCTGAGAGAGGCACCTGCTATTCTGGAGTTTTCCTGTCACAGGCTCAGCTCCAACCAAATCAGTGAGGTGCTGTTACTACGGGCCATCTGCCAGGACCCGGAAACAGCATTGTTACATAAGGGCCTGGGATAATGAAGTTTATTAAACTAGATTCTTCCGCCAGAAAGGAGACAAAGCATTTGAAACCTCCCTGTAAAGGGGCAATGTGGAGAGTAGAGAGGTGCTGGACAGGGGCCCACTGAGTGCTAATCCTGGCTCTACAGTTCCTTAGCTGTGGGAACGTGGGGACAAGCCATCCTTCCCCTAGGCTTCTGCTTTTTTCAAATTAAAACAGAGAGAGAGAGATGGCTCCTTAGAGCACTAAAATTCCATAGTATTTTCACCAAAATGGCAAACAAACAAGTTTGCCCCTTGTGCAGTGGCGAATGGGAAGATGGATATGCAGAGACAAAACTAAAGGTCAGGGCCTTCCATCAACTAGGAGGGAGGCCCCCGTGGACTCAAGGTTAGAGTGTGGCTGGGAACAGGAACATGAGGCCCTGCCTATACACATGGCACTGGCAAGCACATGGGCCCTTCACATCCGGCCCCTTGTTTGACCCTCACAGTTGTAAAGATGATGGTTTCCCTCATAGTTGACACTGAGCAAAACAAGGCCCAGAAACCAGGACAGGTGACCCTTTCTCCTACCCTCTCTCCAGTCCCTCACATGACAGATGAGAACAGGCCTTGACAATATTTCCATAGGAATTAAAGAAATGTTGTATATAAATCCTAGCAGAATGACTAACCTTGATAAATGAGGGGTCCTTTCTTCACACACCTCTACCTCTTCAGGGAGCTGCTGGGAGAAGCCCTAGAGATGGCCATTTTCAAGTCCTTACTAGACGCTTCAAAGGCCCCAGTGAGAGGGCTCAGTGGGTAAAAGCACCTGCTGCCAAGCCTAACAACCTGAGATCGATCCCAGGCAGTCATATTGTAGAAAGAAAGAACCGACTCCTGGGCTGGAGAGATGGCTCAGCGGTTAAGAGCATTGCCTGCTCTTCCAAAGGTCCTGAGTTCAATTCCCAGCAACCACATGGTGGGTTACAACCATCTGTAATGAGATCTGGTGCCCTCTTCTGGCCTGCAGACATACACACAAACAGAATATTGTATACATAATAAATAAATAAATATTAAGAAAAAAGAACCAACTCCTGAAAGTTGTTCTCTGACTTCTGCAAGAGTCATGTTTGCTGTGACACCGCACACACGCATGCACGTACAGAGCACATACAAAATAATAAAACATCATTTTTGAAATGGAAGGTAACGTGATGGCTTGCTACATGACCAGAGGTCAAACCAACAGACCAGGGAGTCGGGCAATTCCAGTCTCAGCCTGTGCCGTGGATACTAACAGCTACCCCACCTTGGAGGAAAGGGCTCTCCTCAGAGTCCAGTGCACCTAGGACCTGAAGCAGAGAGCAAGAGCCTGGGCAGAGGAGCCTGTAAGAGTCCTTGTGTGATTTCTGATTACCATCCATCCAGTCCCTCATAGAAACCCCCACCATCTCCTCACAGAACGAGGACACACTCCACCACAGCCAGAAGTATCCGAGGACTTCTCACGTTGTCTGGCCCACACCAGGCAGTCTTCCCCCTGGAATGCCCTCCCTAGCCTAAGGCAATCCAAATATTTGTGTGAGGAGATGCAGGAAGGAACTATGAGTAAGTGAACACATCCCTGTGAGGCAGAGAAGTTTGTGATCATGGCTCTCATTTCACAAGCAGAGAAATGCAGGCCCAGGGAGGTTAAATGACTTTCCCAGGGTGCCAGCTACTGCAAACTGGAACTTGGAGCTTGTTCCTCAGAGCTTCCTAGGGTAAAATCTTTCTCAGATTGAAAAAGAGCTGATTCCTCCAAGATTCCTCAAAATGGACCACTGTCTTCTTGGCACACACTGAGAACACTTTAAGGAACTGGCTGTCACTGATTACAGAGAGCTCCAGAGGGACAGGCAAGGTCTCCAAGAAAGGGTAAAGCATGGTGTCATGTGTCAAGAACCTAAAAATGATGACAAAATTATAGCCTGGCCACTTAATGCTCACTTTGAAAGCTCCTGGAACAAATCAATCCTCACCAGGAAAGAGGAGAGTTCCTTGAATGGCTCCCAAACCCTCTGCCGGTGACCTCTGAGCCCTTCCCAGGGCCATCTGGGAGTCTAAGCAGGGCTGACAGCCTTGCCACAACTTTGCTTTTTCCATTGGCTTCGCCTTCGCTCCTCCCCACCCTAAGATCGAGGAAACTGTGAGAGCCTGAATGTCGGCATCCCCCTGAAACAGCTGAAATGCTGGCCCTAATGTACTGATGTAAGGGGGTATGGCCTGTGAAAGGCGACCAGGTCATGAACAGAATCAGTGCTCTTTCCTCTGACACATCAGAGGGGAATCTGCCAGCACTTGGTAAGACTTCTGAGATCTGGACTGTGGGAAATAAGCTATTTCTAAGCCATTCAGTCACCTAAACAAAAACAAGCACCTGTTACCCACCCAGAGAGGTCACAGTGAGGGGGATAACATGGCCTGAAGTGAGCACACACAGCGGGACTCACAGGTCCTCTCTGTTTCTTAAGCAACGGTGTGACTGTAGAAAAGACACTCAACCCCACCTAGCCCTGACTGCATCTTGATCCTCGCTCGGGAGACTAAGAAACCTACAAGCGGCAAAGGAGAACTGGGCAGAGCAGCAGTGTGTGCAGGGCGCCCGGCAGACACTGGTTCTGGGCCTCAGCCTTGCCCTCCTGAGTGTTACTCTCCGCAGTGTGTCTCCAGCAAGGCCATGCCAACTAGCTGTTTCTTGGGTATTGGGGGCTAAAGCATAGTCCCAAAGTTCATCCGCAACACAGCCTGCTGGGAGGAGAACTAGTGAGCAAAGGACTAGTCAGAGTAGAGGAGAGTCTTGCCCTTGTGGGCAGGGGAGTAGGAATCAAGAGAGCCAAAGGACTCTGCATCTGCCCCCACCCTGTTCCTGCCTCAGATCCCAATCTCTGACTCTCCTACAGAGCAGCCAAAGAGGCCACCCCAACCTCAGTTCCTTTCATAAGCAAAGATTAGCAAGAACTTGAGGTCCCATCAGCTCTGACCTTGCTAATACTGACTCTGAATACTGTCCCCACCTACCTGTCTCCAAGGCTGTCTGCTGCCCACTGCTGCCATCTGGTGGCCTGCAGGCCCTGCTGCCCTTGACATTAGCCAAGCACTGAAGCCCCTTGAATGAATGTACCTACTCCAAAGCTGGCTCAGGTGGACTCACCCTGTACAGTTCCAGGATAACCCTTGCCAAACACAAAAACAGAAAACAATGGCCTGTTTTCCCCTCTAGTAGAGATGACACAGCAGCAGCTAGGAACTGATCTTTCTGAGGAGAGAGAGGTGGCCTGCCCAAGAGTCCCCGGCTGCCTGGCTCCCAGGACAGTACACAATTCCACTTCACTGCACTGTTTAGGGTGAGTGGGCATTTGCAAATCAAAACTGAGGCTGGGGAAACAAAGCCTTTGGAAGGTAGGAGGCAAACTGTCAGGACTCCTTGCAAACCCTGAAAAATAGGAACATAGATAGCATGGGCACTACCTAGAAAAATAACTGGGAACTACTGCTGTCCTTGGACCTTGAGAGGAAGAAGGCAAGAACATCTGCAGGGGTTTCCTGGGGCAGTACCAGGGCCCCACCACAAGCTGAGTCCCAGCCTAGGCAGACATCAGATGGGAGAAGAAAGACAGGAGCAGCCATGTATGCATGCATAGTTCCTGCATCCACCACACACTCAAGACATGAACTGCTCTGGGCAGGATGACATCTATCCTTCTCTGACTCCAGGCCTTGCTGCACCGGCCAGAGGAGCTCTGCAATGATGTGCTGCTGGATCCCTTGGGTTCACTGGGCACGCCTGCTCTTTAGAGGACCAGCTTCTCAAACTCTTGGCTGTCTGCAGCCATTTTCTGTGCGTTACAAAGCAGGCTAAAAGCAGTGTGTAACTTTCCATAGACCACTGGCTACCCTTTCCTCTGTCATCTCACAGCTACCATTTATCTCCATTCTGTAGAGTGCTTTCCAAAGTGTGTTTCCTTTAAAAGGCTACACTCTGGGTCCCGCACACAGACCAAGGCTCCTCAGGGAATGAAATCAAACAATGCTTCCCTCTAGTGATGAGATGCAGTCTCTACATTCTCCCAGACTAGCATGCTAGTTAGGCTCCCACTATCCCACCCTGCACTGGCCACCAGTCAAAGGAGCCCAGCCCCAAAGATGACCAAGCCCAGGAACCAGCTCAAGCCCTCAGCCGGCTCCACAGGAGTGAAGGAAATCTGTCTTTAGGAACAAATGTACTCTGGAGCACTGAGACCTTTTATGACTTTCAACTCCCCTCTGCAGATGAGGAAACAAAGGCTCACGGATGTCCAAAAGAGCCCAAGCTGATCAAGCTGACTCATGACTGAGCCAAAAATAGAGGCCACTTTTCCCACCTCCTGCTACAGCCTCTTGCCTCTTTCTCATGTGACCTCTCCACCGAGGTCCACGGGAGAGACTTTCCAAGGACATTCATACTGCACTGTAAGGGGATAGTCCTCTCCACCAAGGTCCACGGGAGAGACTTTCCAAGGACAGTCACACTGCACTGTAAGGGGATAGTCCTCTCCACCGAGGTCCACGGGGAGAGACTTGCCAAGGACATCCATACTGCACTGTAAGGGGATAGTCCCATGGACTAAGGAAGGAGCCATTGTCATTTTAACTTTGAAATAGTGTTTATGAGGATACAGTCAGATTGTAAGATCTCTTCATCCATGTGTGCACTCCCCTACCCTCAACACACATAATAAAGTATAAATAAAGTATAATTAAGAATTTTTTAAAAAAAGAATCCCAATATCTGCAACCTCTTACCAGTCACAGAAGAGGAGGAACCAGAGAGAATAAGAGTATTGCTAGCATAGAAAACAATATGCACTTTATTCTAGCCCATGAGAGATAATAACCTGGTATATGTCTTCCTAGTCTCTTTACAACATGAGTTAAGAATTAGGAACAACAGTACAAGGCTATCCTTCTCTAACGGACAGTGTGCTGTCCCGGTGTACGGCTGTGCCATAGTCTTTAACCGACCTTCCTTCGTTTCACTTGTTTGCTCGTTAGACATTAGGCTGCTGGGCATGGCATGATAATCATTGTTGAACATATCTCTCTATGCTCATTATTTCCTTAACAGAATAGAATCATGGAGCCGGGATGACCAGAAAGAAAACAGGCCTAGCAAAATGTCTCAGCAGGTAAAGGCCCCTCAAACCTGAAAACCTGAGGTCAATCCCAAGGTTCCCCATGGTGGAAGGAGAGAACTGAGTCCTACAAGTCATCCTCTGGCCTTTACACTGATGTCATGACATGTGCAGTCCCTGCAGCTGTCCTGTAATATATACAATAAAGTATAGTAAAAAACGGGTCTACAAGAGCTAGTTCCAGGACAGGCTCTAAAACTACAGCGAAACCCTGTCTCGAAAAACAAAAACAAAACAAAAACAACAAAAAAAACTTTTCAAAAGGTCATCCTGTCTGAGACCTCCTATTGGCACATGGTAAAAGAGGAGCCAGAAGGCTCGAGAGTCTTTCCACAGGGAAAGAAAAAGCAAAAGAACCAACTTGTACACACTCCACCTATTAAAATGTGACCTTCCAAAAGCCCAACCACAATTGTTTGTCCTTCCCTCTGGACACCATCTCTCCTGAAACCCTAGAGCCCCTGGGGTCTTGACCACTCCTCTGGCCTCCTGCCACACTCTCTTTATTCTTCTACTAAATATTTAATTTCTACATCCAACCACAAGCTTCCTGAAGGTAGCTATGGACTTCAGTGTTCCCTTCATTCCATAGCAGAGTGCAACGTCCCTACAGTCAACATCCTATAGACAAATGCTAAAGGATCCAAGATAACTAAACGTCCTTCTAAAGAGTCTGGGACAATGAAATAACATTGGCCACAGCTAGAGAATGGCTCTGTTTATAAGAATAAGAGCATCTCAGGTACGGAGCTAGACACTTTGAGACACACAAAGACAAAAAAAGTGAGTTCAAGCTTAAGATCTGTCCATCCACATGGACCAGTGCGATGCGATCAACTGGGGACTCACCTGTGAAGTTAGGATAAGAACACTCAGCTGACAACTTCTATGGGAAAGTGTCTGTGCACACACTTTATAGTGATCACAGTGACAGCCGCCCATGGAATTGCTGCTGTACTACCAGAAAGGGAACAAACAACACTGCCTCTGTGAATCCCAGTATTGCTTCCTGCACCTTGTCCCCAGGCTCTGTTCCACACACATATCCATTTGGGGGGAAGCAGGGCCTTCTGGAAGTACAGGTTCCTGTATGGAAAGAACCCAGTCTAGCCAGGCTCTTGGATTTCCATCACCCACATCTCACTATCTCTGGAAAGAGAAGGATAGGGTCAAAGGAGTACTTGACTGAGAGTCATGAGGCTTGAGTTCTGATCCTACTGCTTCACCCATTCCCTGTGCTTCCCCTTCCTGGTTCCTCAGCCTCGTCTTTTCCAAACTGAGATGGTCAGGCCAAAGAGTCTGCATTCCCATCTCTGGTGGGCAAGTGCTAAGGGAAGGACAGCAAGGAAAAGAGATGAGACTGCCTGGGCAGCAGAACTGATCTGGGCTTCCAAGGCTGCTTCCAATCTTCTTTCTCTGCTTGGTTTTAGTTTGCTCACCTTCCAGGTGAGGAAGAAGCTTACTCCATCTCTGATTCTCTATAGCATCCAATACTCCAGGCCTTTCTTGGGTGACACAGAAAAGTAAACAAAGTCAAAGAGCTCTCTGCATTTGGCTTCATGTTTTCAATCCATATCCCTTGGAGATCACAAAGCTACTTTTAGGATGTCGCATGGTTCAGGGAAAGCTTCCAGCCTCCGGAAAGCAAAGAACTCTAGACATTCTGACCACCCCACAATAACATTTGGAACCTGTGAAGAGCATTCCCTTGAAAGTCTAACAAATTGGCAGCAGCCAGCACTTGGCATTTGTAAGCACTGATGTCTCCACACATCTCAGGACAATGTGGAATCAGCCTGTTACCTAAGCAGAGCACTCACAGAGACCTCTTCTCATGAAGAAAAACACAGCATGCTAGTCCAGGGAGCTCTGGGCTTTCCAAAAGAGCAAAGAAAGCTGATGTGACTGAGTGGTTGGGGATGTGGGTCCAGCCCTATGCTTTACCGTGTCACTCATTCCATCCTAAGCCATGCTGGCAATTTTCCATTGTTCTAATGTAGGAAAGTGTTTGTAAGAGTTTGGCTTGTTCATTGTACATGTATCAGCTAACGACCTCCTGAATGACAGGTGCCGGGCTAAGAATTGGAGAGACAGTGGCAAGTGAAAATAAGCACTCACCTGCTCTCATGGAGCTTATTAGTCATGGGAGAGGGAATTTGTCAAGGAATCGAAAGCTAAGTTGGTAAAGGACCTGCCTAGCATGCATGAAGCTGTGAGTTCAATCCCCAGAACCCCAGAAACTGTGAACAGTGTAATCTTGGCACCTAGGAGAAGGCAAGAGGATCACAAGTTCAAGGTCAGGTGACCGGGTCACATAAATAAACAAAACAAAGGGAGGGTCACAGTACCATGAGGACAAAAGTATCAAGGCAACCATGGTGGTGACCCAATGGGTACAGAAGGGGAGAAGCGGGAGCTAGGGCAAGCCATGCACAAACCTAGGTCCATCTGACAACAAAATCATGTCTTTCTGCCTCTTACCATTTACTCATTCTCTAGGGAATTAGCTACTGAACATCTACTGTGGGGCAGCCCTGTGCCAGGGTACAGCCATGAGTTAAACGAGTTCTCATGGAATCTACAGCCTAGACATTAAACATGTAAGACAAATGGATGTATGCAACGGCAGACTGGGAAGAGAACCACAACGGGTTAAATTCAACAGGTAAATTACCTAGGATGTCAGATAATCCAATAAAGCCTCTAGCCTACTGTACGTGAGTGAAAGACTTGAGGGAACAGAGCCTGTCAGGGAGCAACACAGGCCTGTCCAGCCAAGGATCCCTCGGTGTAGAAGACAGCATATTTCTATCTTGCCACAGACCTGCTAGAGCAGAAGCTCTTCTAAAACAAGACCAAACAGTGAATCAGCTTACACAGTCCAGCCTCGGGGGAGCTTCACTAGGGCAGACACTTCCTGGCTAACTTTCTCAACCACACAATCACACTACGTGCAGACAAGAAGGTTTACTGTCCTACTTGAGTGAGGATGGGTGAAACAACCGAGACAAGGTCACCAGATGAGGAAACAGCCAACTCTGCCACCCAGCTTTGTGGAACATCTCCAGTCAGGAAACGGAGCATCTCAGAGACAGCTGCAGGTCACCGGGGCTGGATAAAGTCACCCAGGAGTCCCAGGAAGTTCCTGAGAACAATGATGGGGACATTAAGAAGCTCAGGAAAGGTTTCTAGAATGCAGCTTCACCAGCCTGAGACACAGGTACCCTTGCCAATTCTCCCAGATTAGAACAGGTCCTCCTGGCCTCTTTTCAAGTGCCTCTGACTAACACAGAAAAGTATTTTTCCACTGCAAACCTGCAGGCGGGCAGTGAACTCCAGGAGTGCAGAGAGTGCACCCCCACTTCTGTACAAATCATCTGGGAAGTTACTCGGGTGCCATCCAAAGTGCCCTGGCTACACACCTGCCAATGGGAACGTCGGTCCCAGGCGCTGTGTCTCCACCTTGACAATACAAGTACCCGAACTGTATATTTCTCTTGTACCAAGTAGGGGGCACCTTGGCATCTTGCAAGGTTAGAATATTCAGCTGCTTCTTTGACCTCCACCCACTGGGGTGTCAGTAACAACCCCCAGCTGTCATAGCCCATAATGTCCCCAGCTATTGCAAACATCCACAGCAGGACCAAAGTCACCTTTTGGGGAAGTTTCAATCTTGAGACTGTGGAGAAGAAAGGCAAAGTGCTCTGCTCTGTTCCATGTCTCTGACGACATATGGTCACTATGCACACTCTTTGGGATCAGTATCACACAACAAATGCCTCCCCATAAGCAGCTGTGTGCTGTTGTGGTCCTCCACTGGAGCTTCAGGAACAAACAAACTCCGTGTTGCACTGATGAGCCGCTTGGGATCCGGCAAGGAAAACTTGTGCCTATAACTGTGAGCAGCTGAGTCTGATTACATGGAAGCTCCGGATGTTTCTTCTCAATGACATCGAGCCGAAGAAAAGGCCGACTTGGCTGCTACAAGGATCCTCCCATTCACCCCCAATTCAATATAATACCCAGATATCCAAACACCCCAGCTTTTAACTATTCTTGAACTGGGAGAAAGGGGAACAGAGTGAGGTACATATATACAAGAAAGCTGAATTAGCAACTGAATTAAACAGCTGAACCGTTACCAAAAAAGTCATGCTCTCAAGTGGAGGTGGAAACATTAAGCTGAGACTTCAAGCAGCTGGAGTGACTCAGTGCTAGCACCCGGCCTGAGGTCCACTCCGCTACAGCACTTCAAAGAAGCACCACTTCTGTCTCTCACAGTCAGCCACTTAAGCAGGCACAGGGATTACTCACAGACTCACTCCTGTATGATAGCAAGAGTGGTTTGCTGTACTGTACCGTTTCACGACTACTCGTTAACCCTAATCACTCAGTCTGCCGTCACTCACTGTCTTGCACACTTGGCTCTGTGCCTGCATGTCTTATACTGTAACAGTGCTGAATTCTCTGATATGGGTCTGCCTCTCCTAAAGGGCTCCTTAAGAGCACATAAACAGACACTTATGGGTGGATGGTTGGATGATGAACAAACAGGGATGGATGGACGGATGGATGGGTGGATGGATGGATGGACGGACAGATGGAAAGACAGATGAAGTTTTCTATCCCTATGTTTAAGAAACCTGAAGCTCTTTGAGGAAAGAAACAACTTTCTTTCAAATGGATAATCTTCCTAAGAGCATGCCCTCACCTGGCAACATGAAGGTTACTGTGTGTCTTCCTTAGGCAGGCCACCATTTCGAAATGATTGCTAACATTTTGAAAAGATCAAAGAAAAGCATCACAGACACGAGTGCTCACAAAAATGTAAGGACAAATGCACATGGCATGTGTGACTTACTGAAGAGAGCTGAAGCTATGAGAGAAACCTGAGAGCTGGAAAGTTCTAGAAAAGTGGTCAACAGGGATTTGGGGCCTGAGAACTCCTGAGAAGCCCTGAAGTTCAGAAGGCCTTGACATGGTATCAAACTGTCTGAGAAACTGTAGATCAGCGGGGACTGCTAGATAGCAGGAGTGAGAGGCCATGAAAAACCAAAATCCAAGAAGAAAGGAACGTAATAGCCAAGAAAGACCTGGCCTAAGGAAGAGATGAAAACCACTCAAGGAAAGGTGAAGATGCCCAGAGCTGCCAGGCGTGTGGTGGTCCTGAGGAACACAAGGACTCAATCATTGCACACAGTACATCAGAGTCAAACTGGGGTTTAAATCAGAATGTCACACCAGCTACCAACTCAATTTCAAATATTTACCAATACTTTCTGATGTTTTAACTCAGATCAGGTGGGAATAAAAATAAAGCCATCTCTTCAGCCATGGCCAGGCAAGAACTCACCAGTCCTTGGACCAACCTTTAGGTTGTGTTGGCTGTTATGGATGTCCTCTCAAAACATCCAGGTCTCTTAGGAGCAGAATGAGCTCACCAATCCAGTCTTGCATTTCCAAGTGTAAACCAAAGAGGAAAAGCAACATCTGGCTGATGGCAGGAGATACCAAATCCTCCACTTTCCAGTATTTAAAGTCCACTACCCCCTCCTTAACTCGTGAGGGTCTGGACAACTGCTCTTCCCAACCCCAAATTTTCTGCCACACCCTTACCTGTCTGAGCAACCAGGTGTGTCCAGCCACTCCAGACAGCAGTGAGCTTTTCATTCTGAAAGCAACGTGCATCTATTCTCTGGGGCAGAAGAAGGAATGCAGCCAGGGAAGCCAGTTGTCCATGCTTGTTCCGGCCCCAGACATACAGTTCTCCTGTATCTGAAACAGAGGAGAACGGGAGGTGAGGAACATGACCCAGAGCGTGGGGGACAACTCTGAAAAAGAAATGGGTAAAACGGAATGGCTTCCTACTTACACCACAGGATTTAGTGTGCCATGCACAATACAAAATTTATGTAGAACATAATCAAATATAAAACTTACAAAATTCTGTACATAATGCAAGGTCTAGTGTATATAATACATCTCTCTCTTTCTGTGTGTGTGTGTGTATATAAGCGCAAGCGCGCACACGCGCATACATAATAAATCATGGGGAGTGATATATGCGCACATTGGAGGATGGAGGAGTTGCATGTATCCATGAGTAGAGAGCCTAAAAGAAAATATCAGATGTCCTGTTCTATTGCTTTCTGTCTCATGCCTTCAAGGTGTTCTCTCACTGTAGCTGGAGTTGGCCATTGGCCAGGAAGCCACAGCAATCTCCAAGTCTCCGCTCCATACAGCACTAGGGTTATAGGTGTGGACATAACACAGCTTCTTATGGAGATGCTGAGATTCAAATTGAGGTCCTCATACTTGCACAGCAAGCACTCTTACTCACTAAGTCTCATCAGCCAATCTCCTGTAGTTTTTTTTCAATGTAAAACTATATTACCTTCTCTTAAGTGGGAAATCCTTAAACTTTTAAGATAACAGATCAGAAGATACACTACTTGGGGACTGGGGATGTGGCTCAGTTGGCAGAGTGATTGACTGACATACACAATCTCCAGCACTGCATAAACTGGGTGTGATGGTGCATACTTACAATCCCAGAACTCCGGAAGCAGAAGCAGAAGGATTAGGAGTTTGAGGTCATTCTTTGGCTACATAGTTAGCTCAAGGCCAGCCTGGACTACAGAAGACACTGCTAAAAAAATTATATGCTATTTAAGCTTTTAAAATGAAATAGTTCCACCGTCCATCAGAAAAGAGTGAGTTACCACTGCTCATTTGGGCAGCCCCTGAGCTCATCTGTAATCCTGCGACAGAGGCAGAAGTGACTGGCAGTGATGTAACAGGAGGAGGAAGCCAATGCAGAGTCAAGTGACTCCGGCTGCTATTCCTGGATCTGCTAACTAGCTATTGACCTTGGACAAATCACTTCCTTTTCAAGCCTTGCTTTCACCAGCTGAATATGGGAAAGGAGGGCTGCTGGCATAAAAGGGTGGAAGATAGAACCAACATCACTGCTGACCAGAAAACAACTGGTGGGTGACCATGACAAGAAAAGAACGCGCGCCTGTCTAAAAGGTGCTCAAGTTCAAAGATAATTTTTAGATGAAAACCAAACAAAATGAAGCCAAGGCTGTAATTCAGCCTGTGAGACATCAGTCCGCAGCCCTCCATAAGCTTCCCCAGTCCTGGCAGTGTGACAGTCTCCACGTGCACTAAACAACAGCACTAGCCACCAGCACCTGCAGTGTGGCTGGCACCCACGAGAATACGCAACAGACTGCAGAGCTATCACCAAAACATACTTCATTAGTAATGTTCCTATTATATTAAATAACATTTTGGATATTCTAAAGAAAAGGCATTAATAATATTAATTTTATCTGTTTCATTTTTTGAAATATGGCTCACAGAACTGTCCCAAAAGATAAGCTAATCAAGCCTGGGATATGTTAAAGACTCCCAGATCACCTGGCTAACAAGGACTCACAGCCAGTGAAAGGACAAGGAGTCAGGCCTGTTTCATTTGGTGAGCTCCCTATAAAGTTTACAGCACTGCTTCCCCTACAGTGTCTCATAGTCCCCAAAAGTGATCAAAGGTCAAAGAGGATCATTACAGCCGTAGCGCAGGAATTTCTAAGTTCCATCTGACACTCACTGGATGTGGGACACAGGACACAGCAGACTATGACCCATTCCCTTACCTCTAAGGTGAGGATGTTTATGACACAGTTCCCATCACAGGTGGCCCTGAAACACTGACAGCCTACAGGTCTATGATGTGCACTGGGCTTTCGTCAGAGTTTAGAGGTCTAAGAATCCCTCACAGGAGGGCAGAGACAACACCCTTATCCCACACAACATCAACCCAGTACATGCTGGAGAGCCTCAGAGGTTCCAGGAGTGTGGAGCCGATGTGGCTCAGAATATCTAAGCCATCTTTTTGAAAGGCAGACTGTCTTCCACATGGGGATAGTTACACTGTTGCATCAGCAGGTAAAATTAAATTCTGCTGCAATGCCAAATGGTTACATAATCTACAAGGACTCCAGAGAAGAGGTCTAAAGAACACTGAACAAAATCCAGTGTGCTAACAGTCCAAGCAAGATGAGAAAGGAGGGCTATTAATCTTGACGATTTTTAACTCACTTTCGAAATATCAAAAGCCAATTCACTTTGTGACTATACTAAAAATGATTAAATGGACACTTTAAAATGGTGAATATCATATATAAATTATAGCTCCATCAAAAAAAAAAAAAGAAAATCCAGTCTGAGTATAAAAGGCACTACAGGAAAAAGTGGCCATGTAGGAAATAATACATTTAGTAATCACATATCTTTGTTCTTTTTTAAAACTTGACGTTAGCAGTTAATTCAATAATTTCTAAGCTTGTACACCATCAGCCATCTCAAATCAATTAGGGCAGAAAATAAATGTGTCTTACTCCAAGAAGGATAAGTTGCCATCACTAGCTGTGGGCTGCACAAAGCACCTGCAATCCTGTGTCTCCAGAGAAGAGGGGGACCTGGTGCAGGGAGTCACTCAAGAGCCAGCGTTCAACTCCACACTTTCACCAACCACCAAAGTGAAACGCAGGCTACAAATTGATGTCTCTCTTGTCAGCCGGTTAGTTGTTTTAGACTCACTGAACAAGAGCTTATCGGAAGCTCAGAATTTGTTAAGTATTTAAACTTTCACACTGTCTCTGGTACTCTGTGAACGCCAACAGTTAGTTGTCATCTCGGTTGGACCATGCTAGGCTGTGAGTTTACAGACATGTACACACATGAATTTCCACACAAAACACAGCAGTATGACAGTCCTCATACTGCTTAAAATGAAAGGCATTCGACTCTGCGTGAGAGGTCTAACAAAGATAAGCTCCTCAGAGGTACAAGCTGAAGCCTACCCTGCCTTAGCATGACAATCCAGGTCAAAGGAAAGGGAAAGCCTTCCTGCATGAGGAAACAATGCATGGCTTCCTGAAGAAAGGCCACTGGATAACTTACATTGCATTAGCACTGATGGCGAGTCAGAAAACTAAGATGTAAGAGCTGAGCATGTTGGAGCACACTTGGGAGATGAAAGCAAAAGAATCAGGAGTTCTAAGGCCAGGTGTGTGTGTGTGTGTGTGTGTGTGTGTGTGTATTTCCTCATGTAACTCGGGCAAAAGAATTTCAGTAAGTTTGAAGCCATCCTGGGTTACACAGTGAATATCAATCCAGCCTGGGTTGCAGAGTGAGACTGTTTCAAAAGCAAAAAACATAAAAGAGCGGTATGCTATATGGTCAAGTACTTGCTCCCTGACACTTGGTCAGCAATGGGCGACATAGACAATGGTAGCCATATCATACAGCCTAGGTGTACAGTAGATTGTATCTCCCTGATGCTCAGGCAATGACACCCCCCCATCACTGAGCAATATACGGCTATATATAAATATACTGTTCACATGATTTGCCCATCACAATTCCCCCAAGGGGAAGATAATCATTTCCACCCTGTATAACTGGAAAAACTCAGATGATGAGCGATGAGCCTCAGCTTGATGGGAGTGCTTTATATGTACTATCAAATTCAGCCTTTACACCTGCCCATAAAGTACTTTGCAGATGAGGAGGAGATGGTCTCAAAAGATAATTTGCGTAAAATTATGTCAAGAATGGTATCAAAACTGTCACTCCAAAATTTATACCTTCCCTGGCTGTCTCAGCTTCACTCAGAGACCATAGCATGCAGGACGCTGAATGGCACATTCGGCTCTGAAGAGCTGGTACCTACCTGTTAATGCGGCTGAGTGGTCAGATCCGGCAACGACACATACTGCTGTGGAATTTTCAAGGTCTGGAAAGGAAATATGTTTGTTCTGAGCTATATTTAGGCTAGAACACTTCGCATGGAGAGTAGACTCCAGGGGCCAGCATTACCTAGGCATGGGGAAAACCACCCAGTGCGGGCAAATGTGAGCAACAGTAGGGGCAGGCTGGCTGGCAGGATGGGGAGAGTGACGTCAGGTCAATGGATTGAGGATAAAGTAGCACAGGTTCATTATCACACAGGAAAGGTACAAACATGAACGGCAGGAAAGCTAGCAGAAGCATGCAGTAGTGAGTTGGAACCAAACAAGTAAGTGTAAATTCAGTTTTCTGAGAGAAACAGATGCACAGACATGAGAAAATTCATGTGAAATGTATGTATTTCTGAACTCTACCTGCTGAGGAAGGCTGAAGGCAAAAGAATTCAAGCCTTCAGCTCCTATGTGTGCAGGACTCAAGCATAAACCAGGCCTTGGAAAAGCACACAGCAGAGTTCTCTGAACCCGCTTCTGGCCTGCAAGTCCAGTCATTTACCTCCCTGAGCTACATCGTTTCCACCACTATGTCAGAATCCCAGTCCATCCTGTTAGGAATTGGGACAGCCTGTGGTAATCTATGGTCTAGCCTGCAGAAAAACAGTCGAGTTTGAAACTGTTTCCAGAAACTTCTGTTTTACTAACTAATTAAAAGGCATCTCACATTTTTAAGTGCCTTATGGAATAAACAGAACAAAGCAGAAGTTCCCAGCCATATCTACCAGCAAGGAGTCCTGGGCCTTAGGGATACCTAGGTAGCAAAGTGAAGACAAGAATACAAAATGATACACTTGGACTATGAGGGCAGAAAGCTGACGAGTCATTCAGGGTCATCCGAAAACTCCCAGACAACTCTGAGCTGTCATTCCAGATCCCAAACTAGCAGTTTAAGTTAGAGTTTTGTTATGTCTTCCAGTTACTGGCCCTGCTAAAATACAGAGAACAACATTCCATTTTCCCCTTAGCATAGGAGGACACTGGTAACCATTAACACATAGCAAAACAGTGCTTCGGAGAAGGCAATGCAGGCCAGGTGGGGAGTCTTCACTGAGAGAGTCACATCTGAGTCAGAATTGAGGAAACCCCAGGGCTTTTCCAAAGAAAGAGAAAGAAGAGCACTTCCAGCGGAGCTGAGAGCCTGTCTACAGGTACAAGGGCAAGGGCAAGTCAGCTGGAATAAGGAGATCTGAGAGCCTGTCTACAGGTACAAGGGCAAGGGCAAGTCAGCTGGAATAAGGAGATCTGGGAAGTGAGACCTGTGACAGACAGACAGACAGACAGACAGACAGACAGACAGACAGACACAGACACACACAGACACACACATTGTATTCATGATACAAGCACACACAGAAAGAGAAAGGAAGAAAGGAGGGAGGGAGGGAGGGAAGGCTATGATTTTCAAGCCTTTTCAAGGCAGACATGGTAGCACACTTATAATCTCAGTGTTAGGAAGTGGAGCAGACGAGCAACTCAGTGGGCTGCAGGCTTGTAAAAGACCCTGCCTCATAAAACGAGTGGACAGTGCCAAAGGAACAAGAGCCAAGGCTGTCCTCTGGCCTCCACAGTCACATGCACACATGTACATTCATAAATATATGCACACACAACCAGAATGACCCCAACGCACGTATGCCTCACTATCACTACAGTCTATTCTGTCCCATCCTTTCCCGACACCCATCCCCGCAGCCTCTCTTGTTTAGAGCTCGGGAAGAGTTGGAGGTCTTCATATAGGGTTTTCCTATAGCCAACCATCAGCGAATTGGGCCCAAGAGTCAGAGTTACAGAGAAGAGAAGAGATAGACGTGGTACCATACACAAATCAGAAATGCCTACAAAGAGAGTGGAGTTCAGAGACAAAGAGCTGAAGAGGACCTGAGAGTAGAAGACAAAAAAGAGAAAAGAAAGGAAGGGGTGGTACCTATAGGTCAACTAATCAAAATAAGACCCACCAGCAGACCCATGAGCAGAGTGCAAATGACCTACTGTGTTTCCACATGGAGACACCCCATGAGCAGAGTGCAAATGACCTACTGTGTTTCCACATGGAGACACCCCATGAGCAGAGTGCAAATGACCTACTGTGTTTCCACATGGAGACACCCCATGAGCAGAGTGCAAATGACCTACTGTGTTTCCACATGGAGACACCCCATGAGCAGAGTGCAAATGACCTACTGTGTTTCCACATGGAGACACCCCATGCCTGCTCTACATCCTTACTCATTCCTGCTTCCCTTATGGCAGAAGGAAATGGCACAGAGGCACAGCCAATGTCTTCCCTGTGGAGTATAACTGCCTGCGCTGAGGTCATTTCTGTCCCCTTGGCCATGCAGGAAACTCAGCAGGGCTGATTCTGAGCAGTCACCCAGATGCCTTGTGGGTAACTTGCACCTAGGATTCAGGACTTGCAGACTCACTAGATTATGACATCCTGTTTCCAAACTCCTACATCGCTTCCAAGTAGCTATGACCCATCTAGAACTTCCTTGCTGGTCTCCACTTACCTGCCAGGCATCTATCAATCAACATGTCCCAGCCTCTGGTGGCAAAGATAGCGAGTTTCCTGGGGCCACAAAAATTACAAAACTACTGACATCCCAACCAAGAGAGAGCATTAGAAAGATCAAGAAATACCAAAGGCTTAGGGCTAGAGAGATGTCTCAGCAGTACTCAGAGTACTGGCTGGACCTGAATTTGGTTCTCAGCACCAACATGGCAACTTACAACCGTATTTAACCCCAATTCCAGAGGATGTAACACCCTCTTCTGGCCCCCTGGGCACCTGGCATGCAAGTGATGCACAGACATACATGCAGGCAAGACAGCCATACAAAATCAAATGTTTAGAAAAATACTGAGAGAGAGAAGGAAACTCCACTTACCCATCTTCTGAAGGTCTACTTCCTTCCTCACAAAGAATAATCAAAGACTATAAAGAAATAAGGAGCTCACCTGTCACTCTGCTTGGTTCCTTTGCTGTCAAAAACAATGGCAGAGTCTGCCCAGGACACAAGCGTTGTGCAGAAGATGCCAAGCCAGTCCCCCACTGGAACACGCTGCCACTCACTTCCCAGCAGAGCCGAAAGGAAAAGAGAAAATGTGTGTCAAGTTAAACTACACTGCTGTTAGACCCTCACTGCTACAGGAAATTCCCAATGAACCGCAGCCAAGGTGAGTGCTACACAGGGGCTGCTTCAAGGGCCTGTGACCTGCCACAGGAATTACCTCTGAGCCAAACACAAATCCAGCTTTTCAGACAATCTAAGACCACGAGAAAACTCCAATGTAGTAAAACTTCCTCTCAAAGTCCCAGGCATTGCCCCACAGCTACGCTCCTGGAATGCTGACTTGATCATGGCTAACCTGAAAGGAAGCTTGAAGACCACTGAGTCCACACCTCACATTCACCACATGAGAAATCGAGGATCCAGAAAAGAGACTGTGATTTGGCCATGGTTGCATGGGGAATCAATAGCAGAAAAAACACTGGGGTTCAGCTGACACTCAAGGTAGTGCCTTTCTGTTACAAGGTGAATTTGGATTTTCTATTGTCAAATACAAGTGTATCTGTGACTTCAAGATAGCACGGCAGTCATTATTTCAGTAGAACGGCCACTTGAACCTATGTACCCACATCCCAAACCCCACAGAAATGCACAGATAAAATCCTATGCATTTGGCAGCTAGTCAGATGTGCACAGCATGGATCCACCAGCTAAACCAACATCAAGGTCTGCTCCTCTGGACCATTCTACAGCCAGCACTCTCAGATTGCAACAGACAAGCCTGCTTTATGAAGCAGCAGCTATGCTCACTGAGAATAATGCACAGGAGAGGCCTGAAATAAACCAAGACTACAACCAGCAGATAAACTCCAAGAGCAGAATTTCCCTGCATACAACAACTGCTTGATATGTCCACAATGTCTCAAAGAGTGAATTATTCCCTTTGAAAATTTTCCCAGATATATTGGTTTTTATTTTATATGTATGAGAGTTTGGCCTTCATGTATAACTGCACCACGTGTGCCTGGTTTCTACAGAGGCCAGAAGAGGATGTCAATTCCCCGGAACTGGAGTTACAGACCACTGTGAGCCATCATGTGGGGTCCTCTACAGTCAGTGCTCTTAACCAATGAGTGGTCTCTCCAGCTTCTCTTTGAAATGTTTTATTGTAAAATATGTACAGTGTAAAACATATCACCTTCACCATTTTAAGTGTCTAGCCCAGTGTACCACACAGTCACCGTGGTATGCAACCATTATCCTTCCATCTCCAAATTGCTTCATCCTGCAACACTGAAGCAGATTGTACCCACTCCCTCCCCATCCTGGTCCCCTGCCATGGGGCTGCCATTCAGCGTCTCTAATTTTGACTACTCCTATGAAGAGAACGCCAGCATTTGTCCTTTCTATGACTGGCTTATGCCAGTCAGCACCATGTTCATCTAGGGAGAAGCCTCTCAACAGTTCTGTACCTTTTAAAGCTCATACTATCCCTGGGGGAGGGACGGGGACAACACATGTGTGTGTGCCCCATTGTGCTTGCCCATTCACCTGTCAGTGGACACCCGAGGAACGTCTCAGCTGCTGTATGTGTCAGTTACAGCTGGTGTCTTTCATCCTATGCACTGCTGATCTCGTTACCTCTACCTCCTTTTTCCCTTTTATAAAATTTATTTGTCAAGTTGGGAGTGATGGCACACATCTTTAATCCCAGCACTCAAGAGGCAGAGGCAGAGGCAGGTAGATCTCTGTGAGTTCAAGTCAAGCCTGGTCTACATAGTGAGTTCTAGGCCAGCTGGGGCTATATTGTGAGACTTACCTACAAAAAAAAAAAAAGCTACAGCTAGTTATATGGCACCACTATACTGCTTTCCATAGCAACTGAACCTCTACATTCTATATGAAGAATTAAACGGGGGGGGGGGCAGGAATAACCTCAAACCACGGCCCTCCCCACCCTGCTTAAGACACACACAAGGTTCACTGCCTGTCCGCTTCTGGGGATTCTGGCCACTTAATGCATAGAAGCACAAGGATTACAGATCCATACAACCATGCCTTGCTGTGGTAGGGTGCTGGGGAACTGAGCTTAGGTCCTCATACTTGTGTAGCAAGTGCTTGGCCCACTGAGCCCTCTCTCTAGCCCCATTGCCCTGCGGATTTCTTTCTTTTTTGGGGGGGTGGGGGTGGGGGTTGAGACAGGGTTTCTCTGTAGCTTTGGAGCCTGTCCTGGAACTTACTTTTGTTGATCAGGCTAGCCTCAAATTCACAGAGATCCACCTGCCTCTGCTGGGATTAAAGGCATGTGCCACCACCGCCTGGCCTTGCCCTGCAGATTTCTAAGAGAAGAGCCATCTATAAACAAATAGTCGCTACCACACAGCTCAGCAGTCACTCTCCTTAACCCACTTAATCCAAAGAAATAAAATCTACATTCCTATAAAAAACTGTCCACGAATGTTTATAGGTTATTGAAAATAGGCCAAAACTAGAAACGAGTTTGACATTCCTCAGTGGATAACTAGTTAAACAAACTGGCTCTTATAAACTGTCCTGTGCCCCACCCCCCAACATCCAGGTGTGGAATCCCTAATTTCTAGTGTGGCTTTGTTTGGAAACAGGGCATTACAGAGGTTAGGAAAGCTGAGCAGTACCTATGGGAAGTGGGGTTAGTCCATTAGGACTAGTGCCTGTACGTATGAGTCATGAGAGAGCTGTCTTTGCACAGATGCTCAGAGGAAGAGCCTGTTAGGCCACAGTGAGAAGCGGGCATCTCAATCCTAATGGCACTCATCCTGGGCTTCCAGTGTCTAGAACAGGGAGAAAGGAAGGGTACGGCATTTAAGCCATTTGGGCTGCAGTAATGTGTTACAGCACCTCTAGCAGGCTAATCCAGTGCCACATCCATACCACGCTATTCGTCATGAAAAGGAATCAGTTATGGATACACATGGCTCAGACGGATACCCAGGGAACTATGCTGTGCAGGAAAGCCAACCCCTAAAGGTCATGTACTGTACGGGAGCATCTTAGGGCATTTCAGAGGTGACATTACAAACACGAGAAACAGGAACGGTTGTTGAGGGCTAAGAAAAGGCTGGGAGCAGCAGGAGAAAACTCGTGGTGATAAATTCCTCTGTATCCTCACTGCATCAGCATCAGCATCCTGGGTGAGCTACTGCAATTCCTCTGTATCCTCACTGCATCAGCATCAGCATCCTGGGTGAGCTGCTGCACTGTTAATTCTGCAAGGTATTACCACTGAGAGAAGCTGGAAAAAGAACTTGTGGGGATCTAGTTTGTTTTTTTTTTTTAGCAATTTCATGTGGGGTTATAATTCTCTCAAAACACAAGATTTCACATTTTAAAAATTGTTTGTGTATGAATGTTTTGTCTGCATGTTTGTCTGTTCTCCACATGCATGCCTGGTGCCCATGAGAGCCAGAAAAGAGTGTCAGATCCCCTAGCACTGGAGTTAGACTATGAATAGCTGTCGTGTGGGTGCTGGGAACCAAACCTGTGTCTTCTGGAAGAGCAGCTGGTGCTCCTAACTGCTGTATTGATATCTCCCTTTAAGAGAAGGTTTAAGCAGCAGTAAGCCACAGGACTGGACCAACACAGACTTTCACTGCCTCCTCCTGGCCTCTCTCTCTGTCGTCACCCACCACACCCACCACACAGCATGGGGAGTTACCAGTCACACCTGGATTCACACAGCCTGGGGAGTTACCAGTCACAGGAGAAAAACACAGTGACAGCACAGAGGAGCAAGGGCCGAATCCGAAGGGTGAAGCTTCTCCACCCACGCCTGGGTTTCTAGTCCCTCCCCTCTGAGTTTCTCTCCCTCTCCCTTTCCCTCCCAAGCATCTGCCCCCTCACATGTTTATTTGTGTGTACATGTATGTGCAGGTGCATGTAGAAGTCAGGGTTCAACCTTGGTTGTGTTCCTAAAATACCTTCAATTTTAACTGAGACAAGGTCTCTCATTGTTCTGGAGCTTCATCAAGTAAGCTAGGCTAGCTTGCCAGCGAGCTTCAGAGATCTGCCTGCCTCTGCTTCACACTTGCTAACATTACATCACCAAGTCCAGCTTTTTACGTGGGCTCTATAGATTTGAACTCAGATCCTCATGCTTTCAAGGCGATCATAGTATCTATTGACCCATCTCCCCACCTTACCTTCTTTTTAAAAAGAGCTATCTATGTATCAATTGTTTTCTAACCTTTAGGATCTTCAAACCAAAGCCAGAGTCCTATTTACCTTATGTCACCTGCCCTCCAGTGGCCCTGTACATGCTGCCCACTCATGTACAGAAGACAATGCACTTAAAGCTTGTCCATCCACCAATGTTAAAATCCAGCAGGAAGGCAACACAGTTGGCTGCAGAGTCCACACTGACAGTCTCTAGCTCCTCCTCCCTCCCTCACACACAACACAGTTGGCTGCAGAGTCCACACTGACAGTCTCTAGCTCCTCCTCCCTCCCTCACACACAACACAGTTGGCTGCAGAGTCCACACTGACAGTCTCTAGCTCCTCCTCCCTCCCTCACACACAACACAGTTGGCTGCAGAGTCCACACTGACAGTCTCTAGCTCCTCCTCCCTCCCTCACACACAACACAGTTGCTGCAGAGTCCACACTGACAGTCTCTAGCTCCTCCTCCCTCACACACAACACAGTTGGCTGCAGAGTCCACACTGACAGTCTCTAGCTCCTCCTCCCTCCCTCACACACAACACAGTTGCTGCAGAGTCCACACTGACAGTCTCTAGCTCCTCCTCCCTCCCTCACACACAACACAGTTGGCTGCAGAGTCCACACTGACAGTCTCTAGCTCCTCCTCCCTCCCTCCCTCACACACAACACAGTTGGCTGCAGAGTCCACACTGACAGTCTCTAGCTCCTCCTCCCTCCCTCCCTCACACACAACACAGTTGGCTGCAGAGTCCACACTGACAGTCTCTAGCTCCTCCTCCCTCCCTCACACACAACACAGTTGGCTGCAGAGTCCACACTGACAGTCTCTAGCTCCTCCTCCCTCCCTCACACACAACACAGTTGGCTGCAGAGTCCACACTGACAGTCTCTAGCTCCTCCTCCCTCACACACAACACAGTTGGCTGCAGAGTCCACACTGACAGTCTCTAGCTCCTCCTCCCTCCCTCACACACAACACAGTTGGCTGCAGAGTCCACACTGACAGTCTCTAGCTCCTCCTCCCTCCCTCACACACAACACAGTTGGCTGCAGAGTCCACACTGACAGTCTCTAGCTCCTCCTCCCTCCCTCACACACAACACAGTTGGCTGCAGAGTCCACACTGACAGTCTCTAGCTCCTCCTCCCTCCCTCACACACAACACAGTTGGCTGCAGAGTCCACACTGACAGTCTCTAGCTCCTCCTCCCTCCCTCACACACAACACAGTTGGCTGCAGAGTCCACACTGACAGTCTCTAGCTCCTCCTCCTTCCCTCCCTCACACACAACACAGTTGGCTGCAGAGTCCACACTGACAGTCTCTAGCTCCTCCTCCCTCCCTCACACGTGCTTCCACAAACTCTTGTGGGTGAGACTTTAACTCACACCACTCCTTGGCTATAAGGACTGAACGAGAGAATAAAATTATGAAAAACCTAGCAGCATGTCTGCAACAAAGAGAGTCAGACAGCTCACTCCCTTCCTCCCCTGACGAAGACTCTCCAATGACTTCTACTTTGTGGTCTCTCCTCTCAGCACAGCTGGCCCCTTGCCGACACCCCTTACAAAGTTTTCCTGGAGCTCTACTGCTCAGAATGGGCTCGCTTGAGAAATAAAGGCTGGGTGGTCTACCTGTAGTGGCTAACGCATGCCTCAGTCCAGCAGCGACACAAACAACCTTCTCTCTCAGGAGCTGTCCAAAGAAAGAACAGGATTTACTCTCAGAATCATTCATCTACAAAATATCATGTAACTTGTACAAACTCAATTCAGTCTGAAGCACCCCCACCCAATATGCTCACTCAGAAATGCTTCTTTATTTATGAGATGAAAATCTGTGTGTTGCATGCACATGAGTGTGTGTTGTATGCACATGAGTGTGTATTGTATGCATGTGTGTTGCATGTACTTGAGTGCAGTTGTATGTGCACGCATTACATGCACATGTGTGTTTGTGTGTTACATGCACTTAAGTATTTGTATGTCTGTTGCATGCACATGAGTGTGTATGTGTTGCATGCACTTGAGGGTGTATATGTGTGTTGCATGCACTTGAGTGTGTGTGTTGCGTGCACATGAGTGTGTGGGTACAAGGAGGTCAAAGGAAGACACTGAGTACCTTCTACTATCACTCTCTGCCTTACTGCCTTGAATCAGGGTCTCTCACTAAATTGGAAGTTCCCTATTTCAGCGAGGCTCAGTGGCCATTGAGCTCCCTCAGTGCTGGAGTTATAGGCATACACAGTCATCCCTAGCTTTTTTAAAATATGTATTTTATGTGTATGTCTGTTCTTCCTAAATGTGTACCATATGCATGCCTAGTGCCTGTGATGGTCAGAAGAGAATATCAGATCCCATGGAACTAGAGTTACATACGGTTGTGGGTACTGCAAACTGAATCTAGGTCCTCAGCAAGAGCCACAACTACTCTTAATGGTTGAGACATCTCTCTTGCCCTTACTTTGGCTTTTTTTTTTTTGCATGAGTTCTGAAGATTGAAATCCAAGTTCCCATGCTTGTATAACAAGCACTCTTACCATTAAGCCATCTCCCTAACCCTGAAATATAACTTTTTAAAAATATCGTATCATAGTACCACATTGCACTGCCTCTCAAGGGTAGGGGGTGGGACCTCCAAACTCATCCAGTAAACATTCCCCAAAACAGCCAAATCCCATATGGCTCCTGCCACACAGCTCAGCTCTGTGACATCAAACAGCTAGAGACGAGAAAGCATGGCTGTGCTCCAATAAGACTTAAATAGCAAGGGCTTCGGTGTTCCCTCCTGACCCAGTTTGATCCTTAGCCAAGGCTAGAAGCTCTTCCTTAAGTGGTCATTCAACCCCTGCCCAGTAGCTGCCTCCGGTAACATGGGGCTCACCACCTCCCTAGGCACCTGCTCCATCCTTGCACATCTCCATGTATCTCTTTAGATGGAGCCAAATCCAGCTGCCTTTAGCTTCTGACAAAGCTTTCCAAATATTTGAAGACAGTTGTCATGTCCTCTCTAATACATCATGTGGCGGTTTTAAAAATAGGTCCTCAATTTCTTTGATACTACTCCCTTCAAGTCACAGAGCTTGATTCCCCTCCCCTGTGTGGGCTGGGCTTACTGACACACTTCTAACGGAAAGAATAAAGGAGCAGAGTGAGTCAGAGGCACTGAGGCCTCCTCTTAAGAAAGCCACCTGCCAGGTCTGAACAGTTGTACAAAAAGGTCCACAGAGCAGGAACTGTGACTCCCACCAGAAGCATCGTAAGAGTTTGGCAATGAGACTGGACCCCAGTCTAGCCCATGGAGGTATGTACCTACTATGTCTTCACTGCTACTTTGTGAAAAATCAGCTCAGAGGTCCCATTCCAGACCCTCAAAAATGGTGGCATAATGCTTGTTGTAGCTGTCTCACTGCAGGAGGTAACTAATGAAGAACTCTAGACAAACATTCCAGCTGCAGCAGCTATCACTAAGTTTCCCTCCTCTGGATAGGTTCTGGATTGCTCTTTCCCCTGGGGCCTCATATATCCCAGGGTGGCCTCAAACTTGCTATGTAGCCAAAGAAAGCTTTGAACTTCTGATTCTCCTACCTCTGCCTCCCAAGCGCTGGGATTAAATGCATGTACCATCATGTCCAGTTCAGGCAATACTGGAGACTAAACACAAGGCTTTCTGCATGCTGAGCTGTGTCCCTGTCCCTCAGTCATTCTCTTTTCAAGAACAGTGTAAAGGCTAAGAACAAGTCTTAAGAACCACTCTGCCTAGAATCTGTGCTCCAGTGCACAAGAGATCACACCAGATTATTCCAGACCAATCTGACTGGCACAAAGAGCAAGGCTCTGGCTCCTTTCTGGAGACTATACTTCTGTCATTGGTGTCTCCAATCACATTAGCCTCGGGCAAAATAAAATCTGACTGCCAAAACAGTTTGAGTAGATGGTCCTTTAAACGCATCTTCTTTCCTGCCTTCCTTTTTCCTAAAAATAACCAATGGCCCATCTCTCTATGCTTTTATCTTATGTGCTACTGCTACCTATGCGTACCCACTCCACCTCAGTACTTCCACTTTTCCCCATATTCCAGCCTGATCACCTGCTGACATCATCATCCACACTGTTCCATTGGCCTAGAATGTTCTTCTTTGGCACATGTTCTGTATCCTGTTAGCCCCAGCCAGGGAAACCTAACTCAACTCTAGGATTTAGGTAAACTTCCCACTAGATAAGAGTCCAATCCTCCTCCCTTGGGACTATATGAGCATCTCTCATGACTCTGGCATGACAATGACACTGCATGTATTTATCATGAGCCACTACCAACCTCTCAGGCGCTAAGACAGATCTTAACCACCACTGTACTCACGACCTAATCCAGTGCCCAAACATGGCAGTGCCATCCATAAATAGAGTCTCCAACAGTTCTCATTCTGGTATATCCCTCCCATTGCCACATGGGACACAGCCCATCAAAATGTTCTTAGTTACTGACTCTGCCATCCAACGTATTTTAACCATTGTCCCTTCCCGTATTCTTTAATTATATCAACTATAATTAAGGTAAATTAATTATAACATATGTAGGTTCTTAAAGGCCACCTATTTGCTCCTGGGAGTTACGGGGGGACCCAGAGCTCGGCAGAACTAGACTCTGTGCAGCCCTTCAGAACCACTACCCACAAATAACAGACCACAGGCCAGCAACTGAACTCCACAAGATGACAGAAGCTGATCTGAGCCCTCCAATGAAAATGCATCTTCCACTTCTAATCAGAGGTAAGGTGGCAGAAGGGAAGTTGAGTCAGAGAAACTCGTTCTTGATTTCTTTGTATTCCTGAAATTTTTCCTATTCTCATCATGACCATTTACAATATTTTGCTTTTACTTTTTATTCCCACTTGCACAAACTAGGATACACAGGAAAAGGGAACCACGTTTGAGCAAACACCTCCATAAGACCGGCCTGTAGGCAAGCCTGTGGGACATTTTCTTGATTATCGATTGATGTGGGAGGGCCTGGTCAACTGTGAGTGGCTACTCCTGGGCAATGGGTCCTGGGAAAAGAAAGGCAACTGAACATGAAGCTGAATGCAAGCCAGAAAGCAGTGTTCCTGCCTCCAGGTTTCTGCCTTAAGTCCCTATTTTGTCCTCCCTCAATCATGGGTGATGAAGTGGGACCTGAGAGCTGTAAGATGAAATAAACCCTTTCCTCCCTAAATTCTTTTTGATCATGATGCTAATCACAGGAATACAAAGCAAAGTAAGACACACATAAATTTCACAAACCTGTTATGTGGGATATCATAAAAAGAGCTCTAAACAAAAGCCAAATGCCCAGGCCCTGCACCTCGACTGAGCAAAACAGTACAGTTGTCCCTGAGGGTGTGGGTGAGCCAGCCTCCAAAGGAGTGAGCAGGAGAACTGGCCCGGTTCCTTGCTGCCTACTGCAATGGATGAGCTAGCCAGGGCAGTCTGGAGAGCTCACCTTGATAGTGTAGATACTGCTGATGAGGGAAAGCCGGCAAGCTGACCAACCCAACTACCACCCAGGCCCAGAACCCAGGTTATGAGTTGGTCCACCCCAACATCTACCTTATCAATAAACTGCTGGAGCATGTGAAGGGGGCAGGCCTGCAGATCCAAAGCTTCAGGATCTCCATGACATGGGGCAAGAACAGAATATCCAAGAGGAGTTCCAGTGAGGCTCAGTATAAATGGTGTAGTAGAAGCCAGAGCCCTTGAATCAGATCTATAACTCATTGCAATGAACACTTACAAGTAAAGATGTACAGATTAAAGGGTATTTTGTGTGACTCACTGTGTCTCACTACAGCTTCTACACTGAGACTGACTGACCTTCCTTCCTTCCTGCCTTTCTCTCTCTCTCTCTCTCTCTCTCTCTCTCTCTCTCTCTCTCTCTCTCTCTCTCTTTCTTTTGTATTTTAGCTTATTTTAGTTTTATTTTAAATTTTATTTTATTGAGGGGCCATGGTTTGCAAGGGCAGAGGGTGGAAATGAAAGGACAGGGAAACGAATGGGATCTGGATGCATGATGTAAAAATCCACAAAAAGTCAATAAGAAAAAGTCTTTTAAAAAAAGCCAAATGTACTGCTTCCCACCCACTCTCTACCAGGGTCACTGCTACATGTGGAATCTGAACCCTTGTATGTGATTAGATTCAAAGCAACCAGTAAAACATGCACACAGAGTTCAGAGCCTCAGTACAAAAAAAGGAAAGAAAAGTACCTGACTCACAAATGCTACATTTATGTTTATCTAAACAACAACAGCTTGGATAGATGAAATTAGCTTTCAAGTTTCCAAAGATATGCTGGGTGTGGTGATGCATCTGTTATCGAAGCCATGGCAGGTAGAGGTGGCAGGAGCAGGAGTTCAAGTCTAGCTTCAATTATTTAATATGTCTGAGTGCAGCCAGTGCTACATGAGATGCTATTCTAAAAAAAAAAAGTCAAGGAGCTAGCGAGATAGTTAAAAGCACTGACTGCCAACAGCCAATATCAAACTAAATGGCAAGAAACTCAAAGGCATCCTACTGAAATCAGGAACAAAACAAGGCTGTCTACTCTCTCTATACCTATTCAATATAGTACTTGAGGTTCTAGCTAGAACAATAAGACACCAAAAGAAGATCAGGGGGATACAAATCGGAAAAGAAGAAGTCAAACTCTCACTGTTTGCTGATGATATGATAGTTTACATAAGCAATCCCAAAAATTCTACCAAGGAACTTCTAAGACTCATAGACACTTTCAGTAATGTAGCAGGATACAAGATTAAATAAAAAAAAAATCAGTAGTCCTCTTGTGCACAGATGCTAAATGGGTTAAAGAAATCAGAGAATCAACACCCTTCATAATAGCCACAAAGAACATAAAATATCTTGGACTAATTCTAACCAAACAAGTTATGGACTACTATGACAAGAACTTTAAATCTTTGAAGAAAGAAATTCAAAAGGACACCAGAAAGTGGAAAGATTTCCCATGCTCTTGGGTAGGCAGAATTAGCACAGTAAAAATTGCAGTCTTACGAAAGGCAATCTACAGATTCAATGCAATGCCCACCAATATCCAAACAAAATTCTTCACAGACCTTGAAAGAACAGTACTCAACTTCATATGGAAAAGCAAAAACCCAGGATAGCCAAAATAATTCTGTACAATAATGGAACTTCTGGAAGCATCACAATCCCTGACTTCAAACTCTATTACAGGGCTACAGTAATGAAAACAATGGTATTGGCATAAGAACAGACAGGGGGACCAATGGAACCAATGGAACTGAAGACCCGGATATTAATTCACACACCTTTGAATACCTGATTTTTGACAAAGAAGCAAAAAATATCAAATGGAAAAAAGAAAGCATATTTAACAAATGGTGCTGGCATAACTGGATATCACCATGTAGAAGAATGAAAATAGATCCATATGTATACCCAAGCACAAAACTCAAGTCCAAATGGATCAAAGACCTCAACATAAAACTAGCCACACTGAACCTCATAGAAGAGAAAGTGGGACGTACACTTGAACGCATTGGCACAGGATACCACTTCCTAAATATAACCCCAGAAGCACAGACACTGAGAGCAACAATTAAAAAATGGGACCTCCTGAAACTGGGATGTTTCTGTAAAACAAAGGACACGGTCAACAAGACAAAACAGTAGCCTACAGAATGGGGAAAGATCTTCACCAACCATCAGAGAAATGATCTCCAAAATATACAAAGAACTTAAGAAATTGGTCATCAAAAGAACAAATGATCCAATAAAAAAGGGGGGTATAGACCTAAATAGAGAACTCTCAACAGATGAATCTAAAATGGCCAAAATACACCTAAAAAAATGTTCAACATTCTTAGCCATCAGAGAAATGCAAATCAAAACAACTCTGAGATTCCATCTTACACCTGTCAGAATGGCCAAGATCAAAAAACACTGATGACAAGTTATGTTGGAGAGGATGTGGGGTAAAGGGAACACTCCTGAATTGCTGGTGGGAATGCAAGCTGGTACAACCCTTTGGATATCAGTATGGCAATTTTTCAGAAAATTAGGAAACAATCTACCTCAAGACCCAGCAATACCACTTTTGGGTCTATAAACAAAAAGGATGCTCAGTCATAACACTAAAGCCCATGCACTGTTCTGCACAGACACACATACAAGCAAAACATACATGTGCATAAAATAATCTTTTAAAAATGTCATTAAAACTCCATATATATGTGTGTGTGTGTGTGTGTATGTGTGCACACATAAAACTTGAAAGTAGTGCATGAAGAGAGACACACAAAAGGCCCCAAAGGCCACGTGTTGTAAAATTACATTTATATGAAATGGCTAGAACACATAAATCCACAGAGAAGGTAGACTAGCAGCCACCAGGGGCTGGAGGAGGGGAAGACAGGAAGCCACTACTATTGAGTGTAGAATTCCTTTTAGCCATAACACAAATGTTCTAGAATTCGATAATGACAATGGCAGAGCATACTGAAGATACTGAGAACATACTGAAAAACACTGAAGTATACATTTCAAAGGGGCAAATTCAATGGTATCTGAATCATATCTCAATAAAGTTGTTATTAAAAATCAATCTCAGCTTTTACTTTTTTTAAAATGGGGCTTTCAGAAAATTTTCAATCATTTGATATTTCTGCAGGACAGCACTGGACTACCATTTGCTGAATCTACTTTGTGTTTGTGTGTGTGTGTGTGTGTGTGTGTGTGTGTGTGTGTGTGTGTGCACGCACGCATATGCCTGTGGATGCAGACATACACCATCACAAGCATAAGGAGGTCAGAGGACACCTTCAGGGCTGCTCCACCCATTTCACTTTGCTTTAGACAGGGTCTTTGCTGTTTGCCACTTCATATGCTAGGCTAGCTGGCCTGGGAGCTCTCAGGTAATCTTCTGTCTCAGCTTCCTAGCTTCCCATTGGAGCACCATACAGACTTGTGCTACTGCATCCAGCTTTAAATTGATTCTGGAGATCACACTCAAATCAAAGTGCTCTACACACTACGCCATCTTCCCAGACCCTGAACTTAGTGTCGTGAGGCAAATCACTTCTACTCGGACCTGTCTGTTACACAGTTCCCGTCATTAACAATGAGCATATGAGGTGCAGTTCTGCTATCCAAGTTTATAAACTCTTATAACGTGCATGAAGATGAAAAATTTTCCACCCAGCATTGATTCCCCTAAAACTGATTTTTAACAGAAGAACTTATTTTCAACTCAAGTTCTATTACTCCATGGGCTTTCAAGGACCTACCTAGTCTTTCATATGAGTGAGGATAAAAGAAACAGCCTAGAAACAGCAAGATAAAACCAGCTAAAACTGGGGTGTCCTCACCTCAACGGTCTGTGGAACCATACATCTGCGAGGGCCGTGCGGCACACCTAACTGGCCAAAGGCATTGGATCCACATGACAGAACTTGACCTATTTCTGCAAAACATAAGCATTCAGATTACAAATCAAAGAAGTGAGATACCTGTGACCAACAGGGAAACAGGGATGAGAGGATACAGCAGGCATCCTGTGCCTCAAAGCCTTCTGGCCACTTTCCTTCTTTAGTTCCTCCACACTAAAGATTACCTGCCACCTGTAGCCTTAATGGCTGATTACCTGTGCAGAGCACTTAACTCAGGGCCCAGTACTGAAGTGACTGAACACTTACTCCCTCTTCATGTTTCCCACTTCCCATGTCTCCAGCCAACAAATTCTGCACACTGTGATGCTCTGGGCCTTTTTCCTCCCTGCCCTTCCCCACACACTCACCTGAAGAGTCTGGAGAAAAGGACAAGACATGTATGGCCTGGCAAAGTAAGGGTTTCCCCTGGAGACAAGTCTAAAGTTTGGAGGGCAAATTTGTCCCAGAGGAATGTTAGAACCACCTGTCTTCATAATTAACCCTGTCTTCCAACTTAACCTTCATCCATAAAAATATGATAGTCTGTTCTCCAGCTGTGACTGGTGCCTTTCTCACAACTTGTTGTGATGTGTTGGAAACAGTGCTCCCTTCTGCCTCTTTCGACCCTAACATGGCCCATAATAAGTACTTCACAAAGTGATATCTAGCATTGAAATTCTTCATGTGGAAGGAGGTTTTCTTTTTCAGAGCTAATCTAGTCAGGGCCTCCCATGCTCAGCAAGCTGCCTCCCCAGCCCATCTGGACTCTGATGATTACTGTCAAACTGGATACATATGGAACTCCTCTGCAAAACAGAAATGGTGACAGCTGAGGAAGACTGAAATACTGGACGGCAGTTCGTGAGTGTACAACAGGGCATGTTCTGAAGCAGGGACCACTGGGCATTGCAACAAAGAAAAGTACAGGGAGTCTTGCAAGTAAGAAGAAGGCAGCAGACACAGGAGCCTCTGTAGAAGGCTGTGTGCAAAGGTCTGGGACTTTCACTACACATCTAGGGATCCACGAGCATGAAGAGACAGAAACTACAGGTGTCCTTTAAACCCAGACCAGGCAGCTAGAAAGGACAAAGTTAAACAGAGAAATCAATTAACAGAGTAACAAACCAGCTGCTTCCAAAAGAATTATTCTAGCAACCCTTCAGCCATAACTCATTCTGTGACCTGTCGTCATAGAGACTAGATGTTTTGAAGGGAGACAGAGAAATAACTCAGAGGTAGAGCCTTTGTCTAGCACATCTGAAGTCCTGGGTTTGAGCCTCAGTAATGTCACCATGGAAGCCCCTTGGTGCTGTGAGATCCCTGCTCCCTCAGTGATGGCTAGCTTTACACCAACTTGACACGAGCTAGAGTCACTGGAGAGGAGGGGCCCCAACTAGAAGATATGGCTATAGAACATTTTTTTTAATCAGTGACTGACGGAAAAGGGTCCATTTTGGGTAGGTTCATCCTTGGTCAGGTGGTCCAGATTCTATAAGAAAGCAGGCTGAGCAAGTCAGTAAGCAGTATTCCTCCATGATCTCTGCATCATCTCCCGCCTCCAGGTTGCCGGCCTGCTTGAGCTCCTGTCCTGACTTCCTTTAATGATGAGCAGTGATGTGTAAGCCAAACAAACCCTTTCCTCACCAAGTTGCTTTGGGTCATGGTGTGCCATCACAGCAGGAGACATGCTACCTAAGACAACGAGCAGATAAGAACTCTTATGGCACTCCTGGTCAGCTAGACCAGGCACATAGCTCTCATGAGCGTTTGGGACTAGAAATGACCACCTAATGAGATCCGGTTCATCCTCCAGTCTCTGGCAAATGTATATTCCAGCCTGATCTCCTTTATAGTTAAAATTCTCCTTGTAAAAGGTACCCTGCAATTTCCCTAATAGAGAACACTTATTGGTTCATGGGGTGGTTTTTTTGTTGTTGTTGTTTGTTTGTTTGGTTTTGTTTTTCTTCAAAAGTACAGAGGCTCTTATTTAATCATTCCCCACCCCACCCCCCGCCACACACACACACACACACACTCACACACACACACAGACACACACACACACACTCACTCACACACACACACACTCACTCACACACACACACACACTCACTCACACACACACACACACACACTCACACACACACACTCACACACACACACACACACACACACACACACACACACACACACTACACTGCTGTCGTGGTGATACTTATTCAAGAGAGCGCTTACCTGTGAGCATAATGGTGAAATCCCAGCCACAGGCCACTTGTTTGATTGGACAACCAAGGAGAGGCTTGCAGACGGTAAAACACAGAACATCTTCCGTGTGGCCGAGCCCCAACTGCCCATCTTTATTCAGGCCACAAACAAAGAGTCCTCCTCTATCTGCAAAACAGATATTTGATCACACTGTGAACCCCGAGTCTGCATTTGCATTAATTAAATAAAATGAACCTTGAGACAGGAGGCTGAGTAAGCAACCAGTTGACAGAAAGTATTCATAGAGCATCCGAGGGCATTTGGAAGAGTTAGAGAGACACACAGGAAGTAGCTGGGAGGATTTTGGAGTGGTTTGGCTGAGCATAAGGACATTCTCTTTGGGTGGCACCGGTAAGGAGAGAGGGCTAGCTAGTTGTTACTTCACCTCTTTGAGCTCACAGGTTTTCACCCCAGCCTTCGTATCTCAGGTCTTATTTAGAAATAGAACAATAGAGATTTAGTTAAAGCTCCAGTTAGTGGTATCCACAGGAACAGAATTCCCACCATGCTGTGGCCAGAGTGGCCAGACCGCTTCCAAAGAAGCAGGCCGCAACTGCGGAGATGAAAGTGCTGGCGGAAAGAACAGCAGTAAATTAAGGCACAGCCACTATGACAAAGTTAAAACAACAAAGCTCCAGTGTCAGCATGACAGGGAGAGAGTCACAACTCCCAAAGTAAGAAAAGGTTACCATGCATTATTTGGAGCCACAGACATAGGCTTCTTGGCCGTACTAATGCTATTAACTGATGCATGCTAATGTGTTCTGGAACCAAAGGATCAGGCCAAGGACCTCCAATCTAATGGTTGAATGGAAACTCCCAGTTCTGTAACAAGTGCCAGTATCGCCAAATGGAGCATCTATGATCAAAGGAACGCCAACATCAACTCAACACTTAGAATATGCCAGGAGCTGTTCTAAGAGCTGAGCATGGAAGTCCTTTCCACACGTACCTAGGCCCCATAATACTTCGAAAGGCCCATACACCTTTAATTAAGCTGTCTTAATTTCAAATTGTTTTAAGTTGATTTTAATGTAACAATAATTCATATACAGTACAAATGCCATTCTTAGGTATAGTTACTTTATATCAGTACAGCTGTAAAATATAATTTCTAGCATTTCTTTACAAAGGAAGGGAGGAATCCATGATGACAGGAACACCAAAGGCCTGTAAAAGCCCTAAAACACTAAGTTTATCTACTGGAAAACCCTAAGTTTATCTACTGTTATTATCCCCACAGGACAGAGAGAAAACTGAGTGTTCTAGTTAGCATCTACTATCAACATACACAACCTACAATCACCTGGAAGGGGAGTACTAATGAGGAATTATCCAGACCGGGCTGACAGGTGGATATGTCTGTGGCACTGTCTTGACTTCTAACTGATCTGAATGTGGGCAGCACCATTCCATGGGCTGAGCCCTTAACTGTGTTAGAATAAAGAGACCAAGCAGCCAGCGGGCAAAGATGCCTTTATTTCTCTCTGCTCTCGACTGTGGAGGTGATGCTTTAAGTTCTTGCCTTGACTCCCTGCAATAAAGACATGCTGCCTATATTAAGTCGAATAGAATCCTTTCCCCTTCAGAGGCTTGTGGGCAGGCATTTTATCACCACAACAGAAGTAAGAGCAGACCACTGCTGTACAGGGAGGTACTTGCCAGAGCCGCAGAGCTAATGAACTAGAGAACAAGCCCCTGAGCCCAGGGAGTTTGAGCCACAGCTCCCATTCCCAATCAGATGCCATACACTGCCTCTGCTAAGCTGAAGTATGTGTGGCCCCCGGTACTCTCTGGGCACTAGGACAGAAAATTAAGAACAAGGTAAGGTAAAGTTCTTGATCTCAAGGGCTATTTCACCTACTTGCAAAGGTTTCAAAGTAAAAGTCAAACAGGTTGTAGCATGTTCACCAACTTGCCTATGACCTTAAGCCTTCCTCTCTGAGCCTTATTTGTATAAGGGGGTAGGAAAAGGGAAGGGAAGGAACTCAGAAGTTCAAGCTCTGGCAAGCTAGGATTCCCTTAATGGTTATCTGGCTCTTTCACAAAAACAAATGCTGCTCTCTGAGAAGTACAAAAGACTAAAAGATGGCAAGGTTTTTATTTCCAAGGGGAAACACCTCAATACAAAAGTGAGTGGTTATCCATTGGAGAAGAGAGCTACCTGTGACAGCTGCAGAATGACCCCCTCCTCCTGTGACACTCCTGATGCACCCAGGCTCACAGAAGCTGCTCAGTTGCTGGGGAAGAAGCACATCTTCCTTGTGGCCAAGGCCAAGCTGCCCGTAGCTATTTGCACCCTGGGGATAAAATACAACACAGAAGAAGAGCAGTTTGAAGGCCCAACTGTCAGCACCCATCTAGCCATCTAGTCCCTCGCCCCGACACGCCTCTCAGAGCCCATGACATCTCACACCCGTTCTTAGGGGGCTGTCTTGTCAATCTACATTGAGAACCAGCCCATCTGTGAGCACTGTGATTCCTATTTCAGAGGCCTCTGTGGCACCCACAACTTAGCCAACCATGTGGCTCACCTTTCCCTGCAGGTATACACTGTTCTAGTTTGCTGCTGGGGGAAGAGAGGACCGAGACTGATCAAGCAGAAGCCATGGAGAACACTGCCTGGGACTCACTCTCTGGCTCTCTCCACTGACTTTCTTAGAAAGCCCAGGCCCATCGACCAATGGATGGTACCACCCACAGTGGACTGGACCTTCCACATCAATCACCAACCAAGATAGTCTCTTCAGAGACGTGCTCACAGGTCAATCTGATTGAGGCCTTCCATTGACATTTCTCTATGTGGCATCACAAGGGCAATAAAACCCAATCAAGACTAAACTGCCTTTGGGAATCAGACCAAGGAAGCCCTCTGATAAAAGTTAATTATCTAGGAAAGCTGGGAAAAGAAAAAAAGTTGGTGGGGAGGGAGAGATAAAGAAAAAGTTAGCAGAAAACACTCCGGAGTTAGGTTTGTGCTCCCTTCCCCACATCCTCAATGGGAAGCAGGCAATGACTTTCTGTATTTATTCAGTCCGCTAAGGATGCTGCATCCCTAACAGGAAGCATCATCATTCACCTGTGATGTGGGAAGGTCATTGGTTAGTTAATAAAGAAAACTGCTTGGCCCAATAGGTCAGAACATAGGTGGGTAGAGTAGACAGAACGGAATGCTGGGAAGAAGGGAAGTGAGCTCAGACGCCATGCCGCTCCTCTCTGGGGCAGATGCGATGAAGCAAGCTTCCAGGTCAGACATGCTGAATCTTTCTTGGTAAGACTGGTGCTACACAGATTACTAAATATGGGTTAGGCAAGATAAGAGAAGAGGCTAGAGCTAATGGGCCAAGCAGTGTTTAAAAGAATACAGTTTGTGTGTTGTTATTTTGGGGCATAAGCTAGCCAGGCAGCCAGGAGCCGGGCGGCAGGAACACAGCCCTTGGCTCCATACTACAGAATGGCGCCCAATGTGGGGCTCGAACCCACGACCCTGGGATTAAGAGTCCCATGCTCTACTGACTGAGCTAGTACAAGACCTAGGCAGTTTATCTCTAAAGGGCCTTTTCAAGTATAGCATTTGGCGACTCCAAGATTCAGATCTCCCTTGTAGATCCACACTATCAACTGCATACATAGTTCAGGTCTAGGGGTACAACAGAGCAACAGAGAGCTTACCTAGCATGTTCCTAGGTTCAGTCACCAACACTGGAAGAAAAAAGTCTCTAGTCTGAAATGTTTACAGCTTGGTTACCAAAATAGAATTCAGTATATACACAAATACATATCACAAAGATGCTGTAAAGAAAGGGCAATGTCCATTAAGTGAAACAGTAAGATCTCTGCAACAAAAGATATAAATACAATAGTGAATACACACGGTAAAGAGCCAAAGGCCCAGAATGTTCTAAGTTTTCAGAGCTTGCCATATTCACTTAAAGAAGAGGAACTGTGAACCCACAGTTCTTAATACTTAATACTTCAGAAATTCCTCTCTTCAAGTGTCTACTCCCAAGCTGGTTCTTTTGGAGGTGAGTGGTGGAGCCTTTAAAACCCATCTTCTGAGGACCCCTGAATGAGAACATGTACCTGGAAATAACCCCCAAGGCATGAATGCAAACCCATGTCCGCTGGGTATTTCCAGTCACCTTGAGCAGCACGGCTCCAAGAAGAATGAGCTACAGGAGGGGCACAGGTCAAGAGAGCCTTGGGAACAATACAGCTCCTACTAAGTGTTCTCTGCAGACACGACAGACACCTTCAATCCTCACAACTAAGGTGCATTAGCATTCATTTTACAGATGAGGAAACAGAGGCCCAGGGAGGCTCAAGTAATGATCCATAGTTACACAACGGCGTGACCAAGTCAGTAGTTGGCGTCTTTCTTTAGCTCTTACTGTGTCTAATGAGGATGTGCTTGGAGGCAGCCTAGAGGGTAAGCCACAGACTCTGGGCTGTTGCTCACCTCCAGCACTTCAGCACCTTTCTCTTCTTTGTATCCTTCCTTGGCATTACAGTGAGTCTTGCCTACTTGACTAGTCTACCCCATCTCCTAGAGATAGACCATGAAGGCAGGGACTTGGTCTTGCTCATAGCTACTCCCCTAAATCTGAAACTGCATTGGCCACATCAGGTCCAAGGCTCCACTCTGGAAAGGTCAAAAGCAACACTGTTGCAGAGTGAAGCAGAGAGCATGTGTTGGGGTCTCTAGCCAATCTGGTTGCCCCATTACCAGACTTGCAGGATGAGAAATACTGAAGGGAGAAGACAGGCAGGAACAACCCCCGGTTCACGCTATGTACCAGTCTCTAGCGCAGCAAGAGGCCTTAAAACCAAACTGAGCAAAGGAAATTTTAATATACTTTATAACAACTATGTATACCTTCCTTCTTTACAAAGGATCCAGACAGAGCTTATGCACACACACACACACACACACACACACACACGCACGCACGCACGCGCGCACACACACACCCTTGTGAGAGATGAATTGTGTTTCTCTAAAATTTCTACATTAAAGCCCTAACCTCTTAAATGTCCCGATATGGCTGTATTTGGAGTCACAACCTTTAAAGAGGTAACTGATGAGACCGTAAGGGTGGGGCCCTGGTGCATTCATCTAGTCTCCTCCTAAGACACCAAGGATCCCACCCACAAATAGCCACCTGAGGCCTCAGAGAAACCCAAACCGTCTACACCTCAATCTTGAACTTGCAGCCTCCAGCTCTATGAGAAAATAAATTTCTATTGTTCAAGAACCCAGACTGTGGTGTTTTGTCACGGCAGCAGAAGCCAACTAATACACGCACCCTGAATACGCAATAGGAAGACTATGCCAGCAGGCCTCCAAGCACACTAGAAAAGTGAGGTTCGACCCTGTTCTGTCTCTGTCCATTTAAGGCCGCATCTGAAAGGCTTTTTCTGTCAGATGATTTTCCTCTGCCAGAAAGACAACAGTCTCCTGGCTGGAAAATGACAGGCAGCAACACATTCGGTTATTAACCCCACCTCCACCTCAAGTGCTACCTCAGGGAGCTGAGTCAGCTAGGCCATGCCAAGATCTCCCTTCCAGCAGCCTGACACTCAACAAGTGAAAGATATGTCAATGAATACCAATCTTGGCAGAAACATAGGTGCTATAGCCTCCTCTAGCAGAGGAACTGGAACACCTTTACATGTATGGATTTCCCAAACCTTCCACATGGCGGTGCGCACAGGTACTCATCTGTTTCGTCCATTCGTTCATTCATTCTTCAGTCAACAAATATATCCCCGGAGTCTACAAGATGCCAGGCACCAAGAGAGCCAATGTGAACACCACGAGCTCAGTACTCACTCTCAGAACACCTCCGCTGTAGCCAAGGAGACTGCCGTTAACAAATCGTGCATCCTATCACAATTTTGGCATTTAATATTAAGAACTGTAACATCCAACATATGCTTCCTGCCACGCATGTCCCCCACATTCGCGAGCATAAAGCCTCCTCTCCAGTCACACACAAGGATTCTCTCAAAGTTCAGTGTCAAACCTAAGCAGCCAAGACTTCCACGACCCCAGAAAAGGTAAGATCCGGTCGGAGCAGAGTAACAGCAAATACGCAGGGTCTGCGCCTCGCGCGGCCACACTCCACAGGCCTCACATCCACAGGATGCTCCCCAGGGTGACGGCGCTGGAAAGGAGCCTCCCATCCTCCAGGCAAAAGAAAGATTCGATGACACAGGTGGCCCTACGAGCTGTCACCAAGCGATCTTCTCTCTGTCCAGCCTCCACGCTGCCTTCCCAGGCGCTCGGGCAGCCGAGAGCTTTCCCAGAATGGACGCTCTCCCCTGAAGGTAGGGTCTACCCGAAGAGCCTCAGTCCCTCCGGTCCTCAGGCCCCAGTTACAGCAGGCCCCTCAGGCACCGCCACGGGGAGACCCTCCCTCCGAACCCTTTCCCTCCTGCCGCAGCCCGGAGTGCTCAACCCAGGACCCTGGCATGGGCCTCTGCCTCTCAGCATCCCCTTCACCCACGCAGATGCCGGGCGCTCCCGGGTCTCCGCGCCCCCAGTCGCTTCCCGAGCCCGGGGGCGGAGTCACGTACCCAGCCGAAGAGCGCGGCCGCGGCGGAGCCAGCCTCCGAGACACGGGACTCGCGCGCCATGCACACGCTCCACCGGCACTTCCGGCAGGGGCTGGCACGGGGCGGGGCGAGGCCGGTAGCTGGGCGTGGCCTGCGGGACGAATCGAGGGACTAGGCGGGGCCAGTGGGCCTGGAGAGGGAGGATGCTGGTGACAGTTCTCTCCCCCGCCCCCACGCGAAGGAACTCAGCCAAAGCGCGGACCTCGTGGCCTCCAGGCAACACACCCGTGGGGGGGAGGGCGGGGATGTGTTCTGCACCCACGCTCGTAATTCCGCATCACACTCAGTCATTCGGAAAGCTCTTTACGTGCCCCATGCCCAGAGGGCTGACCTGACAAGGATAACACAGCGTGGTGGGGAAGGGAGCTGAGCCCGGAGGTGGGAAGGGTCCAGTGCGGAGTCCTCCGGGAGCTGCCTTAGCCCGCTTCTCTGTGCATGTGGGAACCTGAGAGTATTGGGTGGCCTAGCGTCACGACGGGGAATGCACACCTGGTAACACCCCTAGTACTGGCTATTGTCTGTTGTGTCCCTAAGCTGTCCCCACCCTCCACAACTGCCTGCCCTAATTCTGATCATCAGGATGAATAATTCTCATCCAAGATAGATTTTCATATAATATGGCTTTTATCGACGATGTCATGACGTTGGAGGGAATTAAACAGTACAACATACCAATGCGCACTAGGAAAGTGGAATTCAGAACCTGAAGTGGGGGGAGATAAGATCACATTTAAGGCAATGATCTACATTCACAGCTCTGGCCTCTCTGCAGACAGGTCTCAGGGACTTCATCCTGCCTGCCTGGCCCTCACATTGGAAAGTGTCCCTGGGAAGCTACTATCCAGCTCTCACCTGTTCACGTCCCGCACTCCTTGCTTGTTACTGCCTGCTGGACGTTGTGAAGACAGCCCCTGGTCTTTTCTCCCCACGACTGTGAAATCTTGAGAAGGTGGGTGGTGCTGCTTGGAGCACACAGGCAAGCCAGCCAGGTACAGCCGCTCTGCTCACGAAGTCCTGAGAAATCCGGGGCAGTATTTACTGCTTTTCTGTTGCGGCTTTCCTTTCAAGCATGTTGTTACAGGATGTGACAGTTGGGTGTAGCGGGACCGTTCTCTCTCCTTTTCAGCAGTTCCCAAAGCAATACACGGCAATGACTCACATATAACAAACTAAGGTGGATCTGGTCAGGTCTCGTACATGTTTGTCACAGTCTCTGTGCACCGAGGAGGAGAAGTGGGCACAAAAGTCCCACCCCTAACTAAGAAGCTATTTGCAGCTGATACATGGGAAAGAAAAAAATCGGTGTTCTCCAACGGAATGGACTGGGTATATTAACCGCACTCTTGGGCAGTTGACCAACACAAAACAGACTCCATGTTTCATGTGTGCTTTTTTTGTTGTTGTTTGGTGGTGGTGGTGGTATGGCTTGTTTTTTTGTTGTTGTTTTTTTTTTTCCTTTGAGTTTTAGTTTTTCTTGTTGGGGATGTTGAGAGGAAGGAGAGAGAGGTGAAGAGGACCTGGAGGACTTGAGGGAGGGAAAAGAATATAATCAAAATATATTGTATAAAAATCTTTAAAATAATGTTTAACAATCTTGTACAATACAGTAATTTCTAGAGGCATCACCATCCCTGACTTCAAGCTCTACTATAGAGCTATAGTAATAAAAAAAAAAGCTTGATATTGGCATAAAAACAGGCATGTGGATCAATAGAATCAAATCAAAAACCCTGACATAAATTCACAACCTATTAATACTTGATTTTTGACAAAGTAGCCAAAATTATACAATGGAAAAAAGAAAGCATCTTCAACAAATGGTGCTGGCATAACTGGATGTCAACATGTAAGGAAAACAAATAAATCCATATCTATTGCCCCACACAAAACTCAAGTTCACGTAGATCAAAGACATCAAGACAAATCCAACCACACTGAACCTGATAGAATAGAAAGTGGAGTTAATCTCAAGTGCCTTGGCACAGTAGATCACTTCCTAAATAAAACACCAATAGCACAGACACTGAGATTGGCAATTAATAAATGGGACCTCCTGAAACTGAGAAGTTTCTGTAAGGCAAAGGACACTGTCATAAGACAAAATGGCAGCCTCCGAATGGGAAAAGATCCTCACCACCCCCACATCTGACAGAGGGATGATCTACAAAATATATAAAGAACTCAAGAAGCTAAACATTAAAATATCGAATAATCTGATTAAAAAATGGGGTACAGATCTAAACAGAGAATTCGCAACAGGAGAATCTCACATGGCCAAAAGACACTTAAAGAACATCTTTAGTCATCAGGGAAATGCAAATCAAAATGATTCTGAGATTCCATCTAACACCTGTCAGAATGGCCAATATCAAAAATACTGATGACAGCTTATGCTAGAGAGAATGTGGAGTAAGGGAACACTCCTCCACTGCTGGTGGGACTGCAAACTTGTACAGCTACTTTAAAAATCAGTAGGGCTATTTCTTAGAAAACTGGGAATCAATCTACCTCAAGACACAGCTATACCAATTTTAGGCATATACCCAAAGGATGTGCAATCATAACACAAGGATACTTGCTCAACTAAGTTCATAACAACATCATTTGTAATAGCCAGAACCTGGAAACAACTTAGATGCCCCTCAACCAAAGAATGGATAAGGAAAATGTGGTACATTTACACAATGGAGTACTATTCAGCTATAAAAGACACTCTAATGAAATTTGCAGGCAAGTGGATAGAACTAGAAAAAACCATCCTGAGTGAGGTAACCCAGACCCAGAAAGACAAACATGATATGCACTCACTTATAGATGTTATTAGGAGTAAAGTATAGGATAACCAACCTACAATCCACAGCCCTAGAGAGGCTAGATAACAAGGAAAACCCAAAGAGGGATGCATGGATTTCCCTGGGAAGGGGAAGTAGAAAAGATCTCCTGAGTAAACTGGGGGCAGGGGTTGGGAAGATGGAGGGATGGGAATTAGAAGAAGCAGGTTGGGCAGGCAGGTGCAGGAGTGGGTTGGAAGCAGGAAGGAGGGGAGAGTAACAAAAGAGACACCTTGATAGGGCGGTCTGTTTCGGAGTTGGTGCCAAGGAAACCCTCAGAAACCCACAAAGATGGCCCCAACTAAGACCCTCAGCAATAATGGGGAGGTGCATGAACTGGCCATCTACTGTAAGCAGATTGGTGAGTTCCCTAATTGCCATCAGAGATACTCTATCCATTATCTGATAGAAGCAGAGGCAGAGATCCACAGACAAGCACAGGGTAAGAGTCTTGTAGAAGAAAAGGGAGGAAGGATTGTTCCAGCCAGGGAGTCATTTGGGGGAACCCACAGAGACAGCTGGCCTGAGCTTCCAGGAGCTCATGGACGCTGGACCAACAGTCCGGGAACCTACATGGAACCAGACTAGGCCCTCTGCATGTGTGACAACTGTGTAGCGTGGTCTCTGGCTTCTAACAGAGCAGTACCTCTCCCTGGTGCTTAGCTAGCTTTTGGTAACCTGTTCCTCATGCGTGCACACCTGACCCTGCCTCAAGAGTAGGAGCTCTGGTCCCGCTTCAACTTCACAGGCCATGCTTTGTGCAAGCCCATGAGAAGCCTGCCCCTTTACCAATGGAGATGGAGGAGGAGTGGATGGGGAGGGGTAGATAGGAAAAGGGAGGGGGTTAGAAGAGAGAAGGGAAGGGAAACTGGTGGTAAAATAAATGAAAAAATGTTATTTAAATAAAAAAGGAAAGAAAAATAATATTTAAATATGATTTAAAAAAAGAAATAAAGTAAGGTGGGAGAAACCAAACCTGAACTTGTGAAGCAGATCTCGGGAAATCTGGATGGATTCCTGCCTAAGAGATGAGAGAGGCTGAAAGAGATCCTGACCCGATATCTGGCTACTGTTAAGAGGCTGAGAGTGTGATGTGACCCATTTCAGCTCCAAGGAAAGATACTGCAATGGGGACAAAAAAAAATCTGAATTGAGGAAAGTCTGGCTCGTGATGAGAAGTGCAATAGCTAGCCACCAGACCAGGGCTGATGGTTCAGAGAGCCTGAGAGACCGATAGAGATGAAGCTAATAGTCTTAGTCAGAGACACCAACATCAAGAGATACTGAGGTCTTGCAAGCCACCCAAAACAGAGTGAACTGACATTAATACTTATCAAGAGTAGGAAGGTCTGGTGCCCCTCCCAACACTTAGCCCAACGAGAATTTCCCTGCTTCTTCCAGCTCCCTACTACCGGCGTAGGTGCTCAAGGAGACCAAGCCTCTAGCGAGTGGGGGAGGGATATAAGGAACTAAAGAAGCTAATGAACTCTAGTCTCGGTCCTAGAGGAGGAAGAAGGCTCTGACCCTAAAGCTTGATTCTCAGTACATAGTAGACGACTTCCTTTTGTGGCGCTTCCGGGGGAATCCAAGGCATTATACTAGCTGGAAGAGAACACTAACCCTAAACTACATCCCCAGCCCAGGGCTGGACCTTTAAAACCCTGATGTGGGAGGGGGTGCAAAGCAGAACTACTAACAGACCAATTTTAAGGAATGTGGGGAGTGGGGTGGTTTGAATGAGAAATGTCCCCGTTGACTCTGGTATTTGAACACATGGTCCCCATTGGTGGCGCTGCTGAGGAGGTTGTGGGACTTTTAGGAGGTGCAGCTTTTTCTTCTATCCATTTGCCTACCTAAGGTGTTATGTTCCCAAGGCAAAAAGTGGGACTAAACCCGAATTTCAGGGGTTCTTTCACTTCTCCAAATGAAGTCATCTAGAACAGGAAAGCAGAGCGTCCAGAGCCACCTCAGCAGAGTCCTCCCAGCAGGGACCAGGGAAGAGTGAGTCCACAGAGAACCAAGGTGCAGTGAGGCCAAACAGAGGCCAAGCTCCGTTTTCCACAGAAAGGTTGCCAAGCTGCTGCTGACTAGTTCCCTCAACTAGAAAAGCTGTCCAAAAGTGTATTTTGGTTTTTGTTTGTTTGTTTTTGTTTTAAAAATATGCTTCAAGTCGTCCGAGAGCTTCCAGAGCAACGGAAATGCAAGAGGCCCAGACAGGAAGCCAAGATTCTACAGGCACCCCCCCTTTCCTTGGAGCAAGCAAGCAATGGCTTGGAGGCTGAGAATCTGAGGTGAGAGTAACAGCTGAGAAACTGAGCCGTGATTTTATAGTACTGGGGAGGCGGTGGGGAGAGCGATGAGGGAGCCAGGTCCCCTGATGTACACTTAGTGGGACCCCTAAAGGGCTACACTGTAGTGGCATTTCATTTGTATTTTATTAAATAAAACTTACCTGAGGATAAGAGAAATAAAACAGCCACACTGATCAGCTTTACAGATCAGGCAGCAATAACACATACCTCTAATCCCAGTAGCCACACTAGCTTGCCATAGAAACTGGGCAGTAGTGGTGCATGCCTTTAACCCCAGAACTAGAGAGGATTATAAAACAGGAGGAGACAGCTCTCAGTCTCCGTCTTATTCTGAGATTTTTGGAGGCAGGATCGCCATTTTGGACTGAGGCAGAGGTAAGAGCCAGTGGCTGGATGTTTTGCTTTTCTGACCTTCAGGTTGAACTCCAGTATCTGTCTCTGATTTTAATTAGTTGTGCTTCACTACAGACTGAGAGCAGGGGTGACCTGGGAGTAGACCAGCCTCACCAAGCTGAAGCTTGGCTCCATCCCTAAGTGGACCAAGATCATCCTATGCCATAATAAATACACTGACTGCTAGAAATAGCAGTTATTCTCTCTGGAGGAAGGCAGAATCATCCAGAAGATGTGAGGGAATCCTGCTCAAAACAGTTATCGCTAATGATTATTTACATCAAGAAAACAATGTGACGACCAGAAGAGGGCATCAGAGCCCCTGGAGCTGGAGTTACAGGCAGCTGTGGTCTGGCAGATGTGGGTGCTGAGAACACTCTCAGGTACTCTGTAAGAGAAGGGAGTGCTCTTTACTGGTGAGAAGCCGTCTCTTCGGAACCATAAATCGGCTTCTTACAAAGCCTCGTGTGAGGTAATTTTCTCCAGGTCTTCATTTTATATTTTGCACTTTCTTCAAAAATGTTTGGAGTTGGTATACAAAGCAATGGGTTCCACTGTGGCATTTTCATTCTCTGTTCTAATTCATTGCCTCCCCCATGGCTGATTCTTTGTACCAACCATCACCACTGCTAGGGTCTCTAAACTAAATGATTGTGAATATAAAATTGAATCTGTTTTTAATGTATGATTGACAAAAAAGAAAACAGTTGTTGAGGGGCAAATGGCTCAGCAGTTAAAGCTGCTTGTGGCCAAGCCTGATAACTGGAGTTTGATTCCTGGGGCCCACATACATACACACAAAATAAAATAATAAAATGTACTTAAAAGAACACTTTTTAAGAACATGAACTTTGAGTTTATTGTACAGTAGAACAGCAAACTTTTAAATTATAAATGTACATTCCACAGTGTGATGAAGACAAGAGTGAAATGGATCACAATTATCTTTATCCACTTCATAGACATATTAACATGTGGTCTCTGCTATTTATTGCTTCTGCGAAGTCCTGGCTTTTTTCTTTCTCTGGAAGCCGACTTACAAATTATCAATGATTCCACACATTTTATTGTACCTTGCTCCTTATGTAACTCCAAATGCCAAAGCATGAAGTTAAGGAACACAGGCATTCTGATGATTCATATTTCTCTTTTCTTTGAAGTCAGACACTCTACTGTGGTCAGGAATGAGTCTCTGGTTAAGAACTGCAAGCCATGCTTTTGATTTCATTCTGTCCTGGTGTTGGATAATTATTTAAATTTTTTTAGGTATTTTGAAAACTCTAAAAACTCTTGGATCCCTGATTTGCCAAATATCATGATCCAGAGGTTAGACAAAGTCAAGGCCGCCACTAAATATTTCCACGATCTTGAAGTTACTAATTATTTTAAAGTGCATCAGTCAGAGCAAATATTAAGCACCATCATTTAAAAACCCACTAACTGTGATTCTTCAGCATCATCAAAGTCTTGTGAAAATAACCAGACACAGCAGATGGGGTCTCTATGCTGTCTGTTATGATTTCTTTAGAGTGCTTTTCCTGGTGACTAAACAGACTAGCTGGTCTGTACGTCAAATGATTTCAGACACGCTCACTCACATGTCATCATCGTATGGATGCTCAGTAGCTGTGAAAGCGACCGTTTATAAAGGGCTGAGACGGCTGAGTCACCCTTCCTCAGTCTGCTTCCTCGCAGAGCACGGGACGGAATGCAGCATTGTGGGACATTTGCACACTGTGTGACGATGTGTTGTTGTGAACCGTTTTAATAAAAACCTGAACAGCCAATAGCTAAGCAGGAGAGGTTAGGTGGGACTTCCAGGCAGAGAGAGGAACTCAGGGGGATGCATCTAGACAGACAGAAGATGCCACCGATATATGGAGCAACTTGTATGAACAGAATGGAGGAGAGGTAAAAAGTCATGCGACAGAGTGTAGATTAATGGATATGGGTGTTTAAGTTATAAGAGCTAGTTGGGAACAAGCCTAAACCAAAGGCCAAGTTTTCATAATTAATAATAAGTCTTCTTGTCATTATTTGGGGGGGGGCTGGTGGTCCCAAAGGAAGTCTGGGAAGAAAGACTGACAAAATGCAGCTGTTAACAATTTCCTCTGATGTCTTAAAAGGATGTAAAAAAAATCTAGTGTAAACCATCTAGTGGGCTTGAAATAAAGCATGTTCAATGGTATTTGATTTCACTATTACTGTGAAAAATAGAGGTTTTTAATTTCTTTATTTTATGTGTATGGACGTTCTGCTTGCATGTGTGTCTGTGCACCATTTGCATGCCTGCCTGCTATTCATGGAGGCCAGAAGAAGACATTGGATCCCCTGAAACTGGAGTTACAGATGGTCGTGTGCCACCATGTGGGTGCTGGGAATCAAGCCCAGGCCCTCTAGAAGAGTGGCTAGTGTTCTTAACTGTTGAGCCACTGTCCTACCCTGGTAGTATTGAACTCCTAAATTGTACTATAGGATCTCTCTGCCTCTCTTTCCTTATCCCTCTCTCTTTCCTACCTTCTTCCTCATCTCAAGTCTTCTCTCTTTCCTTTTTCCATCCTTTTTGAAGTTTATAGCTTTGCTCTGCCACAACGCCTTGGTTCATCACAGACTCAGAACACAGGAATAACTTCTAATGGGCCAAAGCATCCAAACGTATGAGCAAAGCTAAACTTTTCCTCTCTGTACGTCGGTTGCCTCTGCACTCCGTTACAGTAGTGAAGAGTTCAGACAGCCGCTTCTGCTCATGCTCCATGTCTGACATCACTACCCTCCACCCTCACAGTCCCCACAAATCACACTCTCAGACCAGACTGCTCTCCCTGGCCCTTCTCTGTTTCTTTCCTCATTTCCTACCCTCTTCCCTCACTGCCTTCTCAAGTTCTTATGTTCTACTGTGACACCTTGAAATAAGGCGCCAGGGAGACCTGGAAGTGCAGGCACTGCCATGCCTGGCTGAGTCTTGGTGACTTCTATATCCTCGTCTGACACTGCACTTGAAGCCAACTTGCTCTTTGCTAGTCATGCTCGAGGGCCAAGCCCTCTGCACGTCTGTCCATGCAGGCAGTGAGGACAGCTGGTCTCCTATAAATCTAGTCTGTGAATGTGCCTGAGCTGTGACAAGGTTGGTGACAAGTAACAGCTACAGATACACTCATCAGGGCATTCAAAGTGACCATTTGCTGATGACGAACTGGTGGAAACAGCATCAAGGTAAGACCAACTTGTGTCAAACAACTTGCCCCATCAAAAGTGGGTATTCAGTAAAAAAGGCCGTGATACTGGGGGATGAAGTTGGAGGAAAGAAAGGGAAGGGGAAGATGATTTAACTATATTTTAATGAAATAAAATATTTTAAATGGGCATTTGGTGAATCACATGATATGTGAATTATATTTCCCTAAGCAGGTACCAAAAAAGAAGGAGGAGGAGAAGGAAGAAGAGGAAGAAGAAGATGAAGAAGAAGAAGAAGAAGAGGAGGAGGAGGAGGAGGAGGAGGAGGAGGAGGAAGAAGAAGAAGAAGAAGAAGAAGAAGAAGAAGAAGAAGAAGAAGAAGAAGAAGAAGAAGAAGAAGAAGAAGAAGAAGAAGAAGAAGAAGAAAGTTGTCAGCAGTGGCTAAAGCATCCAGGTGTGCATTTTCAGAGACATTGGGTGATTTATTAGAGAGAAAGATGAGAAATTTTGTTAAGCTGGGAGCTGGTGTCCTTCTCAAGCAGGTCTTTGGGGGAAGCAAGAGATGGCCCTCGCTCTGAACTGAAGCTCACTGACTTTCTGGATTCGGACTGGAGACGATCACACACTGGGCCGCCTGCTGACCCGAGCAAGGGCATCGCTGATGACATCGAGGTCATACCGCAACTCATTCACAGCGCTGGTTATGCTCTTGGTGTCTCTCAGAACCTGAACACTCTGAGTATACGGATTGTACTTCACTCCAAATGGGCGCTTCATGGTTTTGGTAAATTCTCTATTTAAGACAACAAGTAAGGGAGTGTTAATTTCTATGAGTGTGAGTGACAAAACCCTAACAGAGGACAGAAGACCTGGTCACACACCACACACACCACACACACACACACACACACACACACACACAACACCTGCTTTCTCTGTCTTGACATCAGGGGCCTCAACACCTGTGGCCTTGGAGGGAAAGCTCAATCCCCCCTTCTCCCTCTCCATTCTCCCATACTGAGCACTAATCCCATGTCTCATGTCACGGAAGTGGTCTATAGCCCATCTCTTGACTTCACTAAGGGCATCACCCACAGTAGCTTTATCTGCCAGTATGTTAGAAGATAATGGCAATACTGAGCCACAAAGTAAGACACTCCTCAGCTATGCTTTACATACTAAAAAGAGGGGACAGGATGGGGAGGAGGGAGAGAGAGACCTAACTTCCCATACTTGTGTGATTTTTTTTTCAGCTTAGGTTTCTAGCTTTCTCTCAAGTGACTTTAATCCCCCCACCCTTTCCTCATGGTTTAAAATCTGTCTCCTTTATCAACTCAACATTCGAACCTCTTCCTTGGTACCCTACAGAACAATCATGCTCAAAACCCCAAAGGATAACTGCATAGCTTGGACCAAGTGTACATGCTTGGGTACTAGAATCCAGGCTCCCATCCATCTGGTCTCCTCAGTGGGGGACCACTGCAGCTTTGTCTGAGGATGCCATCTGTGCTAGAGAAAGCACAGCTGCTATTGTTATTTGATTTTGTGCATAGCAAGCTCCTGGAAGATAAGCATGGTCTTCAGCCCAGCAATCCCCTGTCCTCACAGTGTGGCTTCCTGACTTCTTCAATTGCATGCTATTTTCTGGATCCTGCTTCCACAGCCACTTCCTCCCCACTGCCTCTGTCTTAGTCCAGATTTTACTTTCGCCTGGAGTTCAAAAGTATCTGAAGTAGCTGTGTTCCAGCTCTCCCCATATGACAGCATGCTTACCTGATGCGAGGCAGATCTGATTGCAATAAAATAGCCCCATGCATTTCTATCACTCTTTCTTTCTCCATGCCATTTCAGCCTAAAACCTGACACGTCTCAGTTCTAGCTAGTCTTCCATCTGTCTCACTTGCCTCCAAGATTTCTGTGCTTCTCCAGCTGGAGAGGAGAGCAATGGAGGTAAGAGTGTTTCCTCTCTGTCTCTATTCTCATCACTTCCCTATTTCTCAGTATTGTGTCTATAGTCCATGCTGAACTATAAATTCTGCTGGGAAGGAATGGGGAGGAGCCAGTCTCTCAATGTATCCCATTCCCATATGCAACTACTTAATATATGATATTCAACCTATTCTAAACAGATATGTCTTAGGTAGAAAGCTCCTGGTGGGCATCCAATTACCTACTTGCTTATACCTGTGATTATTGTATCTTTGGACATTATTTTTGCAGCAAATGGAAGCTTGAGGGGGATAGATTTTACCTCATCTTTTCCTTTGCGTCTTCAAAGCTCTCAGATACAAAGTAGACATCCTGGAAGGTTGTGATGAGACACTCCTGCTTGCAGGCAACCTTGGGATCAAAGGGCTTAACTTTGGCATGTCCAGAAAGCGCATGCTGGGGGACAAAGCATGGTGATCAAATACTGCCTCTATCTCCACAGAATTCAGGACTGCAGCAACTGATTTATGCAAGGGACCTGTCTGCAACCCCAGACTGTCTCACTGCATTGCTGCTTCATCCAGTCTAACCCAAAAGACGCTTGCTGTCCCCCACAAATGACTCAAAACCATCTCAAGGGTTATATTTTAACTTTCTTCACCACATAGGAGGAAGCCAAGTATCTTTATTTATTCATTTATTTACATATGCATTACCACACCTACTGTCTACCTCCACTGGTCACATTCACACTTCTACCCATCACCACGGAGCAGCCTCCTTTAGCACAGTACCTTGGACAGCGCTTGTCCCAAGGCTCACTGCCCAGAGCTCTCTTGTTGCTCTCTTAGACAACCCGGTCTCACTTCCCTACTTGCTTCAGAATTTACTGCTTGCATCCCAGAAATTTGTTTAAAGCTTTAAAACACGTTTTACTTAAAAGACACATTTTTTTTCTAGAAATTTGCCGTAGTAAAGGCTTGTCAGATGCAAGCTCTGCCTCCAGACATGTTGACGGTATTGGTGGACACAGTTATATGCAAAGACCGATGTCTCTTACTTTGAGCTCGCTGATGGAAGAAAGCAAGCCAGCACCGAAGACTCTCAGCTGTCCATCTTGTTTGCACAGACCAAACTCCACAGTGAAAAAGTAGCACTGCAAAAGGAAGCCAACGTCATGCTCACGTCCTGAACATCTCACTCTAAAGAAATTCCAGTTCCTAGTCACCGGCCCAAAGTGCACCAGGACTTTCTAAACTTGGGGTAAAGACTCTAATACAGGGTTGAAAATTACTGAGGAGTTCAAAGATCTCTCTGTGTGTATCTGTTACCCCTAGTTATACTGACCATATTAAAGTTAAAACCAAGAAACAATTAAGGTGCTTAAAAATCTGTTTTAAATGTGGTAAACCCACTGTGTGGCTACATAAGTAACACTTAATGAAAGTATATTTTACAAAACAAAAGTAACAAAAGACTAGCATTTTTTATAATTGTTATTCGTCTTTTAAATTTATTTTGATTATTTTTACCTATGTGTATGTGTACGAGCACCTACAAAGGCCAGAAGAGGGCATGGGATCCCCTGGAGCTGGAGTAGTAGGAAGAATGCTCCCAACTATGTGGCCAATATCTTTTTTAACTTTAATTTAATTTCTCTTACATTTATTTGCATGTGTGTGTGTATGTACACATTCATACACGCACACACATGCCTGTGAAAGGTCAGAGGACACCTGTGGGGCAAGTTCCTTCCTTCCACCATGGGATGAAACTCAGGTCATCAGGCTTGGGGGCACTGAGCATCTCACTGACCCTGGTTTTAATTCTTGACAATTACAATCCTATGGATTCATAGTGTGGAGGGACTGAGTTAGCTAAACCCATCTGTTCACGTCTTGTCCGTGTCTGGCTAGACAGTATTTAACGTCTGATAGGGAGGCAGATGGATTGCCATATCTGCTTCTGTATTTGGTTCAAGTATATGAACAGCTTTATGCAGTTAGAAAAGGGCAGGCATTTGGCTCCCCTCTTCAAAGAAATGTGCATATTCTTTAACTACCTCACTCAGCATATGGTAGTCACTTAAAGTTCAGACTCAACGTGGTATCTGAGCCCTGTCTGTCACATTAAAAATACACTATGTGTCTTTTACTTATGAATAATTTTGTCCTCAAGGACTCCACAAAAGGTCTCGGGGATGCCCAACATCCCTAAACCACAAATTTATAACCAGTGAGTCTATTTTCAACCCTTCTCCACTTGCAGGTATCTCCCAGTGGTGCCAAGCCTATATTCATCTGTCTTAAGCCTCATCCTAAAATTTCCTTCCTTCCCTGGTTCATAAGACATCACTCATTTTTTAAAATATTTATTTATTTATTATGTATACAATGTTCTGTCTGTGTGTATGCCTGAAGGCCAGAAGAGGGCACCAGATCTCATTACAGATGGTTGTGAGCCACCATGTGGTTGCTGGAAATTGAACTCAGGACCTCTGGAAGAGCAGGCAGTGCTCTTAACCTCTGAACCATCTCTCCAGCCCCATCACTCATTTTTTTTTAATCTAAAAATTAGTATATTAAATCAATCTTGTGCTTTTCTGTCTTGTTTTAATGTTGTGTTTCTTTTGGAGAAATCTTAAATTTTTATAACTTCATTTAACTTATTTAAATTATAAGCATTTAAAGCAAAAACAAATTTTCTAATGGCTACCTTGAACATGGACTTCAAATTACCCAAATACTCCCAACCACACCCAGTGGAGAATACTGGACTATACAGCATTTTCCAGATATATACCGTTGCCAGTTTTTGAACAGTTTCCTCTGAAGCTCCAAGCGAAGCCAGGCCAATTTCTTGGGAGAATTGAGCAAAACTGGGTTCAGCCAAGAGAGGAACATGACCTAAGAGTTCATGGCAGGTATCTCTGAAATGGAGACACAATCCGTCACGCTGTGATGCTTGGCACAAATGCATAAAGTACTGTTGAATCCAGCCCAAAGTCAACCTTGCTCTTACTCTAGTTGATCAGGAGTGATAGATCATAAGGGATATTAACTGAATACAAAAATGTCATTGGTTCCAAATCTTGTCTTCTCAACATGCTTCCGCTGACATCTCAAGTCCCCCACTTAAATCTATTCTCTAGTGCCATGCTTCCTCAATAAAGGCCCTATCTGATTATACTTCCCAAAGCAACTCCCATATACATGCCTGTATCATTTCTTTTCTAGTTTTATTTTTCCCCCATGGCACACACCATCATCTGACATGAAACATACTACATTTACTTATTTATCATTTGTACATTCCCCAAAATAAAACTTTATGAAGACAATAATTTTATCTGATTTTTACACCCTTTGTGCACAGAAATGTACCTAACATCTAACGATTTGACAATTAACATAATAATAATTATTAATATTACTAATAACTGGTTGTTGGGGAGTATGCTTTAATGCCAGTCACTATCCTAAAGGCTTGACATATGCTGCTTCACCGAACACTTACAAGATGCTTTGTGAAGTGGGCACCATTACTATAAACTACTTGATGAATGAATGACTTGAGTACTTACGGCTCTGGAGTATAGAGGGGATCTGAACTGTGTCTCACATACTGAGTGCAGTGAAAGACTCGAAAGGCTAACCCTGACAGGAAGTCTCTCGGTGAGAGGTAACCAGCCACAGGGCGGATGGAAAACCCTGTACATTCTGCAGAACAAAGGAGAAAACAAAAAACGTTTACCTCAGCCACAGACCACTGACATTGGCCAGTGGCACCAGGTAGCACTTCCAAGGGGGTGTGGAAACTAAAACGTAGCCTGTGTGTACTATGGTAAGCTAAGCAGTATTAAGCACATCCCACGAACAGGCAGTGATCCTTTTACATACCACACCTTCTTGCACGCTTACAAAAGGATTTTTCTCTTTGCTGTAAAAGGTATACAACACTTAATAATGTGCTCTAAGAGCACAGGAGATGATAAAGGTGAAACACGAATTCAGTAGGCCTTAGATTACACTTGGTGCCCTCCTTCAAATGTGCAGGGTAGTTTAACTCTTACACACTGACAGTAGAAATTTTACTGGGGCAGTTATTGTGGAAGTTTCTCAAGAAGAAACAAAACAAAACAAAGAACAGAATGACCGCATGACCCAGGCAGACCACGCGTGGGCATATGTCCAAAGGGCACCGAGTCAGCGCACCACAGAGATACTTGTGCATCTGTGTTTACTGCTACACTAGTCACACGGACTCAGCCTATCCGGCCATCAGCAGTGCAGACACACAGTGGGATCGCATCCCAGCATAAAGAAAAATGACATCATAGCATTTGCGGGAAATTGGATGTAACTGGAGTTCATTGTAGTAAGAGTGAGCCAGACTCAGAAAGACAAATACTGAATGTTTTCTCTTATATGCAGAACCTAAATTAAAATCCCCATACGTGTGTGTCTATGTGTGTGTGTGGATGTGTGTGCATGCGCATGTGTATGTGTAGATCGTGGAACTGAAAGGGGATTATGAGGGAGGAGAAGGGATCTTAAGGAAGGGGACGAGGGGGAAGAGAGTATAATGGGATGCATGTGGCATGAAAGCAGAGTCGGCACCGTTCAGAAGAAGGGCAGTAGAGGACAATGGCTCCAGACACATGGCATGTAAGCATACAATACAATAATAAAGTCTATTACTTAGTGTGGTGCTTGAGAAATTCATTTTAAAAGTATTTTTTTATCATAGTCATTTTTATTCAAGTGATTTTTAGGCATTTTTATCTTCTATGGTTCTTTTTTATTTCAGATAAGCTGGCTGGTTCTCTTTCACTCAAATGCCAAGATTGTCTTCTCGGTACTAGAAAAGGGGCACTGGGTTTCAGCAGCTGAGGAGATCATTGTGTGCTCTGTCTTGTACTTAACCCTAAACCCTCACAACACTGGCACTCCAGATCCATCCAGATACTCTGTAAGTTCGCCCCCACTCTGATAGGCAGAAAGCCATCCAGTGGAATCTTCTACATTTCTTGATGGAAATCCTCCCTATTGTCCTGCCCAATGGGTCAACAGCCATCTGTCACTACTGAGCACTTAGTACATGGCTGGTGTGGCCAAGGCCCTAATATTTTGATCAAGTACATTTTAATTGTTTAAAATTAAACAACGTGTGTCCAATGACCACTATGATGGATGGTATTGGTGTCCTTATCAAGATTTCAAGTGAACTGTCCTCTAATTTTGTTTTCTTTCTTTGACATTTGCCTTTGAAACAATAAATGGCTCTGCGGCCAGCCCCTCTCCAGACCCCAAGGGAGCAGCTCTCAGTTTCATATCTACAAAGTGCTTCCTGCAAGCCTGAGTGAACGACGCCTGCGACACGGACTCACGCGGTTGCGTGAGTCCAGCGAGGACCCCTGCAGTGCTTCTGTACCATGTTTCAAACCTTAGCTTTTCATCAGAAACACGTGCATTATCCCTGTCCTCATGAAACATTCTCTGTTTCCCTGCTCAGTTCCTTTAGGCTTTTGTGCATGGTTTTTAAATAAGGAGAATTAAGGGGTTGAATAAATGGGAAGGTGTTTGTTAACTGTGTAAGAAACTCAGACAACACTTTATGCCAGGAAAAAAAATATTAACAATATGAACCAAAAACATAACTTCTGGGCTGAGGGGTGCAGCTCAGAGACGAGCTCTTGCCTAGCATCCCACAGACCCTGTACTGAGTTCCCAACTGAGACCACCCAGCATCAGAGACCACCCAGCATCAGAGACCACCCAGCGTCAGAGACCACCCAGCATCAGAGACCACCCAGCATCAGAGACCACCCAGCGTCAGAGAGTGCACAGATGCCCTTGTCTCCTCTACACAACCCTGAAGGCAGGTACAGAGGTCTGGTACAGACATCCTCGTTGATGAGATCTAACTTTGCAAGGCTGTTTTCACATGACTCTTCTAAATAAGGTCTTCTTTTTATTTAAAAAGGAGTAATATTATATATATATATATATTATATGAAACAGATTCTAATTTGTCAATGTTTAAACATTTAGTAAACAGTCCCTACATCTCCAAGTTACCCCCCAAAGTATCCAGTCCTCCAGGATGAGTTTAGAAGACTCTGGCCCTTCCACGTAACTAGCATTCACTTCTCACAGACAACACTGTTCCTGCTGAAGAGATCAACACTCTCTTACACAGATCTGTTGGCTACTACCTTTTAGAAAGTTAGAGACATCTTCCAGTTGTGGGATGTTGTCTTCCCGATAGCCACAGCATTTCGAGAGCAGAGGAAGGTTTCTGAGGTACTCCCTGCAGGCGTGGGTCGGGTAGAGTTTGTTCAGCTCTCGGAAGATGGTTCCCCAGGTCTTAATCTCTTCTTCCGTGAATTCAATCTTGGGAATGGGGTCCCCGCTAATGAGATCAAGATGGGGAATTCTGCATTGTAGTTAGGTAGTTACACTTAATTGACTTTCTACTTGCTATGCAAACACATCTTATTCCATTATTTTGTTATCTCAAAGTTAGATATGTTGGCTTGTAATACACTTACTGTTTGTAGTTCATAGCCAACTCTGCAAAATACTTTCGTCTTCTACGGTAGACATTGTCTTTGAAGCCCTGATAATTAAAAGCAATTAAGTATTGAAACCAAAAACACTTGAAAATGACATTTAGGAAGCAATTCATTTAGGAAGGAGATATCGAAGAACAACACAATTGTTACCACACGTAAACAATGCTTAGAGATAAGTGAGCATTTTAATTTTGATGTCAGTAGTTCCGTGACAGTTCATCATCTCATGGATACAAAGAGAAAGAATACTTTTTATACAAAGATGCCACAGTGAGTACAAAGATGAAGGCCGACTACGGAATGCCGTCCTAGTTCGGTACATAGCTCTTCTCCTACTTTGTTCTTCTAATCACTTGACTGTACCTTCAGTTATGTTTACCTATGGTCAGACTTGGCAAGAAAAAGACTGAGGTGAGGCCGGGCGATGGTGGCGCACGCCTTTAATCCCAGCACTCGGGAGGCAGAGGCAGGCGGATCTCTGTGAGTTCGAGGCCAGCCTGGTCTACAGAGTGAGTTCCAGGACAGGCTCCAAAGCCACAGAGAAACCCTGTCTCGAAAAAAATCAAAAATCAAAATGAATACATAAAATAGTGACTTAACTGAACTAAACTTCCCAGCCGTGACCCCACCCCCCACCCCCCAGCTGTGTCCATCATGTGGAGAGAGCAAGGTGGAGGACAGAGGGTTCACAAGAACTTGCTCAGAGAAGGAAAACATGCTCAGGATACAAAAAATGCAAGCCACGCCCTGCTTCTGGAACTTGTATGGTGCATGGACGATGTTGACGACTAGTTCAGGACCTGCAGATTACAGGGCTGTCTAGGGATTTAGATCTGACCTCAGAGCTATGTTGTTCTCTTAGACTAACAGCTATACTGGGATACAGCTCATATGCCATGCGACTGCATTCATAGAAACTGAAAGCCATGATCATATTTTTTGCTTTTTTTTTGTTTTTTTTTTTTTATTTTTAGACAACATCTCACTGTGTTGCCCAGGCTAACCTTGAAACTTGTAATTCTCAGCCTTGGAAGTGGCTGAGGCAGCAGGCGTCTGTCACTGGGTCCACCCTTACCCTCTGATTTCATGGGTGTATTCAGGGTCATAGACTATAGCGACTTCAGAAAAATTGTGTCACCCCCAAAAGAAACATCCTACTAGCTATCTCTTCCTCATTCCCCCTCCCAAACCCATCCTCTGCCGGCCAGGGATCTAGTCACCTCTTCTAGACACTGCAGGAGGCCTCTTGTAGCTGGCTTCGCTCAAGGCTCACCCGTGTTGTCGCATGGTATTCCACGCCTGTCTCATTTTGTTTTGTGAGACATGTTCTTCCTATGTTTCCCAGGCTGACCTAAAGCTAGTGCTACCCCTCCTGCCTCAGATCCCCCGAGTTCCCATCCGTGGTGCCTTTGTGCAGCCAGTAATAGTCCCCGCCTAGCTCTGCCTACAGCTCGCTGTCTGCCCATCAGTTTGATGGACACTGGACTGTGCCTACCATGCTGTGTGGACCAACCACTGTTGATGTGTGGAAGAGGAGAGAAAATGGTCATAGTGAGGCTTCCAGCCTAATGATGTCAAGCATGTGTGTGATGGTGACAAGGCTGGAGGCAGGGGAACTACCGAGAGATGTGGCAATCATGATAAATCAGAAACCAATTTAGAAGTATGAAGGAGGCGAACATCCTTAGCAGTAGACAGCGTGTAAAACTGGTACTCACCTTTCTATTAACACGCCCCAGGGGTTCTCGTCTCAGAACCTTTGCTCACATTGTGCCCTGCCCCCAGCCCACTGTCTCTTCTTTCCATCTCTCACCTGCTGAAATCTTTTGGGATCCAGTGGAAATGTCACCTTTCTCTGATGCCTTCAGCCAGAAGCATTTGCTCTCTGGTGTATGTTAGACTTGCTAATGTCCTCTGGCACATTTTGTACATTTTATCTTGCAATATGTTAAGACATGCTCGTCCTCAACTAGGCTGCAAGCTTCCTGAGGGTGAGCAGCCCACTTCACTGCAAATAGCTACTTGGTAAGATTGCCTGGCAACCCTCTGGAGGCTATCTAACGTGATACATGGCCACATTCACGCAGCTTAGAAAGCAGGAGGCGCTAATGTGCAGGCCAGATCTGTGACACTCCACAATTGCATTCTCTCTTCTTCCCTCCCTAGAACCCAGAGATTCAAACACAAGTCCAGTGCACTAGGTTCCAGCTCTTGAGCTCGTGGCTGTGCTGTGAAGTTCTCCAAGGAAACAACTTCTCGGGTCACCAACTGCCTAATCAGTCAAACTGGGCAGCATGGTGGTAGGGGTTTTTCTGACCCCCTTTAGCGCATGTCAGACACCCAGGCCCGTTTCAGCAGGAGCTGATTACAAACACACTCAGCTGTGCGGCTCTGGGCATGGCTTTATAACGAATGCTGGAAACAGGGCAGATCTTGGAGCCAGTGAACTGGATACTTTCCTGTCTGCTGGCCCACTACTACCTCTGGGGAGAGCTGCTCCTGCTCCCTGAAATCCCAATCCCACAAATTCTATTTAGTTCAGAAAAAGCATTTTCCCACAATCAAGTTGCCCTTGTTATTTGGGGGAAGGAACAGAACAGGGGCAACTGAAGTGAGTATAGTCAAAATATCTTATATATGTATGAAATATCACAATGAAACTCAGTGTTTTGTATAGTTAATATATGCTATTAACTTGTCTGAAAAACAGTAGTTACCCCTAGTCCTAGGGAGATGACTTGGCCTTTGAGAGCACTGACTGTTCTCGAGAATCCAGGGTTTGGTTCCCAGCACACACATGGTGTCTCACAACCATGCATAACTCAAGTTCCAGAGGATTCAGTGTCCTCTTCTGGCTTTCAGGCACATACATACATACAAGGAACCCCCCCCCACACACACACACACATCTATAATAAATAAATCAATGTTTAAAGTTTTTAAATTGTCCTTAATTTTTTAGTTTGCCTTAAAGTATTTTTACCGAAGTGTTTTAAAAAGGTAACTTACAGGGTGGTCTGCATCGAGTTCGGACCCATACATCAGCACTCTGTTGGCACAGAAGTCCAGGTCAGAAATCTTCTTTGGGAACCAAGGAACAGTCTCCAAAACTGCAAAATAAAATCCCAAAGCCACTGAGGTTTGAGGAGATAAGTTTAACCAAAGGGACATTCAGGAAAGTGCAGTTGGGTGAGACTTGTATATTGATGAAAAATGAATAAAACAAGTAAACTGCTCTATTCCTAGGAATTATATTGTAATTAAACTCATTAGCTTTACTTTATTAAAAAAATTAATCTTCAGGCTGATTCCCAACTGCTAAAGAATACTGTTCTTAAGCAACAAACCAAATGTTTAAATGTTTAAACTCACATACATAATCGTCCTATGGAGGCAGGCTGGGATAATGCAACTCTACAGACCAGCATGCAAGTCCTGGAAAGGCTTTTAATAGCAGTGTTTGTTTGGAGTAGGATATCATGTCCAAATATCTAATATCTAGATTTAATATCCAGAGGTGGTGGCGCACGCCTTTAAACCCAGCACTCTGGATCCAGAGGCAGGAAGATCTCTGAGTTAGAGGCCAGTCTGGTCTACAGAGCAAGTTATAGGATAGTCAGGGCTACACAAAGAAACCCTGTCTTGAAAAGTTTTTATTGAACTATTTTTAATTCAGTATATGTGTGTGCATGCATGCCTACATATGAGTATTTGGTGCTAAGAAGGCCAGAGGTGTAGGATCCTCTGGAACTGGAGTCCTAAGTTACCTGGTGTGTCTCTGTGTGTGATCTGACCTGAGTTGGTGTACATTAAATATCAAAGGAACCATCTAGCATTCTAGAAAACTCTTTGCTGTGTAGGTGAGGTCAGCAGATTGCAGATGCCAAGGCAGCCTACCCAAGGCAAGCATGGCCAGTGGGATGGGGAACATGGAAATCAGCCCTTTTTCAGTGCTTTGTCCTTTCTGTTTAAGAAGAGAGCTCAGGGACTCAGGGAAGTTGCTCCCTGCCAGCCAGAAATGGAGGTGAATCCAGTTCAACAAGAACATGAAGGCATATGAACAGCAGCCCTGGTCACACTCCAAAGATTGTGATGTAATTTGAAGAGACTCTACTGAATCCAAAGTCACAAAATGAATCCATTTGTCTCTTGTTTTAACTAAGTTATAACGATTTCTTGTCAGAAATGAAGACCTTCGCCTCTGTCTTTTCCATCTGAAATCTCGGAAGGCTCGATCTCATCTGAGCAGGTTTTGGTGGGAACCTGGTCTATAGTGAGTTTCAGATCTCAGGTGTCAAACACTGCCAATGTTCCCCCAAATTCAAATAGCCACTTAATTGTCTGGCACTAAAGACAATTAAGGCACCCGGGAGACCCATGAAGAGTGAGGGGAGGGGAGACCAGGGTTGTGGAATCTGGAAGAGCTAAGAGAGAGCATCAACCTCTAGCCCACCCTTCTCGTGGTCAAGGTTCCTTTATCTTCCATCCTCCGTAAAATGCTGCCTCATGATTTCCCTCTAGAATTCTGATCAGATGCCATTGTGTTTCCTTCACTACCGTACTATGAGGACTTTAAAAAGACAGAGTTGTCTTTGTCTCCCTGTCCTCAAGATGAAGAGGAGGCTGGACAGACATCGAGAGCTTGCTCTTGGAGGTGGAGCGTTGCCCTCTCAAACATACCATCTTCCTTCCCAGCGAGCTGATCTGGGGAATCCACAGAGAGGACAGTGGTGTGGGACTTCAGCAGGGGAAAGACGTCATTCAGCTGTTCTCTGCTGATGTCGCAGTCAACAAAAATCTCCAACTCTGAATTCCTTCGATTTGATTTCCGGGACTCGATATGTAACAGGTTCACGTGCTTCTCCTGTGTAAAGCAGAGGGTAAAGACTGGACACACCTGGGTTGCTAATGATCGTTGAGGAGAATACTTTCATTAGCACAAAAACAATTTAACATTTGTCAGAATTTGCCCAAATGGGGGATGAAGGTGGGTTTAGTGCTACTAATGGAAAATAATTCCCTGCTGCAACATGTAAGATTAAATGAAAGCGTGAAAACGCATCATACCCTTTAAAAACCGGTAAAGTGACAACCACAGGAGGCCCTCCAAACGGCCAGGGTTGGTTAGAACTCAGATTTAAGCACCAAGTGCTGAGCTGTGATGGTGCATGCCTAGAGTTCCAACACTCAAGAAGCAGAAGAATCCTGAGTTCAAGGTCTTCTTCAACTACATAGTGGTTTTGAGGCTACCCTGGCTACATAGTCTCTCTCTCTCTCTCTCTCTCTCTCTCTCTCTCTCTCTCTCTCTCTCTCTCTCTGTGTGTGTGTGTGTGTGTGTCCCTGTGCGTATGTGTGTTCAGTCAGAGCTAAGTACTGAACCCAGGACCTTGTACATTTTACACTCTACCACTAAACTAAATTCCTAGCTCCCATAGTCTCTTTCTCAAAAAAAGTTAAAACATGGGCCAACAAAATGACTCAGTGAGTCAATGTGTTTGCCACCAAGCCTGAGGACCTGAGTTCAAACCCAGGACCCCACAAAGTGGAAGGAGAGAACTGACTCCTCACACCAACCTCCACATTCACACAGCCCCACGAGAGAGAGAGAGAGAGAGAGAGAGAGAGAGAGAGAGAGAGAATAAACATTTAAGAATAAATAAAATTTTTTTTAAAAAGTTCAAACATCAAATTGCCTGGATGAAAGAATCTTGGAGAAATTCTCTCAATAAAATTAGTTTTCAGAATGTGATGTTATCATTACTTTTAAAAAACAGAGGGTTTTTTGAAAATTTTATGTATGTCAAAATGTCAAAATGATATGACAGCCATGGTAACTGGTGAAGCAGACGGCTTCTTTCCTTCCCTTTCCCTGTCAGTCTGAGATCTGAGTACCACATGTGCAAGCCTCAGGGGACAGCATTTGAGTATCTGAGGAAAAAGCACGTCAGACACAAAAGCCAAACATGGGGACCAATCACCATCTAGCGCCTAGCTGGAGAGCACAAGGAAACACACGCAGCAGGTTTAGATGCACAGATACCCATCGAAGAGACAAAAGTGTGGGTCCAAGGGAACAGAAGCAGTGGCAGTGCACCTGAGGAGGGAACGGAAATGAAGATGGCAGAAGGGAGGCCAAGTGAAGAAACCATGCGGGGCTGGGGAGAAGACTCCGTGGAGAAGCGTCTGCCATGCTCTGCACCCGAGGCTCCCTGAGAAATCGGGCAACATTTAAGAATGAGCCAGATGTGGTGGCTCACAGCACTCAGGAGGCTGAAGAAGTTCCAAGCCAGTCTAAACTACAGAGCAGAAGACTGGTACTTTCTTTATAATGCAGTATGTCAAGTTTTTAATCATGGACAGAAACCCTAGCAATAAATACAAATGAAAGGTGATGGAAGAAGAAATAAAGGTATATACTTTAGAGGTCCAGAGGTAATTGCAACACAAATAACAATATAAGCCAAGCTTGTTGGTATAGTCCTGCAATCCTAGCTACTTGGAAGACTGAGGCAGGGGGATCATGGGCTTGAGGGTAGCCTGAATGAAGAAAACAATTAGACTTTCTCTCAAAATAATAAGTAAACAGAGCTGAGGATACACCCGAGAGACACAGCCCTCACGCAGCATGCTCAAAGCCCTCTCAGTTTAACTCCTAGCATGTCAATAATTAATAATAATAATATAGTATTAAATTTGGGGAGGAAGGGGTAAAAGAACAAAAGGAGATGGTATCAGTATCATTGTTCACATTGAGAACAAGCTAATTCACAGTGCAAGGAGGGAACCGTAGCAAAGCTCATCGCTAAAGAAGGAGGAGAGCAACAGGTGGAAGAGGTGGCTGAGGCTCTGCCGTGTGGCAGGATCCTTCTCTCATGTTCCTCTAGAGCCGTGTCTGCATGTAAATGTTTAGTCTTTGAATGGCTAACTGATAGTCATGGAGACAACCCTGTTCTATAATGATAGTCAACATTTATTGACCGTTTCCTTTGAACAGTTTAACTATCTTAATGACATGAGATAGGCAGTGTTCTCTCTTATTTTATCAGAACATGCAGAGAGATTAACTTCAGTGACCACCCAGCTCATAAGGGTTTTGTATACATGCAATCTGTTCTAGAACCTGCCCAGCCATGTGGTGTGCAAGCACCATAACATAGCCTGTTCACACAGTTTGTTAGAAATCAATTTTTGAAGAAAAAAAAAGAGAGACAAATCAATTTTTGTGTTCCTGTGTCCTTAAACTGTGTTAGAGTCTCCAGTGTCAGTGAGGTTACTGTACCTGGTATCTCTCTTTATGTGTGTATGTATGTGTGTGTGTTTACTTACTAAAGTGCCTAATGTCTGCCTCTTTTTCCAGATCATATCCACACGCTTAGTGTAGAGTCCAGTACCCTGCACACAGTAAGTGTGCTCTGCCTCATTCACCCATATTTCATCAGGAGAACTCTAGGAGAGGGGCTGGGTGATGGCTCTGTGGGTGAAAGTGTCTGCCGCACAAGCATGAAGATCTGAGTTTGAATCCCCAACACCCACATAAAAAGCTTGGCGCAGCCGCTTGAAGCAATCCCCACACTGTGGGGTTTCAGACGGGAATCTCTGGGGCTTGTTGGCAGCCAGCCTAGATCCTGGCCCAATGAGAGACCCTGTCCCAAAGGAATAAGGCAGAGAATGACAAAGAACAACACCTGCCATCCTCCACCGGCCTCCGCACATCTGTATATACACCACACACACACACACACACCACACACACACACACACACACACACACACACACACACACACATGCACAGCAAATAAAAAGGAAACTTTAAATAGGAACATTTGAAGGCTCTTAAATGCACATTAGCCCTCAGTCTCCCTATGCTGCGTTGAACACATGTTTGAGGACAATGTGTACTAAGGCTCTGAAAGTAGGAAATGACATAACTGCAGAATTCTTGCTACCTTGTCACCTGAAAATATTTAGCATATCATTAAACAATATCAATATTACACGGTTAGGCATTTCATTAGGTGTAAAACATTTTATTTAGTTGAAATCTCTCGAATTTATGCAGTGACTCCTCCTCCATCTCCTTCTTAGCTATCTGTGTCTATTCTTTCCTAGGCTGTTGTATTTCTTACCCATTTCTTAGAACTGCACAATATTTTATCTATTTTATATATCGCTCTGAGTGCTGTGCATCAGAGGTCTGCAGTGTCCAGAAGAGGACATCAGATACCCTGGAACTAGAGTTAGAGATAGCTGTGAGCTGCCTGGTGTGGGTGCTAGGAACTGAACCCGTGTCTTCCGCAAGAACAGAAAGCGATTTTACCTGTTGAGCTGTGTCTCCACTCCCTGAACAACACTTAGGTAAAGTAAGTGGTTAATAAAAAAATGGAGTACAGATATAAACAGAGGACTCTCAACAGAGAATCTAAAATGTCTGAAGGAAACTTAAGAAAATGTTCAACATCCTTAGTCATCAGAGAAATGCAAATCAAAACAACTCTGAGATTCTATCTTACACCTGTAAGAATGGCCAAGATCAAAAACACTGATGACAGCTTATGCTGGAGAGGCTGTGGGTAAAAGGGAACACTCCTGCATTGCTGGTGGGAATGCAAGCTGGTACAACCCCTTTGGATGTCAGTGTGGTGATTTCTCAGAAAATTAGGAAACAACCTTCCTCAAGACCCAGCAATACCACTTTTGTGTATATATCCAAAGGATGCTCAAATCGTGCTACAAGGACATGTGCTCAACTATGTTCATAGCAGCTTTGTTTGTCATAGGCAGAACCTGGAAATAACCTAAATGCCCCTTGACCGAAGAATGGATAAGGAAAATGTGGTACATTTACACAAAGGAGTACTACACAGCAGAAAAAATAATGACATCTTGAATTTTGCAGCAAATGGGTGGAGCTAGAAAACATTATTTTGAGTGAGGTAACCCAGACACAGAAAGACAATTATCACATGTACTCACACATAAATGGTTTTTAAACATAAAGCAAAGAAAAACAGCCTACAAATCACAATCCCAGAGAACCTAGACAACAATGAGGACACTAAGAGAGACTTACATAGATCTAACATACATGGGAAGTAGAAAGTAGAAAAATACAAGATTCCCCTGTGTAAATTGGGAACATGGGGACCTTTGGAGAGGGTTGGAGGGGGGAGGGGAGAGGCAGGGAGGGGAGCAGAGGAAAATGTAGAGCTCAATAAAAATCAATTTTAAAAGAGACTTCTGAAGGCCATCTCCGAGGACCTGACTGAGAGAACCCTACACTCTCAATAGTATTTCAGAGACTGGTTTTCAGATGGGTTTTACGGGAAAGCCATACCTGGAAGATTTTCAGTGCTTTTATGAGTCCTCCGACTTCATTCTTTAAGGACAAAATGAGAGTCACTCTGCTCCTTTCTGAGGAACGGTCTCTGTTCTCCTTGTCTTCAATCATGGTGTGTCTGGAGAGGGAAAGCTCAGATGAGGGTTGACTGCAGAGCTGAACGCAGGGCAGCAGCGGTGACTCCATCCACCTCCCTGCTCCCGTTTTTTTTCACCTGCAAAACCCATGGGTCTGACAGGCTTTTTGAGGGAGCAGTGGGGCCAGAAAGTGAGACACCCCTTAGCAGAGTGCCCAGAAAGGCAAGGGCACCTGATGGGTGTCAGAACCTTCCATTTTCTTCTTTCTGACCTCGGAGGGCACTGATCAAGCCCTCCAGCCTCTGGCAGTCCCCCTGCTTATTTCAAGCTGCAAACTAAGTCCTCTGTGAAGGTCTACCTCGTCTCCCATCAGAATTTGGGTGGCCTCCCAACCTGCTTCATACGTATATGTCTTTTTTTTTTTTTTTTTTTTTTGGTTTTTCGAGACAGGGTTTCTCTGTGGTTTTGGAGCCTGTCCTGGAACTAGCTCTGTAGACCAGGCTGGTCTCGAACTCACAGAGATCCGCCTGCCTCTGCCTCCCGAGTGCTGGGATTAAAGGCGTGCGCCACCACCGCCCGGCCCATACGTATATGTCTTGTACCCGAAAATGAAGTAAAGCTCCTTCAAAGTGGGGACCAGGCCTTCTGATTTATTTGTAAACTCAACTAGAACTTTGAAAGACTAACATAGCTGTGGTCACACAGCTGTAGGAGGTGAGGACATGTTGACACCGGGTCTTTGACAGCACACATCCCTCTGCTGTCCTGGACACTTGAGGCCTGGCCTAGTGTATTCAGGGGGCTGTGCTGACAGCCACATTCCCACAGCGCTGTTGATCTGCCTAGCCTGAGGGCATTCATTCAGCAATCCCAAAGCCCTTGCCAGAACCTTATCATTTTCTCTGGTTTTTCTTTTCAGGTTTAGCCTTCTACTCCCCTTCAAGCCCCTTTGCAGCCAGATATAATAAAAGGGAGGGTCACCCGCAAAGGGAGAGGTTTACCTTCAAGGGCAGAAGATCACCCTGGAAGGTAAGGAGTCAGTTTCAACGACAGGGACCCTGCTCATCTGAATGAAGATGCCCCAGTGTACAGGACCCAGCACTGGAAATAAGACCTGCTAAGAAGGAGGTCAGCTGACCAGTGGCCTCAGTAAAGCATAGTGAAGGGTGTGCACACACCAACTTTTTGCTTCCTTGGCTTCATCAGCAGTACATGACTTATCTAGGAAGCACAGCTGAGGATTTTGAGAGTGTGGGCAATTTGAAGTTAAGATTGAAAGCTCCATGGTTCGGAAAGAATCCCCAGGGATGTTGATTTTCTTCTCCAGATGAGAACTGGGAAAGAAGTGGAGATGGAATACAAATAGGCTTAAGCAAGCACACCGGAGATAAAAGAACCCTCCAGAAAGGCAAGGCGGAGCTGTCTCCCTCCGAATGATTGCAGTGATCTAGGGCAGTAGCTACAACACATGCACAGGTGAACTCCAGTGACCAAGTGTGTGACCCTGGAACACTCATCCCACAGGCACATGTGGGGCTTGTCCCCTCCACCTCCACTCCAAGATGGCCAGGACACATATCAGTGGGGTTCACTTCACACCTCTGAAAATCAGACAGTTACATTTCATCACGGTTAAGTTTACCTGCACTATAAACAAGCCCCGAGTCTCAAGGAAGGACCTATGCCTCTGCCAGCTGTGACCTGGGACGGGGCACAGAGTGCAGGGGTGGTGCCGAGAGGCCTAGCATCTGAGACTCCCCTTTGGTGGAGCTCCCTTCAAAGAAAGAGAAAGAAAAGAGAGCTACCCTTAAATGGAAAAGAAAGGTTAATGTGTTTGTTTCTGCTGGCAAGGAGTCACACAGACTTGGGTTCCCACTCGGAACCCCCAGATCCATCCTTATTTATAAAATACAATATGTATTTACCTCACAGGGTTCCCTGTAAAGCCCAAATCCGACAAGGGAAAGAGTCTGCTTCTGGCACATAGAAGATCCTAAAGAATAGGATCTGCTGTCCCCCAAAGAAGCTACAAGGAAAGAAGAGGGAACCCCACAGGGGTAGGACTTCCACCCGGCTCCTACTGGAGGTTAGACCTGTCCCTAAGACCCCAGAAACGGGTTTCCAGGAAGGATCCACCCCATCACTCCACTCACCTCAGAGGCACCAGAGTTCAGAGGGTCGCTGAAGACCAGAGGAGCCGCCTCTTATGAGAGAAGCACGTTGTCTGAACAGCCAATGGGTGCCTGGCTCACGGGCCAGCGGCTAATGAGGATGGAGCAGTGCGAATGTGGGCGGGAGCAGCCAGCGCTGACCTGGAGTCTCGGCCGCAGCCCAGGCGCACCTCTCATTCTCAGCTATTCTCCAGGAGTTTTAATTAAGTTAATGTTGACTCATCCTCAGCCACAAAAGTCTGAGTAAGATCAAACAATCCGTTTAGAACTTCCCTCCAAACCCCATCACACCTGTTATTGACACAGTGACCTCCCGCGGGCTTGGACCGAGGCTCCAAGATTAGAAACCAGTGCAGGACTCCCCCACCCCACCCCACCCCACCCCCCGGCCCTGTGTCTGGCTTATCCCTGAGCTTCTGGGTTAATAACCTGGGCCTGCCTCGTCTTTCTCCTAGTGTAGAGCCTTATTCCTTTAGACAGAACAGCCACTGAACTTTTTAGAAGTGCTCAGTACTCCTGCAATTAAAAAAGTTTAGGATGCTCACAGATAAAGATACTGTGTTTACTGAAATATCACTCTCCCTGCTATACGAACGTGGCATAGAATCCAAATAGCATTTATCTGTTGATAACCCATTATTAGGCGCTATACTACAGCTCCAAACCATGGCCCCTCTGTATTCTGGGGGACTGTTCCCAGGACACTTACAGACTCCAGTGTCTGGGGGATGTTCCAGTCTTATAAGGAATGTGCTATAGCATGCGTATATTCTGTAAGCTTTAATCATCTTTAGGTTATTTACAGTACCCAACGCAATTTTACTGCTATGTAAATATAATAGTGTTGCATGGACTAAGGACAAGGAAATAAAGTCTGCAGAAGCAACCCCCAGCCTCCACCCAACCACCTCTTTCAATGCAGGGTAAGAGGTTGACGTGGGATTCCTGGGTGAGGAGGGCCAGCTGTATATGCAACACTTCGTATCATAGGGTATTCTCCTGGAAGGGGGGGGGGCAGCTGTATACACAACACTTTGTATTATAGGGTATTCTCCTGGGTGAGGGGGGCCAGCTGTATACGCAACACTTCGTATCATAGGGTATTCTGGAAGAGGAGGGCCAGCTGTATACACAACACTTCGTATCATAGGGTATTCTCCTGGAAGAGGGGGGCCAGCTGTATACGCAACACTTTGTATTATAGGGTATTCTCCTGGGAGAGGAGGGCCAGCTGTATACGCAACACTTCGTATCATAGGGTATTCTCCTGGGTGAGGAGGGCCAGCTGTATACGCAACACTTTGTATCATAGGGTATTATCCTGGAAGAGGGGGGCCAGCTGTATACACAACACTTCGTATCATAGGGTATTCTCCTGGAAGAGAAGGGCCAGCTGTATACACAACACTTCGTATCATAGGGTATTCTGGAAGAGGAGGGCCAGCTGTATACGCAACACTTCGTATTATAGGGTATTCTGGAAGAGGAGGGCCAGCTGTATACGCAACACTTCGTATCATAGGGTATTCTCCTGGAAGAGGGGGGCCAGCTGTATACGCAACACTTTGTATCATAGGGTATTCTCCTGGAAGAGGGGGGCCAGCTGTATACGCAACACTTCGTATCATAGGGTATTCTCCTGGAAGAGGAGGGCCAGCTGTATACGCAACACTTCGTATCATAGGGTATTATCCTGGGAGAGGAGGGCCAGCTGAATACACAACACTTCGTATCATAGGGTATTCTCCTGGAAGAGGGGGCCCAGCTGTATACGCAACACTTCGTATCATAGGGTATTCTCCTGGGAGAGGAGGGCCAGCTGTATACACAACACTTCGTATCATAGGGTATTCTCCTGGATGAGGAGGGTCAGCTGTATACACAACACTTCATATCATAGGGTATTCTCCTGGAAGAGGAGGGCCAGCTGTATACACAACACTTCATATCATATGGTATTATCCTGGAAGAGGAGGGCCAGCTGTATACGCAACACTTTGTATCATACACAACATTTAGTATTATAGGGCATTCTCCTGTCCAGATTTTGGAAATCTGGGTTAAATGGTCAATGCATAAACTAAGCAAAGATATATCCACTCTTTTGAGGGGAGGCTTTTTTTGAGACAAGGTCTTATGCTGTATCTGAGGCTGGCCTGGAACTCACTCCATAGCTCAAATTAGCCTAGAGCTCTGGCAATGCTCCTGCCTCTGCCTCTCAAGTGCTGACACTACAAGCATAAGCCAGCATGTAAGGTTGAATATCCACTTTTTTTTGAGGTGTACAATTCTGAGTCTTGACAAACAGTATATAACTACCATGCAAACAATCAAATATAGACTATTTTCGTCTCCAAAAAGTACTTGCTTGCCTCAAACTTCTCACCACCTGCACCCATTTCCCAGAGGCAATCACTGATCTGATTCTGTCCCTATTATTTTCTCTTCTCTGGAATGAGAAAAATGGATTATTCAGTCTAACCGGGCTTTTGTTCCAGGCACATATCGCAATGCTTTTGAACTTCAGGTTGCATATATTATCAGTTGCATTGCTGAATGTGTGTGTACTGCAGAGTCTGTGTGAGGGGTCAGGCAAGGTCTTTCTTGATCTGTAACCCAGGCTGGCTTTGAACTTCAAGACACATGGGGAGAAACCGACCAGCTGAGGACAGAGGAAAGGTTTTTTTAAGCTAAAATCTTCACTAACTAGCCCAGTGCCTGGCACAGAGACATGCAGTTTTTTCTCAGTACTTGTCTGTGGGAGGTTGGGCACAGGGGTACGCATCTATAGTCACCACAGCCTGGGACACTGAGGCATCTGACTCCAGTAATTCAAGACCACTCTTTACAACATATCAAGACCTCTACCTCAATGACAGGCCCGAAAGATGGGTCACTCAGAAAAGCACTTACCCTGCAAGTATGGGAACCTAGGTTCAGGTTCCAGAACTCAAGGAAAAACCCAAGTGTTCGGGCACCTGCTCATCATCCCAGCTCCGGGGTGATCCCCTGGATTCCAAATCATAAAACAAACAAACAAACAAACAGATTCTGTTTCAGAAAAAACACTGTGGCAGGCTGAGGAGATGGCTGAGTGGGAAAGCTGTACTGTGATCACAGTGCTTTTGCGGCAGATGGGAAGCAGAGACCAAAGAGCCCTGAAAGCTCTTAGGCCCCTATCCTGGTGTATGGACTCAGCAATAAACAACACAGAGACCCCCCCTCCTCACATCAAGCAAGACCAGTGAGAATGGGGTATAAGGGTGGATATGGTCAAGACGTGTGTTTATGTGTGTGTGTAATTGTTAGAGGATAAAAAATAGTTTAAGAAGTTCTCCCACCTTTTTTCTTGCCTTGAGATGAATGGTGTGGGAGGGCCTTCTGTATTTGTGTTGCTTTTATTGGCTAATGAATAAAGAAAATGCCTTGGCCTGTGATAGGGCAGAGTAGAGCTTGCGGGGGGGGGGGGGATTAAACTGAATGCTGGGAGAAAGAAGGTAGACTAATGTGGTTTAATGGACCAAGATGCCCCAAAAGGTCATTGTGAACACCCCTCCCCCTGCAAAATTACTCTGCCCAACAAAAAGCAGGAAGCAGTTTGGAGAGAACTATGCCCAAATTCCATAAATGATTGTTTATAAATGTTTGTTAACATTTAAAGGGGGATATGAATAATATATAGAAATGAATAATTTGCATTGGTATGGATCTTGTTCTATTGATGCAGGTTTTGGGTCAATATTGTTATATGCATGTTTCTGCTCTTGATTAGGGTATTGTGATTGTGCAGTTCATTTGAAAATATAATGTATAATTAAGAAATATAGGTTAATAGATAATCATCTATAATAGTCAAGTGTGTAGTCATGTGGTAGTTAGGTTTTCTAAATATATAGAGATATGTTTTCGTTAGATAGGTATTTTTTAAATATTTCAGAGACTTTCAGAATATGGCATTTAAGATGTTTTAAAAACTTAGGCTTTTTCATGACAATGAGACACACCTGCTCCTGGCAGCACCAATCTACTTCAAGAGGATGATGGACACTGAAGAGGCTCCTTATGGCTCCATTTGGGTAAGAAACTGCTCTTGCCTGGACAGCTTGATGCTATATGTATGAACTAGACATGTAGGACCCGCAGAGAAATGAATGCTGAACTTGCCAAAAGGTGAGACAATCCTTCAGGGTTTCGGCTTCATGAAAGAGTCTGCTAGATATTCTGCAGGACACAGGAGAAAGTTGAGTGACAAACTGCCAATATAGGTGGAACTGTCTTTGAAATTTCCTGCTTCATGGAAAAGTCTGCTGGATACTATGGGCCTGTGGGCTGAAGATGGATGTCCCAAAAGTACAGAAGAACTTTGGGTGACGGTCTAGACAGAAAGATGTCTCTGTCAATTCTAGAGCTTTGGAAGTAGCTTACAATGCACTTCCTATTAACTTAGGTAATATTATATCCTTCTGGAGTCTTTGATGGAGTTGAAGATTTATAGATATAGTTTTCCTTAGTTATGATAAAAGATAAAGTAGATATAAATATTGTAACTATAATTCTTGCTTGTTACCTGTTTTGTTGTATGTAATTTTACTATGTTAAAGTTAAAACATCCCTTTTATTTCAAACAGAAAAGGGAAAATGATATGGGAAGTCCTTCTGTATATGTGTTGCTTTCATTGGTTAATGAATAAAGAAACTGCCTTGGCCTGTGATAGGGTAGAGTAGAGCTAGGAGGGCAGGGTGGGGGGGAATTAAACTAAATGCTGGGAGAAAGAAGGCAGAGTCAAGAGATGCCATGGAGCCTCCAGAGGAGAAAAACACGAGCTGCTAGCTGAAACCTTGCTGATAGGCCATGAACCTCATGGTAAAATATAAACTAAAAGAAATGGGTTAATTTAAGATATAAGAGTAAGCCAGAAATATGCTTAAGTGATTGGCCAAGCAGTGATTCGAATAATATAATTTCTGAGTGGTTATTTCTAGTCTGGGCAGCCGGGAATGAACAAGCAGCCCCTGCCTACAGATGAAGATGAGGTGGTCTTTCTACAGCATTTTCAATATTTGTACCTCTACCTTAGTGCGAGGTTAGTTAGCTACTATTTTCCCAGAGAGTGATTAAAGTTTTTTGTGAGGTTCTCTTCTTCCTTCCTCTCTCCCTCTGGTCACACTTCTAAACTGTGTGTGTGTGACATACCAGGTATGGTAGGACATACCCGGGAAATTGATGCAATGTGTCTTTGCCTGGTCACTCAAGGCCAGTTTGAGCAACCCAAATGGGGGAGGGGGTAAAGAGGGAGACAGAGAGAGAGGAAAAGAAAGTATGTGTATACATGCATGAGTAAGTGTGTGTGTGTGTGTGTGTGTGTGTGTGTGTGTGTGTGTGTGTGTGTGTGTATGTTTCTTTCTCTGCTTTATTGCAAAAGGAGGTAGAGAATGCGCGCATATGATTTCTGGGGTGGGGCTCTGAATCACCTGTTTTATGGGTGTCCCATTTAAATATAAAACAAGGTAAATTTTTCCATTTGACTAATATGTGGTAAGTACAGCAAAGGCAGCATTCAATTGTCTCTTTGTTATGTCAACACCGTAAAAGCTTATTTCTCTCTCACTCTTGTTCAACAGTCTTTGAGTGACTCTCCAGAGCTGTTCTTCTCTGTGTGATCTGTGTGGTTGCTCAGGGATTTTGTAAACTTCCATTTTGGGGTTGTGTCATCTGAATATAGGCATCACCAAAATGGATAATAATTTTGAGATGTAATACCAGATTTTAGATGCTTCAACATTCCCTGGCTCCACTTAGTCACATTGCCCTCTCTTACCGTAGAAGTGTAAAGTGTCTTCCCATAAGCCAAGAAGAAGAAGATGAGAAGCAAATATGGAAAGTCCAGAATCATCTCCATAGGAAGTAAAGGTCTTTCCCCATGTGCACTGACAGCATACGGACTCCAAGAAGACCCTGGGGCCCAACACAGCCACTTCATCAGCTGTGAGACAGCAGGCAGCTTAGCTTTCTATTTCTCTTTATTGCCTATATTTCTCTCCCTGTCAGGTGCCTTCGCACAGTGTGCATTAACGTTTTCTTTTGTGATCACCATAAAACTATCAAGGAAAACATTCACCCTTTAGTAATGGTAATTAGTTCACCCATGTCGAGGGCTGCACAGGTTAACTCCGGAAGACAAACACCAGCCGGGAAGAACTTCAAGGTGCAAGTGTTTCCCTCAGCTTACAGATTCAGAGGCGTCAAGTCTAGGACTGGCAGCTATTGTCTCTGGATCGCAGGGAGGTAGAATATCACAATGGAAGGTGTAAGAGAGCCAAGGTGCTCAGTATGGTGGGCTGGGAAGCAAAAAGCAACAGGAAGGAACTGAGGCCAAGACATACTCATCAGAGAGACCGTAGTGACCCAGCTGTCTCCAAGTAGGCCCCACCCTGCCCAGTTCTATTACTTCCCCAAAGTAAAAGCAGACTTTTAATCCATTGACGCAGTAAACCACTGACCAGGACAGAGCCCCTGATCTAATCGTCTGTCCCTGATCTAATCGCCTCTGGGCACATTTGCAGCCACACTCTGAGCTCTCCCTAATCTCCTGGGCATTTTTCAATCCAATCAAGTAGACCAATATTAATGATTAATTGGTTTAATTAATTAGGAAAAAGAAAAGGTACAGGGAATGGGAGAAGGGTGTACAAATGATCGAAGTACATTATATAGTCACATGAACATATTATAAAAAGGCCCATTATTTTGTACAGTAAGTTTTAAGTTATCAACAAGACATTATATTTGACTTTGTTATTATGTATCTTTTTGTTTTATTGTGAATTAGGGATCAAACCCAGGGTCTCACACTTTCCGGGAAAGTTCCAACTAATGAGGAAAATCCCCATTCCTGTTTGGACTTTTTATTTGCTTGTTTATTTTTAGTTTCTTACATGTATGTGGTCTATCTTGATCATAGCCATCATCCATTTCCTCAAATTCCCTCCATCCTAACACATCGTCCAACTTGTGCCCTCTTCTTTTTAAACATCAGCTGTTAGTGCTGTGCATACACACATGGTTGCGGACCCATTCACTGGGACAGAGGCAACCTACCAGGGGCCACACCCCTAAAGAAGACTGACTTTCCCTCCCCTAGAGCCAGCAAGTGGCAACAGCTCCTCATCTGGGGTAGGGTCTAGGAGCTCCTCCCACATTTATGCTGGAATTTTTAACCGGAAAGACAGCAAAATTCCTGCTGAATTTTAAGTGTTGAATCATTATATAGTAAAACGCAGGTGTACAGATAGCACAAGGTGTCCCTTCATCACGCAGCACTCAGACCCAGTGAGGTCACTCTCAGGCTGGTCTATTCAGAATTTCCTTAAAAGAAAAGTCTACATTTATGTCTGTATGCCATGTGTGTGCCTGGTGCCCATGGAGGTCAAAGGATCCCCTGGAACTGGAGTTAAAGACGATTGTGAGCAACTATGTGGGTGCTGGTAACCAAACCTGGGTCCTCCGCAAGAGAGGCTAGGGCAGTGCTCTTAATCTGAGGCACCCTGCAGCTCCCCATGAGAATTTAATTCCATGTTACACAGAGACTGAGAGTCCAATGTCCATATTGTCTTGAGTCTCAAGATTTGGTTCAAAGAAAATTATTTTTAATATTGCAATGTGACTTTTGTTGGCCATTAAGGGAAAAAAATCCATTTAGATAAAAATATGTTTTGAAAACAAAACAAGCAAAAGGTCTAAAGTAAAACAGTGTACTCTTCTTCATCTATACAATAGACTCCTGGGCACACACAGCCTAGTGAGTAAATGGGCTTGGTAATCTCTAAAATCTATTTAGTGTTTGTCATTTAGCAAAGTATCTTTGTATTGTTTACATTGGTTCTTAAACTAACAGAGAAAGAGAATGGCTGAGTGACCTTCCAAGGCTCTACGTCAGGACAGAAGCTGGAGGCAGCTGCTGTGCCTTAGCTCTGTGGTATTTACCATTTGTGTTACTTATTCTAAAACAAAAGAGGATTTGAGTTACAGGTGCTTAGTTTAAATTTCTTCATTTAACTAAGGGAGACTGGAAACAAGCCATGCCAGCCCCCAACCCCCAGAAACCATAGCTGTATGCTGTGCTCTCTCAGCTTCTTCTGGCTCTGGCATAGTATTGGCCTCCTTGCTTCTCTCAATGCTACAAACTCCTTCAGGGAAAGAACTGAAACAGCGTAGGTTCCAGCACAGTCATGTGAGAGATGGCTCTCAAACCAACAACAATACCACACGTGTTTGTTCAGAAGGAATACAAAAAAGCACAGGTGCACTTGGGAGAAATGAGGGGACGATGAGGCAAGACATTCTTTTTTGTTTTTCACCAGGGAGGTTTGGGCACAAAACACATGTTTATAGAAAGCACCACAAGATACTAGAAGTCATGTCAGATTTAATCAGAAGAGGGGAAAGTGGGTGATGGGAGAGGTCAGGCTGAGACAAACTTTCTGGAGTGCACCAGATCCAGATCTATAAAATCCCCTCCCTAGAAGGACTATCATCCTCACATGATGCCCCGGGCAAGTGCTTGCGTCTGATAACACCCAGGGGTTTTGGGGGGAGATCTAGGCACAAATCTATACACCAGAGTTCAGATACAAATCTACTCCCCGCTGTCACACACAAGCGAGTACGATAACCTTCACAGGATGTCTTCAGCAAGTTCTCACGGCAGATAACATCTCATGGCTTTACTGAGGAGAGCTAGGGACAAACTTGCTTAAATATAATGCATGCTTCGTTTCAAATCCTCTTCATTTCTTAGTAGTTTTTAAAAAATGTAACTGAAAACCATGCTTTTCATGTGAGCATTTTTGCTCCATCAATCACCCCTCCCCCAAATGATGGTCATTCCAACTCATTGAGAAATTAGCCTAAATTAGTCATGACAAAGCCTCCCATTCGCTCTGCATTGTGGTTGCCTAAGAACACATGAATGGGGAGGCTTCCAAGGCTTCTTTCTAGCCCTGGAAACATTTGTCTCAGTGTGCTGCAGAGTTTTCAAAATTCAGACTAAAGAATACAATGATTGCTTCATTTTTAGTTTTGTAGGGTGTGTAGGCTTTGTTAACTTTGTGTTTTGAATCTTACAGACCCCTCCTAACATTCCCAAGATAGTTTTATAGGTACTCAAGGGGCTACAAGAAGGAAGGCTTCTCAGTTGAAGCTGGCTGCACTTCCGGAGGACTGAATTAAATTCCCGGCATCCACATGGCAGTTTGCAACATCTGTAACTCCAGTTTCAGGGGAGTCAACAGCCACTTCGAATCTTTTTAGGTACCAGGCATATAGTGCACAGATATACATACAAGTGAAACACATAAACAGAAAATAAAAATATGTCTTTTAACAAATTTTAAGTACTCAGTTGCACTTGGAAGAGCCAAGACTGTAGCTTACAGTGTCCCCTTTAGACGAAAGGGGACAAAAAGGGTACTCAAGATGCACTTTCTGCTCAGACACCCAAGCGAGTGGAGAAAGGGCCTCTGCCTGTGGAAGCACAGTGCTCAGAATCACTGGGAATCACCAGGAGAGTGGTTGTTTGGGCTTTTAAGACGGAGAGGTTATCCTCTGAGGATCCATTGGGATGGAGGAAACAGGCCCTGAGCTTGGACACCGCTGCCCTCCATGTCTGCTGTCTTGTTTGCTTTGCGCTGTGTACAGAGGCATTATCACCATCTCATTCATGGCTGCCAATCTCTTTTTTGTTGGGACCATTGAGCACAAAGCCTGGACCATTTGTCTAATTTAATGATCTCTGAAGAGAACCTTTAATAAAAGGGTTTCACTGAGTCTACATCAGGGGAAGTGAGCCAACATGGTTAGCCTCCCTTCACTGTTTCTGTATTGAGCTTGGTGGAGCAGCCTGCCTTCCACAGCAGTCAGGAAGACTCCAAGAGAAGAAAATGTATGGAAGGACCAAGAGAAGAAAATGTGCCTGCAGGGACAAGGATGGCTAGTCTCAGAGAGCCAAACACAGAAAAGGGTTCTCCTCTCATCTCCAGGAAATGCAGTCTCCAGTGCCCCAGACTCCACCTTGAAGAGGCTCATGAGGCACTTTCCCAGATGTTCCAGATGTAGGGATGCTCTACAGACTCCAGTGTGGGGAAAAGAAATCAATACAGCCCCAGCCATTCCCTACAGAGGGTAGTAGCCAAGCCCTTAATTGGCCTTTATTCTTCCCGAGAGAAGGAAACTAGCTATATATGATGAAACGTTTGTAATGCTTTCAGGAGGGAAGTCAGTGTGCCTAGAACTGCCTGGTGTTCATGGCAGGATTCTAGTTCATAGGGTTTTGCATACTGACTGGACTTCACGTTCCACACATTGGGGTTTGTTTTGGTTTCCTTTGCAGCATTTCTAGTACATGGCTCTCTAAGAGGAATACTAGACAACGGTCACTAGGAATCACACACACGCACATAATGGATCTGAGTGGCCAAGTTAGCTCTTCTTATGCAGTATGGGCCAAGGGGACTCTCAGCCAGGTGTGGCCAAGAAAGGAAGCCTGAGGGTACCCTAGACTGGTCTTTGTGCTTTATAGGTGACATGAGTAAACACACAGCCACTCAGTGAGCTCAGAGCCATTGAGAGCCCCTGTGATCTCCCAGACCATGAGCTCCAACTTCTCCCCCTTCGGCCGATGTCATGCTCACTCCGCTGAATGCCAGGCAATGTACCCAGACACACACCCAAGTGCAATGCACCCAGACACACACCCAAGTGCAATGCACCTCGAGACACACACCAAGTGCAATGCACCCCGAGACACACACCCAAGTGCAATGCACCCCGAGACACACACCCAAGTGCAATGCACCCTGAGACACACACCAAGTGCAATGCACCCTGAGACACACCCAAGTGCAATGCACCCCGAGACACACACCCAGGTGCAATGCACTTGGTCAAAGGCACAGAAGAGGAAGCTCCACACCCGGCCAGCCTGTCTGTGACCCACCCACAAGGGTAGCGGAGATGGCTGTTTGCCTGTGGAATAGTCACTGAAATACATTTTGCAGTGTTGTAAACTAGCTTTATAAGTGTCTTTATGCAACTCCTCCAGAAAAGGTGTGTGTGGGGTGAGTAAGGAGCAGAAGAACTGCAGGAACACAGGAAGGGATCATAGTGTCACTCCCAAAACCTTTGTATGGGAAATGCGTTGAGAAACAAATCTTTGTTTGGGCACACAATCCAACTCATTGTAGTAAAACCCTGTTACCTGCAGTCAACCAAGTCTTCTAGGACAGTTCAGTTCGTCCTGAAAGTACTGCAAAAACCACGGTCAAGGTCATCAACCAAAGACAGAGTCAAGGATGCAAGAGGGGTCAGCTGTAGCTTGTAAAGGCTTAGCTTCGCATGGTAGCACCACCGTAAGAGGATGTAAATCTGTGTCTTACGGCCAAGCCACACTTCTGAAAAGCTCATTCTGGCTCAGCCACCAGTTTCTGGACTAAGCACTCAAGGACAGGGAAGGTCAGAGCCACTTGTGACACCTGAAGCCTATTCAGTGTAGGTGCCCTGTTTAAGAAAAACAATGTAAGCTTACAAACTCAAAATGACAAGGTACTTCCCGGAGTCTTGGGGGCTCCAACAAGTAAGAGGCTCTTAAATCAGTGATCCCCAAACTCTGCTAAAAACTCAGGGAGCTTTGTTAAAAACAAACAAACACCCAAAACTTAATGCATGACCAGAGAGGGTGACCCACACTTATAATAACAACGCCCAGGGGTGGAGGCAGTAGGTTTGGTAGTTCAAGGCCAACCTTAGCTACTAAGCAAGTTTAAAGACTGTCCCACAAAAGTATAAAGGTCCAGTTTGTTTCCTATTGCCAACTAAATTGGTAGGTCTAGGGTCGAACTGGCATTAGATCTTAGAAATCCCCCCAGTGGGCTTGGTTCCAAGCCTATTAGGAGTCTGGGAATCTGCTATAAGCTTAGCTTTATTAGTTGCAAAAGGGAGGCATGATGCTCATTCATTTATATAGCTAAGCCAGGGAATGCCATATACCAAACACTGCACTCCCAGAATTAAATTCATACAGCCAGCAATCAGTAAATATTTGTTAGGGGGATACAGGAAGCCAGTCTGTCGCGGGTCCTGGGGACTAGAAAGGAGTGGGGGAGGGGAGGCCAACAAGCCTCTTGACATATTGGTCTGTCTTTGATCTCTCTTTTCCTGGGGAGTGAGTCTGTGTGTGTGGAGGGATGGTAAGTGTACCTTCCTACAGAGAATCCAGAAGATGCCCGGATATTCTCACCTCTCTGCTCCAACGCTGGCAACTCCGCCTTCTCCCTGCACCCATGACACAGGGCCTCAACACTCCATGCACTATTCTCAAATGCGGGGATGGAAGGCAACAGCTGCATTTTGTCCATAACACATCAGATATTTCTTTTGAACCGCCCACACACACCCCCATCCCCGAAGTAATAAAACAGAGATCCCTGTCGGTTTTAATTTGGTCTGATCCAAGAATTTAAATATACCCTTTAAGAACAGTCTTGTGGGGCTGGAGAGATGGCTCAGCGGTTAAGAGCATCATCTGTTCTTCCAAAGGTCCTGAGTTCAATTCCCGGCAACCACATGGTGGCTCATAACCATCTGTAATTACAGAATATTGTATACATAAAAAAAGAGAACAGTCTTGTGTTTAATTTGAAAAGAACTTCACGTTTTAAATGGCTTCTTCCTACGATAGTGTCAGGTGCAGAAGGGTAGCTACGAGGCCCACCTCATGAGACCCACTATACTCTCCTTAAGCCCCTCCTGGCTTTGAGGGTTCTGGTCACTTAAGGCTGTGCTCTACAGTTAAGATAAATTCCAGGTTCTGATTGTTTTCTTCCCTCTTAGGCCCCTTGAGTCCCCTGAACACAACCTGGATTGGCTCTTCCCCTCCTCTCTCTGCTGTAACATCACCATGCCCTGCTTTGGTAGGCTTGTTGGCATCACCCACATCTCAATTTGAGAACTTCTGGAAAGCTAACAGGGAGCTTCCCTTTGCAGACGACAGAGCTGAGCCCCGAGCAGCCAGAGAGTCGTCTCTGTGCTGGATGAGTGGGTTTAGCTGCTGACCTAGTCATGAAGATGGAAGGCAGTGGGATGGTGTTAGGGAGCCCCAGACATTCAACCTGGAGGACTGATCAGAGGCAGAGGCAGGGGCCTTGGTTTGCAATGATGGAGGAGGTGCTAACTAGCACCCTTGTTTCTCACCTATCTTAAATTCCCACCTCTTTTGTCCCACAAACAACACAATACTTCACACAAGGTCAACTTCAGGTCACTACAGACTACGGAAGGAAGGAATGAGTAGGTGTCCTTACAGTTCAGTTTCCATCTTACCTCTTTTAGAAACATCAACAGAGCACTTAGGGACAACACCCCGAAGGTCTCTGAAGAGATGGCATCTTAACAGAATCCATGCTAACACACAAGTTCTCCCACGGTGGACCAGCCCTCTGCCCACAGAAGCTCGTGAAGCCACGTGGAAACCAGTGCTAGAGTGCAGCTGGAGAGAACGAGACAAGAACGATGAAACAGGCTGGCAGTACACACGCAGTGCCTGGAGACGGGATTCCATTTAGCCTGGGCACGTAGCAAGGCTTTGTCTCACCTCCCCCAAAAGCTGATGATAGGAGCTTTAAAAAACAAAAACAAAACAAACAAACAAAACAAAACAAAACAACAACAACAAAAACAACAACCGAGCCAGGCGGTGGTGGTGCACACCTTTAATCCCAGCATTCGGGTTGCAGAGGCGGGTGGATTTCTGTGGGTTCAAGGCCAGCCTGGTCTACAAGAGCTCAGAAAAAACCCCAACAAAACAAAAACAAAAAAACCTTGAGTTTAAATTTTAGAATAAGATGTAAAACAAACACCAAAGTTAGGTTTCTCCAAACTCCAGCACAGGGCAAATAAACTCGGATGTTTTGTGGGAGAGAGACAGACTGAGGACAGATCCAGACAGCACAATTCCTCTGATGATGGGCATCAGCGGTAACTTGCTTTCTGCTCCCGCTCATGGATCCCCAGGGCCGTAAATCTGTCCTCCCTAGGACGGCACTCCCTGTGTACTCTGCGAAGTTTCTGCTCTGGGGGGACCACGCGAGCTCAGCTCTTCATCTAATGGCTTTCTTCTAGTTTTTAAAATTTCCAGAACTGCAAAGGGAAGCAAATCTCTTAGCTCCTGACAGCAACAAACCCTTGAGTTTCTTTCTCAATCACTTTTCTAGATGAATTCAGAGAGGAAATAAGAAATATTTTTTCTCTCTTTAATTAATTTCCATTTCTTTCAAGGCTGAGTAAACTCTAGGCCCAGAGAAAGCAGGATGATATGATTATGGGATGTATTAATCTCCCCATCAAAGGAGGGGCGGCTTATGGTTACAGAGCAGCTGGTACGTTCCTCCAAAGGGCTTCTGGGGGTCACAATACTCAGAGATCACCCTTCCAAGAGGCCAGCAACATCCTAAAAGCAAAAAGCATCTCCAGGACTTGGTATTTGCTCTGTGTGCTTCCCCTCAGCTGTTCTAAAGGAAGAGCCAGGCCCCATGAAAACAGGTTCAAACAGGAAATCTGACTACCAACGTTTTCATACCACTGGGAACTCAAATGGAGATGTGAATTTTCCATTGTTCAAGTCTGTTCATTGTCATAGAATGTATTTGGGGCAAGCCATCTGTATTTCTTTATAAATTGAATACTACAATTTAAAAAATGAAAGTAATTGAGGTCATTTAAAACAATCAAGTCATTTATTTTAGTCAAAGCTAAAACAGATATGAAAAAAAATGAGTTTCATCTAGGGAGTTGGTTCCGGGGTCCACATCAGTGGGCTTCTCTTCCCTTCTCTCTCTCTCTGTGTGGGGGGAAGTTAGAGAATTTTTTTCCTCCAGAGAAGTGTTTGCTAATTGTGAACTGTCCCTGGTTGCAAGCAGAAGTAGGACAGCAGCCACAGTCTGAAGAGAGCATGGCTCTGGATTTGCGAATTCCCCAGCATTTCCAATAGTGACCCCAAAGGAAGAGGGACATCCTCACACACCTTTCCCAAACACAGGCTCAGGGAAGAGTGGCTCCCCAGGCAGCTTCAGGATCTAGTGCTGATTGGTTCTAATGGAGTCGGTGACTGGCACGATAAAGTCCTGGTGCTGGACTCGCCCACTGTGGCTGCACATGCAGGACCCACCCCACCCAGCCATGCTCTGAGCTTTCAGTGCACCCTCCCTGCAGGCGGAAAGCCTAGACTTGAGGAAGTCAAACTCCTTCAAAACACACAACCCCTCCATCCTTTCTGTTCTTTCTTCCCATATTCTATCCTTGAAGCTGTGAGCAGCTGGGCCTGAGCAGGAAAGTACCATTTGTATTGAAGAGACTTGTTTCCAAACCTCGGTGTCTCCTGCAATCATGAGTGTCGGATGCTGTGGGGAAAACCACAAACGCCATTATAAACAGACCCCATGATGTCAAAGGAAAAACAGTGGGGGCAGCCACTTTAATAAACAGCCTTCTTTTATTACAATAGGCTTGACGTCACCTGTTACTTATTGTTTCCATCACTAGAACACAAATCTTTGTGGGACAGGATGAAAAGGACATGTGGACTTTACTGAAGCATTTTAATAACCTTGTATTGACAGTAGATAGAAGCCCTGAACAAGGGCTGGGAGCAGGAAATGATCTTAGTGATTTCATTATGGTTGGAGGGAAAGCCTTCCCAATGACAGCATTGGGCAGATGGTCTTCCACTTGCAAAGAGCCTGCAGGTCAACAGGCCCAATATTGATACAAGGCTAGTAAGTAATTAGCAGGAGCCTAGCAAACAAGGGAGTTTTCATGAATATATACTGCAGCCTAAGCAGTGGAAGAGGAAGCTGGTATTTAAGGTTCCTTCAAGGTGTCTCACGAGGCAAGGTGTTTAGGGGCTGGAGGAATACACCGAGATCACAGCCAAGGAGCTCTGAAAGTCTTGCTACAAACATGGCTCACAGAGAAATAGAGACCATGACATACTCTCCGGTCTGCCTCGCCTCAAGTCAGTGACCAAGTCCTGTTGATTCTTGATGTACACTTGCTCACATGAGTCCCCTTGTCTGTCACCAAAGCTTCCAGCCTGTGATGAGATGCCAGGCTTCTCGTTGCCTTTGGTCAAACCCACTGAAGTGATGTATCACTGAGGACAGGGGCATCCTGAGGCCTGCCGTAGTTCTTCAGAACCCCAATCAGGGTCTGGTAGCGTCTTTCCTTGCCTGCCTTCCCACTGCCAAGGTGGTTTCTTGTGCCTGCAATTCCCTACATCTATCAAGAATGGAATGTAGGCTGTTATAAGTGAGACACAGAATAGCAAACACCACAAGCACTCAAAGGTGACATGGAAGAAAAAATGGTTTCCTAATAAAGGGGATAAGGGTGCCCAGAGGTGGTGAAAGCTGGGTGCAAAGAGTAGAGGGGCTCAGGGATGGGCACAATCGGACAGAGCCCACGTCTAACGTTCTGTGACACAGCTGGGTAACTACTTAGCTACATATTTCAAATTAGCTAACCAAAAGGATTTTTTTTTCTTAAATTCTCAAGAAAAAGCAATGATAAACAGGAGACAGAACAATTACCCTAACTGTTGTGTGGCTTATGTAAATGTATTACAACCATGTTGCACCTTATAAATACATATAGGTGTGTGTTAATACTCTGTTTGAGAGAGAATCTTGCTTTACAACCCAGGCTCGACTTGAACTCATGACCCTCCTGCCTTGGCCTCCAGAGGGCTGGAACTATAGCTTTGTGCTACAGTTCAGATTCATGAAGAAGAAAAAAAAAAAAGACTAGGAATGCAAATGACTGTGTAGAGCAGGACTCATGCCCAGTGCACTTTACAGCAGGGAGCTGTCATACTCACAGACTTGAATCAGGAACTACTCTGAAGACCTCAGATGGGATATGAAGCCAGAGGGCACCAAGGCAGCATCTCCCTTGGGCTGTTTCATTCGTACTAAGAAGCCACTCCAAAACTCACTGGCTCAAAACAAGCATTTTTTAGTTCCTACTCATTCGCATGTGGGTCAGGGTGGACTACAGCCATGGTTCTCAACCTGTGAGGCATGATCCGTTTGGATGGGGGTTGAATATCAGATATCCTGCATATTAGATTTTCACATAGTAATTCATATCAGTAGCAAAATTACAGTTATGAAGTAGCAATGAAATACTTTTATGGTTGGGGTCACCACAACTTACGGAGCTGTGTTAAAGGGCTGCATCATTAGGAAGGCTGCGAACCAGTGGTCTACAGACCGAGCATTAATTTCTTGTCCTGCAGGGACTAAGAGTTATCCAGGACATGTTCTCCTCCCAGTGAATGGCAGGAATGCAGGGGGCTGAATGCGCAGAAGCATCCTATTCTAACATTCTATTGCCTAGTGACCCGGGCCAGCTCAAAGTCAAGGGACAGGAAAGCATGCTTCATTCACCAAGGAGGCATAGCAAGGACACAGATACAGAGGTAAGCTGAGTGAAAGGATCTGCCCACAGCTGTCTACCTCGTCTGTCCCCTGTGCAGTCTGCAGCATCTGCCTGCATCTTTATACATCTAGAGTATGCGCCCTCACTGGGACAAGACTTCTGTCTGCTCTGTCCACTGTGGTCTTTTCAGAATGCTGCCTCTGGGTTTTGTTCATCTATCTTCTTAGTGTCAAAACATGCACACAGTGGACAAACAATGGCTGACTGGCTGCCCCAGACCATGTCCCCAGCCTTATAAGTTTCATGATGTTGAGTCTGGTACCCCCGAGCCAACCTCATTTGCCAAGCTTTATTCAGACATCATCCCCCTTCTGTCAGACATGGTAACAAGGAAGAATGCAGGCAGCTCAGTGACAGAGAAGGGGACGCGGATAGGCAGATTCCTTTAGAAACCCTTCACGACCTAATCCATGCTTACGCATAGGCTGTTAGTATGCTATGATGAAGAAGGCTGGTTTTAGGGCCAGGCAAGCCTAGAATAGAGTCCACGGCAGCTATTTGCCAACTGTGATACGCTAGGCACGTGTGCAGACGCTCTGAATTAGCCTTTTCCCATCTATAAAATGGCGAGTGTTGCCTTCGGGAACCACTGTAGAATAACATAAATGTGTTTGTACAGTGGATGCCGCACGGTAAAGCCTGAACCAATGGGGACCACTTCTATCACGAATCTTAGGTCCTGTGTCTGCCACACTCTTCTCCACCCTTACACATACTCGGTATCAGGCTCAATTAAGTTCTGTTTAGTGGATTGCACTTGCAGTATATACTTAGTCCAGAGTAGCCGCTGTTGTTGAGTACAGACTCCTCCAGGTCTGCGTGCAGAGTTCACACAGCCTTTGCCAGAACCCCGAGGTAGAAACACTCAGGGTGAACCTGCTTGGTCACGAAGGTCCACCCACACCTCTGGCTGTGAAATGCACTAGAAATCTAGAGTCCTTCTATTTCACGGATGCTCCCCGGGCTGTCCAAGAGGAGATCTAAGCGAACTTGACGTCATACAAATTAAACTAAGGCATACTACACAATTTTACCAATGCAGGCTTTGCATTCTATGCAGATATGCAGCACAGACAGGTTAAAAAATGAACCACAGAACAAAAGCCAGCAGCATCTCCACAAAGGGTCCATTGGTTTCCCATGGTTCCCACTACTCTAAGTCGGGCATAGCTGTGGTGAGATTTTGTTTGTGCTGTGTTGACCAAGGGGCGGGCCGACCTCTGCGACTTCAAGGTGTGGTGGCACACACCTTTTATCCCAGCACTTGGGAGGCAGAGGCAGGTGGATCTCTGGGAGTTTGAGGCCAGCCTGGTCTACAGGGACCAGGTGGGACAGAAACCTCGGTCAGCACAATGGTACCCATGTGGACAACTGCATCCACATAAACCTGAGAGAGTCTGGGAAATAATTCTAGACAAAAGAGAGGGGTGGGAGAGAGTAAAGCATGGCTTATTGATAGCAGCACATTCTCGGGTGGACTCTGCTTGTTAGAGGCAAGCACTCTCATTTAAGAGAGGCTTCCTGACTCAGCTTTAGCTGCAAAACCTTGCAGCTTTTAACAAAACACTTAAATGGTGTTGATGTCAAGGTAACTGCATGCTTTTTGGTGGTGGCAGGGATCTTGAAACGCCATGGAGTTGTGGCGATAAACAAGGCTCCCGTAGTACTTCTGCCATGAGGCTGGAATCTCAGAAAGCTAAGTAATGGGCTGGATCCAGCCATCAAAGTCATGGCTTTAATCCTAGTCATATCGCTTAGCAAATTAAAGACTCACATGGTCACAAAAAGAGAGACATATACAGTAAAGAGAGATTCAAAGATGACGAAAACCTCTACATGGTTTACAGTGTGTTAAAAATATATGCAGGCTTTGGAGAGAAAAGAAAAAAGTTAAAGTCCTTAAAATAAAAAAGAAAGAGAGTAGTTGGGTGTAGTGGCAAACACCTTTAATCCCAACACTTGGGAGACAGAGGCAGGCAGACCTCTGTGTGGTGTAGAAGGTCCTTCTATCTTTGTGTTGCTTTCATTGGTTAATAAAGAAACTGCCTTGACCTAGTTGATAAGGCAGAACTTAGGTAGGCGGGGAAGACAGAACTGAATTCTGGGAGGAAGAAGGCAGAGTCGGGAAAGATATGCCATGTATCTGCCAGAGACAGACACTGGGAATTTTATCCGGTAAGCCACTGCCATGTGGCCACATACAGACTAATAGAAATGGGTTAAATTAATATAAGAGTTAGCCAATAAGAAGCTAGAGCTAATAGGCAAGGCAGTGATTCAATTAATACAGTTTCTGTGTGGTTATTTCGGAGCTAAGCAAGCTGGACAGCCAGGAAGAACAAGTAGCCCCTCCTTGCAACATCTGTGAGTTCAAGGTGTGGTGGCACACACCTTTAATCCCAGCACTTGGGAGACAGAGGCACAAGGATCTCTGTGAGTTCAAGGCCACCTTGGGCTACGGGAGATTGAACTAGTCTAAAAGAGAAACAGAGCTCACACATTTGATCCCAGCACTTTGGATTGCATCCCTTTAAACCCAGCACTAAGGAGGTGGAGACTGGAGTGACATGGCAGGGTGGAGAGATGAATATAAGGTGGGAGGAGATGAGAGCTCAGGACATTCAGTCTGATGATCTGTAGGGACAGGATCGCCCCTTTGGTCTGAGGATTCAGTAGAGGTAAGAACTAGTGGCTGGCTGCTCTGCTTCCCTGATCTTTCAACATTAACCCCATATCAGACTCTGGGTTTTTATTAATAAGACCAACTAGAATTCGCGTTACACCTGGCCACATGGACGATGTCTGACCAGCTTTTAGGTTTGACTAACCCAATGAATAAGCACTGAGAATAGCAATATCTTAAAAACTTTTCATGTTTGAGATTCTGATAGTTTCTTTCCCTACCTACTATACCACAAAACCACTAAAGACTTCCAACAAGACTGTGCTAGTGCCAAACCACATACTCAGTTTCCATAGTGAGAAGACACCGACACTCCTCAGGGCAAGAGTCTCCATGCAGTTTAGCTGGGATAATGAAGATAATTTTTATACATTTTATAAACACAAATCCTTCAAGGAGTACAAAGAACATCCCCTTAAATTCAAAGGTTCTGAGGAGAACTGGGATGAATTTATAAAGCTGCCCTTATTGTGCATAACTGAGACTTTAAAAAAGCCAATGAAGAACTCCAGTTAGTACCTGAAGTGATGCGAACTGAATCCTAAGCACCTGGTTAGCTGTGCCAGTATCCTCATCAGGAAGCCTTGGTTGGAGGGACGAAGCACCAGGGAGACAGACTGCAGAGGCTGCCACATTCTCTCAATCTCATCTACAATTTGCTTCAGTAAATCACACTCTGAAGCAAAACCATGCATTTCCACCTCCAGCTGCGAACCAGAGTGACTCTTGGGGGAACAAAGGCAAAGTAACTGTGGTGGTTTGAAAGAGAATGCCAGCCAGGTGGTGGTGGCACACACCTTTAATCCCAGCACTTGGGAGGCAGACAAATCTCAATGAGTTTGAGGACAGCCTGGTCTACAAAGAAAGTTTCAGGACAGCCAGGACTGTTACACAAAGAAACCCTGTCTCAAAAAACCAAAAAAGAAAGAAAGGAAGGAAGAAAGGAAGGAAGGAAGGAAGGAAGGAAGGAAGGAAGGAAGGAAGGAAGGAAGGAAGGAAGGAAGGAGGAAAAAAGGGAAGAAAGAAAGGAAGTAAAAAGAAAATGGTCCCCAAAGGGTATGTGTCACTGTGGGGGTGGGCTTTGAGGTCTCACCTATGCTCAAGCTACTCCAGTGTTTTAGTCAACTTCCTGTTGCAGGTAAGATGTAGAACTCTCAGCTCCTTCTCCAGCACCGTGTCTGCCTGCATGCTGCCATGTCCCATCATGACAATGGACTAAACTCTGAACTGTAAGTGAGCTGCCACAATAAAATGCTTTCCTTCATAAGCATTCCACGGTCATGGTGTCTCTGTACAGCAATAGACACCCAAACTAAGAGAGCAACTACTGCTTCCAAGTTGTCACTAACAATCTGGGAAGTCTACACAGCCTGTTAAATGCTCACAGAACCACTACAGTGTATTAGCAGGTTAGCGCTCTAAGCCGGTCACACCTTACCTCTTACAGAGTGCGGGGAGGATTGGGACGTTAAATATATCACAGAACAGGGGTCAGGGGAAGCTGCCAGAACTTTCTAGAATGCCTCTTCCTTTTCATCCCCGGATGGAACAGCACAGCCCTCATGGTTATGAGTAAGTAAGTGCAAAGATCTGCGCAGTGGGCCACTGGGACTGGAAAAGGGGGTGGTGTGCGCTGATGGTCTCTGTACAAAGGGGAGGGAGGTGACAGTGGAGAAACTCTAGTGACCGGCGCAAATGAAAGTGGGGTAAATGGGGAGGAGGGACATCAGGAAGTACACGGTCTGATACAACATTCATCCAAATCTTCCAAACGCCAACTGTTTATTCCTTAGAGAGCTGCAACTCGGGTCTCAAGTCTGAGCCTTCACACTGGGGAAGCTTTCTTCCAGGTCCTCGGCAAGAGCCTTGTCAACCTCGCGTAGGACTTTAATGAAGTCTTCCACCTGTGAACCACATGAAGAACCAAGTAACTGTAGTGGAGGAACAGGCAGTTTTAAAGACATTCGTGGTCAACTATGAAAATGCTCCTCCAGAGGCTCTGAAGCCGACAGAAGCATACAGCAGATTCACAGGGGTCAGCCATGGCACTTCCTGCAGTCACCGGAAATACTCTAGTAGTGACTCTAGAAGTGAGAGCCCTGACCTGCTCCATCCTTCCTGAGCTATCACAGACCCTGGCTGCTTCCCTTTAGGATGGTGCACCGACACTCTATCATAACCCTCTCTGCACCGACACTCTATCATAACCCTCTCTGCACCGACACTCTATCATAACCCTCTCTGCACCGACACTCTATCATAACCCTCTGTGCACCGACACTCTATCATAACCCTCTCTGCTGACAGGTTCCTTACGCTTTCATTTTCCACAGTTCATTTTCCTAAAAACTCTTATTTTGAAATTGCATTCAATGGTAATAAATAGTGTTGTGTGAAAAGTCATAAAAAACTGTATTCATAAAAATTAGGTTTGGGGGCAGGCATGGCGGCACATGCTTTTAATCCCAGAACTCAGGAGGCAGAGACAGGCAGATCTCTATGAGTTCAAGGCTAACCTGGACTATAGTTACAACCAGTCTATGCTAAACAGTGAGACCCAATCTCACAAGGTGGTGGTGGGGGAACGGCAGGGAAGAGAGAGAGAGAAGAAAAATTTAGCTCCTGAGTTCAAAACTGGCTATTCTTCTAGAGGACCTGGATGTAATTCCCAGCACCCACATGGCAGCTCCCAACCATCTGTAACTCCAGCTGCAGGGGATCCAATACCCTCCTTTGGCCTTTTTGCCAACTGAACACATATTCCGCACAGATATACATTGAGGGGAAAACACACACACACAAATAAAATCTCAAAAAACTTTAATTAAAAAATTTAGACTTTCACTTACTATACAGGCTGTCTACTTCATAATAGGAAGGGGCACTATAAACCCATGTTGATTCCTTCCTCTTGAGATCATAATTAATCTCAAGGCACAAGGCACTGAATCCTGTAAGGTACAGCACCGTTTCTGACAGAATCCCAGCCCCGTGCATGCTCCCTACTCACCACGGGGCTGTAGAGGGGCAGGAGGCTCTGCAATGCACAGGAACACTTCTCTTTGTTTAACTGGCCCTCCTTCAGTCCCTGAGCCACAGTTTCCTACAACAGACAAAAGAAAACTTAGTGTCAGAAAAGGAAAATGTCCAACGCTGCACCTGGCAAACAGATAAACATCAGTATACACAATCACACTGGTCCCACCAGCATTTCAAACCCTCAGCTGAGCTGCCATGAAGAGCCTTGTGTACCCCGAACGCTGCTAACCTCAGTGAAGGATGCCACTCACGGAAGCCTGCCTGCTGGCTCCTCCTGTGCACCGCCCCTCATCCCAGGCTCTCATTTCCAGACTATTCCCGAAGATTACCGTCTATAAACCCACTGGCTGGCTTGTGGCCTCCAGCCCTCAACTCAATTCCTTTATGCCTGCGGTGTTTGGAAGAATCTTTCCAAACTGATCTTATCACTTGCTTATAAAAAGAAAGGAAACTTCAGTTGCAACCCAGTTTCCTCAAGATTAAACCCAAATTCCCTGAAGTGGAACCTACGAGTCTCATGGCATGCCATCGGGTCTTTAATCAACACACCTTCTTGCTATTTGCCTGTATCTTAAAGACAAAGGAACAGGCTTGTCTTTTCCTCCCAAACCTAAAGCAATAACAAACAATCAAAAACATATCTGAATGCAAAACAAAAAAAGACACTGTGGTGGTTTGAATGGGGCTGGTGCTTGCAGGTGCATTATTTAGTCACCAGGAAGTGGCTCTGTTTGAAGGGATTAGGATCAGAAGGCATGGCCTTGCTGGAGTAGGTGGCTTTGTTGGGAGTGTGTTACTGTGAGGTTTTTAGGTTTCAAAAACCCAAGCAAGAGCCAATGTCTCCTCCTCTTTGCAGACCAGGATATAGCTCTCAGCTCCTTCTTCAGCACCTCTCCTGCCCGCTCCCATCCATGATGACAATGGACTAATCTCTGAAACTATTAGCAAATCCCGATTAAATGTGTTTTTTTTTTTAAGAGTGGCCTTGGTCATGGCATCTCTTCACAGCAACAGAACAGCAATGGAGACAATAAGTATCACTGGAGAAATCCATATAAACCATCAAAATCAATACATCTGTCCAGGGATGGAGCTTAGAGGGGAAGCACCTGCCTAGCATGTGAGAAGCCCTGGGGTGGACTCTAAGCATCACAAAAATATGAAACTTTAAAAATTAGATCTTTATAAAAAGTAAAGACAAATAATATACAAATATATGGAAAGATAATCCAGCTCACTAATAATAAAACATGTAAATCAAAATAGAACACAAATTTCCACCTGTTGAATTAATATAAAATTACAATATCCATTAATAAAAATCAAACAAAACTAACATTTTCACACATCAGAAATTATCAATATAAATTTTAGTATTGTTGATATGCCTAGTGTCATAAAGTGTGTGCACACACAAACAAGACCAGTTATTTTAAGACAAAAAATAATAACAAAATTTTCCCAAATTGAGTAAAACAGTCATACTACACACACACATACACACACAGACACACACACACACATACACACACAGAGACACACACACACACAGACACACACACACACAGACACACACAGACGCACACACAGACACACACACACAGACACAGACACACACACACAGAGACACACACACAGACACACACACAGACACAGTCACATACACACAGACACACACAGACACACAGACACACACACACACAGACACACACACAGACACAAACACAGACACACAGACACACACACAGACACACACACACACACACAGACACACAGACACACACACACACACACACACACAGACACACACACACATCGTGGAAGAGAAGAATCAGCTCCTGCAGTTGTGGTCTGACTTCTGCACATGTGCCCCTTCCCCCGTGAAAACGAACAGGAGCAGGGCTGAGGCTGCAGCTCAGAGGCACAGCGCTCGCCTATCTTGTATGAGGCCCAGATCCCAGCATCATACCGGCAGAGGAGAAGGGAGGAGAAAAGAAATCTTTTTCAATATCATAAAAAACAATGATGGAGCTGAGAACACAAGAGGTGGTCCAGAGTTTGCCTGGCCACTATACCCAGGTCCTCTCTCCATCACGGCTGGGGTCTCAGTTCTGTCACAGCACAGCTGCCTGTAAGACACCACCAATACTTCTTTCCTACCTTTGTTAACTCCTGAAAAATATTAGAAAGGAATTCACATGAAATATCCTTCAGGATCTTCATATGGAACTCATCTTGGGTTGAACCACAGTTTGTAGGCTCCTCTGGGTCGGACTCTGTGGAGTTCTCTGGTTTCTTCTGACAATGTTGCATATTTTGTAACACCCGAATCAGGCTGTCAATTAGAGGAAGATCCACTGCACCGAATAAGAGAATGACACCAGCCAGGTAAGTACTCCTTCATTTGTTCACTCGTTCACCCATCCACTCATCCTGAAGCAGTGCCACATGTGCTTTGGGGACTCTAGACAGGTAGGGTGGTTCCTGCTTTGATTCCACTGATGACAGTCTCTAACTTATAAGCTCAAACAGACTGCCTCCCTGCAGCCAAGTTGATTATGGTCAGTGTTGTATCATAGCATCACACAAAACTGGAATAACCCCCAACTCCGCAGAGCTTCTCTGAAAGGCCTGAAGCAGGCAAGCAGAGAGGAGACAGCTAACTGTGACAGGAGTTAACGTGGATGTCCATGTTCTGCCTCAAGATACAAACTACATCAAGTTTGGGTGGCACAGCAGGCAGCGGTGTGAACGCCTAGTCCTGTAGCAGCAACAAGCGGGATGCTCCTGGTCTCACGAAAAAGCTCCCCGTGGGTTTCTAGAAAGATGACACCCACGACAGCATGATGGCCCTCGCTGGACAAACTGCATGACGACCCAGAACAAGATAAACACGTCTGCGCTAAGAGAAGGATCCCTCGTTTCTCACGTCAGAGCGAGTCCAAGAAATCTCTGAGGTTTAGCTGACACCATGACACCTCCCCCAACTGCTGACTTAAACTGCCCCTTAGCACGCACTCAGACCCCTCGGGCAGCGCGCTCAAAGCCAGTCGTGCATGCGTGTCGCAGTAAGTGGCTGTTCCTGCCTTTGCTTGTTCTCAAAGCCCGCACAGCCTGCCTACTCGACCTTTATCAGCCCCTGGCTGTCTATCACAGCCACACCTACCCAGTCTATCTCCCTCCCAGCAGGTCCAGCCCTCTGCACTCCACTGCCTGGCAGCTGCGCTGCTTTTCTTCCTTTCACTCTTAAGCCACCCTCGCCACACAGAGCCTCAGCCCTGCTCCTCCAGCACAGTGCCCAGTGTTTTCATGTGAGCCTGTCTCCATCGGCCGTGCTTCCTCTCGAGTATTCACACGACGGCCTCCACTAGCTCCCCAGCCGGTACTCGGGGTTCCTTTGGCCAGTGACATAATCTCTCCAGAAATATAGAATCGACACTCAGAAACAGTGCTTATTTATAAAACAAAACAAAAAGCTTAAAATAGGGAGAAATCAAAACATCCTTGAGCCAGGTGGTGGTGGTGCACGCCTTTAATCCTAGCACTCGGAGGCAGTGGTGGGCGGATCTCTGTGAGAGCCTGGTCTACAGGAGCTAGTTCCAGGACAGGCTCCAAAGCTACAGAGAAACCCTATCTCAGGAAAACAAAACAAAACAAAACAAAAACAGAAAAAAACAAAAAAAAACCCCAAAAAACCAAAAACAAACAAAAACAAAAAAACATCCCTGAGAGGCAAAAACAAGCACCATATGCCCAGTTACACTAAATGGCAAAACTCCAGCGCCATTTTCAACAGTCGGGAAGAAGATAAAGATGTCTCCAGCAGGCACTAAGCAATCCACTTAGACAGGAAAAAGAAGTCAGAGATAGAGAATGACAAAAGTAGATGTGCCTTGATAGCAGACAAAGTTAAAGATTATAATGGGAACTACTACCAAACACGGTAAGACAAAAGCTGGAGAGATGGCTCAGCAGTTAAAAGGACCAGCTGCTCTTCCAAAGGACCTTGGTTCAAATCCCACCACCCCTATGTTGGCTCAGAGCCCATTATAATCCCCACTCAGCACCTTCTTCTCGTCTCCACAAGCACCAGACATCTGTTGTACATGTGTGTGTGCAGGCAAAACACCCATACACATTAGATAGATAGATAGATAGATAGATAGATAGATAGATAGATAGATAGACAGACAGACAGACAGACAGACAGACAGACAGACAGACAGACAGACAAAGAGGATTTTAGGACAGTAAGACAGGAATGTGGATATGGCAACAGGATTCCTACCTACAGGCGCAAGGCCCTGAGTCCCACCTCAAGCACAGCGAGAAAAAACTACAGGCAAGTCAGTAAAGGTCCCACAGTCAAAGTTAACAATCCACAGCCTCCATAAAGTCTAACAATCACCAGTGAAGAAAGCATGCAAGAGACTAGGACTTCGAAATTAAAATGTGCAGGAATAAACCTAGTAAGAATGCAGATCTGTACGCTAAAAAAATCTCAAGGCACTTCTGAAACAGACCTGCACAATGCATTCCTAGACACAGCACACATTCAACACAATCGCAATGAAAGACTTGCACAATGCATTCCTAGACACACCACACATTCAACACAATCAAAATGAAAGCATAGGGAAGCACTTGGGGCTTTGACCCTTTGACCTTAGGACCCTAATTCAGCACTGAGCAGGTCAAACAGTCGGAGATACTGAGACATCAGACTGAATAGAGACCATCCTCACTGGGAACTGAGACAAAAACCTTACCACCAAAGCACTCTGGGGCTGAGCGTGATTCCAATGGAGTCAGCAGAACACAGAAGACTTTAGGGAGTATTTCTGATAAAAGTGGGGTGGTTCTTCTGGGCAGAGCCACGCTGTTTGGTGCTGCTTTCATTTTGGTCCTAGGGACTGAACCAGGGGGCACTCATGCTAAGCAAGCACCCCATTACTGAGCCGTACCCCAAGTCCCCTCCTTGATGCCTCTTACAAACTTTGTAGTATTTTTGTATTAAGCATTTAACATTTTATGTTACTAGGGGAATAAGGGTATTTTCTTTCTAAATGGAGAAAACTTGAAAAAGAAACCCAATGAAGAGCAGACACAGGCCTGGCACTCACGATCTGTGGGTGCCAGTTTAATCGGTGGAAGGGAACTGCACTTGCCTTCTTCCCTCTTGGGGTGCTCCTGTGCAGCCCACGAAGCACTGATGGCAGACATCACGGAGAAGACAGAGGCCAGCACTGTTTTCTGCTCCTGCAGTATGATGGGCGGGTCACCAACTTGGCAGAATTCATGGCACACCAGGTCAAAAAGTAAATTCCATGTGTCTTTTGCAGTATCAGGACACTGTACTTAAGAAATATTTTTTACAAATAGTAATTTAAAACTGGCGAACACTTAACGAGCAACGACAGCGTGCCCCAAGAAACCGCCTTACCAATTGCTTGAATCCCATCGTCCGCGGTGGTGAGCAGCTGTAAGATGTGCATGTAAACATCCAGCCCTTCCAGGTTTTCAGACCTAAGCAGACAGAAAGGGCACAGCACTGTCAGAGAACAGCAATGCTCACTCGCCCTGCAGGGGTTTGTTACCTCGTGCTAATGTGCAGAGCGTGAGATGGCCAGCCGAGTAGACTCTGCTCACTAGCACTGACATTACAATGGGAAAACTGGAGAAAAGGAGTTTATGTATTATGAGTGCGTGAGTGAGCGTGAGTATTTATGTATGTGAATGCATAGGTGAGTGTTATAGCTGTACGTATGTCTGTGTGTGAATTAGTGTGTGTGTGAGCATATATATGAAGTGTGTGAATGTCTGTATGTATGTGTACATGAGTGTGAGTGCATGTATGTGAGTGTATGTCAAGTGTGTGTGAGTCTACACATGTATGCTACTGACACTTCTATGGGCGGGACGTGAGGCCTACAGCGCAGACACCACGGTCCTGAAGTTCTTTAGAGTTCACAGATCATCCTAGCTCCCTAGCTGAGAAAGCAGAAACATAAAAACCTAATTCTTTTGCTCAACAGTTTGTATTCTTAGAACTCAAAATACTGTTTCTTCAACCAGTTAAGTGAAAAACATGAACAATTAAATGGTTCAGCTACATTTACTGAAGTATCATCATTTGGGGGCTCTTACTGCTAGGGGCTGGAAAGACAGATAGTATTAAGATGTTACACCCACCTTCACAGATCATAACAGTCTGAGAGGAAAGAAGTAAAGGGCCATAACCATAAAACAAAATGAATTCAACACTAGAAGGCCCAGGCACTAAAAGACCACGCAGAAATTTGGTCAGGGAAGAGATCTTGAGAGAAATGGAGTTTCCACAGGAACCTGAAGAGGCAGGTGTTTGTGGCGTTGGAGAGACACCTTGAGCAAAGGCTGGGAGACAAGAGGGCCTGGTTCATCCGCAGAATGGAATTTCACATAGATGTTTTAAAAACCTGAACTATTTCCTGCGGAAGGCCACTGAAAAGCAGGGAGCACGAAGCAAGATGGGTGTGCACCACGGAAGCAGCTGCAAGGCTCGGGGGAGCCAGCTAGAGGACAGGCAGCTCAGAAGGCAGACAGTGTGGCACTTGGCCAAGCAAGGGAGAAGAGGTCTGGCTGTCAGGATCACAGTAAGAGTTGCTGGCCATGAGGAAGGAGCTAGACAGGGCAGTCAGGAGGGACTTTCCAGTTCTCCCACCTTCTCTAGATGGGACACTGGCAACATCATTCACTGCTGGAAACACTGAAGAGGCAGATACGTGTGTGGCTTAATCTTCATTTGATAAAAGGTATAAAATTAATAACTTTTAACATAGCCTATTAAGTTCTGAGAATATGCTGTTAACAACTAAGCAGATAATTCAAACGCTAATCTTGCAGTTATCAGTGCTACATTGTTTTAACAACTCATAAACAACCGCCTCTCATGATAAGACATCAAAGCCCCCATGCTGATCATCTACAGACTGGTGTGTACACAAGGAGGAAGCAGGGAGCAAACAAATATGCTCAATGAGTTGTTTCACATTCAATGTAAAATAAAACAAGACAATCTTTTCTCCTTGATTATTTAAAATACATAAAATTGCTATCAGTTACCATAGCAAGCTATGACAAGCCATACTGGAGCAAATGCTCTGAACCCGTACTATTCTTGCCACCACAAACCTAAGAAAGACTGGTTGCTTACTGAAACTAAGACTCCCATCTAAGGATGTTTCGAACAACTGAATTTTCCAGACCATTCTGTACAAGAGTTCACCTACCGTATTTGTCTGGCAGCTTCCAGTATACTGGGTACAAAAGAAAATACTGGCTGCTCTTCAGAGTCCTCCTGGGGTTGGTTCGGAAGCCGGGCAGTCCCATTTCTAATCCACTCCAACATGAGTTTTTCATCCAAGTCAAAGAGCTTGTCCACGACCTCCCCCACCTTCACCAACAAGTCAACTGCAGTCAAGACAGGTGTTCAACTGAGAACCCAAGTGTCTGAAGCACAAGGGGGAACCAAACTCCTCAAGCTCCACCAAGAGCCAAATCTGCCAGGGTGCCACTTCCTCCCAGGTGTCTCCAGGAGCCTATTTAAACTGGCTTATCTTCCTTCAGGGCAAAGTGGCCTCTGGGGCGGAAGAGATGGCCCAGTCATTAAGAGCACCCATAGCTCACAACTGTCTGGAACTCCAGTCCTGGAGATCTGACATTCTCTGCTGGCCTCTATGGGCAGCAGGCACATACCAACATGCAAGAGACACACAGATTTACATGCAGCAAAACACCCATAAATTTAAAAAATCAAAGTATAAAGTTTTTAAAATGAAAAGTCTAAAGTAGCCTCCCAGGATATACTCCAGTCTTTCTCCCTAGAGTGCACGGAGACTTACCATTTGTTGAACTTGACATGATGAAGCAGACGCTAGCATAAATGGACGGATGTTCCCGGATCCTTTCAACCCAGACACTGGCCACTTCTGCCTGGGAAAGGCAAGTAAGCAACAACCTACATGACAAATGTGAGCTCAATATCTGTGCGGGCAACAACAAGGGCCACCACAGTCAAGCGTGCACTCTGCTTTCCCAGGGCTTCTGATGAGTGGTCTCGAGAAAGGCTTACCTGCTGGTTTCTAGCAGAGTGGGTGGGTCTGAGTCGCACAAACACTGCAGAAGCACCTGCCTGCCGAGACACCGTGAGCCATGAGTATCATTTAAATAACCAGTTTTCATTTCATTTTAGACATCTTCTATTGTAAGACAAAGCATAAATGCATTTCATAAATTCTAGAGCAGTGGTTCTCAGCCTTCCTAAGGCTGCAACCCTTTCCTACAGTTCCTCATGTGGGGACCCCCAGCCATAAAATTGTTTCATCGCCACTTTGTAACTGCAATTTTACTAATGCTATGAATTGTAATGTAAGTATCTGGTTTATGACCCCCCACAGAAGGGGTCATGACCTAAAGGTTGAGAAGAACTCGTGTTTCTAAGGTACAGAGCGGAGTTGACTACCTGCAGCTGCCTTTGCCCACCGTGTTCCTCTCCACCTAGAAAAGGTGGCCCCGACTTCCTCAGAGAACACTTCCTCTTTCCCCCTAGAAAAGGTGGCCCCGACTTCCTCAGAGATTACTTCCTCTCTCCCCCTAGAAAAGGTGGCCCCGACTTCCTCAGAGAACTCTTCCTGTCTCCCCCTAGAAAAGGTGGCACCGACTTCCTCAGAGATCACTTCCTCTCCCCGCCTAGAAAAGGTGGCCCCGACTTCCTCAGAAATCACTTCCTTGCTCTGACTCTATAATTCTGTTAATAGATTTCTGATTTTGCATTTAATTTTATATAAAAGCAGCTATGGTTTTTCCTTAAAATATCCTTTAGTTATCTGTGCATCTTTTTATCTGCTTTATGTGACACATATCACTGTTCACGTGCTCTTCAATTCGTCATGGAACACCTTGTGTGTGAATGTAAGAGAAACAATTCAAGGGGGCTGGAGAGATGGCTCAGTGGTTAAGAGCATTGCCTGCTCTTCCAAAGGTCATGAGTTCAATTCCCGGCAACCACATGGTGGCTCACAACCATCTGTAATGAGAGCTGCTGCCCTCTTCTGGTCTGCAGACACACACAGACAGACAATTGTATACATAAATAAATAAATATATATTTAAAAAAAAAAAAGAAAATTCAAAAGGCCTAGGCCCTTGAAGACAGGGATAAACCCTTATGACCTTCCAATAAGAACAATCACTTTAACGTATGCTGGACACAGACTTCTTTAGATCATTAACAGCCATGAACCATCTCCAGGAAAATGAATATGCCCATCAAATTTACCACGTTCTCAGATCTACCATGGTAACCGACCACCTGAGACTCCACTATGAAAAAGCCCTCTGTCCAAAGTTTTCTGGCTTTAGAAAAGAACTAGCCTCTGATTAAAAGTCTGACAGCCTTTTAATCCTAGAGGCAACTCTTTATCTTCTGGTCCCTAGGCAAGTCCCACTCCCCTATTTAAGTCTCAGTTCTCAGAGCAAAACTGTCCAGCAACTGAGTTTCCCAGACTAGTTCTGAGTCCTTGGATTCTCCATGTTTAAATGGTTCTGGACTCTGACCAGCGGCCCCTAGCTCCAATTTGGGCTCTACATATTCTTTGCCTCACCCCCTTACTCGCTGGGGTAACTCATGCTTTACCGTGGATGCAAAGGCTCAGTCCTAGGTCAAGTCCATAGCTAGTGCAGAAGTCTCAGCCACACCAGCACCCAAGGTGTCCTGAGACAATGAAACAGCACACCCCACACTTCCACCTCTCCTAGGTTCAAGGGTTCCCTTGGAATAGAAACTTAGCACGGCTATTAGGTAGTAGGACTTACCCATGATCTTCGCAGCTGCTGATGGACACACATATCTCCCGGAAACAAGCCATATTCCCTAAAATTCCCACACAAATTTCCTGTCAAACCAAGTAACACAGGTCACAATGGCTGTGAGGTAAAAGCCATGAAGAAAAACAACTTGAACAAAAACTTCTACTGAACCAAGTTTGAGGGGAGGAAAGAGGGAGGCAGGATATGGACGTTTACAGCTGGCATCCAGATTTACATACTCGGCTTGTACAGCTCACACAGGTGAGAAGGAATAGAAAACACAAAGCGAAAGTCATAGATGAAGAAACGTTATGCGGGGAAGGATCCTTAACACAGACGACTAATGGAGAGAACGCAGGAACCATGAGGAAGCACAAGAGAAATGGAGCAGAGAAAAAGGATTTGACTGTCATGTCAAAGGGTTTAGACTTAATATGGGATGGTGTCTGGAGCCACGGAGGTTCTCAAAGAGGGAATATTTGTCCACACATCATTTTACACAGCATTTACAAGATGGGACTGTATTGCCCCCACTTCTGAACTGAGGAGACTGAAGCCCAGGGAAGTCCAGCAAGCTGCCTGAGATCTTCAACTGAAGGCAGCAGCAACCCAGAGCTGTCATGTTCCAGGGTACTTGCCCAAGAAGACATGGCTGCTATTATCAATGAGGGGTAATGGCAGACATGGAAAAGGATGAGACGCTAAAGGGGATGGCAAACAGTCTGTTAGGCACAGTTTATAGGTCTGAAGTTGCCATGGTTTCCCAGTCAGAAGTATTAGTCATATCAACAGGAAAAAATAAGACGGAAGGGCATGGTGCCTTTACACAGAACAGGGATCCCAAACTTGCTGGGATTCAGCACTCGGAGTTTGTCGACGGTTTCCAAGCCCCATCAACTCCACTGAATTAGAATCTCCAGGCTCCATTTAGCCTCAGTAGCGAGTGTTTACCAAGTCCACCAGGAGTGTTTATGACCGGGTGATAAGCACTGAATTACAACAAAGGATGGAGACAGATTAGAAAATACACAGCTGAGAACTCATCAGCAAAGTTGGAGGTGACACCAGATACCAAGTCGGGGAGTCGGGGCTTGTGCCATTGCAGGACTAGAGCTGTGGCTTAAGTGAGTAAGAAAGGGAGCTGAGCTGGCTGTGGTGGCACTGAGCTGCTGTGGTAGCACTAAGGGGCTGTGGTGGCACTGAGCTGCTGTGGTAGCACTGAGCTGTGGTAGCACTGAGCTGTGGTGGCACTGAGCTGTGGTAGCACTGAGCTGTGGTGGCACTGAGCTGTGGTAGCACTGAGCTGTGGTAGCACTGAGCTGCTGTGGTAGCACTGAGCTGTGGTAGCACTGAGCTGTGGTAGCACTGAGCTGTGGTGGCACTGAGCTGTGGTAGCACTGAGCTGTGGTGGCACTGAGCTGTGGTAGCACTGAGCTGTGGTGGCACTGAGCTGTGGTAGCACTGAGCTGTGGTAGCACTGAGCTGTGGTAGCACTGAGCTGCTGTGGTAGCACTGAGCTGTGGTAGCACTGAGCTGCTGTGGTGGCACTGAGCTGTGGTAGCACTGAGCTGTGGTAGCACTGAGCTGTGGTAGCACTGAGCTGTGGTAGCACTGAGCTGTGGTGGCACTGAGCTGCTGTGGTAGCACTGAGCTGTGGTAGCACTGAGCTGTGGTAGCACTGAGCTGTGGTAGCACTGAGCTGTGGTAGCACTGAGCTGTGGTAGCACTGAGCTGTGGTAGCACTGAGCTGTGGTAGCACTGAGCTGTGGTAGCACTGAGCTGTGGTAGCACTGAGCTGCTGTGGTAGCACTGAGCTGTGGTAGCACTGAGCTGCTGTGGTAGCACTGAGCTGTGGTAGCACTGAGCTGTGGTAGCACTGAGCTGTGGTAGCACTGAGCTGTGGTAGCACTGAGCTGTGGTAGCACTGAGCTGTGGTAGCACTGAGCTGTGGTAGCACTGAGCTGTGGTAGCACTGAGCTGTGGTAGCACTGAGCTGCTGTGGTAGCACTGAGCTGTGGTAGCACTGAGCTGCTGTGGTAGCACTGAGCTGTGGTAGCACTGAGCTGTGGTAGCACTGAGCTGTGGTAGCACTGAGCTGTGGTAGCACTGAGCTGTGGTAGCACTGAGCTGTGGTAGCACTGAGCTGTGGTAGCACTGAGCTGCTGTGGTAGCACTGAGCTGCTGTGGTAGCACTGAGCTGCTGTGGTAGCACTGAGCTGTGGTAGCACTGAGCTGTGGTAGCACTGAGCTGTGGTAGCACTGAGCTGTGGTAGCACTGAGCTGTGGTAGCACTGAGCTGCTGTGGTAGCACTGAGCTGCTGTGGTAGCACTGAGCTGTGGTAGCACTGAGCTGCTGTGGTAGCACTGAGCTGCTGTGGTAGCACTGAGCTGTGGTAGCACTGAGCTGTGGTAGCACTGAGCTGCTGTGGTAGCACTGAGCTGTGGTAGCACTGAGCTGTGGTAGCACTGAGCTGTGGTAGCACTGAGCTGTGGTAGCACTGAGCTGTGGTGGCACTGAGCTGTGGTGGCACTGAGCTGCTGTGGTAGCACTGAGCTGTGGTGGCACTGAGCTGCTGTGGTAGCACTGAGCTGCTGTGGTAGCACTGAGCTGTGGTGGCACTGAGCTGTGGTGGCACTGAGCTGTGGTAGCACTGAGCTGCTGTGGTGGCACTGAGCTGCTGTGGTAGCACTGAGCTGCTGTGGTAGCACTGAGCTGTGGTAGCACTGAGCTGTGGTAGCACTGAGCTGTGGTGGCACTGAGCTGTGGTAGCACTGAGCTGCTGTGGTAGCACTGAGCTGTGGTAGCACTGAGCTGTGGTAGCACTGAGCTGCTGTGGTGGCACTGAGCTGTGGTGGCACTGAGCTGTGGTAGCACTGAGCTGTGGTAGCACTGAGCTGCTGTGGCAGCACTGAGCTGCTGTGGTAGCACTGAGCTGTGGTGGCACTGAGCTGCTGTGGTAGCACTGAGCTGTGGTAGCACTGAGCTGCTGTGGTAGCACTGAGCTGCTGTGGTAGCACTGAGCTGTGGTAGCACTGAGCTGCTGTGGTAGCACTGAGCTGCTGTGGTAGCACTGAGCTGTGGTGGCACTGAGCTGTGGTAGCACTGAGCTGCTGTGGTAGCACTGAGCTGTGGTAGCACTGAGCTGTGGTAGCATTAAGGGGCTGTGGTAGCATTAAGGGGCTGTGGTAGCACTGAGCTGTGGTAGCACTGAGCTGTGGTAGCACTGAGCTGCTGTGGTAGCACTGAGCTGTGGTAGCACTGAGCTGCTGTGGTAGCACTGAGCTGCTGTGGTAGCACTGAGCTGCTGTGGTAGCACTGAGCTGTGGTAGCACTGAGCTGCTGTGGTAGCACTGAGCTGTGGTAGCACTGAGCTGTGGTAGCACTGAGCTGTGGTAGCACTGAGCTGCTGTGGTAGCACTGAGCTGTGGTAGCACTGAGCTGTGGTAGCACTGAGCTGTGGTAGCACTGAGCTGTGGTAGCACTGAGCTGTGGTGGCACTGAGCTGTGGTGGCACTGAGCTGCTGTGGTAGCACTGAGCTGTGGTGGCACTGAGCTGCTGTGGTAGCACTGAGCTGCTGTGGTAGCACTGAGCTGTGGTGGCACTGAGCTGTGGTGGCACTGAGCTGTGGTAGCACTGAGCTGTGGTAGCACTGAGCTGTGGTGGCACTGAGCTGTGGTGGCACTGAGCTGTGGTAGCACTGAGCTGTGGTAGCACTGAGCTGTGGTAGCACTGAGCTGTGGTAGCACTGAGCTGTGGTAGCACTGAGCTGTGGTGGCACTGAGCTGTGGTAGCACTGAGCTGCTGTGGTAGCACTGAGCTGTGGTAGCACTGAGCTGTGGTAGCACTGAGCTGTGGTAGCACTGAGCTGCTGTGGTAGCACTGAGCTGTGGTAGCACTGAGCTGTGGTAGCACTGAGCTGTGGTGGCACTGAGCTGTGGTAGCACTGAGCTGCTGTGGTAGCACTGAGCTGTGGTAGCACTGAGCTGTGGTAGCACTGAGCTGTGGTGGCACTGAGCTGCTGTGGTAGCACTGAGCTGTGGTAGCACTGAGCTGTGGTGGCACTGAGCTGCTGTGGTAGCACTGAGCTGTGGTAGCACTGAGCTGTGGTAGCACTGAGCTGTGGTAGCACTGAGCTGCTGTGGTAGCACTGAGCTGTGGTGGCACTGAGCTGCTGTGGTGGCACTGAGCTGCTGTGGTAGCACTGAGCTGTGGTAGCATTAAGGGGCTGTGGTGGCACTGAGCTGTGGTGGCACTGAGCTGTGGTAGCACTGAGCTGTGGTAGCACTGAGCTGTGGTAGCACTGAGCTGCTGTGGTAGCACTGAGCTGTGGTAGCACTGAGCTGTGGTAGCACTGAGCTGTGGTGGCACTGAGCTGTGGTAGCACTGAGCTGCTGTGGTAGCACTGAGCTGTGGTAGCACTGAGCTGTGGTAGCACTGAGCTGTGGTGGCACTGAGCTGCTGTGGTAGCACTGAGCTGTGGTAGCACTGAGCTGTGGTGGCACTGAGCTGCTGTGGTAGCACTGAGCTGTGGTAGCACTGAGCTGTGGTAGCACTGAGCTGTGGTAGCACTGAGCTGCTGTGGTAGCACTGAGCTGTGGTGGCACTGAGCTGCTGTGGTGGCACTGAGCTGCTGTGGTAGCACTGAGCTGTGGTAGCACTGAGCTGCTGTGGTAGCACTGAGCTGTGGTAGCACTGAGCTGTGGTAGCACTGAGCTGTGGTAGCACTGAGCTGTGGTAGCACTGAGCTGCTGTGGTAGCACTGAGCTGTGGTAGCACTGAGCTGTGGTAGCACTGAGCTGTGGTAGCACTGAGCTGTGGTAGCACTGAGCTGTGGTAGCACTGAGCTGTGGTAGCACTGAGCTGTGGTGGCACTGAGCTGCTGTGGTAGCACTGAGCTGTGGTAGCACTGAGCTGTGGTAGCACTGAGCTGTGGTAGCACTGAGCTGCTGTGGTAGCACTGAGCTGTGGTAGCACTGAGCTGTGGTAGCACTGAGCTGTGGTAGCACTGAGCTGTGGTAGCACTGAGCTGTGGTGGCACTGAGCTGCTGTGGTGGCACTGAGCTGCTGTGGTAGCACTGAGCTGTGGTAGCACTGAGCTGCTGTGGTAGCACTGAGCTGTGGTAGCACTGAGCTGTGGTAGCACTGAGCTGCTGTGGTAGCACTGAGCTGTGGTGGCACTGAGCTGCTGTGGTAGCACTGAGCTGTGGTAGCACTGAGCTGTGGTAGCACTGAGCTGTGGTGGCACTGAGCTGCTGTGGTGGCACTGAGCTGCTGTGGTAGCACTGAGCTGTGGTAGCACTGAGCTGCTGTGGTAGCACTGAGCTGTGGTAGCACTGAGCTGCTGTGGTAGCACTGAGCTGTGGTAGCACTGAGCTGTGGTAGCACTGAGCTGTGGTAGCACTGAGCTGCTGTGGTAGCACTGAGCTGTGGTAGCACTGAGCTGTGGTAGCACTGAGCTGTGGTGGCACTGAGCTGTGGTAGCACTGAGCTGCTGTGGTAGCACTGAGCTGTGGTAGCACTGAGCTGTGGTAGCACTGAGCTGTGGTGGCACTGAGCTGCTGTGGTAGCACTGAGCTGTGGTAGCACTGAGCTGTGGTGGCACTGAGCTGCTGTGGTAGCACTGAGCTGTGGTAGCACTGAGCTGTGGTAGCACTGAGCTGCTGTGGTAGCACTGAGCTGTGGTAGCACTGAGCTGTGGTAGCACTGAGCTGTGGTAGCACTGAGCTGCTGTGGTAGCACTGAGCTGCTGTGGTAGCACTGAGCTGTGGTAGCACTGAGCTGTGGTAGCACTGAGCTGTGGTAGCACTGAGCTGCTGTGGTAGCACTGAGCTGCTGTGGTAGCACTGAGCTGCTGTGGTAGCACTGAGCTGTGGTAGCACTGAGCTGCTGTGGTAGCACTGAGCTGCTGTGGTAGCACTGAGCTGTGGTGGCACTGAGCTGTGGTAGCACTGAGCTGCTGTGGTAGCACTGAGCTGTGGTAGCACTGAGCTGTGGTAGCATTAAGGGGCTGTGGTAGCATTAAGGGGCTGTGGTAGCACTGAGCTGTGGTAGCACTGAGCTGTGGTAGCACTGAGCTGCTGTGGTAGCACTGAGCTGTGGTAGCACTGAGCTGCTGTGGTAGCACTGAGCTGCTGTGGTAGCACTGAGCTGTGGTAGCATTAAGGGGCTGTGGTAGCATTAAGGGGCTGTGGTAGCACTGAGCTGTGGTAGCACTGAGCTGTGGTAGCACTGAGCTGCTGTGGTAGCACTGAGCTGCTGTGGTAGCACTGAGCTGCTGTGGTAGCACTGAGCTGTGGTAGCACTGAGCTGTGGTGGCACTGAGCTGCTGTGGTAGCACTGAGCTGCTGTGGTAGCACTGAGCTGGCTGTGGTAGCACTGAGCTGCTGTGGTAGCACTGAGCTGCTGTGGTAGCACTGAGCTGTGGTAGCACTGAGCTGTGGTAGCACTGAGCTGCTGTGGTGGCACTGAGCTGCTGTGGTAGCACTGAGCTGTGGTAGCACTGAGCTGTGGTAGCACTGAGCTGTGGTGGCACTGAGCTGCTGTGGTAGCACTGAGCTGTGGTAGCACTGAGCTGTGGTAGCACTGAGCTGCTGTGGTGGCACTGAGCTGCTGTGGTAGCACTGAGCTGTGGTAGCACTGAGCTGTGGTAGCACTGAGCTGTGGTGGCACTGAGCTGCTGTGGTAGCACTGAGCTGCTGTGGTAGCACTGAGCTGTGGTAGCACTGAGCTGCTGTGGTAGCACTGAGCTGTGGTAGCACTGAGCTGCTGTGGTAGCACTGAGCTGCTGTGGTAGCACTGAGCTGTGGTAGCACTGAGCTGTGGTAGCACTGAGCTGCTGTGGTAGCACTGAGCTGCTGTGGTGGCACTGAGCTGCTGTGGTAGCACTGAGCTGTGGTAGCACTGAGCTGTGGTAGCACTGAGCTGTGGTAGCACTGAGCTGTGGTAGCACTGAGCTGCTGTGGTAGCACTGAGCTGTGGTAGCACTGAGCTGTGGTAGCACTGAGCTGTGGTAGCACTGAGCTGTGGTAGCACTGAGCTGTGGTAGCACTGAGCTGTGGTAGCACTGAGCTGTGGTAGCACTGAGCTGTGGTAGCACTGAGCTGTGGTAGCACTGAGCTGTGGTAGCACTGAGCTGTGGTAGCACTGAGCTGTGGTAGCACTGAGCTGTGGTAGCACTGAGCTGTGGTAGCACTGAGCTGTGGTAGCACTGAGCTGTGGTAGCACTGAGCTGTGGTAGCACTGAGCTGCTGTGGTAGCACTGAGCTGTGGTAGCACTGAGCTGTGGTAGCACTGAGCTGCTGTGGTAGCACTGAGCTGCTGTGGTAGCACTGAGCTGCTGTGGTGGCACTGAGCTGCTGTGGTAGCACTGAGCTGTGGTAGCACTGAGCTGCTGTGGTAGCACTGAGCTGCTGTGGTAGCACTGAGCTGTGGTAGCACTGAGCTGTGGTAGCACTGAGCTGTGGTAGCACTGAGCTGTGGTAGCACTGAGCTGTGGTAGCACTGAGCTGCTGTGGTAGCACTGAGCTGTGGTAGCACTGAGCTGTGGTAGCACTGAGCTGTGGTAGCACTGAGCTGTGGTAGCACTGAGCTGTGGTAGCACTGAGCTGTGGTAGCACTGAGCTGTGGTGGCACTGAGCTGTGGTAGCACTGAGCTGCTGTGGTAGCACTGAGCTGTGGTAGCACTGAGCTGCTGTGGTAGCACTGAGCTGCTGTGGTGGCACTGAGCTGCTGTGGTAGCACTGAGCTGCTGTGGTAGCACTGAGCTGCTGTGGTAGCACTGAGCTGCTGTGGTGGCACTGAGCTGCTGTGGTAGCACTGAGCTGCTGTGGTAGCACTGAGCTGCTGTGGTGGCACTGAGCTGCTGTGGTAGCACTGAGCTGCTGTGGTAGCACTGAGCTGCTGTGGTAGCACTGAGCTGCTGTGGTAGCACTGAGCTGCTGTGGTAGCACTGAGCTGTGGTAGCACTGAGCTGCTGTGGTAGCACTGAGCTGCTGTGGTAGCACTGAGCTGCTGTGGTGGCACTGAGCTGCTGTGGTAGCACTGAGCTGCTGTGGTAGCACTGAGCTGCTGTGGTAGCACTGAGCTGCTGTGGTAGCACTGAGCTGCTGTGGTAGCACATGCCTGTAACCCCAGCACTTTGAAGGTTGAGACAGAAACCACAAGCTCAAATCCTCACGCTGGGACTCACTAAGAAAATGGCTGTGAAGAGAACAGGGTGTTCACTCTGGACAGAGTCCAGACTCAGGCACAGGAGGAAATAGGAAGGGACAAAAGCTGAGGAAAGTTAGAGAGGAACTACAGAGAGCTTTAGTAAAAAGCAGATGGTTCAAACACTGGCAGAAGAGCAAGCAATTCGGGACAGAAAACACACGTTCTCTTAGAAGCTAGCGAGGGGAGGAGTGAACATTCACTGAAGACCAACTCCTGTGTCGGCTGCGTAGGAGAACCCCTGGTAGACGACTTTGGAAAGTCCTCCAGGACAAAGTTTTTGGAAAGAGTATGGCCCTGATCTAAAGTATTGACATCACCTGGGAACACAGCAGACGCCTAGGTCCTGCCCTAGCCTACTGGACCAGATGCTCTTGGGGAGGGCTCGGCACCAGTGATCTGGGCCATGCTGACATTTAGACTGGTGATTCCTCATAAGGCCAAGGTTGAGAACCACTGCTGTAGCAGGCTGTGACCAGGACACATTTACAGCCGCGTGGCTAATTCCTGAAGTTATCATGACTAATATAAAAAAACAGTAAAATCAAGGAGGGAACGCCACAAAATCACCAACACTTTATGTAAATATAAGGACCCAATATGGGCGGAGCATTCCCCTAAATAAAAATCTTAATTCAAGGGCCTGGAGAGATGGCCCAGCAGTCAAGAGCACTGACTGCTCTTCCTGGCACTCACATGGTGGCTCTCAACCATCTATGAGATCCAGTGCCCTCTTCTGGTGTGTGACAGACATGCGGACAAAGCATCCATAGACAGAAATACATAAACATTTTTATAAAAACCTTAATTCAACATTCAATTTGTAATACACTCTATGGAATTTTCTACTTTATCTCAAAGAAAAAGAAGCAACGACAGGGTTATGCTAGAGCTGGGCATAAGCTCAAACTCCAGCTCCATCTTTACAAGCTGTGTGACTTTGGACATATTATCTTAGTCTGAGACTCAGTTCTTTTATCTATTACGTGTGTCTCAAAGGAGGAGGAAGGCAAACAGAGAGTGGATATTCACAAACTGCAATCCTTCAGCACATATTAACAGTCCTGTATCATGTGCACTGCACAGAGACCTAAACGGCAGTAACACTCAGGACACTGCACTGCTCCTGTGGTCCCACCTGCTGCTCTTGGGAGCTTGCTCTCGGCAATGACCACAAGGCAGAAAAGTGCCGCCCTGAGTAAGACAAAGAGAAGGGAAGGCCAGCAAGGGTGACCCGGCGCAGCCAGCCCTCGCCCAGGAGCATATGGGGAGATTTTGGAGCGGAGAGTTCTCACGGCCAGCCTGTGGGCACAGTGAACTGAGAGATAAACAGCAGGTCTAGGCACTGCTTCTTGTCCTGCCACAGCGCAGCAGCCTAGCATGGCTATGTCTATCTGGTTTCCACAGCTGAAAATTATTGATTCCCCAAATCTAATCCAAACCTAAAAGTCTACGTATCTAATTATTTCAAGGAGTGCGTTACCCAAGAACGTCCAATAGCATTTGTGCACGAGCAGAACTGTAAATACTTACTCTTAATCGGGGACACCTGGATTTGGCCAGCACTCCCATGAATATATCAGGAGCCTTAAATTCTTGTAGAAACAAAGCCACATCCTATAAACAAAAATGATTAGCAATTTAGATGCTGCATACTGCTCAAGCTCTATAGCTCAGATATCCCTAAAAGTTTAATTTCATGTTTACTTCCTTTCATCCATAATGGAAAAATAAAAGATCAAAAAGACAAAAGTAAGTCAAGTAGTGGTGGCGCATGCCTATAATCCCAGCATTTGGGAGACAGAGGCAGGTGATATCTGTAAATTTGAGGCCTGTCTTACAGAGTGAGTTCCAGGACAGCCAGAGCTATACAGAGAAACCCTGTCTTGAAGAAGCAAAACAAAACAAAACCCAACCAAACAAAAAGACAAAAGTAACATAAGAGTCTTTGTAGTACCTGGTACCAAGACAGTAGAAAGAGCCCATAAACCAATGTAACCCTGATGGTGACACACCAGAGGTTAGCCCTCCTTTCATTCTGCACGATCCTGGAATTCTCATAACTTACCCAAACACGTTTGCTGACTGCCAGACACTAAGTTAGAAGCTGGGGGTGAGAAAGGGGTATGGGGAAAGAGTCAACTCCTAAATCCTACCCTGTAAGAACTTAAAACTGAGATAAATGCTACTGGGCTACATTCAATATCAGGACTTGGGCTTCAATGAGCACAAAAAGAATTCTGATCACAATGTAACTACAACAGTCTGGAACTTTCTCCCACCCACATCGCCTAAGGGGGCACACCACACAGGTGTACCTAGCGTGAACATGCGGCTGCAAAGAGAGGTCTCTCACATAGGAATGTAAGGTACAAAAGCTAAATCTGTTAGCTGTGGGATATGCCTATTAAAAAACACACATCTAAAACTAAACAAACTAAATAAATAAAGTTTTAGTCAATGATGACTAAATGTATGTGTGTATGTACGTATGTCAATGGTCCTATGAAATTATATTACCTAGTGATGTCATAGCTATCTTAGCTCACATTTATGTTAGATACACCATGAGGCTCATAGGATGAAACTGTATTTGTGTTCAAGGCACGATTTTAACATTAATAGCTCCTGGATCTTCATACCCTGAACCACAAACTGGAGGGGCTACAGTCACTCAATAATGCCTTGCCAGAAGGAATGAGCCTTTTTTCTTTTATTTAAAAAAACAAAAAAACTATCTTTTTTATTTTACATACCAATCCCAGTTCCCAGCCCCTCTCCTCCTCCTGTTTTCTTCACTTTTCTCCCCTCCCCAGAGAGGGTAAGGCTTGTTGCTTTGAGGAAGGATCAAAGCCCTCCCTATTATATCTAGGTTGAATCAGGTATGCCTCCAAAGAGAATGGGTTCCAAAAAGTCAGTACAAGCAGTAGGGATAAATCCTGGTGCCACTGCCAGTGGCCCCGCAGTCTACCCCAGCCATACGACTGTCACCCACATTCTGAGGGCCTAGTTTGGTCCCATGCTGGGTTCTTCCCTGTCTGGCTGGATGTAGTGAGCTCCCATTAGCTCAGGTAGACTGTTTGAGTGGGTGTCCCTATCACGGCCTTGACCTCTTTGTTCATATTCTCATTCTGCTCACTCTTCGACTAGACTTTGGGAGCTCAGCCCAGTGCTCTGCTGTGGCTCTCTGCCTGTTTCCATCAGTTGCTGGATGAAGGTTCTCTGGTGACATTTAAGATAGTCATCAATCTGACTACAGGGCAAGGTTAGTTCAGGCACCCTCTCCTTTATTGCTTAGGGTCTTAGCTTGTCATCCTTGTGGATTCCTGGGATTTTTTTCTAGTGCCAACTATGTTCATAGCAGTATTATCTGTAATAGCCAGAACCTGGAAACAACCTAGATGCCCCTCACCTGAAGAATGGATAAAGAAAATGTGGCACATTTACACATTAGAGTACTACTCAGGGGTAAAAAACAATGACAGCTTGAAATTTGCATGCAAATGGATGGAACTAGACAAAAAAACAAAACAAACAAACAAATAAAAAACCATCCTGAGTGAGGTAACTCAAACTCAGAAAGATGAGCATGGAATGTACTCACTCATAAGTGGATACTAGCTGTAAAGCAAAGGATAACGAGCTTATAGTCCATGACCCCAGAGAAGATAAGCAACAAGGAGAGCCCTAGAGAAACATATATAGATCCCTCTGGGAAGGGGAAGTAGACAATATCTCTTGAGAAAATTGGGAGCATGGGATTGGGGGGAAAGGGAGGGCAGAAGGGGAGGAGGAGAGGAAAAGGGGATTGGGGAGAAGAAATTGAGTGAATGGGATAGTCAAGATGGAGCAAGGACAGAGACAGAGAGCACTGAAAGAATATCTTGATTGAGGGTTAGCAAGAAATCTGGGATGAATCTTTTCAAAAGTCTCCTCACTCTAGAATTTCACTTTTATCCTCATACCTCATCCATGGACATATCCCAGACTCTGCAGATTTCGTTCTCCGTTTCCTCAGTGAGCTCCATCTGTTGCTCATCATCATCCGAGCCGGACTTGGCACTTTCAGGTGTGACAATCTTCAGACACATAGAGAAAAAAAAAATCATCAGTTAAAATACTCAGAGTTCTTCAAGTAATATATCACGCAGATGTCTCCAAGAGAGTATCCCTAAAGTACTTCCTCTGGCGAAACAGTTCCTAAAAACTGCCTTGCAGTGCCTTGGATGATCTACAGTATTCTTGGAGGAAACACTGTCTGAAGGCACTGCAAGAGAAAAAACAGGAATGAGAATATGAACTTTTGCTTTCAAATGATTTAAGATTAGTGTAGGAAAGTCATGGAAACAGACAGTCACCATAGAAAAGGCTGACTTTTGCTGAGCTGGTGAAAAGAGCATTGTAGAAAGATGAAGGGCTTTGACCTATCCCTGGGAGGAGAAAGACATTTTTTTTAAAAGAGGAAAGTGAAATCTCATGGGAAGGGAAGGACTCGAGCACTCAGAGGTGAGTACGAGAGTTTACAAAGCATAGTACATGACTGGAGATGGCCACCAGTCTACTGGTCACGGGACATAATGTAGCTATCCTTAAGTATAGGTTAAGCATCATTAAGTGAGTTGTGGTAAGCAGCTTGGATTCCCAGTTAAGAAGTAGAAAGTGTTCATTTATAGCAACAAAAATACCCCCTTTTTTCTTTTTCTTTTTTTTGGGGGGAGGGGGTTCGAGGCAGGGTTTCTCTGTAGCTTTGGTGCCTGTCCCGGAACTAGCTCTTGTAGACTAGGCTGGCCTCGAAATCCCAGAGATCAGCCTTCCTCTGCCTCCCGAGTGCTGGGATTAAAGGTGTGCGCCACCACCACCCGGCTAAAAACACCCTTTTAAAATAATAAAAAAGGAAGACTTTTTTGGTCACTGTGTAGATATTGTCTCTGAAAAAAACAAACAAACAAAACCAAACCCAGGAATTGGCGGCATAGAGGCAGTACACAGAAAAATCTGCTAGCCTCCTATAAATCAAACACCATTTCAAACACTCTACTATCATTATCATCTCAATCTACACAAAAACCGTGTGTACAATAACACTGGTTATCCTATTTTATAGAAACGGAAAGAAATCGAGGTTCTGGGTTAACGAATCACACTTCCAGCATGGGATGGAGATCAGGGCTGTCTGACTCCAAGCTAAGCGCTCCACTATGACAAGAGCTCACGAAACAGGAACTGATTTCAGAAGTGACAATGGAGTTGCAGAGCAAAATCTGACTAAAGTATGTGTGTGGTGGTGTTCCGGGAAGAGTTAGGAAACTGGCACCCGGACCCTCCAGCATCCCATCCACTCCCTTGGTTCGGAGGACGCCTGCGCCAGTCTCCCCACCTGGATGAGTCCGCTGAGTACTCCGAAGAGCCAGTGCTTGCTGTAGACCGTGCTCCCAATGCAGTCTCCCCCGGCCAGGTCCTCCTCGTCCTCCTGATTGCAGCTAGGCGGAGGAGGGGACGGGTTACGGTCCATGCTGGCGCCCACGAGAGGCGCCGGAAGCCCCGAAAGCCCCGGAGGAGGCGAGAGGATGTGCCAGAGAGCCCGACTGACCCGGCGCTGTTCCCCACTGCGCCCCCTGCTGTCAGGCTCCGGAATGGTCCAGGAACCTGTGGAATAGGTGGGAACTCCCACAAAGTGTCCACCTAGGGACCAGCAGCATGAAACACATGTCAGTATTCTTTGTCTGGAACGAAGAGGGGTCAGGGAAGAGAGAGAGAGAGAGAGACAGAAAAGATTCTCAGCCAGGGAGGAGGAGGAGGAGGACGACGACGGAGATGGCTTGGATGTGGGACTTTAATACAAGCTGAATCTGAATAAAGAACTGAACATATAAAACAAAACTTTTAAAGGTTTTAGATGTAGAAAAAACTGTAAAGGACCTTTTCTGACCTGAGAGACGGGAGGGTGTTCTTAAAAGGCACAACGCCTAGTGTGAGAAACAGGCACATTTCTCAGACTGCGGAGATGGCTCAGTGGTTAAGAACACTCACTGGTCTTACAGAGGATCTGGTTCTAGTTCCCAGCACACACATGGAAGCTCACAACCCTCTGTAACTCCAGTGCCACGGGATCCAACACCTTCTTCTGCCCTCTTTGGGCACCAGACATGCACAGACACACATACCGGTAAAACACATAAAAATTAATTGTTACACTTCTCACTATTGTTCTCCATAGACAGATGAGATGTAAAAGCCTCAGCTGGACGTGGTAGCTCACACCTGTGACTTTAGCACCTGCAAGGCTAAGGAAATTTAAGGCAGTCTATGACTCACAAGACCCTGTCTAATGATGATCTATATTTCTCCAAATTGCGAAAACAATAATCTATAAAAATTATTGTATAATATTGTATCAAAAATAATAAATCTTATAAATAACAAATAAACCAATAAGAAAGAGACAACTCATTGAGAAAACAGACAGAACATAGAAAGAGCAGTTCACAGAACAGGAAACAAAGCTGAAGGGACTGTTATCAGGATCTCCAAGTCTGACTTATTTAACATGCGTGAAGGTCTGGGGATGGAGTCAGTGGAGGAACACATGTCTGCCAACAATGCCCGAGGCCCGAGGTTCAGTCACCATTTACAAAGATAAGAAAATCCCATGGAAATGGAAATTTATTAGTATAAGGTACGGCTTTGCATCCACACAGTTGAAATCTGACCACTCCGGGTGTAACGAGGACAGTGGAGAAGGGAGAACTTCCAAACTGAGGAGAGACTTGACCCGAGCACGATTACTCTGCAGGACAGGATGACCAAAGCTACTTGATTTCAAGACTGGCGACCTGTTTGGAAGGCGTGAAGTGCGTCCTGCCTGCACATTGTTAAAGATGCAGACAAGACTAGGCCAAAATGAAATATACCAGAGGCCATTATACAGACCAAATCTTAGCATCGTTTCATGAAACTTTCATTTCCGTAGCACACAGAATGCCGGTGTTTCATAGAGCTTCTGTCTTGCTACATACACACCACACACATACATCACACAGACATACATCACACACTCACACATACATCACACACACATCACACCACACACATCACACTACACACACATCACACACACATACATCACACACATATGTACCACTAACACACAGAGGACACGCACATAACTATATACACACATACTCCACACACACCACACATACATCACACACATATATACACCACACACACACATACACTGTACACACATCACACCACACACACACACACACACACACACACACACACACACACCAGATAGGAGGAGGGATCTATTTAACAACTGCCATGCTGAGGTATATCAACCATTAGTAGTCTATACATTACATCATCTTAAATTTCAGCATCTACTTGTGGGTTTTTACTCTTGTTTGCTTCTTTCTTTGAATAGAGTCAAGTTATTCTAGGAAAGCCTGGTGCTCGCTGTCCTCGTGCCCCCACCTCCAGCAGCCAGAATTATAGGCCAGAGCCACCATGCCAGAAAATTCCAGTTAGGTTTTGTTTTTTAAAATTCTTTTCTCTGTGGGTCATACTACTACACTGATGTTTGCATACATGCTTTGTGAATTTTCTTTTCTCTTAGAATCTCAGGGGCTGGAAATGGGATTAATTGTGACTTGTTTATGATATCTTCTAATTTGTCATTATCCAACCAAGCTTTCTTGTCTTTCTCTCACAGAATTACATTCTATAAACAGAAAGTAGCTATTTTATCTTTTTTCGTTTCCCCAATACCCCTTTCTGTTGACCTTGGATGAAACCGTATGTCAATTCTCGCTTCTCCAGTGACTCATAGGAAGTCAACCATCCGGCCTGAGTTTAAACCATAACCTTGAAGACTTATTTTAATTCACCATTATGACTGCACCGCAGCATCACATGACTGGGATTTCCTGGTCACTTACACTGCATTTTCTCTCCCCCTTCCTAATTTAGCTCATTTTGGATAGGCTCTGTAGGGGGGACAGTGATTTGTTTCCATTCCTTGTTCTTCCTCACACAGATAGCCAGCTGCACTTTCTGACCCCTCCTGGAAGGAGAAGGCGCAGGCAGAAGTGAGATGGGAAAAGGGAGCAAAAGCCGTACCCATGAAAATTTCAGAAGATGGTTCTGTGTTCTCTGGGCCTAACAGTTATTTTAGCTGACACCCTCCCCTACTTCCCGTGTGTGTGTGTGTGTGTGTGTGTGTGTGTGTGTGTGTGTGTGTGTGTGAGTGTACACGTGTGGTGGATTTTCATATGCTAACAACCCCCCTCTGTCCCTGCAGCTATTTCTACACTCCCCTGTCACAGTGATGTGATCTGCTTCAGCTTGGTTCTGGCCTCTTCTTCAGCCCTGTGTTTCTCTCATCCACAAACACCACAGAATATTGCCGTGGACTTCATCAAGTTCCCTCAGAAGACTAGTTGGGGTGATAGATGGTGTACATCTATTAGAGGAACGATGAACTGAACTAATTATATGCACATGGTGTGTGTGTGTGTGTGTGTGTGTGTGCGCATCTGTGTTTGCCTGTGAGCATTCCCTGTTATTTTTCTCCAAGGTGCTAGAACTTGAACCTATGGCAATGCCCCAACTGCTGAGATACACTCCCAGCCTATGAAAGTGGTTTATAAAATGTCAACTCCAATACAATTGCTAGTTCTAGCAAATCATTAAGAATGTTGTGTCTAGCTTCAAACTAGTTGTGTGACTTGGATTTGTGATGTAAGCTGTTACCGCCCAAAGTTGCCAACGGGGGGTAATTAAAGTGTAAGAATCCTATTGAATAGGAAAATAAAGGATTGAGAACACTGCTCACCTAGACAGGAATGGGAACAGCCAGTCAAGTCTTTCAGCCGTTACCTGGTGTTAGAGCAGGAGGTCAGATACACTCAGCACAAACTCTGACATAGGAAAAGAGATTTTGAAGAAGGCCTGGTCAGAGTGCTATGGGGACAGAAGACTATGCTGCAGGTGAGATTCTCTCCTAATCTAGAGCAGGGAGGGAGGAAAGAGCGAGGAGAAATAGCTTTGAAATATTTTGGGGGCAGGTAAGATTATTTTTACTGAACTAAAAGGCAAGGACAAGTAGCACCAGTGTTTGGTGAGCCAGGTCAGGAATAAGCTGGAGTCCCGCCAGCTACCTGAGAAGTCCTTTCCACAACTGCCCGGTGGGATCACTGGGAGAGGACTGAGTGACTGGAAGGAGGCACAGGATGTCTAGGCCTAACTGATCCCCACAGAAAGGACAGGATCACAGGAAAGGAGCCATTGCTAAGCCAGCTGACCTTGGAACCAGAGACAGTGAAGGCAACACAAGCCTCAGCTCCAGAGGAAGCTGGAGGGTGGAGGTCTGAGAATCCACTCTGTTTGGGGCTGGGTGCCTGAGGATGCATAAAGGTCCCCAGCTGTATGTGATGCTCCCCTTCCTGGATAACCCTTAGGCTGACTGGCCGTGGGCAAGGGCCTTCTATGGAGATATTCGGTGTGTTCTGAGATAGAAAGTTCCAGGGTAGAAACCTCAAGCACGAAGAGAAGAAAGTGGAGAACTGCACCAGCCTGGTGGCGTGTTCATGAGGGGGTTGACAAGGGACCGACGGAGCCTGAAAGTTAAAGTCTGTCTGGGCAACATATCAAGCCACTATCTTAAAAAATGGAATCTGGCATGTTGAGATTCACCCCCACCCCCCCTCCCCGACAGCATCTCACGGCCGCATCCCTGCCTCCCGGAGCTGGCGGAGGGGAGGCTGGGGCCGCTCAAGTAGCTGACGCCGGTGCAAAGGGCGGGCGGAGGGAACCCGAATTTGGAGGGCTGGGGCAAGCGAAAGCGGCTGCGGTCCCCTGGGCGCGCCTCGCGTTCCCTAAGCACAGAGCCCCGGAGTCGCCACAGTGGTCGCTGCCGCGCTGTCCCCAGGGCTGGGAGCCTCAACCCGGGGCGCTCCCATATCGGGGCCTCAGGAGCCGCCGTCCAGAGCTCTCCTCTCCTGTCAACGCCAACCACTTGCGCCCCTATCCTTGCAGTGTCGCCCTCGCTCTGCCCCGCAGGCCCAACGACCGCCCACGGAGCAGCCTGGCCAGCGACTGCTACAACTTCAGAGGCTGGATGCTCCCGAAGACCGGAGAGCTGGGATGGTGTGGCTGTGTTTCTTGTCATTCCCATGTCCCACAATCTTGTGCGATTTCAAAATGACAGTGAGAAGTTGCATTTCACAAGTATTTATTCAACATTTTGGTGGTGCTTAGGGATCCAGATTTTAGTTAGGAACTAATTCAATTCAGTAATTGCCTCTTTCCTTGGGGTCTGCACGGCTGGGAACATCAAGAGAAAACTCAGTATTTACTAGGCAGGCCAACAGGTCGGAAGTGGTTGGGGTCTCTACCACTCCGGCCCCATCTGTTGGCAAACTGGTCAGCTCTTGAGTCTTCTGCTCCACGTCCTGTGAACCTCTGAATACCCTCTCTGGCATCACTGCAATCAAGACAGACAAGAAGAAGACCCATAACCAAGCTGATGACAATAGCTCCACACTCTGGACTCGAAAACATGGCTGTACTAGGAGCCCAGGAACACCAGAGAAGGAGAGGCTGGTACTGATCCTGCCTGAGCAAGCACCTACTCAGCCCAGGATTCCACCCTCATGCTGGACGAGCAGCACCAAGGGAGAGAGGGTGGAGTTCATGTATCACTGCCAACCGTTCCCAGTACTGTACACAGAGAAGAGGAAGGCTACAGGCAGTGTGGCCGGGATGCAGAGGAGAGCCCCTCCTGACTGTCCAAAGCAGTCAAGCTCCGTTACCTGATCACTTTAGCAGCCCAGGCTCCTCCTGGTCCCCTTTGGGCAGCATCGTAGTTCCCTCTAGCATGGAAGTATTTGTCCGCACCTTTCCAGTTGGCCTCTTTCATGTCAGAGTAAGCGCGCCACATGTCTCTAGTTCCTGGAGAGGGAAGAGAATGGCAAGGAAGATTGTGTTTAGGCAAAGCAGGGTGAAAACTTCTGTCCAACTCATCCCAATGACTTCAGCCTTTCACAAGCCAGAGAACTATGGCTTGACGTGAATGGTTCTTACTTCCCCATGCCCGTGAGGAAGCATATTTGGAGCGAGTTTTATTCTGAGGGATTCCTGTCTTAGCTCTGTTGTTATTGGTCTTTGGCTGCTCAAGAAAGCATATAGGGGAGAGATGATCTCTAGGGGGTGTTTCATCAGACGATAATGAAGCCCTTTCCGAAATGATCCAGGGAAACTGTTTATATGGTGTGAGCACATGAGGCCTCTTCCCTTCCTCATCTCCCCTCTCTCCTTTCTCCATTCCTTTCCTTTCTTTATGTTCTCTTCCTTTAGAGACAGCATGCATCTCTATATGACCCTGGATGACCTGAAAGCCACAATCCTACTGCCTCAGCCTCCCAAAAGCTACAGTTACCACTGCAGCCACAACTCTCTCCCAGCACAGACAACGGGAGAACCTGCTCTCCAGGCAGAGTGAGTGCAGCTCTGCTCTGAGTCCACAGATGTTCAGGATCTACTGCAGCCTGAGCAGTTCCCAGCACTCCATCAGCAGGAGACAGCAGGGCATTCTCTGACAGACTGAAACAAGCTGGGTGACCAGAAACTCCAGGTGACAAAGGACACCTAGGTTTAAAACTTCTGTATCCTCTACAAGAACAGGAAAGAGTATTAGCCACCTTGGCGGTTATGCAGAATAACCGAGAAAATGCACGTGGGATGTTCATGGAAGATGCTCCATCTATTCGCATCTTCCCACTTCTCTGCTCCTCAGGAAGGTGCCACAAAGAGCAAAAGGTCTAAAGCGCACTGAAGGAATCAGACCCAGTAACAGTAAATGGGAAATATCTTCAGAAGTAACGAGTTAAGGAAAAAGGGCAAGGCCAATATCTAGGTTGACTTAACTTTTATTGTGCTGTGGCTGGTGGGATGTCTTTCCCTTGGTGATAGTTCCCTGCCCGTGTCTCGGCCTCAGCAGACCGATATCCAGGTAAGTAAGTCATGGTCATTTGCCGGTGGAGGATCTGAAGCTCCCTTTAAAAGCAGCTGCCTTCCCCAACCCATGAACTGCCGCTCTCAGGTAAAGCGTGGGTGTGTGCTCATGAAGTCCCCGCTCTGTTCTGGGAGCTGTCTAGTGGACTCTGAGAAGCTGGCCAACCAGGGATACCATCTGTTCTTCTTTGGGTTTTTGTTAGATCGTTTATGTCTGCTTTTGGCCTCAGTTTCCTTAAAAGATAGATGGGGCTCTTACACCACCAGGTTAACTTAAACATTACTCCATTTTAACGAGTAATGCTTCTTGGACAACGCCTTTTCACAGTGTGAAGAGCTGTTAGCCTTCGCTGCTGTCGCTGTGTTTAAGGACTCTACTGGTCCTCCTCTTCCTCCCCTGGAACACTGTACAGGTAAGATGCTCTACATTTCACGCCACCAGACATAGAGGCGAGCTGTTCATCACCTTCCACAAGGGGGCAGCAGATCCCCTCTCCTGCTGGCGAATCTGCATCTTTCAAGTACAGATTGCTCCTATATTGCTGTGGAAAAGCTGCTGTACTCACATTATGTGCTCTCAGGCTAGGGGTCCTCACACAAAGAGGTCAACACTGACCACGAAAGTTCAGAACTACATAGGAAGAGCGACAATGTTCCCCCATCCAGGATACGTCACAAGAATGTTTGCCCTGAATTTTGTGGTCCCTGCTCTGGACAATACTTGGAATCCACAAATCCAACCTCCTGCCCCCATCCTTTGCTCTTACCTTGACCAGCTTCTTTAATGAATTCGAGCCACCTTTGGCTGTCAACTCCCAGGACCAAGAGACACAAAATGATGGCAATGGAAGGCTTCATCCTGCTGTAGGGTCAGGGAAACACAAGGATGAACATGCCATTTCATGGGGTGGAGGATGCTTCTATAATGTTGAGCTGTGCTTGTATGTCAACACCAAATCCCACTGGATTTTATACAGAAATCCACACACATGTAGAGAGATGATGTAAGTGGATTCCAGGGAGTTTCTTGCTCCCCATTTCCATGTGTTTCATTCGACTCCCAGTGCCTGAGAGTTTGCAAATGGACCCCTAGTATAGAGCACTTTGCATTCTGATCTTGCCAGTCAAAACCCAATTCTATAGGAATCTTCCGGAGCGGGATGTGGTGGCTTTACAGCCATCATAGGCTCTGCAGTCTATCTGTAGAAGGCTGACCCCACCCTTCCCTGAATTCACACAGAAGCAGACAACAAATCCCCATGGCAACAGCACTGCCTCCTATGAATTCTAATGCATCTAGTAGATTCAGAAGAGAGACCGAGCATGAAAACACAGCCAGTGAATGCTGGTGGAACAGAGTCTGCAAAGAACAAATGCTGGAAAGTTCTGACAACTCACCTGGGGCTGTCAGTTCCTGCTGAGACCTCGGGCAAGCGGCTAGTGCTACTCGGTGAGGAGATGTGGCTGGGGCTACCTATATATACTGTCACTTGGCTAGTGGAGAAATCCCCTTTTTGATCTTGCATAATCCCACTTGGCCATAGCTCATCTTTCAGAATATAAAGATTTCTTTTGACACAGTCTGATTTCCCCAGATTGTGCAATCTACCTATGCTCAGGAATACATCATGTTGAGCTTCCAGAGGTTTCCTCATCCTGACTGGAAATAATCAAGGTAAGCACTTTCCATCAAATCGTGCGGGGCCAGTGTCTAAGGAATGAACATTAATATTGGAAAAAGAAATCTGAATATATAATAATAATGGGGGTGCATGCCAAATCCAAAACCTGAGATTATGTCCTTTCAAACTATAGTTCAAAATTAAGCTCTTAAATAGGAGAAAGAACAGAAGAAATTGACTTTTGAAATCCACAGGGGTGAACTCAACACTGGGAAAGGACTTCTCCAGACTCAAGTGTGCTTATTCACGAGCAGTCGCTAAGAAAGACAATAAAGCAGATTAATTCAGATACTGTGATAAGCCAGGAACACAAAACGATAGTACAGGAATTTGCTTCAAAGTCATGAAGAACTAAGACACCATAAGCAGGCATGAGCAGGGCCCACAGGTTGTTAATACAGGGCTTCAGGCAGAAAGTGGCAAAGCACAGAACAGGAATGCTGGGAGAAAACATCAGGAAACAGCTGTTGGAGATGGAGAAGCAGCACTAGGTGTTTATGGTAGTTCACATATGACTCAGTTTCCATCTGGAGTCGATTCTGACTCATGAGTCATTCGAGTTAAAGCTTGCCTGCTCTGCTTTTTCCAATAATATTGAGAACTGTGAGAGACTCCTGATCTAGCCCGTGGGAAAGAGCATTTTGCCCATGAGAAAAGAGCATTCTATCTACTAGAAAGAGTACGGCCGACGCCAAACCTCAGGAACATCAGGATAGAAAGTAAGGCTGCTTCTGAGCAGCAAGCGCTGTTAGAGAGGAGGCTGCTCACTCAAGGACCAGAATGGTCTTGTCTTAGATACTGACTGACCGTCTGTGCTGTGCAGTTTTCTGCCTTTGCTTATAAGCTAGTCCTGGAATAAACTCTGGGCTGTTTGGCGGTTTCAGCATGACCAAACAGACCTCCCAATTCTATCCTGTGTTTCTGTCTCAGTTCTTTTCATCTGATATTTCCTTAGCCTTAGCGTCCCCCCAATCCAGGAACCCTAGCTGACTTTGTCAGTAAGAAGAGCTCTTCATATGAACTTGTTCTTTATTAACAGTTTAAATAACTCCCTGAGGATTTTATCCAGTGTGTTCTTATCATATTAACCCCTTATCCACAACTCCACTCTCACCTCCATACCCACCTGACTTAAAGATCTCTTCTTTGCCCCTTCATCAAGTCCAGTTCTTATGAGACAACTATCCTGGGGAATGGGGTCTCCCTAGAGGGGGTGGTCAACAAGGGGTCGTAGCATTAAAACCTTCCTCTCCTAGAAGCAATCAAATGCCAATGGGTTCAGAGTTAGGGATGGATTTCGTGTCCACCTAGCCCCCTCCGTGCTGGGATTTTGTCTGCTTTGAGCTTGCACAGGTTTTGTTCATGCCGTCATGATGGCTGTGAGTTCTTCTGTGCAACTGCCCTGTCATACGTGTGGAAATCACTCTGTCCTGCAAGTCACCTTCACCTCTCCTTTTCTTTCGGCCCCTATGCCTGAGTGTTGGGGGATGGGTGGATAGGTATGTCCAGGGATGCTTTTCTTTATTGTTCATTTTATTATCACACAAAGTTGCCCTTGGTTCATTTATGTGTCTTCATGGGATGGGATCTCAGGAGAAGGCCGCTGTCTGCCTTGTATTGCTATCATCCAGACACCTCTCTTGGTTCCTTTACCGGGTGGTGAATAAATACAGAGAGATGAGTGCGTTCTGCAAGCTTATTTACTTAAAGGTGAAACTGGAAGGGAATTTTAAAGGACTGCAAATGTTTGAGAGAAGAAGAGAAATGTTTATTTTGGAATAAACACAGATGGGTGCACAGTGCATTGCATCACTCCAGCACATGCAGGAGCATCCCACAGCAGACCCAACACCAACTTACTGTAAATGGGCACAACCTGCATTTCCCATAGAGTACTCCACAGCATTGAGTTCTTGCCTGCAAGTTTGGAAGGACTCCACAGATAATGAACTTGTGTCTAGATGTAGCACAAAATGTCCTCTGAGTGTGAGCCTGAATTCTTCCTAACTAGAAATTTCAAAATGTGAACCTGGGAAATTTAAGAATTATGCAATGTCTTCTTTAGCAGCCAAGTTTGTAGTTCTGCTGATGAGCCCCTTTTCCTTGTTGCCTACAGCTGAGAGGACAAAGAGGCTCTGATTGGCCCACATCCTGGAGAATTAATACAAGAAGTTGAGCCAGCCCCAGAACTCCAAGGTCTGAGAGGAGGCAGGAACACAGGCTCTCAGTCCCAACCTCTCCTTACCTCTCACTCCTGCTTCGTGCATATGGAAAGGACTGGGGGAGTGGTGGGGAGCTAGCCCACAAGGCTTATGGGGTGTCTTAGACCGACCTGCCATTTGAGTTGAACAGGGACTGCAGGGACTTTCAGTAGCTGACAGAGCAGAGCTGTCCTTCTGTGAGGAGAAAGGTAGTTGTGTAGCTGGATCTCTTCATGGGCGTTCACCAGCCCAGAAAAGAAGGACAAACTTCCTCAGCCCCCAGGAAGTTACATAGAGGTCACAAAGCAGCCTGCTAGCAGACGCCATGCCCTGCCTGACACACAGGAGTGTGGTGAGGGGGGTAGTGTGCCAGGCAGATAGGGCGATGCTCTGTTCATCTCTGCCACTTGTTCACTCGGGTTGGAAGACCACTGGGTTTCGAGTGAAGACATTGGCGAGGTGAAGGGATCAACACCTTAGCCCGGGAGCAGTGACGCAGCTGCTTCTCTTTCCAGGAGTGACCTCCATTGCTGAGGGCATGGCGGGAAGGTGACATTCCTCTCAGGAGCGGCCATGCACACATTTCTGCAGAGACTCCCAGGTCAGCCGAGAATAGGAGTACCCCAGACTCCACTGAGGCCCTGGCAACACCCCTCCCTACGACATTCCCCTAAATCCTAAGACTGGGAGGCCTGGTGGCAAGACACCTCCAAGTCCCTTGCATGGGATACCCGGAGCTCTCACTCCCCTAAGTGTCCCAACAGCCAACTAGCTCATAGTGTGGGAGGGGCACCTTACAGCCCTGCCACTGGACTGCAGGGACTTTCCATAGCCACCCGAGACCCAGTGTTATGAACAGAGAAGAGAATTTTAACTTCACAGTCAAAGTAGTATCAGGGAAAACAAAGGCACGTGGTGGTGAAGCCTGCTGAGCCAGCCCTCTAAACTGGCTCTGTTTTGGCAGCACATGTCATTCTTCAAACTATGTTCCTTTGCACTTGGTACATCTGTATCACACCCTCTTCCCCCAAGGCTCAGAGACCGTTGCAAAAGAGGAGGCAGAAAGACCGCAAGATCCAGACATGGTGCCTGACTGCAAGGAAGCTCTTTTCCAGACACAGCCCCTGCTTGCACACATGGACTCACAGAGTAGCGATAGTATCAGCATGCTCAGTATCGGCACGCGCTCAGACCAAACAAAAATCTCCACTTGGAGAGGGGAGAGACACAAAGTCACCCCTAGCCGAGGAGCTAATAGCAATTGATAGCCACTGGGAGAGGAAGAGTGGCTTTTCTTTAAGGGTTCAGGCCCTACTAAGTCAGCCATGCTGCGGTGAATGGCCACACACTCGAGTGTATATGAGCAGAACAAATTGGGCTTGGTGAATTAAAATAATTCAAGAAAACACAAAGGTGGGTTGGTAGAGAAGGCTGGGTGGGCCTGGGAGAAGTTGGGGAAGGAGAATTAATGAGTTTTCTATTGCTGTAATAAACACCATGACTGGGGTGGCCTGAATGAAATCGGTCCCATAGACCTGAATGCTTGGTCCACAGTTGGTAGAACTGTTTGGGAAGTGTTAGGAGATGTGGCTTTGTTGGACAAGGTGTGTCACTGTTGGGTGGGCTTTGAGATTTCAAAAGCCCACACACCATTCCCAGTAAGTGCGCTCTCTCTCTCTCTCTCTCTCTCTCTCTCTCTCTCTCTCTCTCTCTCTCTCTCTCTCTCTCACCTTAACAAGTAAGCTCTAGCCTATTTCTCCAGCACCGTGATGGTCAGCCTGCGCCGGGTTCCACACTGTGATAGACTCACCCTCTGAACTGTAAGTGAGCCCCCAATTAAATGCTTTCTTCTATAATTTGTCTTGGTTATGGTGTTTCGTCACAGCAATAGAAAAGTAACTAAAACAATGACCAAAAGTAGCTTGTGGAGGAGAGAGTTTACATGGTTTGTAGGTTACTTACAGTTTATCCTCAGGGGAAACTAAGGCAGGAACTCGGGGTAGTAACTTGACATCAGAGGCCATGGAGGAATGCTGCTTACCAGATTATTCTCTACGACTTGTTCAGCCCACTTTCTGTCTGTCTGTCTTTGTTTTTTGCTTTTGTTTTCAAAATAGGGTTTCTCTGTGGAGACCTGGCTGTCCTAGAACTCACTCTGTAGACCATTCTAGCCTTGGACACAGAGATCCACCTGTTGCTGCCTCCTGGGGGCTGGGATTAATGCGTGCAGCACCACTGCCCTGCTCAGCCCCGCTTTCCTATGCAACCCAGTATGGCCTGCCAAAGGACCACACTGTCCCAGGGGCCTATGACCTCTGACACCAACCATTAATCAAGAGAATGCCCTACCACACAAGGCAAAGTGACCCGCACTTTAATCCCAGCATTCAGGAATTTGTGAGTTTAGAGACAACCTTATCTATACGGTCAGTCCTAAGCCAACCAGGGTTACATAGTGAGAATTTGCTTTGAAAGAGAGAGAGAGAGAGAGAGAGAGAGAGAGAGAGAGAGAGAGACTCACTTCTCTATTGAGGTCCCAATTCCCAGGTAATTCTAGCTTGTGCCAATTGAGAAAAGGCCAGTCAGGATGGAATGATAGGATAAATTAAATTATTGGAAATTCTCAAAGAAATAATAAACAGTGAGGGGAAAGAGAACTACATTTTAGTCTGCTCCTCTAGCTTTGTCAGGCATGCGCACACACGCACATGCACACACACACACACACTCACACACACACACACACTCACACACACACTCACACACACACACACTCACACACACACTCACACACACACACTCACACACACACTCACACACACACTCACACACACACTCACACACACACACTCACACACACACTCACACACACACTCACACACACACACTCACACACACACACACACACTTTCTTTTTGAACATACTCAAAAACAACTAAGTCAGACCCATTATATTAATAAGATATATTTTCATTGAGTGTAATATAAAGGCTCTGAATGATAAGAACCCATTATCTTAGTTGAATTGGAACCATGTTTTTCTTGCCAGTGTGTACATAAGTGTGCATCTTTCAGGCTTTGATTTTTCACCTCTACATGGTGTGTTTCTGATAACCTTCCCTGTGAGAAAACAGTGTGTGTGTGTGTGTGTGTGTGTGTGTGTGTGTGTGCGCGCGCGCGCGCGCCTTATTGTGACACAGGGTATCATATATCCCAGGCTAGCCTCAACTTACAATACAACCAGGGCTGGCCTTGAGCTTCTGGTCGGTGAGCCTCTACCAACCCCAGTGCCAGGAATATAAGTGTGTACCATCACCAGGTTTTTACAGCTCTAGGGATATCTCTAGGGATTCATGCGCGCTATGCAGGCACTCCTAAACTGGGATCTACCTGTGGTCCTCAGTGCGGTATCTAGGATAGGACTCCTAGGGTAGGATGAGGCTTTCTCAAAGCAGTTTCTTCTGTATATGAGAAGGGGCCACAAGTGACAAGGTCAGGAGTCAGACCATGCACAGCATGTGACTGATAAGACAGAGTGGTATCACTACACAGAAAAGCCTGGGAACAACCGTGACAAAAACAGAGAGGCCCAGGTATGACCAGAAGATGTTGGGGGTTGGGACACACATCTGATCTATATCAGGGAGGAAACTGGTGGTCAGCAGACCAGAGCACATCGAGAGCAAACTCTGCTTGCGGAGGAGCCTGACTAGGTTGGCAATGCTTTGCTAGCAAAGGTCTGCTTGACAGGGGAAGCTGATAGGGCTACTGCTGGAGCAGATTGGCTGGGGCTGTGTGAAGGGCCTGCTGATAGGGCTACTGGCTGGAGCAGATTGGCTGGGGCTGTGTGAGGGGCCTGCTTGGCTTTTTCTGTGTGATGATACATAGCAATTCTTCGCAGAAAATATTTCTGAGAGTTCCCAATTTCCATCAACAAATTCCATTCGCAAAGTACTCGTTGGCTATCTCTAGATTCTCTGTGGATCCTGTGGACACCGAGAACAAGGACATACTGTCATGTGGAGGGGAATATGTCTTATGGCCTAGTCCCCTCAGGGCAGCCTGTGTAGGAGGCTCAGAACTTCTCAGGGAGGCCATTGGGTCTGAAGTAATTAGGGTTCTTGCCACTTCGGCCCCATTCCTCAGCTTTCTTGGTAGACTCCAGGCTTTCCAGTCCAAAGTTTTTCATTCCAAAATAATACCGGTTTAGGAGGCCTTGAAAGTATTTCTTGCTGGTGCTGAAATCCAAGGAAGGGAGACAGGATATGAATGCCAGAGTGAGACAGCCCCACCTCAAAGGTCCCTCCTCCTCACATATCAAGGAATGACTAAGAAAATACTGGAGGAGGAAAAACTTAGCCACAGGAAAGAGGAAATATCAGTCCCTTGGGGGAGGGCCTCAGCCTGCTTGTCCTTTTCACACCCTGTGACAAGATGGATTTGAGACCGCATCTTGGTGTTCACCGTTTTGTTGTGGGTGTTATTCATCCCCACTCCCCATCCTTCCCTCCCTTTCTTGCTCTCCAGACCACCCAGATCCTGCAAGTACAGACAGTGGGAGAGGCCACAGGTAGGAACAGTGAGAGGCATGAGGCAGCAGGACCATTACCTGATTATTTTAGCAGCCCAGATGCCTCCAGCTCCCCTCTGTTGAGCCTCAAAATTTCCCCGAGCAGAAAAGTATCTGTCTGAGTTTGGGTAATTGGCTTCTACATTGTCCCGATAGGCTCTCCACAAGTCCCAAGTCCCTATAAAGAAAGGAAAGTTACAAAGGTCAGCCTGGGGTCATTGGAGAAGTGGAGGAATGCAAACTTTCTGTGCATTTCCACATTTCATCCCTGACAGCTTAATTCTTTGAAATGTCCATGGGGGCGAGTGTATGTCCCTGGGATGTCGTCCATGGTGTTCATAAGCAGGGCACTTCTCCAAGGATTATTTTGGCCTGGACTGATTGAGAGATGATGAGTCCTGGATGGGTGTCATATAGATCTCTGTGTGCTACACAATGTAGGGGTGGACCTGTCACGTAAGAGAGCCAAGAGGTAACATCGACATCATACAGGTAAGATCCAGCGACAGATTGTGCCATGAGAAGAGATGGAGAATGCATTTTAACCATGGCCACTAAGAAAAACGCAACCAATAGTGTGTATTAACTACTTTTCTCATGCTGGTGACAAAATCCTTGACATGTAACTTAGGGAACTGGGCGGTATTTTGTCTCCCAGTTTGAGGAGAACACATGGCCGGGTGACCAGTGTAGATTACATAAGTAAACTGCGGTATTGAAACACACGAGGACTTGCAATGTTGAGTGTCCAGGAGTCCTCCATCCTTGTTCTTGGTTGTTGTCTAGAAAAGGAAGGGAACTGTGTAGAAGGCTCTATCTGCAGGTATGTGCACATTTACTAAGCACATGTGTCTCTAGGACATACTGAGTGCTCACTTACACTCCAACACTAGTAAATTTGCGGTCTGTGAATTTGCTCTGTGGAAGACACTCTCTGGAAGTCCCGACTCCTCTGGATCAGTATCAGCAATACAGAATGGACCTTGTGGCCCTGTCTGAGGATCCCTCAGAAGGTGCCAAGTGACCAGTGTAGAGTCAAGAAGCCACATAAAGCCACAGTCCTCCCCTGACTCCTTTCTAGGTTTTAAATGCGAACCTGCACTGGACAGCCATGTGGCCTCGGCTCAGTGTGCGTCCTGGAACACAGTTAACTGCGCCCATCACCCACCTTTACTTCTTACCTTGTATGGCCTCCTTGAAGAACGAATACCAGCCATCACCACTGACTCCCATGAACAAAGAGCAGAAGACAAGGACTGTGGCAAGCCTCATGACGCTGCAGAACTGTGAGAACAGACCCGCAGGCTGATGGTGCCCACACCTGTAGACCCAGAACTCTCAAGGCAGAGGCACGTGAATCTCTGACTCTAAGGCCAGCCTGGTCTCCTAGGCAAGTTCTAGGCCAGCTGGAGCTACACAGTGAGACCTTGTGTCAAAGAAAGACAGATACGCACTTTCAGCAGTAAATTACAACAATCTAACTTGCATTTTTATCTTTCATCTCTGAATCCTTGCTGCAAGGATGAGAATACTGGACTTTAGGACTCTCTTCCAGATCATTGATTGAATAAACAGGAGTTTCAGGGAATTGTTGGCTCGCAGCCCACTTGAACGTAGTGAAGCTGACTAAAGCTGATCAACAACAGCCTTTGCAGAGGCCCTCTTCCGCTGAGACCTCAGTGACACAGACATGCACTCCATACCCATGTCAGTCCATAGCCTGTGCTCCTAGGATGTCCGAGGCCCAGGCTTTCACCCCCAGCCTCACTACACAAAGCAATTCCAGCAGCAAAGGCCTTTGTTCCCAGCACTTGGAAGGTGGAAGCAGAAGGATCAGATACTTAAGTCCATCCACAGCTACAAAACTGGTTCCAAGCTATCATGGGCTCCGTTAGACCCTATCTCTAAGGGGGAAAGCCCCTAGAAAACATAATTGTTCCCAATTAGAACTTACCAACTTTATATGAAGTTGTTCTCAGGAGCACAAGACCAACACTTCCTGGAAAGGAGGGCCAGCTACGCCCCTTTCTCCAGCTGAAGTTCCAGAGGACGCAGGGCTGCTAGGACCAAGCAGCCATGGAGCAGCTGCTCTCTCTCCTGGCTCTAACACTGATAAGAAGAGTGCTGTTACATCCAGCTTGGCAGAATCCCTCTTGCTCAATCATTCCTGTAAATAAACAGCACGGGCTGGGCCGACAGTTCAGGGGAAGAGCACTGAGGCCCTAGCGTGTGTGAGGCCCTGAACTCAGTAGCCAGCAGCAGAAAGGAAGAAAAGCTGGCATACTGAGTCAAGTGCTGCCGTGTTCATAATAGAGTTTTTCTGAATTACCTCAAAATGTTTGCCTTTTGACTCGTTTTCTTAATTCCTACCTCCTTGCCCCTAACTACCCTGGATGACACACTGCAAGCTGTAAGCTGAAATGAACCCTTTCTTCCCCAATTTGTTTTGGGTCATGTTTTCTCACACCAATAGAAACCCTACTAAGACATGGGCACGGTTCTGGAAGGCCAGACTCCTAAAGGTCAAGGTCTTGGTCACCGTAGTTGCTTACGTGGAGTCCCTGTTACTTGATACAATGCCCACCCAGCCTCTAGTTTCATTTCTGTGGCCGGGATAAACACCCAGATGAAGAGAGACGCAGAGGAGGAGGGGGTTTATCTGGCTCACAACCTAGGTTGCAGTCCATGACTGCAGGGAGTCTCAGCAGCAGCAGGGTAGACAGCTCACCACGCCACGTCAGGTCGAGGGCAGAGAGAAACGAATGTACCCATGCTGTCTGCTTGCTGTGGCTCTCGGTCGGTCAGCTTTCTTCTTTCTTACACAGCCAGGACCCAGCACACGAAAGGGAACCGCTCATGGTCAGGGCCGGTCTTCCCACCTCGCTTAACCATCAAGACAACCCCCACAGACAGGCCCACAAGCCAATCCGATCTAGCAATCTTTAATTGAGACTCCCACCTCGGGTAATTCTAGGTTATGTAAATTTAAAATTTAAAACTCACCAGCCCAGGGCAGGCTGTGGGGCCACTGGCACTGAGACCAGGATTTATCTCTACCATTTGTTCTGGCTTTTTGGAAACCATTCTCTCTGGAGGGATACCTTGCTCAGCCTAGACATAGGGGGAGGGCCTTGTTTCTGTCTCAAGGCAATGTGCTAGACTTTGTTGACTCCCCATGGGATGTCTTACTCTCTCTGAGGAGTGGATGGTTGGTGGGATGGAAGGTGGGGGGTGGAAATAGCAGGAGAAGGGGAGGAAGTGAGGGATGGGTTTCGCACATAAAATGAAAAAGGCAGCTTTTAAAAAATAATTTTTTAAAAAAGTTTAGATTTGTGATTTCTTTAAGAGCCCTTAAAAGATTATCTCTCAAAATAAGCAACAAAGTGATTGGTCCTTTCTTTGTAACTGCAAAATACAGCCTGTCAATTAAAGACCTGACGGGGAAGAATGTCTTGCTTGCCTACATGGTTAATCTCTAACAAGTTGTTGGAGTATAAATGTACATTGTTTTTTGGGATAATTTGTATTTCACCTCTAATACATCAAATGATTAATCATGTAAAAACTCCTATTTTTACTGTAAAAAATAAAAACTCCCAGCCCACACAGCTCTAGTACGTCTGCACACATTGGCCAACTGTACACATGGAAGGACCTAACTGAAACTTCTAAATATTTCCTCATGCAATGATGAGTAAAGTGTTTGTAGCTGGGTTGGCATTTACCTGACTCCTTTAGTGGCATGCCAGGGACCTTCCACTTCCGTGAACACTACTCAGTAGGGGTGATGGCTCTAGGTAGGCACCAATTAGATGTAATTGATTCCCAGTACTGGAGGTTTCATTTGGTGGCAAGAGGTGTCCCCTTGAGGCTTTGTCTCCCCCATTATTTAATGAGTCCATTTAGATTTTTATATATCTTTATGTATTTTAAGAAGGTTCTGTTATTCAGGTTTCCAAATGACTCCATCAAAGGCCCCTTAGTTTTGGCTCTCCTTCCCTGTATTCCCTCCCCCACCCCTCTTCCCTCCCTATCTCTATTTGAACATCACAATACAGCCTCCACCCTCTCATCTATTCATAAATATATTTTCTAATTCTTCTTCCATAGGAAATCCTCACCCCCAGTCCCTTTCTCTATACCTAACCACCTGCTTACCAAAGACTTAATAACAAACATCCACACATAAGTGAATACACACCATAGTTGTCTTTCTGGGTCTGGACTGCCTCAATCAAGATGATTTTTTTTCTAGCTCTATCCATTTCCCTGCAAATTTCATGTTTTTAAATAGCTGAGTAATATCCCATTGTGTAAATGTATCACACACTCTTTGTCCATCCATCCATTGACAGACAAGTAGGCTGATTTCTGTTTCTGGGTCTTCTAAGCAGAGCAGCAGTGAACATGTTTGAGCAAGTGTCTCTCTAGTAGGTTGTAGAGTCCTTTAGCATCTGCCAAGAGTTGTATACCTGGATCTTGGTGTAGACAGATTCTCAGCTTCCTGAAGAATCACCACACCTGTGTTGATACTTGTGCAAGTTTGCACTCCTGCCCTCACCAGCACGAACTGTCATTTGTTATGTGGATTTGGGCCATCATTTGTTTGGTTGAATTTTGGCCATTCTGACAGGTATTAGGTGAAATCTCAAAGTAGTTTTGATTTGCATATCCCTAATGACTAAGAATATTGAACATTTCATTACATCTCGGCTACTTGATTTTTCTCTTATGAGAACTTTTAGATCTGTTTAGATCTGTACTCCATTGCTAATTGAATTACTTGCCTACTTGTCTAGTTTTGGTATTTTTTTAGTTATTTATTAAAAATTTCCACCTCCTCCCATCCTCCTATTTCCGAACCACTCTCCTCCCTCACCCTCCCTCTCCCTCTCCAGTCCTAAGAGAAGTCAGGGTGCCCTGCCCTGTGGGAAGTCCAAGGCCCTCCCCTCCATCCAGTTCTAGGAAGGTGTGCATCCAAATAGACTAGGCTCCCAAAAAGCCAGTACTCGCAGTAGAATCAAAATCCGGTGTCATTATCATTGGCTTCTCAGTCCACCCTCATTGTCAGCCACATTCAGAGAGTCCAGTTTGATCACATACTCATTCAGTCCCAGTCCAGCTGGCCTTGGTGAGCTCCCATTAGATCAGTCCCACCATCTCTGTGGGTGGACGCACCCCTCGTGGTCCTGACTTCCTTGCTCATGTTCTCCCTCCTGCTCTTCAACTGGGCCTTGGAAGTTCAGTCCGGTGCTCCAATGTGGGTCTCTGTCTCTATCTCCATCCATTGCCAGATGAAGGTTCTATGGTGATATGCAAGATATTCATCAGTGTGGCTATGGGAGAAGGCCAGTTCAGGCACCCTCTCCTCTGCTGCCCACGGACCTAGCTGGGAAATCCCCTTGGACACCTGGGAACCCCTCTAGAGCCAAGTCTCTTGCCAACCCTAAAATGGCTCCCTTAGTTAAGATATCTTCTTCCCTGCTACCATATCCGCCCTTCGTCCACATCAACCATCGCATTCCCCCAAGCTCTCCACAATCCTCCCCTTCTCCCTTCTCTCTCCCCATCTCCCCTTCCCCCCAACCCACCCCCACCACTCTGCTCCCAACTTTTGCCTGGCAATCTTGTCTACTTCTAATATCCAGAAGGATAAATATGTTTTTCTTTGGGTTCACCTTCTTATTTAGCTTTCTAAGATCACAAACTATAGGCTCAATGTCCTTTGTTTATGGCTAAAATCCACTTATGAATAAGTACATACCATATTTTTCTTTTTGGGTCTGGGTTATCTCACTCAATAAAGTGTTTTCTATTTCCATCCATTTGCCTGCAAAATTCCAGATGTCATTGTTTTTTACTGCTGAGTAGAACTCTGAAGTGTATATGTGCCACACCTTCTTTACCCATTCCTCTATTGAGGGACACCTAGTTGTTTCCAGATTCTGGCTATTACAAATAGTGCTGCTATGAGCATAGTTAAACAAATGCTTTTGTAGTATGATTGGGTATATTCCCAAGAGTGGAATTGCCAGATCCTGAAGTAGGTTGACTCCCAGTTTCCTGAGAAACTGCCACACTGATTTGCAAAGTGGTTGTACAAGTTTGCATTCCCACCAACAATGGATGAGTATTCCCTTAACTCCACATCCTCTACAGGATAGGCTATCATTGGTGTTTTTTATTTTAGTCATTCTGACAGGTATAAGATGGTATCTAAAAGCTGTTTTGATTTGCATCTTCTTGATCGCTAAGGAGGTTGAGCATGACCTTAAGTGTCTTTTGGCCATTTGAACTTCTTCTGTTGAGAATTCTCTGTTCATTTCAGCGCCCCATTTTTAAATGGGTTAATTAGAGTTTTAATGTCTAGTTTCTTGAGTTTATATATTTTGGAGATCAGACCTTTGTCTAATGCGGTGTTGGTGAAGATCTCCCATTTAGTATGTTGCCTTTTTGTCTTAATGACAGTGTCCTTTGCATTACAGAAGCTTCTCAGTTTCAGGAGTTCCTATTTATTCATTTTTCCTCTTATTGTCTGTACTACTGGGGTTATACGTAGGAAGTGGTCTCCTGTGCCCATGTGTTGCAGACTACTTCCACTTTCTCTTCTATCAGGTTCAGTGGGGTCAGATTTATATTGAGGTCTTTAATCCATTTGGACTTGAGTTTTGTGCATGGTGATAGATATGGATCTATTTTCATTCTTCTACAGGTTGACATCCAGTTATGCCAGCACCATTTGTTAAAGATGCTTTCTTTCTTCCATTGTATAATTATAGCTCCTTTGTCGAAAATCAGGTGTTCATAGGTTTGTGGGTTAATATCCGAGTCTTCAATTTGATTCCATTGGTCAACATCTCTGTTTTTATAGCAATACCAAGCTGTTTTCATTACTGAAGCTCTGTAATAGAGTTTGAAGTTAGAGATGGTAATGCCTCCGGAAGTACTTTTATTGTGTAGGATTGTTTTGGTTATCCTGGGGGTTTTTTTCCATATAAAGTTGATTACTGTTCTCTCAAAGTCTTTTAAGAATTTTGTTGGGATTTTAATGGGGATTGCATTAAATCTATAGATTGGTTTTGGTAGAATTGCCATTTTTGCTATGTTGATCCTCCCAATCCAAGAGCATGGGAGATCCTTCCATTTTCTGGTATCCTCTTCAATTTCTTTCTTCCAAGACTTAAAGTTCTTGTCAAATAAATCTTTCACTTCCTTGGTTAGAGTTACCCCAAGATACTTTATGCTATTTGTGGCTATCGTGAAAGGTGATGCTTCTCTGATTTCCCTCTCTGCTTCTTTTTTTGTGTGTGTGTATAGGAGGGCAACTGATTTTTTTGGAGTTGATCTTGTATCCTGCCACATTACTAAAGGTGTTTATCAGTTGTAGGAGTTCATTGGTAGAGTTTTGGGGCCGCTTATGTACACTGTTGTATCATCTGCAAATAACTAAACTTTGACTTCTTCCTTTCCAATTCGAATTCCATTGGTCTCCTTATGTTGTTTTATTGCTATTGCTAGAACTTCAAGCACTATATTGAAGAGGTATGGAGAGAGTGGACAGCCTTATCTTTTTCCTGATTTTAGTGGAATGGCTTTGAGTTTCTCTCCATTTAATTTGATGTTAGCTGTCGCTGTCAGCTTGCTGTATATTGCTTTTATTATATTTAGTTATGAACCTTGTATCCCTAATCTCTCAAAGACCTTTCTCATAAAGGGGTGTTGAATTTTGTCGAATGCTTTTTCCGCATCTAATGAAATGATCATATGGTTTTCTTCCCTCAGTTTATTTGTATGATGGATTACATTGATAGATTTTTGTATGTTTAACCAGCCCTGCATCTCTGGGATGAAGCCTACTTGATCATAATGGATAATCTTTTTGGCTGTGTTTTAGGATTCGGTTTGCCAGTATTTTATTGAAAATTTTTGCCTTGATGTTCATGAGTGATATTGGTCTGTAATTCTCTTTCTTGGTTGAGTCTTTGTGTGGTTTTGGTATCAGGGTAATTATAGCTTCATAAAAGGAGTTTGGCAATGACTCTTCTGTTTCTATTTTGTGAAATACATTAAGGAGTATAGGTATTAGCTCTTCTTGCAAGTTCTGGTGAAATTCTGCCTTGAAACCACCTGGTTGTGGGCTTTTTTTGGTAGGGAGGTTTTTGATGACAACTTCTAATTCCTCACAACTTACAGGTCTATTTAAATTGTTCACCAGGTCTTCATTTAATTTTGGTATATGGTACTTATCTAAAAAAATGTCCATTTTACATTTTCCAATTTTGTGGCATACAGTCTTTTGTAGTAAGATCTAATGATTCTCTGAATTTCCTCTGTTTCTTCCTTGACCCAGGGATGGTTCAGGAGTTGACTGTTCAGTTTCCATGAGTTTGTAGGCTTTCTGGGGGTAAAACTGTTGTTGAATTCTAAGTTTATTCCATGGTGATCTGATGGTACACAGGTGGTTACTACAATTTCTTTGTTTCTATGGATGATTGCTTTGTTACTGGGTATTTGATCAGTTATTGAGAAGGTTTCATGAGATGTAGAGAAGAAGGTATATTCGTTTCTGTTTGAGTGGAATGTTCTATAGGTGTCTGTTAAGTCCATTTGGTTCATTACATCTGTTAGTTCTCTTATTTCTCTGTTAAGTTTCTCTCTGGCTGACCTGTTTATTGGTAAGAGCAGAGTGTTGAAATCTCCTACTATTAGAGTGTGGGGTTTAATGTATGCTTTAAGTTCTAGTAATGTTTCTTTTACATATGTGGGTGCTTTTATATTAGGAGCGTAGGTATTCAGGATTGAGACTTCCTCCTGATGAATTGTTCCTCTTATGAGTATAAATTATCCTTCTCCATCTCTTCTGATTAATTTTAGTTTGAATCAATTTTTTTAGATATTAGTATAGCCACACCCACTTATTTCTTTGGTCCATTTGATTGGAAAACCTTTTCCCAGCCATTTACTTTGAGGTAGTGTCTGTCTTTGAGGTTGAGGTGTGTTTCTTGTAAACAGCAGAATGTTGGATCCTGTTTTAGTATCCATACTCTTAACCTGTGCCCTTTTATAGGTGAATTGAGTCCATTGCTATTAAGTGATATTAATGACCTGCAGCCACAGCTGAGATCTTTGCTCCAAAGCTCCCTTGGGACAGCACAGCACCTGTGCAGTCTAATCCTAGGGCGGAGATGGCGGTGTCACTGTGGTCACACTCTGTCAGGACAGAATTCTTAGGGATCAGAGCCAATGCTCCCCGTGTGCAGCCCTCCTCTGCCTTCTGGGTACTAACAGTCACCTCAAGAGGGAACTTCCTAGCCAGGGGTAGCTGCATCCAGAAACACTGGCCCTTGCTTGGAGGCGGTGTGCTCCAAGGGACATTTTCAGCGGCTCTAGCTACACTAGCTTGCACTAGTGGGGAAACGAGCTGTGGGGTCTGGTGGTAGAAGCTGACGACTCTGTGGCAAACACTTCCACGGTGCTGAAGCTGACACTGCCCTGCTTTGTTGTCTGCTTCCCTCCAGGTGAGGGGCAGCTCACAGCAGCACTGTGGAAGAAAGACAACGCAGGGCAGGTGTGCCCCCAATGGCCCTCCAGAGTTACTAGGAGAAGCCAGAGAGGATGAGGAAATGATCTCCCATTATGGTCTCAGGCTGCTCTGACCACAGCCTCAAGCCATGAGTTCCTTTATTCCTTTTCATCCTCGCTAAGTCATAGGCAGAGTCTTTAGGTCATGTTCCTGTTGGCTTTCCCACCCAGGCTCTAAGGGCATGTGGCGAGCCTACACTGACATGAGGGAGGCCAACTGGACAGGTGCAGACAAATACTTCCATGCTAGAGGGAACTATGATGCTAACCGACGGGGTCCCGGGGGAGTCTGGGCTGCTGAAGTCCTCAGGTAAACACAGACTGTTGGGACGCTGGGTCTGGGTAGCAAGGATTCTTCTGAGGAAGCAATAGAAGGTGAGCTCTGGAGAGTGTCATGCTAATCTGCGAACCCTCCTCCACTTGCTCATCCAGCTACTGTCTCCATCTGTGCCCAGTGCAGACCCTGGTTGTGGACAGTGAGCATACAGCCATGCTATGGCTTCTCCCGAATGTAGACAGGGAATGACTCTCATCATCACCAGTGTTTCTGGTGATGTTTATCCAGTGTGGGCTGACCAGTGCCTCAGCCCCTCCTTCCTGACCCTTCCTCATTTCCTCCTACAGCCATTCCATACCAATGGGGGAACTGGGAGGGTGTACTGCGACTAAGAAGCTTGGTGGTGGATTTCTTCTGTGTCTGTTTCTCCTAGTGATGCAAGAGAGGTCATTCAGAGTCTCATAGGCCGCGGACATGAGGATTCCAGGACTGACCAGGAAGCCAATGGATGAGGCGGCAGTGGCAAAGATCCCAATTACTACAGACCCGCAGGCTGCCTGACAAATACTGAGCATCCTCCCTTCAGCCTCAGGAGGCTGTGCTGCGGACTCTGGGGACAGGACTTGGGATTCTTCATTCCCGTGATCACTGAAGTTGCTGGGGAACACACAGTAGGTATCTCACATGCATACAGACCAAGAGTTTCAAAACTGTTATTCTTGCAGTGGTAACTACTTGCTTGAGAAGAGGATAATAAGCACTAACATGGAAGTGGAGCTGAGCCTGAGCGTCTGTCATTGAAGGTCATTTCTAGGATTATACAGGGCAGACCCCACTGGCTCAGAATCGGCCATGATCCCTTCTCTGGGCCCTTGTGATCTGGGTATAGGTTGTCATTTTCAGACCTTTCCATGACATGCCATTACTCCCTGTCAACAAAGTCCAGTCACCTGTTCTGATCTCCCCAGCCTTAGTTCTCAATGTCCTTGTCTCTGGGGACCAGGAACAAAACCATAGGGACTGGTCCCTGCTTACCCTGCAGCTATCACCTTGATCTTGCTCATTACTCAACACATACAAATCCAGTATCACACTACTACTCCATCCTAAGAAATATTGCAAAGTAGTTCCCTCTTGCCTTAGGGTCACTATTTCTGTGATAAAGTGCTATGACCAAAACAGCATAGAGAAGAAAGGGTTTGGTTGTCTTATACTTCCACATTATAGCCCATCATTGAAGGAAGTCAGGACAGGAACTCAAAACAGGGCAGGAACATGGAGGCAGGAGCTGATGCAGAAGCTGTTGAAGGGATGTTGCTTACTGGTTTGCCCCTCATGACTTGCTCAGCCTACTTCTTTATAGAACCCAGGACCACCAGCCCATGGATGGCAGCACCCATGATGGGATCAGCCCTCACCCATTAATCATTAAGAAAATGCATATAACTGTATAGGGGCATTATCTTACTTGAGGCTCCCTCTTCTCTAGTGACTCTATCCTGTGTCTAGTTGACACAAAACCAGCAAGCATACCTCTGCTTGACTTGCATTGAGTCCAGAGAAATGTCCCAGGAAAAACTGTGTCTGGGGATACAGACAGACACAGCATCAACACCAAGATGCGAGCTTTTTCTGTAGCCTTTGACATCTCTGTTCAGGGGGGAAAGCCACTGTCCTAAACCTTTTCTGGCTGTGATGTGGAAGGGTCTTCTGTTTGTGTTGATTTCATTGGTTAATAAAGAAACTGCCTTGGCCCATTTGATAGGCCAGCTCTTAGGTGGGTGGAGTAGACAGAACAGAATGCTGGGAAGAAGGGAAGTGATCCAGAAGCCATGGAGCCCTCCGCCAGGTCAGACATGCTGAATCTTTCCCAGTAAGTCACCACCTTGTGGTGCTACAGAGATTATTAGAAATGGGTTAAGCAAGATGTGAGAGTTAGCCAAGAAGAGGCTAGATATAATGGGCCAGGCAGTATTTAAAAGAATACAATTTGTGTGCTGTTATCTCGGGGCATAAGCTAGCCAGGCAGCTGGAAGCTGGGCGGCAGGAACGCAGCCCGCCGGTCCATCTACATGGCTGGACAAACCTCACACACTCCTGAGGAGTCTGGGCACTTTCCTCCTTAGATAGGAATTCTTGAAGGGTTAAACTCTCCCACTCTCACGACGAGCTTAGGTCTCCATTCTCTAAGAAAGGCAATTTGTCCACAATACCCTCGCACTCGGGGATGAGAGAGAACAAACAGAGGCCACCATGCTTCAAGGACAAATCCAGCAGCCCCCATCTGAGTCACATCCAAACTTGCCCAATCTTGTGCATATGTCCAAAATGATAAGACAGTTTCAGCCAATTGAAGGTATACTAATGTGACAGCTGTTTGCTTACCCAATTCTATGTGAAATGACCTAACTGCTCCTGAAACACCCCTTAGCTGTACTTATAAGGAACTTGCATGCTCCTCTGGGGTCATCACCATTTTGTACAGGAGAACGACCCCATGTATGTGGGTATTACTAAATGCTCTTTGCTTTTACAGACTGAGGCTGGGGTCTTCCTTCAGCACTCCTTTTACAGACTGAGGCTGGGGTCTTCCCTCAGCACTTCTTTGGATGCTTACACTCTGGATGTTTCCCCCATATTGCAGTTAAAAGATAGATGATCTCACCTTTGCGAACTAGGGAATAGACTTCTCTGTCCACATGTTCTACTTGTCACAAGCTGAGTGGTGGTGGTTGTTGAGACAGGGTCTCACAATGTTACTCAAGCCGGTCCTGAACTCAAGGGATCCTCCTGCCTCAGGCTCACAAGTTCTGGAATTACAGACATGTGTCACCAGACCAGGCTCTTTAAATTTTTTAGCTGAGTATGGTGTGTGGGAGTGTACTAGTAGTGCCGGCTGGTTTGATGTCAATTTGGCACAAGTTAGAGTCATCAGAGAGGAGGGAATCTCAATTGAGAAAACACCTCCAAAAGATCTGGCTGTAGGTTGTGTAACTTGAATGCACACACATTAAAAAGATATGGCTGTAGGGCATTTTCTTAATTAGTGATTGGTGGGTGAGGGCCAGTCCCAACGTGGTGGTGCCATCCCTGAACTGATAATCCTGGGTTCTATAAGGAAACAGGCTGAACAAGCCATGATGAACAAGCCAGTAAGCAGCACCCCTCAATGGCCTCTGCATCAGCTCCTGCCTCCAGGTTCCCGCCCTGTTTGAGTTCCTTCAGTGCTGGACTATGATGTGAAGGTGTAAGCCAAATAAACCCTTTCCTCCCCAGCATGCTTTTGGTCATGTTTCATCATAGCAACAGTAACCCTAGCAACAACATGAGTATGCTCATGCTGGCGAGTGTGTGCAGGTCTAGGAGACTCTGTTGATGGTGGGGATGTCCTACTTTGCTTCTCTGTTGCTCTGATCACCACTGTGACCAGTAGTGGGGAAAGGATACACTAGGCTTACAGTTACAGTCCGCCACCAACGGAGGCCAAGGCAGGAACCTGGAGCAGTCGCTGAAGCAGAGACCGCAGAGGAACAGTGTTCACTGGCTCAGGTTGTGTAGAGTTGACGGAGACTAACCAGCACGGGTGTCTTCTGCTGTCGCTCTGCACTGTCTACTGCGTCGGTTCTCTCAAGCTGCAGCTGGCCTGCGCCTGCTAGCTCTCTCCTTGCTCCCTGGGCACTGGGGTTACAGGGGGCTACCACACATGCCCAGCTCTTATGTGGGCTCTGGGAATCCAAACTCCGGTCCTCCTGCTTCTCAGACAAGTGCTATCCACTGAGCCACCTTCTCCGCAGTGTGCTGGTTTAAAGTACCTCCTATGTATCAAACCTGGAAGGCTTGCTTTATCAGCTCATCTTTCTCCGGCCTTTCGTTTTCATTTCCTGCACTGCATGAAAATCTAGAGCCTCACCTGGGCCCTCGCTCTGCAGCAGCAATCTGACCATGGACCTGGCCCCCAGTACTTCAGTCTCCTGGAGTCAAGTCCATGACCACATCACCCTCAAGGCCAGTTTGAGCTTGCTCAAGCCACCCTGCCAACTCTGTCTTCCCAGACTCATTTATTCAGCCCTCAATTCCTTGTGCCCAAACTCTGAGACAGAGCTCTCCCCTCTCCTTCACCTCTGTGTGAACCTTCTCACAGGAACCGGATGCTCTGTTGGGAACTGCTCTGCTCTAAGCTCACATTTCCTCTCTTCTTCTCTAGACAGGGGCTCACTACAGAGTGGTCAAGCGCGTCTGGAACTTTTCGGCAAACGACAGATGTGAAAACAGTGCCTCGTGCTCAGACTGTTCCAATGTCGATGTTTGGATGAAGAGGATTCTTTTCTCTTTGCCATGGAAGATGAATTCAGGTGATGTGGGCCAGGCATCCTCGTTGGAAATAAGGATGTGGTAACTTGCCCTAGACGGGGAGATGAGGACAGGATGGCAGCCAAGCCGGTTCTTGGCATCTGCTTGCCTTGAGATGTGCTGTGGGGCTGAAAAGTGAAGGAGAGCTCGCTCCTATACCTCAATACAGTCTCACAATCAGCATAAGCCGGCAGACCCAAACCCGGGCAATGCCAGAGGAAAGGACTGCCACGCTTCACAAAACTCTAAGCAACTCTGTGGAGCCTTGTTTCCTGACAGTTATTTCAGTCCACCTGCCAGATCATACCCACGGTTGTGGGTGGGTATGACAGCTAGTTTGTTATTAATGGGGAAAAAGAAAGAGGTTGCTTATTCAGTGTGTCTAACACCATTCCACACTGGATTTACCCAACACATTTCTGCAAACTGCTCAGAAGTAAGTCTCAGGTTCATGTTCTGTTCAAACGAAACCTTCATCATTTATTACCAATGAATTTATTACCTCATAAATGACTATCTGTTTATATGGCTTATATAATATAATCATTTGTTATAATTTATACTTGTGTTTGACTTTCTCTTGGGTGGCGCACACCTTTAATCCCAGCACTCGGGGGGGGGGCAGAGGTAGGCGAATCTCTGTGAGTTCGAGACCAGCCTGGTCTATAAGAGCTAGTTCCAGGACAGACTCCAAAGCTACAGAGAAACCCTGTCTCAAAAAATAATAATAATAATAATTTTTAAGTGTGTGTGTGTGTGTGTGTGTGTGTGTGTGTGTGTGTGTGTGTGTGTGTGGTGATGGCAATGGCACATATCTTTAATCCTAACACTCACGCTCAGAATGCAGAAGCAGAGGATCTCTTAAGGTCCAGGCCAGCCTGATATATCTGGTCTAGCAAAATCCAGGGTAGCTAGGGTTATAAAGAAAGATCCTCTTTCCAAAAAAAAAGAAAGAAAAAGTGCATGATGCTATTGAGTAACTCTCTTTAAAAATTACAGTCATGATGTCACAGCACAGGTGTGGGTTCACAAGTCCGTGTAATGAAGACTCAGAGAGAGACACCCTTAGAATGAACTTAGCCTGTGGCGACCGCAGGGTCCCCACCCTCAGTGGACTGAAGTACATTCCCTTTGCCCAGGGCATTACTACTTTTCCCATAGTTAGCCAGTTGATTTTCTTATGCTCAAAACAACCCGACTGAAGCTTCCAAAAATACAGCCAAGTGCAAACTCTTGATAAATCACATCATGGCTTTCTGGGTTCCTCCAAATCAAGTTTTGCATAGGGTTTGTATCCTTGGGAAACTCTCAGACAAGATCCACATAGGGCAACAGAAGGTATCTGTAACACAAAGGATGGATTGGGGTTAGGTGTTAGTTGCTAACTCTCTGGCACCAGGCCAACAGGAAATTCTGCAACAAATATATTTCCAATGATTAGTCAATGTGTATAGATTTAGAATAGAAAACATATCAAATACTAGAAAAATACTCTAAATTGAGTTCAACTCAGATATGGCCAATTTTATTTAAAACTCTCGTTTGAATCTTCAATGTTCAATACATATTGTCAACAAAAAAGTCATTGTTCTAGTCCTACCTCAGTAATTTCTAGATGTCCTCAGACAGTGTAAACAGTACTGAACTCCAGTTCATAACATTATCTGTCCTCGTGTAACAAAGTGTCCGCCCCTAACAGAGCTGCCCCAGTAGAGCACAGTTCCCTGATGCACGAACAGTGCGAACGTCACTGTGTGAGCCTGAAAACACATGGCAGCGAGCACTCCCATGCCTGTCCCAGTGAATAACCAGCTTGTCCCAGGACCAACTCTGGTTGACGAACTTTGAGGTCACAGAGGCACAAGTGCCACATGCCAAGGTGGAGATGGTGGCAACAGCAGCTGCAGCAGCATGGCAGGTTTCAGGTATCCCCTTTCCTTCTGTGACAAGGCCCCCTGGAGGTTCTGGAGCAGGATTCCATGTGGTCAAAATGATACCATGTCCTGGAAGATCTCCCACTAGGCCTGCTGTGACCAGAGGAACCGGTCACATTTCTCAAGCATGCCTTGTATCAATGCTCTGAAATCCCACAAAAAGAAAACAGCAAATTCAGTTGTCCAAGTTCATTCTTAATAGCAAAGCAAAAACTCTAAAGACTTAAGAGGATTCAAGCACTGTGGTCAAAAGACACAGGCAGAAACCAGCAGAGTGGACGAGGACGTCATCACTCGGGGAACTGGAACGTGGCCAAGCATGGACGAGGCCTCGGGGTCAATGACCAGTGTTGGGTAAAAGAAAGGGATCAACAGAATGGACAAGTGATCTGGAATAGGAGAAAATATATGCAGACCCCACCTGGTAAGAGGCATCTAGACATTTAGAAAACAGTAGAATTCCACAATCAAACTAGCAACCTGATTCTACAGTGGGCAATGAACTTAATTATCTCCCTAAGGATAAAAGTAAGCATAAATGTTCAATCAGCATCACCAATTGTTAGGGAAATGTAAACCAGTTGAGCAACTCTAATGTAAAATTCCAAAATATTCTCAAATCTAAAAATTTCCAAAACCTGAAATGCTTGTGTTCCAAGCTATGTTAGCTATGGGACATTAAACCTATGCTGTGACTCAACACAGAGTCAAATGGTCGTCAGGGCTCTGGGAATGAAGGCCTGTTTAATAGCTATGACACGTCAATTCAGAGGAAAATATGCTGGAAACTGGCTGCCCAGCAACATGCACACACTAAGTGACTAAATGCTCTAGATGGCATTTTCACATGGGTTTGCTTTTTCCTTTTCTTCTTCATACAGTCCAGGCTGGCCTTGAACTGCTAATCCTTCTGTCTCCACCTCCCCAGAGCTGAGATTAAAAGTGTGTGCCTTCTCACTTGCCTTGGTTTTTGTTGTTTCTACAACATCTATTTTACAACAAACAGAAAAAGAAAAACTAAACTAAAATGACTGCGTGTGTGCACGTGTGTGTTCTGCCCTGTGTTTTAAGCTGGATATTGAACGCAGGGCTTAATATATAATAACTAAATCCCTGCCTCTAAGCTACATGCTCAGCCCCTTTTCACCTTTGAGACGGATTTTACTAAATCTCCTGTGTGTCTTTGAACTTGTGGTTCTCCAGCATTGACCTCCTAAGCAGCAAGCTCACAGATCCAAGCTACCAGGCCTGGCCAGTAACAATACCATTCTACAGAACTGAGGTGCATGACAGTGGGGCACTCACATTAACCTGAAGAGTACCCTGATCATGGTGAGGAGGAAAATTTTACTGTGGCCTCCTCTTTTACACCATAATCCGCAGATGTGTCTCAGTCTCCTCATGAGCTAGTGAGGGCTTGAGATTACATGATCTCTGCACTCCCATCTACCTACTGTTGAAAGTCTCAAGTAACATGCTCAGACACCACAGACAGTGTGTGGCAGGCTGGCATTACCTCTGCCTTCTCTCAGCGATCCTCAGGATGTCACAGGTTCTGGTAAACTTTGCTGACAACTCAAGGGCCAGACCACATTCCTGTAGCAGTGACCAGGCCTGATCTGGGCCCAAGGCCTTAGCTAACAGGAGTGCCACATTCCCCACATTGATGGGAGCAGGCCCATCACTCAGGCTCCCATTTAGTGGCTCCTGAGGAGTTGGCCTTGTGCTCCTGTTCTGTAGTAGATGTAAGAGAAGCTTCCATTCCTCCAAGGTCTCGGGGATCCACCCTGCACACAGAAACACAGAGCACACAAGCTCCATACATGAAGTGTGAGAACTGTAAGAACACAGCAAAACAAACACATTCAAGAACAGCGTCTGTTCACTTCAGCACAAACCTTCTGAATTCACAAAATTAAAATCATCCTCAAACTTTCTGGATATGCAACAAGGAAGAAAACAGACACATATGTGAGAACACATGAGCAGGTGTCCATAGAAGCAGAAAGGGTGTTAAAGTCCCTGGAACTAGGATCATAGGCGAGTGTGATGCACCCAGCATGGGGGGATGGGAACCAAACTCTGGTCCCCTGCAAGAACACCATGTGCTCTTCCCTGCTTTGCCATCTTCCAGCCCTCTTCTTCTTTCAGACTCATTCTGGCTGCTGAAACAGAAAGAGCTTCAAAGTGGGCAAGAATGAAAGTCAGAGGTCCAGTTGTGAGACTCCATCCCAGGAGTGATTTCCTTTACAACAGCATATGAAAACACGGGGTAGCGTGCTTCAAACGAGAGCAGTGGTTAGACAGAAAAGATGCTGTAATATACCAAAGGCTAGGCAAAGTCCCCACAATTTTAACAGCTATCTCAAACTGTGTAGACAACAACTAAAATGTTCAAATATGCTTGCTGAGCACTGAGGAGAGACTTCCAGAACACCACAATGAGGAGTTGGCAGTTGGGATTTCTATACCTTTGTCCCCTTCCATCAGACTTATGTCGTTCAGATACACAATGGTGGTGAAGGCCTCCCTCCTCCTCTCCAGCTCCAGACACAGTGTAAGATATCCAGGCCAGAAACTTAAAGGGAACAAAGTTGATAAAAGGAGTAAGTGCATGAATGTCTATGACTCCCCTGTTCATATTAGCCATATGTAGTCCTTAAAGCTTAAGGTAAAAGTAAATAAAAATTAAAACTCAGAGTTAATTTGTTGTTACGATAATCTTGTTTGTTTGTTTGTTTCTAGAGACAGGGTTTCTCTATGTAGTCCAGGCTATCTTGGAACTCGCTCTGTAGGCCAGGCTGGCCTCAAACTCAGAGCTCCGCCTGCCTCTGCCTCCCGATGCTGGGATTAAAGGCGTGCGCCACCACCGCCTGGCTCTGAAGTCTTTATTTCAGATTTATCTATTTTTAAAAATTTTAAAATTTTTTATGTGTATGGGTATTTTGTTTAAATGTATGTCTGAATATCACATGTACCTGTTGCCCAAGGAGTCCAAAAGTAGGTACTGGATCCCCTGGAACTGGAGTTAGAGACAGTTGTGAACTGCCACGTGAGTGCTGGGAATTGAACCTGGGCTCTCTAGAAAGTACTCTTAACCCCTGAGCCATCTTCCCAATCCCAAGATTTACGTATGTATGTATGTATTTACTGCTTTGTATTTGTTTGATTTTTTTCGAGATAGGGTTTTTCTGTATAGCTCTGGGTGTCCTAGCACTCACTTTGTAGGCCAAGCTGGCCTCAAACTCACAAAGATCCGCCTGTCTCTGTGTCTGCCTCCCAAGTGCTGGGATTAAAGATGTGCACCACCACCACACAACCCAAGATTGATTTGTATATTATGTGTATAAATGTTTGTCCAGATACATGTTTGTGCATAATGTGCGATTCTGGTGTCCCCAAAGGTCAGAAGAAGGCATCAGATCCCCTAGGTCTAGAATTACATCAGTTACGAACCTCCACGTAGCTGGGAATTGAAACTAAATCTTTTGCATGAGCAGCAAGTGTTCTTAATTACCGAACCATCTCTCCAGTCTCTAAAGTCAGCCTTGTAATTAAAGATTGGTGATCACATGTGGCTAGAGGGCCGTGCAGTAGAGGATTCCCATCATCACACAAACTTCTACTCGACAGCCTGGATCTAGTATGAGTAAGAAACAAAGCTTTGTGTACTTTGTAAGTAGTTTTGTTTTTTAATTTTATTTTCATTATGTATAAGGCTTCTTTGCCTGCATGTTCCATATGCGTGTCTGGTGCCTGGGGAGGCTAGATGAAGATATCAGATCCATTGGAATTGGAGCTCCAGAGGGTGTGCTGGAAATCAAACCTAGACCTTCTGGAAGAGTCGCCAGTGCTCTTAACCCCTGAACCATAACGCTATCTCCAAATCCCAGTCCATGGACTTTCTCCTTGGTGCTTCCTAATCACCAACCCTCCATCCTGCAATAATTCACAGAACATCTTCCTGCAGGCTTTCCTTTCTCATGGACAGCACTAGAAATAATCTCCAGGGAGTCTGAAAGATGGCCAGAGAGATGGGTCAGCAGGCTAGTGGACATGCTGCCTACCTTGACAGCCCGAGTTCTATCCCTAGAACTCATACGGCACAAGAGAACCAATACTAGAAGGCTGTTCTCTGACTACCACACAGGTGACATAGCATGCACTTGCCACCCCCCAAAATTAAATTAAAAATAAAACAAATGGCTATTTATTGTTTAAGTTCCAAAGAGTATCTCATGATCTCACTAGCTGCCACCCGCCCAGTCAATGAGTAAGTAAGTATCACATAGCTGTCACTGCATGAACTCCCTCTAACGGAGCAGAAGCAGAGGGCCCCCGCCAGTGAGCAACCCTGTCAGTTTTTCACCCCATCCTGTTTCCCTCAGCAGACTCATCCCACTCCACAGCCTTCAGGACTGACTACCAATCCCCCTTCTTCCTGAGCCCTTCACCAGGAAACCTATCCTGATCTCTCCCTTCTGGGAAGTCTTTTATCTGTTATAACTGGTGTGGACTTAATAAATATCAGCTGGGGGAACTGACTCAGCAACTGAGCAGAGGAAGTACAAGCACCTAAATACTATCCCTTAAATCATGGGCTAGAAAGACAGCTCAGGAGTTAAGCTCATTGGCTGCTCTTGCGGAGGACCTGTCTGTAACTCCAGTCCCAGGAAGTCCTGATGCCCTCTTCTGGACTCTGTGGTGCACAGACATTCATTCAGGCAAAACGGCCACACACAGAAAGTAAAAATTTTAGTATTAAAAAAGTTACATTTAAGCATCAAATTTAATCCTTGCATAAAATAGAGCACAGCAGTGCAGGACCCTGACTAGAGGTAGTTCTGCATCCCAATCTGTAAACATCCTCACTTACCCATAGCACCTACAGATGTCAGTCATTTTCTCTTTGGTTGTAAAGTCTGCAGGAAGTTTAATCAGAAGTAGGATCAACTGACTATAACCCCAGGAAAGCAAGTGTGAATGGGGCCTATGAAATGAAAAAATGCAGGAAATTAGACAGGAAATAAATTCTAGAAAGTACTTCATAGTCATCTAATAGGAAAGACCGCAGTTGAGGCATTACCACTATTACAGTTTCCAAATATTTCTATTTTACTCCTTAAAAATTTAAACATAACTATATTATTATCTCTTGTTCATCTCAAAATGAAATAACAAACAGAAATGGGGCCTGGGGCTGTATCAATGCTAGAATGTCTGCCTAGCATGCAGGTACTAAGTTTAGTTCTAATTCTGATTTAATCCAATTTAATCCTAATCCTTGATTCCACCACCCACAGCCACTGCTATCTTCCTAGGGTTTTTTTGAGGAGTAAGTCAAATAAATTAGGCATTTGGCAAGAGGAAGTGCTTTCAAAAGGCTTCCCTTGGGGAGAATACAAGACTGCTTCTGAGTCATGTACTGGTCATTTTATTTGCAGATTCTATTTTTTCAAATCCTCCGGGTAAATTCACAAATTAATTGACATGTCTTTTGAAAGAAAACATATATGCATGCACACGCACACACACACTCACACACACACACTGTTTTCTTTAAAACCGGCCAATCCAGGGTTCACTGTGGGTCTCCAAAAGAGCTGCAGGAAGACCAGTTTAATTCTTTGGTGTTATGTGCAAATTTTTACATGAATGTGCATTTTTCTGAAAGGAACTGTGAGATTCTTAAAGGGCCATAACCTCACGCTGTTCAGAACCTCTAGGATGTACATGGATACACAATCTTGATGCTCCCAGTACCTGGTTCAGTTTTTTTACTGCTGTTCCTGAAGGGAGCCCGAACACTACAGGGGAAAATTAAGTTCCACTTGGAGGGAGGTTCACAGAGGAGGACTGCTTACCTGGGATGTCCTTCATCATCTACTGTACTTGTGCTTGGTGGAGCATCATGGGACACTGCCAAAAGCAGCCAGTCAAGTCTTAAAGACTCTGGTTGTAGAAGGAACTCAAGGAAGGATGGCCTGAGGGCAAGACGGGGTGAAAAACTATTAATTTTCATGAGAGAAAACAAAGGAGGTGGATGTAAAGAAAACAATAAAGGACAACTTGGAATCTCCTCTGGCACAAAGGGCTAGAAAGGCTACTGAGAGTACCAGTCTACTAAATGAGTAACCTAGGTGTAAGGCGATTAGGAAAAGCTAGAGGGAGGCAGGGAAAGGGGAGGGAGAAGGAGACTGGGGAAGGAGAGGGGTGGCCCGGTGGCAAACACAGGGAATATAACTCAACGGGAGCTGACTGCATGGAGAGGACAAATGATGGCCCAGCCTGAAAGAAAAGAAGCAGGACCGCAATCCGATCCTGAAAGCCAGGCTACTGTAATGAAAAGCACTCACTGGCAGGGGAATAAAAATCTTGTCTGCTTTGCATGAAATCCTGTTGAATCAAGAATTTGTTTTCTTTTTGAAGATTATTTATTTTTATTTTATGTGTGTGTGTTGCCTGCACCTATGCACACCATATGAGGCCACTCAGATCTCCATAACTAGAGTTACAGACTGTTGTGAGCTGTCACATGAATGCTGGGAATGGAACCTGGGTCACCTGCAAGAGCAGCAGGTGCTCCTAACTGCCTAGCCAGCATCTCTGCAGCATGAAGGACTGAAAGTTATGCCGAGAATCTGAGACTCTCTCAGAGAGGAGGGGAAGTGTGTGCTGAGGGTGTAAAAATGCCCAAATCCTCATCTTCCACAGTAGGTGCCTCACCCTCCTCACAGCTCATACAACAGAAACAACGTTCCACCTAGAACAGAGACTACACACGCCTTCTCACCACTGATCTTCAGGCCTTGACTTCACCAGACTGTCGAGATAGGCCAAAAACTGAGCTGGATGATGACGGCAAAGCTGTGCGATGTCTGAAGGCGAGATGGATGGGTAAAACTTGATGAAGGCTCGAAGGGCAGACTCCCCAAACCTATCATACAATCTGTATTTGAAAACAGCACATCAGTCTCCAACTTCAATGCCATATGATTTGGTTATACTATGGACTCATTAGAAATAAAAATAAATATTCTAATAAGAAGCTGCACAAAAAGCCAGGCAGTGGTGGCACATGTCTTTAATCCCAGCACTTGGGAAGCAGAGGCAGGTGGATCTCTGTGAGTTCAAGGCCAGTCTGGTCTACAACAGCTAGCTCAAGAACAGCTAGGGCTGTTGCACAGAGAAACCCTGTCTCGAAAAAAAAAAAAAAAAGAAGCTGTACAATATGCAAATGCGCCAAACTTTAGATACTAATCCATAAAAACATTGCGAATGTTTAGGGTCCCACAAACAATGTACAGGACTACCCACCGGGTGGCAAACGCGATCAACAAGGGGCTATCTGAAGGGACCGAGCCATCCAGGAACTGTAATGCTGTGGGCAGGTCTCTGTCTTCCATCTCCGTGTATGCAGGATTAGAACTTGCCATTTCTGAAAAGAAAGAAAAAAAAACAGCCTTTCCCTTCACCTCTTTGCTGCAACTATTCTTGCACACATTCATTTAACCGTCTTCACCACACCCGACTGTCACCCACTAGTGTCAACCCAATTATTTGTTAAGCATTGCAGGAGACAAAAACAGAACCTGACAGGATAAACTCTCAACTTTTTAAAACCATAAAGTTAAATTGGGAAATAAAACTCACTAGTATAAACTTTGTATATGTGTGTGCTGGGGTACCTAGAGATCAGAAGAGAGCATTGGATCCCCTGGAGCTGGAGTTATAAGCCATCTGATGAGGATGCTAGGAATCAAACTCAGGTCCTCTACAAGAGCAGCAAGCACTAGTACTTAGCTTCTCCTCTTCAGACTCATGTTCTGAAATTTTCAGAGAACAAATAATCTCTACTATGCTTGAAAAATAAGTTTATAGGCTGTGTACCATATATATACATATGTGTATGTATGTATCTGTGTGTGTGTTTGTGGTATGTGTGTGTATGTGTATGTGTGTGTGTGTGTGTGTGTGTGTGTGTGTGTGTGTATCACAAGCCAGATATCTCTATTATCAATGCCAAACTGCTCAGGCTTTACAGAATTAGTATTACCATATCATCTCTTAGAAATAAATTCAGTAAAGTTGATTTAAAAATAGTTCACCTTTAAAAGTGAAACCAAAACAAAGTCAAAAACAATATTCAAGGAAATATTCACCCTAAGTAGGAAGAACTGACTTTGAGGAGCAGCCAGAAATCATTTACAGATAAACTTACTAGATGAAGTGAGTGACAATCTTGTTACAAATCTCTTTAGGGTTAAAAAGAAAAAAGGCACACCTTTGAGCCTAGTACTCAGAAGGCAGAGGCAGGCAGATCTCATGAGTTTGAGGCCAGCCTGGTCTATGTAGTGAGCTCCAGGACAGCCAGGACTCTGTGGAGAGACACTGTCAAGAAAGAAAGGAAAGAAAGGGAGAGAAGGAGGGAAGGAGGGAGGGAGGGGGGAGAAAGGGAAGGAGGGAAGAAAGGATGAAGAGAAAGAGAAAGAAAGAAAGAGAGAGAGAGAGAAAGAGAGAAAGAGAGAAAGGGTATGACTCTAACGTAAAATGAGATTTTTTTTTCCCAGTAGTTTTCAGTGGTCCTAAGACACATAATCAAGAATAGTTTCAGAACCTGCCTTCCATCAAGAAAACAGTCAGCTTGTTGTGATGCGGGAAAAGAAGGGCTCACTCACTGTGGCAGGAGTGCAAACTGTCAGTCGCTATAACAATTTACAGGAGTTTTCTCACAGAGCTGGAACTGGATCTGTCGTATGACCCGGGTGCACCACTGCTGGGATTTCACCCCAAAGATCCCAAGTCAACACACCAAGATACCAGCTTATCCATGTCGTAGCTGCAGTGTTCACAACGGCTAAGAAACTGAACAAGCCTGCATGTCCATCAGCAGATGAATGAATAAAAAGATGGTACATATAAAGATAGAATTTATGTAGTCATAAAGGAAAATGCAATTAAGACATCTGTGAATGCAATTGGAAATATGTTAAGCAAAACAAGTCAGACTCAAAAAGACAAATGGCATATGTTCTCTCTTATATTGATACAGAGAGAGCAATAGAACAGAAGAGAACTAGACAGGGGGAAAGGAAGGAGAAAATATATGATGACACATACGTGACAATGTCATGATGAAACCCTTTACTGTCTGTGGTAACCTAGAAAATACCAGTACTTATTCTCAGCACGTGTTTGCGTGTGTGGGAGGGAAGGCATGCCACAGCATGTACATGAACACATGGTGGAGAGTGTTCTCTCCTTCCATCTTAATGAGTCCTGGAGATGGGAGTCACAGTTCCAGCCTGGGACAGCAAGTGCTTCTGCCCTCATAAACATCTCCCTGATCCTCAAAACCATTAAAGACAAAACAAAATAACAAAACCACACCCTCCAACACTGGAATATTATCAGACAGGTGGCACCTGTCTAAAGTCAATTTTCAGCTTCTAGGAAAAGGAGAGCGATTGCCCCCATGCTGCCTTCCATTTCACTGTGTCAGACAAGAACTTAAAGAGCAGAAGCGGCTTCATGCTGGTACCCATGACTTCGGCTGCACACCGCATGCTCTAGCTAGGACTGCTATAGTGGTCGCCAAGCACTCAAGACTTTCCTGCCAATTTCTGGGATCAAGGCTGAAGATGACCACACAAGGGAAAAGACGCAGTTTAAGTTAGGAGTGCTGCTGTTAGACACTCTATTTGAAAACAAGTATCTTGCTTATGTCACATCAGCACAACCTGTGCTTTGAAGCTGCTGTGTGTGACCTGGAGCAGAACTGTAACTGTAGATGTGATTTCGAGGAAGTTTGGAAGACCTTCGAGTGAGATGACAGGCAAGTATGTCACTACCTGTGGCGACTGACTGGGCAACGAAGAAAAATTGTGTTTAATGTCACAACACAAGCTACAGTCAATGTGGCTTCTGTTACTCAAGCAGAATTTTGAAGGCAAAAAAAACCCCAAAAACCAAAACAAAAAACTTCAAAAATAGGGTAATGCAGCAGAGAAGAGCAACAGGTATGAATACAAATCTGTACGGGCGGACAGCAGCTAGTGTGCAGTCATCCAAGCCGGAGCAGTAGTGGCACACGCCTTTAATCCCAGCACTCGGGAGGCAGAGGCACGTAGATCTCTGAGAGTTCTAGGCCAGTCTTGTCTACAGAGCATACTCCAGGACAGCCAAGGCTACACAGAGAAATCCTGTATCAAAAAACAAAACAAAAGAAAAGAATTTTTTTTATAACAGAGTAACACAGTAAGTCAATGTTTGAAGAACTATTAAAGCTTAAATGGGTAGAACACAGGGCCATTGAGATGGCTTAGTGGAAAAAGATGCTTGTCACCAAGTCTGATGATACCTGAGTTCAATTCTGGGGACCCACATGGTGGAAGGACAGAACTGATTCCAAAATTGTCTTATGATCTCTAAAATTGTGCCATGATACATTCGCATATATATGCAGGCATATGCATGCATACACACATACATTCACACATACAAATAAAAAATTTAAAAAGACTGGGGGGGCTGGAGAGCTGACTCAGTTAGAAGCACTTGCTGCTCTTGAGGAAGACATAGGTTTTGTTTCCATCCACCCACAACCACCTGTAACCCCTACTTCAGGGGATCTGATGCTCTCTTCTGGCTTCTTCAAGCACTGCATTATACGGCATATATACAGACAAAGAGACACATATACATACAAAAAAATACAAATGATTTTTTTTGTTCCTTTTGTTGTTCTTTTGTTTTGTCAAGACAGGGTTTTTCTGTGTAGCCCTGGCCGTCCTGGAACAAATCAATACTTTTTTAAAGGAGTCAATAGTTGGGCAGTGGGAGCACTCACCTGTAATCCCAGCACTCAGGAGACAGAGGCAGGCGGATCTCTGTGAGGCAGGCCAGCCTGATCTACAAAGCATGTTCCAGGGTATTACACAAAGAAACCTTGTCGAAAGAGAGAGAGAGAGAGAGAGAGAGAGAGAGAGAGAGAGAGAAAGAGAGAGAGGAATAGATAGAAAACAAAAGGGAGGGGAGTGCTGGTCAGCAGAGGCACGTTTTCTACTCAAATCTTTGTCAGGCCTCCACATTATAAAACACCTCTACAAGTGGTAATGACATCTGACTATTACCTTTCAGTCCTTCAACAAAAGTGTCCCAAACACAAGGGCTGTTGGTGTAACTTAGCTTGATACTCTCCCTTGCTCTCTTCAAGTCCAGGAGAAAAAAATACTTCTTCAGGAAACAGCAAGCCAGGACCTCAGGAGACAGCTGCTGTAAAGCGCAGTCCACATGTCCCCCTGTGCTGTCCACTACAGAAGTCAGCACACCTAGTTCCAAACACAGTGTTGTCAATTCTGCCAGGTCTTTCTGAAGACTGTTCGATATGGTATATGGAGAATATACTCGAAAAATGTCGCCCAAGGGCTCACTGAGGCTGCTTACAGATTCACAGGCTGTATGACCACCAGTTTCTTCAACGCCCAAAGAATTCCTCTTTTCTTCTTCACTGTCTTCATCTAATCCTCTCTCTTCTGACTCACTAAGGAGGTGCACATCCGGGCTCAATTTCACAGGCAGACTGCTGCTACTGGAAATGTCAGCAGAGCCATTCAAGGCAAACGTTTTCTCTAATTGTGAAAGCCACTTCTGTAAAACTGTTCTTAGTGACTTGGGTTCAAATAAAACCAGAGGGTCCAGTAACTTGGTCCTATGCAAAACAGATGAATGTGAACATTGTCTCATTTGTTTTTAAAAATTAGATTATTTCAGAACAAATCTAACTGAAAAAGCATACTCTTCTAGAATAAATGTTGCTTTTGAGTTCTTTAAATGACAATTATCCCAGAAGTCCAATGAGACAGACATCACCGCCTCTCGAGTACATTACTGACTCCTGAACATCCATGGCAAATACCTCTGACCTAGACAGTCAAGACGACTACTGATACTGCCCAAGGCCAACCCCACTCAAGGTAAATCCTCCACACTCACATTGCTTCCGCTGTCCCTGCTCTGAGTTCTTGAAGCCTGTCTTCTTCAGGAAGTTGACTAATTTCTTTCTCCCTAGAAAAGCATAAAAAAGAAATAACCCTATTCACAAGCATTAGGGGCAACCAAAGCTTTCTTAGACCACGACTCCTATCCACTGCTTACTAAATGGCGAGTGTGCCACATGTTACACTGCCTTAGAGCCTTTCACTCCTGTTATCTTTACCAAACATTCCGTTTCTATCACTACGGGATAGCACATCCTAGAGCTGGCAGGCCAGGCAGCATTAATGACTTAGAGTTTAAGCTATTCAGAAGAGCTAGGACAGGACCTGGATCTCAGCCACCTCCTCTTAATCTAACACTCCTCTGACATTCCAGGAAGGTGACAAGACGACAGAGAGGGAGAAAGGTGAATGAGATACGAAACTAAAACCCTGTCTCAACAGAGTTAATTCCTCGTAAACTAGAATTTACAGTTTCTGAGCTACACAACAATCTTCAGTGAGCAGCGTCATACATACAGGGTCTCTCACAGTACAGTCTCACACATTCACAATGGCAGTGGTCTAGCATTTCAGACTCTGACATAAGGCTTACTCAGTGTCTTCCTCTAGATGGCAGGTAACTACATTCACTTCCTCTTTGTGTGCTTGGTCAACATCCTTGGATTCAAATGTCTCTTTCAGCTCCGGGCTTGCATGAAGGGTGCCAATCTTCTCAGTTGTTTTACGCACAAAGCAAGAAACACTGGAAGTCAAATATCAAAAACCTAACATGAAAATGTATCAACACTGTCAAGAGTGAAAAATCTGGTTCCTGACGTTCCTGTTTCCATTAGTACTACATAGCCAGCTTGAGTTTAACAACAAGACAGGTTGCTTAAAACAATTTCTCTGAGCAACCCCATTTCACATGAGGCTCATATAAACTTATAGTAAGATGACTCACTGTGTTTGTAAAACTGTCCTGAGGCCAGTGAGTCAATGCTAAAGGGTAGGTTTCCAGGGCAGTTTTCTCTTCAATGTAATGTCTCTTTCAACTCAGTTAAGCATGTGATCATCAGTCACTTCCTGGTCAGAGAATAATAAGGAACAGACCCTTCTACAGGAAGAATGTGCACCCAGAAAGACACAGGCAAGTAGCTGGGCAGAAGATACATCTTCTCTCTCATTATCAGTGCCAAGATTGGTTTCATACACAGACTAAAAAGAATTCTCAAAAATCTCCAGTTCTGGGGCTGGAAAGATGGCTCAGTGGTTAAGAGCACTGGGTGCTCTTTCAGAGGTCCTGAGTTCAATTCCTAGCAACCAGATGGTGGCTCACAACCATGTATAATAGGATCTGATGTCTGATGTTCCCTTCTAGCATGTAGGTATATATGAGGAGCACTCATACATAAAATATTAAAAAAAAAATTAAATCTCCAATTCTCAAGGGCTGGAGAGATGGATCAGCAGTTAAGAACATTGGCTGCTTTTCAAGAGGATGCAGGTTCAATTCCAGTCACCCATATGGCAGCTTACAACTGTCTAACTTCAGTTACAGGGGATCTGACATCCTCTCACAGACATACACACAGTAATTAATGTTCATAAAATCTCCAGTTCTCCTAGGTGTGGTGGTGTGCTTTTAACCCCAGCACTCAGGAGGCAGAGGCAGGTAGATCTCCGTGAGTTTGAGGCCAGGCTGATCTACATATGGAGTTCCATGCCAGCTAGAGCTACATAGTAAGAACATGTCTCAAGAACGGGGGAAATCCTCCAGATTAACCCATTAAGTGAGAAAGGATCAAGAAATAACTAATAGGCCAGACAGACACCTCAGCTGGTATAGGGTGTTTGCTACTCTTTTAGAGAACCTTGGTTCAGTCCCCAGTACCCATATAAAGGTCACAACCGCTTGTGACTCCAGTTCCAGGAGATCTGACATGGGTTAGCCTCCACAGGCAGCATGGTGTAAATGAACTCACACAAGTTCACACACATCAATACAAATAGATAAATCTTCACACACACAGAAAAGACTAAATGGGCCAGAGAGGGGCTGAGCAGGTAAAGGCACTTGCCACCAAGCCTGACAAGATGAGTCAGACCCCTAGACTCCACACGGAGAAGGAAAAACTGATGAGATGAAGTTGTCCTCCACCTCCACGTGGACACACTAGGGCGCACACCAGGGAAGACGCTAACATACTTAGCTGTGCCACGTCTGTAGGGGCTCATCTACGACTAAACTACTCAGCTACACAAATGAAGAGGAACACTCAGTTCACCCAAGGTTAAAGGGAACACAGTTCACATTAACTGATTGTTAGAGAAATAGCGTGAGACCTTCTATTTAACATTTAAAATGCCTTCTCCTTCTCAGTATGTCATGTGACAACTGAAGCAAAATGGCATGGCTGGTTCATTTACCTTTCTTTAACAGCCTGAAGAGACACCAGCGGAGACGGGGAACGAAATGGCAGTGGAATGCTGAAGGGCAGAAAAGCTTCACTCTTATCTGTCTCAGACATCACTGGACCATGGGAAACATTGTCTAATAAACAGAATCAGGGAGAAATAAACATCTAATCACATGCAAGTTTTTTATACAAAGCTAAACAAGTTCAGCAATGAATAAACCAAAGGAAATGAAGGATTCAGTACCAAAATCATAACAGACCCAGATACAAATGAGCACAGAACACAGGTTTCTGGGATGCATGGATGGTCCACATGAAACACTGAGCCGGGTACCTTTATCAACTACTAACCCTGTATCCCCACAAGTCACAAAGGTAGTTTAGAGTTTCTACTAATCTCTTCTCAACAATTCAGTCACAGGAATGCTGGAACATTGAAAAGGGAAGGCAATGGCTCCCAAAACTGGAGCTATCTTTCATTCCTGGTGGAAAATAATGTGGTTAGTTATGGTTAAAAAAAAAAGTATTCATTATTTTGGCTAATGATCAGTCTTAACCTGTCCAGCATTTTGATACATGAACCAAATTAGACACTTTACAAATGTTAGTCCAAACAAGAGGTTAAAAACAACCTACACATCACTATTTCCGAGTGACCAGCAGATCTATAGGTGGCTAGTCTCTAATACCTTAAAATTTACTCATAACTGACAGAAACTCTCTGCATAAGACTATCCTGTCAATTCACAGAGAGCACTGTCCCTCATCAGTGACCAACAAGAGATGCACTCATCACCGTCATTTCTGTTTGCTCCACAGTCCTGCTCTGGCTGTTCTTCTTCCTGGGGTGAGGCGAATTCTCGAAGTCTTTCATCTTCTGAGAAGGTCTGACTGTGAAGGGAGCAAGAGTCTTCTTCGGACTGACTGCCTCTTCTACTACTGATGATCCGATAAATACCGGAGTCCAAGATGCTAAAACTTTCCTAAAAATGAAAAGAATTCCCCTCAAAATCAAAGTTCTTCTGTGTAAGACAGCACGTCTTTTTCGGAATAAGACCAACACTGGGCCAAAGGTCAGCAGTCAACTACAGTTATCGGCACACACTAGTGGAGAGTGCGGGCACCTAGCATGGGCTCAGATGAGCAAGTGACACCATGTCTTCCACCAAATTCTCAGCTTGGCTTTGGAAAGCAGGCAGTGAGGAAGGGAGTTGAAATGAGACAGTCCTGAGTAGCACTGAGACCTCAGGTGACATAAAACATCTGAAATCCCAGACTGAAAGTCACCACACCTAAACAGGAAGCTATGTGAAGGGCATTTGGGAACGGCAGGCAGTAAACAGTGACATAAACAAATGCAGCTTCAAAACACACTTGACTTTCCTTAGCTGCCCATCATGGGAGAAAGCTCCCCTGCTATATTTTGGATTCTATGGTGCCACTGGGAGGTGGTAAACCTTCAGAGGTAGGGCGCAGTGGAAAGTTAGGTTACTGGAGGTATGCTCTTAAATGTGATACTGGGGCCATTCCCTCCTTGTTTCTCTCAGCTCCCGGATATCATTAGGTGAGCAGCTTTCTTCTACCATGTTCTTCTTGCCAAAGGCCTAACGGACAATACCAGCTAACCATGTACTAAACTTTCTCAAACCACACACCAAAATAAGCTTTCCCTTCTTACAAAGTGTTCAGCTCAGGGAGTCTGAAAAGTAACAAAAAAGCTGACATCTCCATGACACTTTCCCCAAAAAATTACTCCATGGAAAGCAAAACAGATCCTTGGACTTGCTCATTTCCCTGAAAGATCCAAAAACTCATCAAGGAGTTACTGGACTGGCAGAATGGCTTAGTGGGAAAAGGCACCTGATGCCATGTATAATGACCTGATTCAATCCTCAGGACTCGGATGGGGGAAGGAAAGAGCTGATTCCTGACACCTGGCCTCAGACCTCCATTTGTGTTTGCTGGCATATGCATGTCCCTTCCCCAACACACACACTAAACAAATAAGCTAAAAAGAAAAGCACTCACATGTGATGAAATGGAGCTTCTTCTACTGCTGCAAGCTGAATCCAAAGGCTCAAGTTTTAAGATCAGTTCATCCAGGTGAGAAATTAGTTCACTGCAGGTTATAAGATCCAGCTGCGATTTCAAATGCTCTAATTTATCGGCGGTCAATGTTTTTCTTGCCTAATAAAAGGATTAAAAAAAATCCCAAGAGAACAGCTTACTGTTTACAGCCACATCTATATCTAAACAGCCACAGTGCTCACACAAGAATAAGGTGTTTTGAGGTTTAGTAAGCTAGCAAGACTTAATCAGTACATATTATATATTAAGAGTTACCATATGCACAATCATCCTCTTTAAATCAAGCTCTGAAATTAAAATATATTTGTAAATTAATCTGACTTTTTGCTTGCTTTTTGTTTTTCAAAACAGGATTAGAGACCCTGCTAGTCCTTACTGTCCTTGAACTCACTTTGTAGATCAGGCTGGTCTCAAACTCACATAGATCCACCTGCCTCTGTCTCCCACGTGCTGGCATGCACCACCACACCCAGCTCTGATATTTTCTTAAAACCAAAAATTCACCATCTTTATTACCCTTCACAGATATAACTGCCAAGCTTTCTTTGAAGACTTTAACTGTACATGTGTAAGTCATACAGAACAGTTAATAAAGATAAGCAACTTTATAACAATCCGGAAGGTAGGATGGTTTGACCAACCCATAATTAACAATGACAGGTAAGCTCTAACTCACTCTGCTGGTAATGATAGAATTCTGGAAGAGACAGCACGTGCGAGCAGCCAGGTCCCACAGGCCTCTCCTTAACAGGCGTTCCACACAGCGCTCAACAGACAACAGGGAAAGATGGGAGATTTTCCCATTAAAGTGTAAACAGAACAACTCATTCTTGTAGACAGCTACATCCTGAATATCTACAAAAAACAAAAACAAAGGTGAACAGACAAGACATTAATCAAATACCTCTTGCTCTTTTTTTAAGGCCTGGGCTAGGGAAGCAGCTTAGCGATTGGGCCCTTGCCTAGAATGTTCAAGGCCCCACTCTTGATTCCCCAGCAGTGGAAGGGAAACCCTATCATTTTTACATGAGCTAAAATCAGACTTACAAAAATCTTAAATAAGATTTTGCTTGCCAAGCTGTGGTAGGGCACGCCTTTAATCCCTGCACTCGGGAGGCAGAGGCAGGAGGAGGATCTTGTGAGTTCGAGGCCAGCCTGGTCTATAGAGTGAGTTTCAGAACAGCCAAGGCAACACAAAGAAACCCTGTCTTGGAAAAAATGATTTGGCTCAGTGTAGTTTCATTTCTTTTTGTACTTGTACTTCAATGAAGAAATCATAGTTAGACACTTTTCGAGGATTAGAAAACAAATGAGCTTTCTGATCTAAAATCCTAATTTTAAAATACTGACTCCTGTGAAAAGGAATTGGGAGTACAAAAGTAGAGTGTATGCTTTGAGTCAGACTATAACAATCGAGAAGATTACAACCTGGCACTCACATGAATAGATTTTAACAAGTATATGAATGGATGAATCTTGCATGAGTAGGTATGAGCACCATGAAAGAATTTAACATACTAATTTGCAAGGGACATCCTCAATTGGTGGAAAACAACCTATAAGAAATCAATGTGGATCAATCATGACCTCCCTCCTTTCTCTGCAGAAAAGATTCTAAAAGTCAAAGCCAAAGCACTATCTTACCAGCTATGCTAAACTTTCCCATATTTCTGGTTTCAACCATGAGCACAGGGACTGATTTTCTGTTAGTCACATATAATGACTATTCCCTGCATTTTCAACTTCTCACATTATAAAATAATCATAATATAATTAATTTTCACACACAATTAAAAGACTAAAAGTTACTTAAGAAAGAAAAATACAATTACCCTTGACTTCACTCCAAAGAAGAACTTGAATATTCTGAGGAATGAAAATATAAATTCCTTTTTCTGTCCATGTCAGCACACAGTGTTCACTGGAAGAGAAAATAAAAGAGGTCAAAAACAAAACAAAACACCCTCATGTACACTAGAACATAGAACTTTAAAATTCTCTGGACTCAATCTCTCATTGGCTATTAAAGTAAAATCAGACAATACAAAGGAAATACAGCAGTGGCCCAGCTGATTCAACCTCACCATCTTCTTCCTAAGCCCGATAAAAACATAGGATCAAGTGGTGTCAAATTGGGAAAATTTAGGCACAAACACAAATAGCTTCTATGAAAAAAAAAGAGACTGATCTCTGGCAAAAGAAAAACCTATTAAGAGGGAATTATGTGATCATTATGCAACTTCTCAGATAAAACAGACAGACACTCATTTAAATAGACCAGTACTCATAGTCAATCAACTCAGGAATCCCTATCAAGAAAGGCAAAATTCTGACTTGATCTGTGTATCTAGGTGAACACAGGCTAAGAAGACCTGGCCAAGTCCATCCGCACCAGAAGTATTAAGAAGGGCTCCGGTTATATTCTCTAATGAGGCCCATTAAGCTACAAAAGTGCTATTTTGTCAGAGAGGTAATCACATGCCAGGGTCATTCAGCGTGAAGGCAGAAGACCTCACATTTAGACTGCAGAGTGCAGCCACCAAAGCTGGAGCTTCCCTCTGAACCTCACGGGACTTTCTCCCTCGTTTGCCACCAGAAACTCTGGCCCTTTCTTCAGTACACACCCCTGACTCTCTGGCTGTCTCCCCTATATCTACAGACGTCACTTTCTCTCGCGTGACTGCCAGGTTGTTACCAAGCACACATGCTCTCCCAGTCTAGCCACTCTCCCCTGATGCCCCACAGTCCACAGTCTAGAACCTTCTCCTGACGTGGCTACTTCTTAAAGAAACATCTCCAACAAGATTATAATCCTGAGAACTTACAGCTTTTTTCCATACATATCCAACAGTATATAATCACACGCCTAAGATCATAATCAGTAAAATTGGTAAAAACACCTTTAAGAGCCAGAGGGGATGTTCAACTTGTACAATTTATTTTTTAATTACATTTTTTGTTTGTTTTGTTTTAGCTTTTGTTTTTCAAGGCAGTGTTTCTCTACATAGCTGTGGCTGTCCTGGAACTCAGAGGTCTGCTTGCTTCAGCCATATGGGTGCTGGGACTAATGGCATGCCACCACAACAGGCTAAAAATTCTATTTTTATTTACTTTGTGTGTATGTGTATGGGAATGCGTGTGACATGAAACATTTGTGAAGGTTAGAGGACAACTTACAAAAATCTGTTCTCTCCTTTGACCATGTGGATCTCATGGCTCAAACTCAGGTAATCAGGCTCGGTAGTAGGCACCTTTATCCACTGAACCATTTCAGACACCCAACTTGCAAAATGCCCTATATGTAATAATCCAAGGGCTGAGAGAGGGCTCGGTGGTTAAAAATATTGATTGCTTTCCCAGAAGACCCGGGTCAATTCCCAGCACCCACATGGCAGCTCACAACTCTGTAACTCCAGTTCCCGGGGCTCTGACCCTCACACAGATATACATGCAGGCAAAACAGTAATGCACATAAAATTAAAAAAAAAAGGAAGAAAGAAGAAAAGAAATAATAACCCAAAGGCTGGAAAGTTAGTTCAGTGGTTAAGGGCATTCTGTTCTTCCAGAAGTCCCAAGTTCAGTTCCCAGGACCCATGGCCAGCAGCTTATAACTGCTGCCAACTCTAGCAACAGGGGATCCAATACACTATCTTCAGACTTCCTTCACCACCCCACACACAGAGCATTTATGTAAACACACACACACCTAAGTGAAATGAATATAAAAGAAATAGCAGATAGCAGTCTGGATTACATGAAAGATACAAAGGAGACGTAAGAGCCCATACTTATAATTCATAACATTCTTCATCCTCTCATTCCTTCACTGGTAATAAACCAGGTCACAAAAGCTAAAAGAATTGTTTAAGGAGTCAAAGAAAAAATATAAACAAAAAAGTCAAAGAAGGCTGGCCATTGTGCCACACACCTTTAATCCCAGCACTCAGGAGGCAGAGGCAGGTGGATCTCATTGAGTTTGAGGCCAGCCTGGTCTACACAGCAGGTTTTAGGCCAGCCAGGACTACACAGAGAAAGCCTGTCTCAAAACAAATAGATGATAAATAGGATGGATAGATAGATAGATAGATAGATAGATAGATAGATAGATAGATAGGTCAAGGAAGCTGGGCACAAGCCTATGATCACAGCACTAAGGGAACTAAGGCAAGAGGATTGTCACAAGTTCAAAGCCAGCCTGTGCTACAAAGCAAATACAGGGCTAACCAGGGCTATGCAGCACTCTTAACAGTAACAACAACAAAGTGACACCAATGTACCTTCAGAAAATACAACACATAAGAAGCTGGCAACCATCTATAGCTCCAGTTCCAAGATATCTGCAGGCCCGAGACACACGTGGGTCATATACACACATATAGAAAGAACACTCATACATATTAAGTAAATATATCCAAAAATATTTTTTAGAGAATGCCTCCATGTGAGATTTTGAGGGGGTACCCGTAGAAACACCATTAGACACAAATGTGGGGGCAAGAATAAACATACAGAACAGAAGCAGCTTGCCTGCTATTGTTTTTCAAAAGCAGCCTTCATCGAATGAACGACTGTCTGATGGTCTAATGTGTACTTAGCACTGTGATGCTCAAATGAATACTGACAGTGGCAATGAGTGAGGGATGGACATAGTCTGAAGAGAGGACAGAGAAACAAGTATCTAACCCACGCCAGAGCAGTCATGAAGGCAAAGCAGCATCAATTACTGCTGAGAAAGCTAAGCTTGACCCTGAAAGGCCTGGCTTCCTGCAGCAAGGGAGGTAAGAGAGTTCCCTTTAAATTACTAAATTCAAAGCGACAGTCTACCTGGAGAACCAAGCATGCTCCTAAGAAGGAATACATTCTTTTTACCCCAACCCCACCCCGGAGCTGAGGACCAAACCCAGGACCTTTTGCATACCTAGCAAGTGCTTTACCACTGACCTAAATCCCCCACCTGAGAAAAAAAATACAATCTCTAACATAGCTAGGTCACGATGTAACATCTCACTCCACACATCACATATTCAACAAATATTTATAAAATGACTACCATCTACCAGATACTATGTCAAGAACTACAAACACAACACTGAATAAAGTAGCCACAAACCCACATGGAGCTTACTGTTTAAGGGTAAGGAGGGTATAAATATTTTATGAACACAAAATTATAAACACTGATAAATGCTATGCAAAAAGAGCAATAATGAAGGGAGTTTTTAAATATGATTTATGTAACTATAGCAAGTAAGTGGCTGCCTTTCTCCAGCAACTTTCAGAACAGATTATTAATTTCAGAGTTAAAATACCTATAATTCACTTTAAATACCTTGGTGTCGATGTTGTGACATGAGCTAATTTAACCTTTGGGGGGGGAGTTAACATTTTCACTATATTTTGAAAGAGCAGCTAGTTACCTTTGAAAAGCCCCGGTCTGTAGACCACATGGCAGAGCACCTATAAAAATCACTATCCTTCTCTGAGTTTTCAGTCAGTTATATTAACTAGCAGAAGGGATATTAGGAATAACTTCTCACAGTAAAGTAAGCGGAGTTCAAGCACAGATCCCACACTGCACCTCTGCCCATGCACAGCTGCTGACAGAGTAGCACTCCATGCTGCTTAGTATTTAACTCTGGGCCTACTGCAATGAGGTAAGCTAACCCTTACATGCAAATGAACTGAGTCGGCCTGGAGCAGATCTTTCATGCAAGTTACTTGTTGGAAAAACCTAAAAGGCAGAAAGCCGAAGTTTCACTGAGCTTTCAAAAACAGGTTCCACAACTGTTTATGTCCTGTATGCTAGCACTGTGAGTTTATAAAAGAATGAGTACCCTCCAGTGAATATTAACTGCCAGAAAGCACCCTGACAATTATAAACTCTCCTTCTAGTTTGGAAAAGGATCTCTTCATTTATCTTACTGCTGAATATTATATGCAACACAATCATGTACAAATGTCCCAAAGATAAATTAACATAAAAACAACCTTAAGAGATGAAAGTGGCTATCCCCCACGACCTCAGAGGAACTCTGAAGCACAGGCTGCGACTGCACAGAGAGGACCAAGAGGTGAGTGATCACCCACCTAGCTGGACACGCCACTCTCTAGGCCCTTGTACCTGGGCCTGGGGCCCCTCCCCCAACTAACTCAGCTTCTCTAGCCAGCCAGCAGGCAAGCTTCCTGCAAGTAGGCTATTCCAACACCCCCAATCCATTGATTGGACCCTGTAAGTTACAAGTCCCACTCTGTCCCCAAATCCTCCTATCCCCCGCAACCTCAGAGGAACTCTGAAGCACAGACTGTGACTGCACAAAGTGGACCAAAAGAGCAGACCTACAGAGGGGGCCAAGAGATACCTCAGTGGCTGAGACACAGATCGCAATAGGACAAAGCAGATCGAGAACAGTTCCCAAAGACACTGCCAGCACCAATTGGAGAAAGAGATGGGTTGGCACCAATGCAAGAATTCATCCAACAACCTAAAAAGCAACTTGGTAACACCAGAACCCAGTGGTCATACAATAGGAAGACTTGATCATCCTAACCCAGAAGAAGCAGAAGAAAACAATTTTAAATGTAACTTTATGAGGATGATGGAGACCTTTAAAGAGGAAATGAAAAAATCTCTTAAAGAATGGAAGAAAAGAAAAAATTGGAAGAAATCAATAAATCTCTCAAAGAAACCCAAGAAAACTAAGAAAAAACAATCAAACAGATGAAGCAAATAGTTCAGACAGTTCAAGACTAGAAGACTGGTCTGAGCTCCCAAGGTCCAAATGAGGAGCAGAAGGAGGGAGAACATGAACAAGGAGGTCAGGACCGCGAGGGGTGCGCCCACCCACTGAGACAGCAGGGTTGATCATTGGAAGCTCACCAAGGCCAGCTGGACTAGGACTGATGGAGCATGTGATCAAACTGGACTCTCTGAACGTGGCTGACAAGGAGAGCTGACTGAGAAGCCAAGGACAATGGCACTAAGTTTTGATTCTACTGCATGAACTGGCTTTGTGGGAGCCTAGTCTGTTTGGATGCTCACCTTCCTAGACCTGGATGGAGAGGGGAGGACCTTGGACTTCCCACAGGGCAGGGAACCCTGACTGCTCTTGGACTGGAGAGGGAGGGGGAGGGGGGAGGGGAATGGGAGGAGGGGAGGAAGTGGAAATTGTTAATTAAAAAAAAAGAGAAGAAAAACATTTTAAAAAAAGACTAGAAGACTGAAATGGAGGCAATAAGACATAAACGGAAGGGATTCTAGAAATGGAAAATCTGGTAAATGAATGGGAGCTACAGAAGACAAGCATAACCAAGAGAATACAGGAGATGGAAGAGAGAATCTCAGGTGCTGAAGATACTGTAGAGTATAGATACATCAGTCAGAGGAAATGTTAAATCCAACAGATTCTTAACACAAAACATCCAGGAAATCTGGGACACCATGAAAAGACCGAACCTAAGAATAATAAAAATAGAAGGAGAAGAACTCCAGCTCAAGTGCACAAAAAATATATACAACAAAATCATAGAAGAAAACCTTCCCAACCTAAAGAAGGATATCCCTAGGAAAGAACAAGAAGCTTACAGAACACCAAATAGACTGGACCAAAAAAAAAAAAGGGCCCTCGCGATATAATAATCAAAATGCAAAACATACAGAATAAAGAATAAGAAATAAAGAAAAAGGCAGACCTATCAGAATTACATACACCTGGTTTCTAAATGGAAACCATGAAAGTCAAAAGGTTCTGGGCTAGACGTGCTGCAGACATTAAGAGACCACGGATGTAAGCACAGACTACTATCGCCAGCAAAGCTTTCAATCAACATCAATGGATAACACAAGATATTCCATGACAAAACCAGATTTAAACAATATGTATCCACAAACCCAGCCCTATAGAAAGTACTAGAAAGAAAACTCCAACCCAAGGAAGCTAACTGGATCCCAAAACACACAGTCAAGAGATAACTTCCCATCAGCAACCCCAATGAAGGGAAACGCACAAACACTATCACGGAAAATTAACAAGAATTAACAATGACTAGTCATTGATGTATCTTAATATCACTGGACTCAATTCACCTATAGAAACACACAGGCTATAGATATAGTAGGGAGGGCCTTGGACCATCCACAAAGCAATGCACCTTACCCTGGCTGAGGATTGGATGGGGGTGGGGAGGGAGGGTATGTGGAGGGAATGAGAGAAGGGGAAGGAGTGGGAAGGTATGTATAATGAAAAGAGATAGTTTGTTTTCTTTTTTAGAAAAGAAATATATATAAATAAAAAAAGAACACAGGCTAAGAGAATGGATACAAAAGAAGGATCCACTCTTCTGCTGTATACAAAACACACACCTCAACGTCAAAGACAGACATTACCTCAGAGTAAAGGGTTGGGAAAACATTTTCCAATCAAATGGACCTAAGAAATAAGTGGATTGGGCTGGAGAGATGTCTCAGCGGTTAAGAGCACTGACTGCTCTTCCAGAGGACCCAGGTTCAATTCCCAGTACCCACACGGCAGCTCAAACTGTCTGAAAATGCAGTTCCATGAGATCTGATACCTTCACACCAATGCACATAAAATAAAGTAAATCATTTAAAAAAGTTAAAAAAAAATGAGGGTGTAGCTTTCCTAATATCTAACAAAATAGATTTCAAACTAAAATCAATCAGAAGAGATGAAGGAGGACACTTCATACTCATCACAGAAAAAAAATCCATCAAGATGAAGTCTCAATCTGAATATCTATGCCCCCAATACAAGAGCACTCACATTTGTGATAGAAACATTACTAAAGCTTAAATCACACATCAAACCCCACGCTAATAGTAGGAGACTTCAACACTCCACTCTCGTCAATGGACAGGTCAACCACACAGAAACTTAGCAAAGAAATAATAGAACTAACGGGGCTAGAGAGATGGCTCAGAGGTTAAGAACACTGACTGCTCTTCCAGAGGTCCTGAGTTCAATTCCCAGCAACCACATTATGGCTCACAGCCATCTATAATGAGATATGGTGCCCTCTTCTGGTGTACAGGTTTATGCATGGAGGCCAAATGTTGTATACATAATAAATAGTTCTTTTAAAAAAGAGAGAGAGAACTAACAGATGACTCAAATGAACTTAACAGACTTAATAGAACATTCCACTCAAACACAAAAGAATGTACCTTCTTCTCAGCACCTCATGGAACCTTCTCAAAAACTGACCATATACTCAGTAACAAAGCAAACCTCCACAGATACAAAAAAAAAAAAAAGAAAAAAGAAACTGGAATAATGCCTGTATCTTATTGGAATACTACAATGAACCTGACAGAGGAGAAAGTGGGAAGTAGTCTTCAATGCATGGGCACAGGGAACCACTTCCTAAATATAACCCCAGTAGCACAGACACTGAGAGCAACAATAAATAAATGTGACCTCCTGAAATTGAGAAGCCTCTGTAAAGCAAATAAGACAAAAAGGCAGCCTACTGAATGGGAAAAGATCAGACAAAGGACTGACCTCCAAAATATAGAAAGAACTCAAGAAATTAGATATCAAAATACCAAATAACCCAATTAAAAAATGGGGTACAGACCTAAATAGAGAATTCTCAACAGAAAAATCTCAAATGGGGGCTGGAGAGAAGGCTCAGTGGTTAAGAGCATTGCCTGCTCTTCCAAAGGTCATGAGTTCAATTCCCGGCAACCACATGGTGGCTCACAACCATCTGTAACGAGGTCTGCTGTCCTCTTCTGGTCTGCAAACACACACAGATTGAATATTGTATACATAATAAATAAATATTTAAAAAAAAAATCTCAAATGGCCAAAAGACGCTTAAGGAAATGCTCAACATCCTTAGCCATCAGGGAAATGCAAATCAAAACAACTCTGAGATACCATCTTACACTTGTCAGAATGGCTAAGATCAAAAACATCAATGATAGCATATGCTGGAGAGGATGTGAAGTAAGGGGAACACTCTGGGAATACAAACTTGTATAGCCACTCTGGAAATCAGTATGGCAGTTTCTTAGAAAACGGGGAAATCAAACTACCACAGGATCCAGCAATACCACTCTTGAGCATATACCCAAAGGATGCTCAATGATGCTACAAGGACATTTGTTCAACTATGTTCACAGCAGTATTAATTTTAATATCCAGAACCTGGAACAACCTAGATGCCCCTCAATTGAAAAATGAATAAAGAAATTTGGTACATTTACACAGTGGAGTACTACTCAGTGGTTAAAAAAAAATGGCATCTTGAAATTTGCATGCAAATAGATGGTATGTACTCACTCATAAGTGGACACTAGCTGTAAAGCAAAGGATAACAAGCCTATAGTCCATGATCCCAGAGAAGATAAGTAACAATAAGAACCCTAAGAGAAACCCTGGGAAGGGGAAATAGACAACATATCCTGAGAAAATTGGGGGGAGGGGGGAAAGGAAAGATTGAAGGGGAGGAAGAAGAGACAGAGGAGAACTTGAAGGAATGGAATAGTCAAATGGGGGAAGGACAGAATCGGAGAGCAAGGAAAGAGATACCTTGATAAGGGAGCTATTATGGGCTAGCAAGAAACTTGGCACTAGAGAAGTTCCCAATAATCCACAAGGATGACCCAGCTAAGACCCTAAGCAGTAGAGTAGGGGGTGCCCAAACTGGTCTTGCCCTATAATCAGATTGCTGACTATCTTAAATGTCACCACAGAACCTTCGTCCAGCAACTGAAGGAAGCAGAGGCGGAGACCCACAGCAGAGCACTGGGTGAGCTACCAAAATTCAGTCGCAGAGTAGGAGGAGTGAAAATATGAGCAAAGAGGTCAAGACCATAACGGGGTCATCCACTGAAACAGCTTACCTGAGCTAATGGGAGCTCGCCAACTGTGGCCGGACAGGGAAGAAATCAGCATAGGACAAACTAGGCCCTCTGAATGTGGATGACAGTTGTACGGCTGGGACAGACTGTGGGGGTCACTGGCAGTGGTACCAGGATTTATCCTTATTGCTTGTACTGGCTTTTTGGAACCCATTGTCTTTAAATGGATACCTTGCTCAGCTTAGATATAGTAGGGAGGGCCTTGGACCTTCCTTAAAGCAATGTGCTTTACCCTCTCTGAAGAGTGGATTGGGGGGTAGGGGGGAAAAGGTGGAGGGAATGGAATGAGGGGAGGGAATGGGAACTGGGATTGGTATGTAAAATGAAAAGCAATAGGTTTTTTTTAATAAAATTTAAAGAAAAAAAAGCTGGAAGCGGGACTAGAGATATAGCTCAGGGGTTAAAACTACTAGCTGCTCTTCCAGAGGAAATAAATTCAATTCCTGGCACCTACACAGTGGCTCATAACTGTCTGTAACTGCAGTTATAAGAGAGCTGGAACCAGTCATACAAGTGGTGTACAGACAAATATACAGGCAAAACACTCATGTGTAAAGTAAGACTTAAAAAAAAATCACACACACACACACACTAAAGTTGAAAGGCCTGGATGTAGTAACAAGCAACAGTAGTCCCAGTTACTTGGGAAACTGAGAAAGGAATTACTTGGGCCAAAGAATTGGAGGTCAGCCTTAACAACACAGCAAGAATCTATCCTGGGATTCAGCTCACTTGTAGACTGCTTGCCTAGCATGCATAAGACCAAGTCTGATTCCCAGAAACACATAAAAAAATTTTTTAAGCTGACTGGTTGGAGTTTAGCTTATGGGAAGAAGAATCACTCAGCTATACAGGCCCTGTATTCAAACTCTAACATCATTTTTTAAACAATTGAAAAACAGGCTGGGAGGTAGTGGCACACACCTTTAATTCCAGCATTCAAGAGGCAAAGGCAAGCAGATCTCTGAGTTCGAGACCAATCTGAACTACAAAGTGAGTTCCAGGAATGCCAGGACTACATAGTGAGACCATCTTGGAAAAAATGAAACAACAACAAATCTGAAAAATATAAAAGCAAATACTTCTGAATAAAGAGAAAAGGGCAAAGGAAAAACTTACCTAACATGCAAGAGTTTGGGGAACGACAAAGACTGGGAGGATCCAACTGCAGGATCATACTGAGGCTCTGATCTGGAAGGCAAACAAACACACCTGCTGACGGTCTGATTACAACCTAAAAGTACTTTTTGAAATATAGAGAAAATTTCAACTTGAAAACCACTTCAAGAGTCTAAATTGCACCTCACTTTACTCAAGTCATTTTAGTCATAAGAAAGACAACTGCTTAAGGACTGTTCTGGTATCTCTAAATCTTCTGATAGAAATTATACCTCACTCTCACAAGGTATAGTCAAATCTTGGACATTCCACAACACTAGATTTTAACCCAATGCTCCAGGAAGTCCCATGCGGAGAATGGCTACCTTGTAGTGATCACAGGAAGGGGTGGCAATGACAAGAGCTTCTTGAACTGGTGTGTACTCAGCACTTCCCCATCAAAGTTCACTTCCCACATCCTGGAGCCCGGGCGTGCACAGTAAATCAAAGGCTGCTGGCCCCCAGCAAATTTTCCGGGGAAGAAACAAGCTCCATATTCTCCATCTCTTTCCTTGTTTCCAATTTTCCAAAACTTTTCCCTAATTTCCAGAAACAAAGACAAAGTAGGTTTATTTACAAAAAAGAAATGTTAGAAACAATCATATTAAGGAACTGAGAATAGCACTACAAATCAGCACGGCCATATAACCCACACACCCACACGTCCTTTTCCTCTTTCTGTTCTCTGTACTACCCCAGAAAACAGTGGCATGGATTGGTCCAAACAGGGCTGGTTACCGTAACCACTCTGTGACAGGAAGCCAAGATCTTCATTTCAGTGCTGTTTATTATCAAGAGAATGAGGAGGGCCTGTTTCAGATCCAAAAGGCATTACTGCTAAAAACCACTCGGTTCACCTGTGACCCTTACTGACCGCTTTCCAAGTCACTACGTATAGCACAATTCTTTGGACATTCCATGCAGGCTCTTCCTCTACCTTTCCAAATGTCTCCAAGATCTTTCCTCACTACAAATATCCAATGAACTCTTCCTTTTCTTAAAATCTTTTGAAATTCTGAGTCCTAGAACATTCTGCTCCTTAGCAGTCCATGAGTTAGATATGAGAGCTAAGCTGCATGGGAAACAGAGTGATAATGATCAGCTTCTTCCTAAAAACTCCTGTTATCGAGCTGGAGAGATGGCTCAGAGGTTACAAGCATTGCCTGCTCTTCCAAAGGTCCTGAGTTCAATTCCCAGCAACCACATGGTGGCTCACAACCATCTATAATGAGATCTGGTGCCCTCTTCTGGCATGCAGGCAGGCATGGAAGGAATGTTGTATACATAAAAAATAAATAAATATTTTTTAAAAAAAGACTCATGTTATCTATTCTCTTTTTGTTTCTTGTCTTTGGGTTTTGGCTTTCTTTGTTGAACCAGGATCTCCCTCTGTAGCTCAGGCTGACCTAGAACTTACTATGTGGCCAGGTTAGATTTGAACTCTCAGCAGTTCTCTTGCCCCAGCCTCCCAAATGCTGAGATTACAAGCATAACTTTCTTTTTACAAACAAACTAACGGGTTCCACTCTGACATTTCACACATGTACGCCATGTACTCCGCTTGTAATTACCTCCCCATTAGCCTCTTAATTTCCTCTCCTACTAGAGCCTTCTCCATCTGCTTTGACAAGATCCAGATGCAGTTAAACAAGTACATATGCTTCTTTACTAAACATCCATATATAATTCTAGACTGCACATGAGCGACAACGTGTAGTGTTTGTCCCTTTCCTCCCTCTAACAGTCCGCCTTCTCCTCTGGTCATTCATGTATAAGCATGTGTGCATATATGTTTTTATTCAAGTCTAGATTCTACATCTGTCTATTTGTTTTCTGTTAAGTCTGCTTCATGATTTGCCTGCATCATTTTTCCTTTGAAAAATGTCCTAGGCTTCCATTTGCTCAATTATCTGTTTTTTACACTCTGCTTTTGCAGCAAGTACCACATCACACATGGCAGTTGAGTCTACTTGAATGGTGGACTATGAATTACAAATACAGGGTCTGGTCTACAAAAAGCACTCAGTAGTTTTGTTTTGTTTGGGGCAGGGTCTCATTACGCAGTCCAGGATGGCTTCAAACTCAGTCTGTTAGTCCCCATCTCTGCCCTCAAATACTGAAATTACAGGCAGGCTCCAGCTCACTAGGCTCACGACCTCAGTCTTTTGTTTGTTTGTTTTCTGAAACAGGGTTTAACTGTGTAACATTCTGGCTGTCCTGGAACTCTGTAGACCAGGCTGGCCTTAAACTCACTGAGATCTGCCTGCCTCTGCCTCCTGAGTGCTGGGATTAAAGGCGTGCGCCACCACTGCCAACCTCAGTCTGTTCTTGGAGAATGATTAGCAGTACTTGACCCGAAAATTCTGAAATTCTAGACAGCTGATGTTGTAGCCGGTTAGTATACCTCTCAGTGTCACACAAGAAGGATCGAGTCAGTGAAGACACAAGTAATCTTCCATCCAGATAATCTAACTGGACAACACAGGAGTCGACTGTTATTATTGTCTGAACAGGAAACATCACAAAGGCAGCAGCTGCCTAAAAGGGGTGGGTGTGAGAAGGAAATACATTCACAATGGTGCACACAATCTCTCTGTCTGCCCTGTTAAAACACACCAGGAGTGGTGGCACACACTTATCGTCTCAATACTCAGGTAATCAAGACAGAAGGACTCCTATGAGATCAAGGCCAGCCCATGCTATGAAGGAAGACCCTATCTTGATAAATTAGAAAAGAAAAAGTTCAAAACAAATGTTCAAAAAAAATAAAGCCGTGCAGGGTGACTTATACCTTTAATTCAGCATTTGGGAGGCAGAGGCAGACGGATTTCTATGAGTTTGAGGCCAGCCTGGTGCACAAATGAGGTCTAGGACAGTCAGGTTATGTAGAGAAACCCTGTCTTGATGAATGAATGAATGAATGAATGAATGAATGAATGAATGAATGGCAGTTAAAAGTACTTATTCTTGTGGAGGTCTAGGGTTCAATTCCCAGAACCCACATAGTTCTTTACAACAGTTCATAACTCCAATCCCAGAATGTACAAGACATAGGAACACATTTGAGTAAAATACTCATGCATGTAAAATAATATAAATAAAATAAACCAGAATTTAATTTGTCTACAAGGACATTAAAGTTTCCCTCACTTAAAATTTGTGAGGTTGAAGGTGGTAGTACACACCTTTGACCCCAGTACTTGGAAGGCAGAGGCTAGAGGATCTCTGTAAGTTCAGGGCCAGTCTGATCTACCTATTCAGTTCCAGGACAGCCAAGGCTACATGAGAAACCCTCAAAAGAACAAAATAATTAAATAAAAATTTGTGAGATAGGGCTGGAGAGATGGCTCAGAGGTTAAGAGCATTGCCTGCTCTTCCAAAGGTCCTGAGTTCAATTCCCGGCAACCACATGGTGGCTCACAACCATCTTTAAAAAGAGGTCTGGTGCCCTCTTCTGGCCTGCAGACATGCACACAGACAGAATATTGTATACACAATAAATAAATAAATATTTAAAAAATTGTGAAATAATTTGATAGCTAACTACAGAAATTTCTCAATGTTCAGTTCATTATTATCTACTTGTAACTTGGAATGAAAAAAATATTAGCTTTGAAATATATGAGACAATTTTTCTCCTAATGACAGTATCTCTCCTTTTGAATAAAAAGCAAATAAAGTCTTAGCTATATGTAGGGTTTCAACTGCATTTTTTCCTTTTGGTTTTTTAAGATGGGATTCCTGTGTGGCCCTGGCTATCCTAGAACTCAGCAAGCTGGTCTCAAACTCAGAAATCCTCCTGTCTCTGCCTCCCAAAGTGCTGGGATTAAAAGCATGTGCCACACTGTCCAGCTCAATTGTATTTTGAATCAGACATGTATCAGGAATCAAATAATAACTTTGATGGGTCATGATGGACAAGCCGGAAGATTCTGGTATGTCCAGTTAAACAACAGAAGCTATATTTCTTCTGCCAGCGCTCTACACTAAAACAAGTCAGTAAAAGGTAACTCTCCAAGGCTTAGGAAATACGGCAAACAAAAAACTAACACCTGACACCACAGCACAGAAGCAAGGAGCTGGAAGGTTTCCTCACCTTTGCTTGTTTCAAAGTGTTGAGTTTGATGGCAGACACTTTGCCCGCATGGTCACCTACAAAGACTCTCAGAACAGCTGTGTCCCAACAGAGGGCAGTGACTTTTCGGCCTTTGTGTTCTGAGGATACATGAATTCGCTCTGGTTTCCCACGACGTTCTTGGTTTAATTCCCAAACAACTACGAGACCTTGACTGCAAATAAGTTATAGGCAAATCAAATCACCACAAAAAAAGTTACGGCAATGACAAAAAAGATACAATTGCACCATAACATTTACCATATTAAATACAGTGTAAACTCTTGTTTACACTTGCAGGGGAAAAAGTGGAAATCAAAGCATTCACTTCTTTGTTTTGGCCATCAAATCAATAATTTAGGAAAACTTAAAGTTCTAAATTATCCGATTCCATTCTCTCTCTCTCTCTCTCCACTTGTCTGTCTGTCTTTGTGTGTATGTGTGTCTGTGTGTGTATACAAGATTAGAGATACTCTTAAGATATTTTAATATAGGCTTATACATGAAAATCAGACAAAGCAGGAGGTTCTGAGAGAAAAGTAAGACATACCCAGGTGTGAGCAGGGGCTCCTCAAGGAGAGGCGGCTCTTCCCATTTTAGATGTTGTTGCCTCAAATCAGCATTTTTCACAAACACTAAGGTGACCAAATACCCCTCCCAGATGGCTTGGGCACTGAGCAGATATGATTCCCCAGAACACGAATTTCCATTCTAAACCAGTACCGTGCTAGGTGATGTGAGACGACTGGTCACCCTGACAACAAGCACACTTGTCAGCTTAACATGCACTTAGAAAAGACCGCCATTCAAAGAGTATCTTACCTGGTAGCTACAGCAACATAGTCATCGTCATGGGAACAGCAGGCAATCTGAGTGATCGCACCTTCCTAGGGCATCAGACAGAGAACAGTTTGTCTCCATTCTTCTTTTACTCTAAATGATTGATTACATTGGAAAAGTTCACATTCAAGAAAGCATACTCCAACCAACGTGTGAATGTCCTCGTTCTTACCCGGTGAGAGAGGAACAGCCTTTGCTTCCAGCCGTCTTTCTGAATAAGATTGAGTCCTCCTCCTGTGCTGCCTAATGCCAACCATTTCCGAGACACAGCGATGCTGGTGCACTGAAAGCATGAGGAGACGAGAGTGAGATGACGGTGCCATTACCACTCTGCACTGGGATGCAGCTTGGTTGCAGGACACTTGTCTGGAACTGACAAAACATAAGCTGCATTCCCAGAACTGTTAAAAATAACCCTGGAATTGAGTGCTGCAGTCCGTGCTCACTGCATCCCTTCCCTCTCTCCCTGCCCAGGACACAATGAACGGCGCTCATTTCTAAATCTAGAATGCTGAACTATACCAGACAAAGAACATTTTGCTTTTAAACTTTTAGTTGAATCTCAAAAAGCTGAATAGGCTGACTTACATTAATGAGTAATTTTTCTTTGTTACAAGCCAATTATTAAATGGTTCATATTTTGTATAATTTGGTCAGGCCATTCCAGTGCTGACCAGGAACAAAACAGCTACTTCAATCATTTTCTCACTTAAATCATTTCTATCTGCAGAACCATCACATACACCCACAGCCCTTATAGCAAATGAAACTGGGAGGCCTCAGATGCAGGTCCTATATCGCCATGTCTCTTCAAAATCATTTTTGACTGAGCCACCAGAGCAAGGTGTGCTCATGCTGTACACAATTCTTGTGTCAAAATGTGTTAATAAGTTGACTAAAAACCATTCCTAATCCTCTTCAACTTTCTTTCCAACACAGAAGTTGACAAACCCAAGTATTCACTTTTGTAGGTTCCTTTGCTGCCATGGTGGCCAAGGTATTCAGTCCCAGCCAGAGGACTCAGCTTGCTAGAAACTTCTTGGGAAGCTTTGTCTTCTCTAATGAAAAGTAGAGTTAAGAAAATGTCCAAACCTTTGTTCTTGGCCCCTCATCCTTGCTGGAGTTACTAATATAGACAAGATGAGTAAGATCAGGCAGGATATTATATCACTACTGCTACTGTAATTAAGCCAATAGATATGATGGGAGAAGAGGGATGGAGAACATGAGTAATGTGTTCAATCACAAGAACAAGCCACACACGCAAAAATATGTTTCCATAAAGGCATATGAACAACAGCAGCTGACAGAAACTCACTCCTATCTGCTACACCTGGGAGGAGCACAGAAACATATTCCAAGAACAATTCTGTGTTTTGAAAGAACTGTCTTGTTTCTTGGCGTGTTCTCAAACACTCCAAATTCTCCCACAGTTCCACTCTTGGACTGTGTCCAACAGTACGGTGTGCTGTGACTTGCAGCTGAGAACACTGCTGATGGTGACCTTCACCACTGTAGACTGCACTGGCCTGGCTGTTGGTTCCTCTTCTCCCTTTTTTTAGAGGACTCAAATCTGCACTGGGACATCAGGCTTATGTCTGCAATCCCAGCACTGAGGAAGCTCAGGCAGGCATTTCACCATGAATGTGGGACTAGCCTGGGCTACACAATGAGTTCCAACAAATTTGGGCAATAGAGTGAGACTCTGTTGAGAGAGAGACACACCGGGGGGGGGGGGAGGAAGGGAAGGAAAGGGAAAGGAAGGAAAACGAGAAGGGTGAGTGATTTAAGGTAAGAACAAAAATTTAAGAATAAAATCATTTGTGATTAAGATTTTATTCTTCACTGTGTTTGATGAAGAATCTGAGGTTTCAGGGAACCATGTACTTTCCAAGGAGCTAACTGGCTTTTGCCTTATTCCCTACACATGGCTGTATCAAAGTTCTCCTCTTGAAGTAAGTGCAGTAATTCATGTTGTTCAAAATAGGGTATGCTCATTTATACTATTTTAATGCCAATAAAGTACATTACTTCCTAAGAGAAGACAGCAAGAGTACCAAGAAGAAGGAAAATGAGGCAACAGTAGTGTATTCCAGAACTGAGAAAGAATCAATTGATAGTTCAAAAAATAAAGAAAGAGCTACTTCCATGTAAGGTAAAACAGGCAAAAGCCCCAAGAGTCCACAAAACAAGAGGGGCGAGAACACAGGTAGGAGCAAGAATGGCAGAGCAAACAAACACATTTTTGGATATAAAATGAAAGTAATGGGCTACATAAGACTCTGTCTCAAAACAGAAGTTCACCTTTAGACGACTAGAATCCAGCCGCAAAGCTGTGAGTAACGGGTCCAGGGACTCAAATTCTGCAAGAACATGGCTGTAGGCTTCTGGTATCACTGGCACAAAAGTCATTTAGCCAGAAAGATGAAGGTTGTTCTGCAAAGGATTTCCCACTAAAACAAAATTGCAAAATATAATTTAAAATTATCACTCATTCAACAGAGAAAGAAGCAACCATCTCTAGAAATTGGGCGTTGGGGGGTAGACCTAAGTACCAATTACATGCAAAGGTTCATTCACACTGTAAGGGACATACCTAGATTATATGCAAAGGTTTATTCACACTGTGAGGGATATACGTAGGTATCAATTACATGCAAAGGTTCGTTCACACTGTGCCATTCCCTAACTCTCAGAATTTTAGGTCTGGTTTCCGAGTCCTTCCACAGTTCTATCCCACTATAGTGTGGAACAATTTAAGTAAGAAAAATGAATAGACTAGGACTTAAAAGGAAAACTGGCCAAGCTCCTCAAGGGTAAGGTAGCAATCCCACCGTTTCTTTATATCACAAATCATCTGTCTATAGGAAGCTTTTGTTAAGAGGCAACCTTGAGCTAGGAATGATGGTGCACGCCTTTAACTCCAGCACTCAGGAGGCAAAGGCAGGTGGATCTCTGTGAGTTAAAGGCCATCCTGGTCTACAGAATGAGTTCCAGGACAGGCTCCAAAGCTACAGAGAACTATGTCTTAAAAAAACAACAAATATAATGCCAAATGAAACATTTTATCTATTCAACTACTCTCAAGTACATTTTGGGAGATTGGGGGTCAAATGTCACCAATTTCCATGGGAAAAGAGAAAAGAAATTGGTGACCTTGCCGGTCTTTGTTGTGTTCTAAGATGTTCATCTTTCATATGATCAAAAATCAAATGCTTGCCATCCACTCAATCCTGACAGTGCACATGACAAACAAGGAAGCACTTGTATTTGGCGCAGCGTTCACCATGGGCATGATGCCAGAACCTGCAGGCTTTAAGCCGAGGCTCTCATCATCCTCGTGAGACTTTCCTCCACAGTGTCAGCAGTGCCATGATGGTGTATGAGTCAGGGTATAATTCTGTGAAAGCGGGAGCCCTATAACCAATCACTTCAGTGACCAGTGTGCAAGTTTTCTGCTGCCTTTTGAGCTTTATCTGTAAACAGCTTAAGAGGCGGGCTTGAGGGCTTGCCATCAATGGCAAGGAGCACAACAGAGTTGATCATAGCTAATAAATATCAAGCAGCTACAAGGCACATCGGCAGCTTCAAACCGCTCCTCACTAATTTAACTTCTCAGTCTTCTCCTACCTACCAAGTTAGTGAAGGAGGAGCAGCAGCAGCTGAGAAGACAGCACAGTGGGGAAAGGGTTTAATGCACAGACATGACCTCAGTCTGGATCTCTGGCACCCACACAGAAGCCTGACAGGGGAGTACCTCAAGGAAGACACGTGATATTTACCTTTGGCCTCCACATGCAAATGGGTATGGACACACACACACACACCAACACACACAAAAAAGAATTAAAAATTCTAAAGCAAACAGATACCATGAAAAAATTCAGAAGCATCTGTTTGTATTTTTGTCTATGCCTTGTATTTTTGACACTATTTTAGAAGCACATTTATTCATTCATCAAATATGTACTGAGCATCACTCATATGCTAGACGTTGGTCTAGAAGATCATAGCAGAGGACAAACAAAAAAATCCTAATCTTCTCAGAGCTTCCAGTGGTAAAACACACAGAAACATGTAGAAGCTGGTTTCTCTTATTTCTATGGTGTGACAGATTCAAACCCAAGATCTTTACATTCTGGGCAAGTGTCCTATCACTGAGTGTACCTGCCTGCCTTTGTGATTTTTTTTAATTATATACATGTATTCTATGCTACTATTATGTTCTCAGTTCAACTTGACCTCTATAATTGTATATTCTATATATTCTGAAACAAAGCAAACAAAATTTAGCATGACTATACTCAAAGTATTTGACAATTCCTTACCCAAGAAAAATTTCAGTCATTTATCTTTTTCTAATTAGTTTATTTTTATTTTATATTCATTGGTGTTTGTCAGATCCCCTAGAAGAAGAGCTAAAGAAAGTTGTGAGTTGTCATGTGGGTGCTAGGAATTGAACCTGAGTCGTCTGGAAGAGCATCCTCTGGAGGTCACACAGTGCTCTTAACCGCAAAGTTGTTTTTCCAGCCTCCAGTCATTTATCTTAAATAGTAAAATAACAGGGATAGTTGTGAGGACAGACATGATCAATAAAAGAATTCCAGAAACCAGTTCCAGTCAAATAAAGAGAAAATCACAAATACCATACTATATACCACAGCTCTCATAAGGAATCACAGTCAGAGAAAACATCCTAAAGGAGTACACTGTTCCCAGGCCAGCTTTTATCATGAGAAGGGGGAAGGGCTGCAGGCAGAGCTGAAAGAGGAGAGGCAGAAAGTGCTGAAGGTAGTCAGAGAATACAAGTCTTGTCCTCAGTTAAATATAAAATGGAAATAACAGAATAAGAAAGCTATTGCCATAATTTAGGCTTGAGGTACAAAACGCTTCCAGTCTTAAAGTCAAGGGACCTAAACTTAATTTGGTAGGTTGCAGAGTCACTGAAGGATTTACTGTGGAGAATTTACACAATTCCTGTAAAGTGCTACGGGCAGATGCTAGAAAACGTGGATTTAAAAGTAAGGAGTAAGTTATGAGGAGGGGAAGATGAGGCATACCCTTTACCCAGAAACTCTGTGGGAAAGAAGAAAGCCTCTCTTTTGACATTCTGAGTAGAGAAGACTTAAAACTCATTTGTTACTAGTAGTAGCTAAAAGCAAAGAATAGCTTCCTTTTCCATACAATGTTATCTCCTCAGTACTTCCTTTTTAGCTTCATCTCCTTACCCTCTCTCCTATTATTCAACTATTCTGGACTATCCTGTTCTTTCTTTCCAGAAAGGTGAACTTCTGTAGTTTTAATTATGCTGTTCGAACCAATAGGCCCTACTTTTCTAAAAAGCTGAGTTTAAACATTGCTTCTGTGTGCTAGCAGATAAATAAAATGAAATAAAAACTTATAAAAATGCCAAACTTGTAGAAGGTGGTAGCAAATGCTTGCTAAAAATCAGTGAACATCTAACATCTTTTTAAAAGGTTGGATTTCCCAAGGGTCACAACGCTCACAAAAAGTAGGCCTGAAAGTAGACTACACAAGAGAAAGGAAGAAGACGAGGAGGAGGAGCCCTGACTTTGGTCCCAAGAACTCACAGCAATTGGAAAGAGAGACCCAAATACACAAAGTTGTCCTCTATGTGTGCTGTATCATGCCACCTTCTCCCCAATAATAACAGAAAGTAGAGCACACGAAAAATGGAAACGTTTTCTCCACTTCCCCGGATTATCCTGATGATAATCAAGAGCAGTAGACAATGGCTGCTGCTTACACGGCCAGCGCAAATCACAACGCACCTAGTCCCACCAGGTGCACGGGAGGAAAGACTCCACAGAGACAAGGGTAACAAAAACTGAAGAAATTATGCAGAGGGGGATTAGCAGACTTTATTTCCAGAAGAGAATCGTCCTGTTCAGGAAATAATGATCAGGAAACTCTGCCTCAGAAAAATTAATAACTCGCTCATGCATCCATTCATGCATGCATGCATGCATGCATGCATTCGTTCATTCCACGTTGCGAGAGCCTGCCGTGTTCTAGGTCCTGGAGGCCCCGCTGGAGACGAGGGTGAGCAGAGCAGTCCCTTACCACAAGCTCTCGTCAATCACAACTACCTTTCAAACCGCCGTGACTTTAAACGGCGTCTGTCGCTGTGGAGGAGGAGAGTCTGGGACGCGGGTATTCCGAGCGACGCTCACAGAGCTGCAGGCTGACAAGCCAGCCGCGACGCCTCCAAAGCCCAGCAGCCGCTTCCGTCCGCCGGCCTCACAGACCCCACGCACTGACAGCGGAACCTCAACTCCAGACTCGAATCCTGGTCCCCACAAGTCCCACCCCGCCCTCGCCGACGTCATCCAGCGGCGCCGGGGACGCGGAGAAAGCGCTGTTAACGGCACTTCCTCGTCACGTGACAGTCACGCCCCTCCCCGCGCGCGGTCCCTCCCCCTCCGGCCGCGGTCGCGATTACGCTCCCTGCGGCCTGCAGTAGGAGAGCCGCCGCGGGCCGAGGACGCGCCGCCGATCCAGACCGGGTGATCTCTGGGCAGAACGACGAGGCAAGCCGAACCTCCGAAACTCTTCGCCACTAGAGACCGGAGACGGGAAACAAAACAGGCGGGAATCGGTGGGGGAGGGCTGGAGCTAGCGGAAGGTGTCATGGCGGCCGCAGCGGCGGTCACGTGCCCCGGAGGCCCGCCCTCGAACTTCCGGTCACGTGCCCTCAGCGCCCTCGCAGCCAGCGATGGAGGCGAGACCCCCCGGCAACAGAGGCGGTGGCGACGGCTGCGGCGGCTGGGTTTCAGCCTCGCCCCTGCAGCGGCTGTGAGGAGCGCGGCGGAGCTAACTGTGACCGGACGTGGTTCCCGGAGCCCAGGCCGGAGGCAGTAGCTCCCACCTGGTGAGTTCAGACCGAAGAATGGGGGTGGGCGGGCGGTGAGGGTCTGACAGGCCCCGGGGGCGCGGGACGGCGCGGGTTCGGCCCCTCGCTGTAGAAGTCTTCACGGCCCCGCAAGCTGGCTGGGTGGCTTGCCCTCCTTAACCCGAAATGGGAAGGAGGTGCCCTGACCCTTAAGCGACTGCCTGAAGGCATTCCGTTCTTCCGGCGAGACGGACTCGAAGGTTTTACCGGGTCAGACTCACCTCCCGAGAATGCAGGAAGTGAGGCCTCTCCGGGACACTCAGGCCCTTCCCGTTAGAAAGCCTGCCCGGGAGAGTCTTTCGGTTCTTGTAGGAGAAGTCCCCACCTTGGTGGCTGCGTGCCTTTTTGCTCCCACCTGTCATCCCGCTCTTCAAACTGTTAATTAAGTGTGAGCCATACACCCAGTTTTAGTTATGACCGGCTTGACAGCCATGGAATGGAAAGTGGACCGATACATGGCAATGTGCGATTATTTTTGTAAATTCTCCGGTGTTCTCAAAGGCTAAGTTGCGGCGAAATTGACGCTTACATGCCCATTTTTGCCATCTGTAAAATAAGGGTGGGAGAAAGATGTTAAAACTTGCCCAGGGCGGCGGTGAGATGGCTCAGCTGGTAAAGGTGGCTGCTAAGCCTGAGTTCCATCTGTGGGACCCACGTGTTGGAAGGCGAGAACCGATTACCGGAAGTTGTATCCTCACATAGACACAATTTAATCTTACTTTTGTGCGTTTTCTTTTGGTGGTTGTTGTTCATTCAAAGACTCCAGTTTAAAACAGGGTAAAACAGAGGTTTGTGAGTCAGGAATGCAGCTCAAAGTTAGTGGTGCCTGCTGGACATGTGTAAGGTGCTGGATTTCGTCACCAGAACCGGCAAAGAAAAAAAATAGAGGACTGTGGGTCCAGCTCAGTGCAGGCTGATAAGCATGCAGGCCTGGGCACAGAAAAGTGACAGGTCTGAAAACAACCAGGTCTGGCCCCGTACAATATTCTCAATAGCCAAACTTGGGGTTTCCTTCTTTTTTTTCTTTGTTTTTTGTTTGTCTTTCGAGAAAAGGTTTCTCTATATTACTGTCTGTCCTGGAACTTGTTTTGTAGACCAGGCTGGCCTCAAACTCAGAGATCCACCTGTCTCTGCCTCCTTAGTGCACCACCATACCCTACCCCTGTCCCTGTCCCTGTCCCAGACTTGTGATTTTTAAAACATTTTAAAGAGAAACATTTTTCCCATGAATTTTTGTCTGGAATTCCAACATAAAAAAAATCAATGTGCTGCATTGAATCTGAATTTAGGTGGGTCAGCATCTTATCTCTAAGGACATCCCCTAAAAACACCATTTGGAAACCACTGAGTCACAGTTGTCAAAACCTTAAGTTTTGTTTTTTGTTTTTGTTTTTCGAGGCAGGATTTCTGTGTGAAACAGTTCTGGCTATCCTGGAACTCAAACTCACGAGTGCTAGGATTAAAGGCATGTGCCGCCGCCACCCCGCCTAATCAAAGATTCTTAAAATCCAAAACCAGAATAGCCACATGACGAGATCGTAAAACGGGGATATAACCTCTGGTGGCATCCTGATGTCTTATAAGGACAACTCTGGAAAGAATTTTGTGCCTAAATTAGCTAACAGGCTTGAATCTTTTTCGAAGCAGGGTCTCCTGAGTGTAGTAAAAAGTGTCCTTGAACTCAATAGAGACAGTTCTGCCTCCTAAGTGCTGGGATTATAGGCTTGAGCCACCACACCCAATTTATTTATTTATTTATTATGTATACAGTATTCTGTCTGCATGTATGCCTGCATGCCAGAAGAAGGCACCAGATCTCATTACAGATGGTTGCGAGCCACCAAGTGGTTACTGGGAATTGAACTCAAGACCTTTGGAAGAGCAGGCAGTGCTCTTAACTGCTGAGCCATCTCTCCAGCCCCACCACACCCAGTTTAAAAGGAGAGATCTGTTGTATTTACTTGGCCAACTGAATGAGATTGATGGGTTTGAATTTCTTTTACAGTAGTTACAGAAGTACAGATATATAGAAGCAGTTTTAAGAGCTAGGCCCTTAGTCCAGGCACCTGGTGGGTAGAGGCAGTGATTCTCTTGCGTTTGAGGTTAGCCTGGTCTACATAGTAAGTGCCAGGCCAGTCAGGACTACGTATTGAAACACTGTCTCAGAAAAAGAAAAGTATAGGTGTTTTCCTGTTCTAGCTGCCTGCTCCCAAATAACCGACTCAGAGACTTAATATAAATTATAAATGCTGGGCTAATAGCTCAAGCTTGTTACTAATTAGCTCTTACAACTTAAACCATTTTCATTGATTTTTGTGCTGCCCTGAGGCTTGTGGATTTTTACCTCTATCCCACTTTGTGTTTCCGGCTCAATCTAGCTGGCAACTCCTGACTCCACCCTTCCTCATCCCATCTTTCTCAGTTTGGCTTTCCCACCTAACTTTATCCTGCTTAGCTATTGGCCAGTCAGTTTGTTTATTAAACCAATCATGGTGACATATATTCACACAGTATTCAGACGGAATATTCCACAGCAGAAATAAGTGAAGTACAGAGGAGTATGTGTTCTTTAAAAATACCTGGAAGATAATTGCAGTCAAAAAAAGAATCAGTTAAAAGTAGTAAAGCAATGGGTATGGTGGTGCATGCCTTTTGATCCTAGCACTGGAGTTCTCTTAAGTTTAGTGATAATACTCTATCAGCATGCAGTTTTTTATTAGTGGGTATTTGCCTATTTCCTTCTATCGTGCACTTAGTATTTTCCTTAGTACTTCGTTTGTGAAACCATGCTTATAACAATAACAGTCCACTGTGGTTTCCTTTTAATTTTTGTGGTTTTGTGTGGTTGTTTTGCCTACATGTATGTGTGTGCCCCCACTACCTATGTGCCTGGTGCCTGAGGAGGCCAGAAGAGAGACCATCAGATCCCCTGGAATTGAAGTTGCTAGCAACCAAATCCAGGTCCCCATCAATTGAGAACAGCAAATGCTCTAAACTAATAAACCATCTCTCCAACCCCTGTGGGGTTCCTTTGCAAAAAGGAACCTCCGAGGTTTTATTTCCTGTGTTGTTGTACTGGTAAAACATTTTTTGATTACTCGATAGCAAGCATTCTCGCTCTCTTTTCACTCGTTTTATTTTCTTTTTTTCCCCACTCATTTTCTTTAAGATGGGATCTTACCATGTATCTCAGACTGCCTTTGAACATGGCAGTTCTTCATTCTGCCTTTGATATCCTGAGCAAATACCATGTCTTAGGCTAGTAGATATAGCTCACTCTTGTATACCTCCTTCCCAGGAAACAAGAGTGCTAAAGATAAAAGAGTTTATCTTTCTGTATACTTTGATAGAAGAGGTAGGTAATGGAAATTTAGAGACATTCAAAAATTAAAGATTTCTGTTGAACCATTGTAAATTTTTCCTAAAATGTTAGGGCCAGATCTTTCTAGGGCAGGATCCAATTTCAGGAATCTTAGTGAAAAATGACTGTCTGGTCTATGAATAGAAAGCTATAGTATCCTGTAGTTGAGTTGAAGATAGATATGTATAGATTTCTTGTATCCTAGCAAGGCTGAATTCTTCCATAAAGATTTTCTTTCAATTTTATAAGTACATAATAGATCCTTTTGAGGATTATGCTGTGCTGCTGGGTGCTATATTATAATGAACACAACACATTGAACCTTGATCTTTCTAAAGCTTGCAGTCTACCAAGGGATATATACATGTTTTTTCACATATTTAATGCTGGAAGGTAAAATATAGTGCAATTTGATCCCATTGTTATGGATCTCATATTGTTATGGATTTCATGTTATGATTTCCAATATTTCAGAAACCTTTGGAAGTCAAGAGAAGTATTTAAAGTATACACATATCCTAAATGCCAACTTGGGCTGCTGGTTCTGAGAAACATGTAACAGCAGTGTTAAATATTTCATGCCAAACAGTGCCCACTTCAGGGACATTAGGGCTGAGAAGAGAAAAGTGAAACTTTACTCCTGGGTTCCATCTCTAAGAAAAACATGGTACTATGAACCCAAACTGCATTTAATATACAGAGCTCAAACCACAGCCAGTATGATCTCCGAGGCTTTAAAACAAATGGTAGTTTACTTGTGGTGGAATTTGAAAATATGCTTATAGTTTTGAAAGGGGGTGGTGTTTTTGTAAAGTTTTTAGTCATACCTTTACATTGTAAAATATTAAGGAAATATGTTATATAGACATACATGTTCAGCACATTTTGCTGAAAAGCGGTGTATCCTTTAATTTTGTATATTATAAGATCTTGGTTTTGGAGACTATTTTGTGTCCTCCCCCTTTTTTTTAATTAAATGATTTTTTCTTTTATTGAGAATAGATTTTTTTCCCCTCACATAATATATTCTGATATATAGTTTTTCCTCCCTCTTCTCTTTCTAGTTCTCATCCAGATCCACTCCCAAGGGATAATAACAAAATAAAATATAGTAAGATTTTTTTAAAAAAAAATTTGTCAGAATTTGACAAAACAAGCAGAAAGAAGAAAAGAGCCCTCGAGAAGGCACAAGAAACAGGCCCACACTTTCACATACTCAGGGACCTCATAAAAACACAATTCAGGAAGCCATAATCTATCAGAAGACCTGGTGCAGAGCCATGAAGGCCTATGCATTCTGCTTCAGGAGAATTACTTAACTTTATTAACAAGATGGTGGTGATGCAGACCTTCAATTCTAACACTCAGGAGGCAGAGGCAGGGAGATCTCTGTGAGTTCCAGGCCAGCCTGTACTACAAAGTAACTTCCAGGATGGCCAGAGCTACATAGAGAAACCCTGTCTCAAAACACCCCAAAGTAAGTGCTATGAGGAGAATATTAGAAAAGAATAATAACTTCAGAGATTAGAATCCACTCAAAATAAAATTGATGAAACCACAGTTGAGCAGAGAGAGAAAACTGTATCAAGTCTGAGAACAAAGACATACACATGCAGCTTCGTGCAGGGTTTTAACTGTAAAGAGTCTTATGACAGATAATTCCATAAAATAATACATCTTTTCATTGACCGCATTGGGTTTAAAGTAGCCTACAGCAGTACTTTTCATAAAAGAAATATTATAGCTCTTACGGAGTTCTGTGGGGAAAAACACAAGGAAATTCCTCCAAGGAATCTGAAAATCACAGAAGCCATTGTAGGGTGACCCCAGTGGGTCTCTTAGCTCTTCCAAATGTGTCCTGTTTATACTAACAAAGATACTACAGATGACCAGAAAAACTTGGCAAGCAAATTATCTGAGACAATTGACAGTTGTGCCTACTGTTCAATAACTTATTTCTGAATTTTTTAATTTTTAATGGGGAAGATTAAACCAGGGCCTAGAGATAACATTCAACCTCTGAGCGGCATCTCAGCCTTGCTTCAAATAAATTTTAGTGGAAATAGATTCTGTGTTCTGTAGGAAAGGCCATTGTTAAGTACTAAAACTCCGTTCTGTTGATGTACTGAACTCTTTACTTTCCAGATTTTGTCTTCACTCCATTTGTTTTCTTACCTTCCCCGCTGTTGTTTTTTAAGCCCAGTTCATTGGAAGCTTCTGCTATAGGCTGTCCTTGCTGGAGCTTTTCTTCAAACTACTGATTAACATTATTGGGGTAATTATGTAGTAACTCCCTCCTAACTTTTCTCCAATCTTTCACGGGTTTTGATTGATGTTTCCTGAAATGTGTTTTGTATAGTGCATAATATCATTTTACAATCTGTAGTCAGGGTGAGCATTTAAATTTTTCCTAATTACTTGTTAGGGATATCTATACAAACTTGATATTAAGCATTTAACAGATGCCAGGCAGTGGTGGCACAGGCCTTTAATCCCAGCACGTGAGAGGCAGAGGCAGGCAGATCTCTGTCTTTGAGGCCAGGCTGATCCGAGTTCCAGGATAGCTCTGCTATACCAAAAAACGGGGGGAGGGGGTGTTCGTAGCTCCATAAATGTTACAAAGTAGATATTTACTCTTGCAAAATTAAAAATAACTAATGCTTTTTTAGTTCTTACCCACATGTTATTCTACATTTGGTTTTATAAATATTCAACTATTGGTAAGACTTTTTTATTCTGGCTTTAATCCGTTTGAGCCACGGTTTCCCTATATGTAGCCTTGGTTGTCCTAGAGCTCACTATGTAGAATAGACAGCCATCATTTAGCCTTCTTCCCCTAAGTGCTAGTCATTTTTGATAAGTCATGGATCCCCAGTTATTGGGTTCCTCCTCTGAAGGGATAAGCCAGATCAAACTTATTAATAAATCCAGATTTAATAAACAGAGCAAAGCAAGGCAGAGCACTTCCTGTGACTTTTAGGAAGGCAGGATGGGGAGAGCATGTGGCAGGTCTAGCGGGTCTTAAATAGCCTGTAGGGGGTCTTGAGTTCCAGAGGAGGAGGAAATGCTGCTGATGGCTTGGTGGGCATTCTCAGGGGTCTGGAATGGGAGGAATGGAACTGGGTGGAGCTTCCCAACAATTTTATTCAGTCTATGAGTGCATGTGTGCATACCAACTCATAAAATACAGCTTACCTTCTGGAAAGTCAGAGGACAGCTGTCAGGAATCAGTTCTCTTTTGTCATCTTGTGGGATCCAGGGAAATCAGCTCCTGCAATGCAAAAATTCATGGTTTTGTAGATAATCAGGGGAAATAATCAACTTGTCTGTCCGTCTAGTCATACATGTAGAACATACGTGACATATGTAGTGTAACTGTGAGGTCATTTGGATGCTTCAGAAAAACATCTTGGTATCTCACAACAGTTTTCTTATCTATAAAACTTAACTAACAATAGAGGCTGCTTCAGAAGATTATTAAGTAGAGACTAAATGAGATTAAATAAAGTTTATAATGGCACCTTGTATAATCTGCCATTGCTTCTTCTTCACGACACGCCCCACCACTCTTGAAAACTGTCTTACTATTGTGCACACTGGCCTTGAACTCTGATCTTCCTTCCTCACAATCCTGAGTACTAGATTACAGGCATGCTCATAGCATGCCATTACTAGCATTCCTGTGCTAAAAATAAAATTGGGATAATACAAATCGGGAATTAGCTGCTTGAGAAAAGAATTGACTAGAAACAAGCATGGAGAAGCATTGGGGGTGTTCTAAAAATGTTCTGTGTGGTTTGGATTGTGGTATGTAGACATACACAATTTTTAAAAGAGTCAGAATGCCCTTGGTGTGTTAGTTATACATCTATTTATTTTTAATTTGTATGGGTGTTTTGCCTCCATGTATGTATGTGAACCACAGGTACATTATGCCTGCAGAAGCCAGAAGAGAATATTAGATCCCTGGAGTTTGGTCAACCTGGAGTTACAGACAGTTATGAACCACCATATGGGTGCTGGGAATCCAGCCTGGGTCCTCTGAAAAAGCACCATGTACTTTTAACCACTGAGCCATCTATCTCTCCAACCCCTATACATCCATTTTTATTTACTTATTTTTAACCTACATTTATGTACTTGATTTTTCTCCCTCGCCCTTCCCCCCAGTAGCACCTTATAGGCATCATGGCAACTTCATCTGAAGAAGTGTTGCTGATAGTGAAGAAGGTTCGTCAGAAGAAGCAGGATGGAGCACTGTACCTCATGGCAGAAAGAATTGCTTGGGCACCTGAAGGCAAAGATAGATTTACAATCAGCCATATGTATGCAGATATTAAATGTAAGTCATATGTACTAACATCTGATGTGTAGTCTGACAGTTTTATATTTTATATTTGAAGAACATACAGTGGTAATTATAAAATAGGATCATCAAATACCTTGCAGATTTACATAGTGTAAACCTATCTTTATTTAAAAAAAAAAATTTTTTTTCCATGTGTACTTTGAAAAGTTCCATAATATTGCTTTGAGGTGATATGCATGCTGGTACATAACTGTTCTCTCTTGAAGGACAATTAAGGATTACTTTAGAATCTTTTACTACAGATAGTTTCACATAATAAAACTATGTACTAATATCTTTGAGATTTTGTAGGTAAGTTGGTAGAAGATGGCAGATTGTCCCTTCACCAAAATATTGCATTTAGGCAAGTTACCTAATTTTGATATGGCTATTATCTGTTGGAAAAAGTAGATTCAACTTTATAACAAAGGTAGATGGAGGTATACGGAGCTTTTGAGGTCGCAGTAGGAGCCCTTGGGGATCAGACACAAGGACTCTTTGCGTTCTGGGTGCACACTCTACCACTGAGTTACAATACCCTACCCAAGAACATTGACCTTTAAAGGCTAAAATCAACATACCTTCTTTTTCCGTATTTGCAAGGTTATCTTGGAATTTGCTCAAAATGTATAGTATTTTGCAGTTGAACAGTAGGTTTAAGTGCATCAGAAATTTGGAATCTTTAACTTGAAAGATATTTCTGCAATCACCTAAACTGTGGGGGGGGGGGGGTCTTGAATAAGAATAAACTTAGGAGAGTCCTTAACTGTGACCATTAGTATAGATCCACTTATTTATAGGAGTTTTCTCATAGATAAAAGTCTTGTAGATTTTGCGCTAAAACTAAAAAGCAATGAACATGCCAATAAACATCCTTTGTGTGCAAGTAACAGTCCTTTCCCAGCGATTCAGCTCCCTATGACAGCTGGAAATGACCGAGATCCCTACCTGTTTTTTTCCGTTGAAATAACTTAGGATCTTAATTTCCCAAAGAAATAATAAAAAAAACAATTCCTTTTATAACTGGGAGCTACTTGTATTAGTATTGCTTAGAAATAGGAAATAAAGGACTGGGTGGATGGTGTAAGCCTTAAATTTAGCACTCAAGATTCAGGGACAGGCAGATCTACATGGCAAATTCCAGGTCAGCCATGTTTCAAGCCAGCTTGGACTACAAAATGAGAGACATTCTGAGTATATGTGTCTGTCTGTCTCTCCCTCACTCCATACACACACATATCAGAAATCTATTTACGTTAAAGTGAGAACTCTGTACAGTGTGCCACACTGCCATGAGTTGCCTGCCAATTTAGTGGGACAAAGCCCTCCGTCTCCAACTCTTTGAGGAAGGAAAGCACTGTTGCCATGACAGCCATTTATTAAGAACATGGGTTCTGGGACTAGAAAGATGACTCAGATGTTAAAAGAGTACTTGCTGTTCTTGCAAGAAGACCCCATGCCGGCTCCCAACCATCTGTAACTTCAGTTTTGGGGTGGGATCCAACACCCTCTTCTGGCTTCCTTGGCACCAGGCCATACACATGGTGCACATACATACATGAAGACAGAATACATAAGAAAAAGAACACAAGTTTTGCTGTGTACATATAATTAAGCAATTTTAATCTTCAAATGCTCATGGTGGTAGTGATGATGATGAAGATGAAGAAAATCTTCAGTGACTAAGAATGTAGCTCAGTAGGTAGGGCTCTTGTGTAGCACGTACAAAGCCCTGAGTTTGGTCCCCAACACTACATAAACCCAGTGTGGTGGCACATCCTAGCACATACTACATAGAGGAAAGAAGATCAAAAGATCAAGGTCATCTCTAGCTACAAACAGAGCTTGGGAACAGCCTGGGCTATAAGAGGCCCTGCCTCCAAAGAAAAAGGCCCATTGATTGTGGACTCTGACCTCTTCCAAAGTATAAAATATTCTCAATACCTGTATGCTTGGGGTTTGTTTAGAGACAGGTAAGTTTTTGCATTGCTGAGAATCACATGTGCGATCCTCATAGGAAATGAGCAAGAATTCCACTACCTGTTGCCATCTCCCAGGTTGTTCCTTAATCATTCACTCTCAGTTTCACTCTCTTTTTTTTCTTCATATTAAAACTTTTTTTGACAATGTCATGCATTTATAGAATGTACTCGGGTTATTCTCACTTCCATTGTTGCTTACTTGCTTTTAAGGCAGGATCTTCTGTATCCTAAGCTAGGCTCAGGCTTGGTGATATAGCCCAGGTTGTCCTTGAAGTTCTGATTGTCCTGCTTCCAACTCCCAAGTGCTGGGATTACAGTCTGAGTGTCCTCGTCTAATTAGCTTCATGCTTATAGGCCAGAAAATCAGTCCAGAAGGAAAAGCTAAAATTCAACTTCAGCTGGTCCTGCATGCGGGGGACACAACAAACTTCCATTTTTCCAATGAAAGCACAGCGGTGAAAGAACGGGATGCAGTGAAGGACCTGCTTCAGCAGTTACTGCCCAAGTTCAAGCGGAAAGCCAATAAAGAACTGGAAGAAAAGAACAGGTAAAAGTGTAGATTCTGCTTCCCCACTCTACTAAGGGCTTGGCACATTCCCTTCTGTAGGAAAAAAGGATCCGTGCAGTCATTGCCTCTGATTCTCTACTTTTAACATGTGTTTGCTGTGTGACTTCTGACAAGACCGTGCAGCCCTAAAAGTTACTGCATCAGGTCTATCATTTGATTAGGAGACCTGACATTACACTGGTTGTTTGCTCTTTCCCCAGTTCTTATAACAGAAGATACTAAACTATTAGAAGTATGTTTGTGAATAAGAAGCCCAGAATCCATATTGTGGGGTTTCAGAGTTCTGAGTCATCCCCCTTCACTCTCCCCACCCACCACTACCACCAGAGGCTCTTTCTCCCTGTGTGCTTAGTTTTTTGTTTCCTTATACCCTAATAAAAGCCTTTATTCAATTATTTAAAAAACAATTTAAAAAAAAATCATAGTGTGAAAGATAAAGATAAAAAAGCGGTGAAATTTTCTGGAAATAGAAATTATTTCATTTAACAATATCTGTCCAAGTTATTGGTACTTATAGTTCCTTGTGCTTGTTAAAATGATGAATGAGTACTGTGAACTCTGACTGTTCCTTCTCTTGTTCACCTTGTGTGTGGGGAAAATACAGTACTGTTCAAATACAAAGTGCACTTTGTATTGTAAGCATGCAAAGATGTATAAGACCAGTTCTTTGTTTTAGAAAATTTAGTCTGCTTCTTCGCACTTCCTTCCCTTTATTTGTACTTCATTTATTACTCTAAAAATTATCTAATCCAGTGAATTCTACTGCGCAACCATCACAAAATGAAAGGAGTCATGTGAATATCACAGAAGTTTAATTACATTTACTATATCTATCACCAGAATGCTCCAAGAAGATCCAGTTTTATTCCAGCTCTATAAAGACCTTGTTATGAGCCAAGTAATCAGTGCTGAGGAATTCTGGGCCAATCGTTTAAATGTGAATTCAACAGATAGTTCTACATCCAGTTACAAGCAGGATGTTGGCATTTCTGCAGCATTTCTGGTATGTGACCTTTCTAGATTTCTGAAGGGAAAACTAGGAATAGGAAAACTCCAGCATTTTTATAATAGGGATATTTAGGGGTTGGAGGAACGTATCTGTAATACCAACACTTAGGAGGTAGAGGCAGGAGGATCGGTAGTTGAAGAACAGTCTCAATATATTAATATTTTTCTATAGCTGTAATAAAACACTATGACCAAGGCAGCTTATAAAAGAATTAAATGGAGCTTTCAGTTGCAGAGAGTTAGAGTCTATGATGAATGAGCAAAGGCATGACAACAGGCTACCAGAACAGGGCCTGAAAGCTTACATCTCTGGGATTGGTGTGAAACTTTTGAAACCTCAAAGCCCAACCGCAGTAAAATACTTGGTCCAGCAAGGCCATACCTCCTAATCGTACTCAAACAGCTGCTAACTGGGAACCAAATATTCATATGTCTGAGACTTAGAGAGCCTCGCATTCAGACCCCCACTCAATTATGTGAGAAAATGTCTCAACAAAAAAAGGGAAAATCCTCTGGGTTTGGGGGGGTGTATAAATACAGGCACATGTGTGTGTGCCTTAGTGTGCATATGGAGATCAGGGGATAGCTTTAGGTGTTGGTCCTTACTTCTGCTTGTGAACCAAGTCTCTGGGTTTCGGGGTTTGTTTTTTCCTGCATCTGCCAGGTGTCCTGGCTCAGTCGCTTCAGAGCTTTTCCTGTTTCCCCCTTCTATTTTTCTGTAGCAGTACAGGGATGACACATGCCCTGCGGCATCCAATTTATCTTAGTTTGTTCTGGCCATTGATACTCAATCTTCCTGGACTTTACCCTCTGAGTCATCTTTCCAAGCCAAAAAAGCAGTTTCTCTTGAAAATTTTGGCATTTTCTTTGAAGTAGATTGGTGAAAATTTTATTGTCTCTAGATGTAAGGGCAAATGCCTTTAATCCCAGCACACGAGTCAGGTGGCAGGTAGATTTCTGAGTTCAAGGAAGCCTGGTCTGTATGAGTTCCAGAGCAGTTACATAGTGAGACCTGGTTCAAAGAGAAAGGAAATTTTGTTGTCAATGGTAGTCTTCTAAAATAATCTTTTAAATGTAAATGGTATTTTTACACTGAGGTAAGATCTTACTGTATACAGGGCTATAGCCCTGGCTGGCCTCAAACTTGAGTCGATCTTCCTGCCTTTGCTTCTAGAGAAGTAAGATTACAGACGTGTGTCACCACACCCAGCTCTGGTACTTTTGTAAAATGATGGCTGTATTTCACTCATAATACAGACTTAAATGTACAATCATTTGGAAAAATGACCATGAAACCTATCTAATAGGAAAATTAGGGCTGCATTATCTTTTCAATTAAGAAGTGGGTCTTTTTTTTATAGGAAAAGGATGAGATCAATATTTACTCATTAACAAGAATATGACTAGGAAGCCAGGAATGTGTGTACCTGTAATCCCTGCACTTGGGAGGCAGAGGTAGGAGGATCTTGAGGTCGAGGCCAACGTGGACTATTTAGAGAGTTCCAGCCTAAGCTGGTTCCAAAGAATCCCTGTCTCAGCAGACAAACTAAAAACTATGAATAGCTGTTACATGTATTTAGTATGTTTCTGGGGGATTAGCGGTGAGTCAGATTCATAGATCCTTTCCTAAGGAAACCAGTTAGCCAGTGTCCATTTAACTACTAGCCAATGTTCACAGAGGCTTTGGCAGCTATACACAGACTAGATCTCGATGTTGGCCACTGTTGAGCATGTCTTTTTAACCATTTCAGACTTACAAAGAAGCAGGCTTACAAGTCTCCTGGAATCTGACAAACAAGTCCAGGCTTATTTAAGCCCTATCCTATGTATAGGGTTGGTGTATGGGGCTTGCTCTGTCTACAGTTTGCTCACAAGTCTGTTTCACCTTTGTATTATCCTTTGGGAGCTTAGATATACTCTGTGAATATCTAACAAATGTATGTAAGTACCTATATTTGTGGTCTTTGTTTTAGGCTGATGTCCGGCCCCAAACAGATGGCTGTAATGGTTTGAGATATAACTTAACTTCTGATATCATTGAATCTATATTTAGGACCTACCCAGCAGGTAAGATGACTCAAGTTTTGGGGGGGTTGGTTTGGGTTTGGTTTGGTTTGGGTTGGGTTTGTTTTTTTTTGTTGTTGTTGTTGTTGTTGTTTTTTGTTTGTTGGTTTGTTTGGGATTTTGGTTGTTTTTGTTTTTTCAAGACAGGGTTTCTCTGTGTAACAGCCCTGGCTGTCCTGGAACTCACTTTGTAGACCAGGCTGGCCGTGAACCCACAGAGATCTGCCTGCCTCTGCCTTCCAAGTCCTGGGATTAAAGGTGTGCATCACCACTGCCCAGCCCAGTTACTGATTTTAACTTTAGATGATTAAAGGAATTGTTTAGATGAATTCTATTTGTAGAAATGAAAAGCCTATCAGGGGCTCTTTAGCCTTCAGCACAGCTGGAGTAAGTGAATGCTGCAGATAACAGTAAGTGTGCTGTTCTGCCCCACTCCCAGCTCATCCCCTCACTCCTGCCTTGACCCCAGCCCTGATGGCTTGTGGTACGCAGCCAAGAATGAGAGCCATGGCTTTCTCAGTTACTCTACTCTCTAAATAGTATTCCTTGAGTCAGATACTGTCTGGTCTTACCTATCCAGCGACGGCTGCTTGCCATTTCTAGGACAGTAGTTCAACTTTCTTAATGCTGCAACCCTTTAATACAGTTAGTTACTCATGTGGTAACCTCCAACCATAAAATTATTTCGTTGCTACTTTATAATTGTAATTTTGCTAGTGTCATGAATTGTAATGTAAATATCTGATATGCAGCCCCCAAAGGAATCATGACCCACAAGTTGGGAACCACTGTTCTAGAATATTAGCACAGACTTTAGTGTTCCCTTTGTATATATATTTAATCATCATAAATATACTATGAAGTAGGTACTAATAAGGAACTAATGTACAAAGAAAACAGTTTGCTCTAGGATGACCTAAACAGTAAATGGCAGTGATTCTAAACACTGATAACTAAACTGGAAGCTTCCAGGGGAGCTGAACTGGTAGTGCCATGAGTGTTAACAGTTTCATTCTCCACCAACTAACATTTTCTTGTATTAGTGAGGTCTGATTTCCAAGTATGCTATTGAAAAAAATGTTTGTGGTTTGTAAATGATGTCTATAGTTTGTAAAGATTCATAGATGGTACCTCACCTAAATCTATTAAATTTTATTCCATATTTATAATCCTGTAGTATATGAGTGTCATGAAAACTTTCAGTATTTATCCAGTTCTTAAGTTGAAAGGTTCTTAAGAAATAGGAACTCATTATATAAGATCTTATGTGGGGGTTTTTTTTCTCCCCACAGTAAAAATGAAATATGCAGAAACTGTACCACACAACATGACGGAAAAGGAGTTCTGGACACGTTTTTTCCAGTCTCATTATTTTCACAGGGACCGACTAAATACAGGATCAAAGGATCTCTTTGCAGAATGTGCCAAAATAGATGAAAAGGGTAAGCGTCTCTCTCTGGCCCTTTGACACTCACCTCGCCATTCTTGACTCTTAGACCTACTAATAATATCTTTTAAATATATCTGAGAAAGATGAGCTTTAAACCTGTGTTTTCATTGATTTTTCTAGGATTAAAAACAATGGTTTCATTAGGAGTAAAAAACCCAATGCTAGATTTGACAGCTTTGGAAGATAAATCGTTAGATGAGGTAAGAAGTAATAAAGAGACAAAATGATCTTTTCTTGGTTTTCAGTGTTTCTGTTTTAAATATGCCCTAAATTAGATAATCCACTTGTAATACCCTAAACTAAAAAGAGTACTGTTAACGTGTCAGAAGTGCTTTTCAGTATTCAACAAGCCCTGAGTTTGAGTCTCCATCCTTTTTTTTTTTTAAGTGGGGCGGGGACTTTTTGGTACTGCTATTTGCCATTAAAATTGTCTTAGGCTACCAATGAGTTAACTCAATGGAGCGAAAGTACTTGTTTCACAGGCTGACCTCCTGAGTTTGAGCCCCAGATCCCACAGTGGGAGGAGAGAACCAGGTCACAAAAGTTGTCCTGTGACTTCCACGTGAGCACCCGTGCTCACCACACACATAGATCATACACACATGCTTTAAGAAGTAAGTTAAAGGGGCTGGAGAGATGGCTCAGAGGTTAAGAACTCTTCCGGAGGTCCTGAGTTCAATTCCCAGCAACCACATGGTGGCTCACAACCATCTGTAATGAGATCTGGTGCCCTCTTCTGGCCTGCAGGCATGGAGGCTGAACACTTTGTACATAGTAAATAAATAAACCTTTAAAAAAAAAAGAAGTAAGTTAAAATTGCCTTAAAGAACTCAGTTCTCGGGCTGGAGAGATGGCTCAGAGGTTAAGAGCACTGCCTGCTCTTCCAAAGGTCCTGAGTTCAATTCCCAGTAACCACATGGTGGCTCACAGCCATCTGTAATGAGGTCTGATGCCCTCTTCTGGCCTGCTGGCCTGCAGGCATACACACAGACAGAATATTATATACATAATAAATAAATAAATTTATTTAAAAAAAAAGAACTCAGTTCTCTGTGAATTGCTTAACCTTTTTAGAAATAATTTTTAAGCTTTCCCCATGAGCAGTTCTCCAGAAACTGAACTCGCTCCCATTGTTCTAGTAAACAAGCATACATCTATTTGCTTATCTGCCAGCCTCTATTGGTATTAACCCATACGGTTATGACTCCAGGCCTCTTGCTCATTTCTGTGAATACTAATTACGTAATGATCTAACTCCAAAGGTGCCAAATCATTTACTCAACTGTAAGATTGGTATTTATTTAAATTTTTATGAAAAAAAAATTTAGTTTGCCTACCTGCTTGTTTGAATGGGTGCCATGTACATGCAGGTAATGTGCCCATGAGTGCAAAAAGAGGGCATCCAATACCCTGGAACTGAAGTTACAGACAGTTGTGAGTTGCTATGTGGGTTCTGGGAACTGGGCCTGTACCCTTTGCAAGTGCCCTTAACCATTGAGTACTCTGTCTGGTTCCTCTGCTTAGGTATTTCATATTCAGAATGAAACAAACCTTTGATGATCCTCACGGACCTGTTCTTGGCTCTCCTGTGTTTTATTTAAAAAGCATTAGCATTTGCTTAGGTAGTGGCTTGAACCACCTCCCCTCCAGTAATGCTGATCATGTACCCTCATAGCTCCTTTATTTTCTAACCTTAACAAACTGGCTGGCTTACAGGGTTTTAATAATTTATCAAATAATTACAAAAAAAATTATACCATGTGCTAGGGAAGGCCACTGAGCAAGAGTAGGCTGACTCAGGGCAGCTACATTTTTTGCTGAGAACAGATTGAGTGGCAGTTGTCAAATGAAAAATTGTGAAGAAAACAGTAAGGATGATATGGATAACTGCAGGGGTTGGGACTGGTTGTAGTTAGACCTTAGAAAGTTGATCACATGCCCTGACTAACAGCTGGAAAATATAATAAAACCAGGAGTTGAATCTGCATCTTCTTGTTTGTTCATTTTGAGCCTGTATGTGTTTGTGTGCACGTGTGTACAGGGACAGGTGCAACTTGAGCCGTTGTTCCTTAGCTTCCATGCACCTTGTCATTTTCTGTTTCTTTAGATCATTGTGTGCATGAACATGATGAATTTTAGTCATGTTCACTCCAATACCCCTGCTGTTCCCCTCTCCTGATGAAATTTCCCAATAAGTCTTCTACTTTCATGTCTTTTGTATGTTTGTGACCCACTGAGTTTTGTCAGGGTTTCTTTCATGACCATGGTAGTTTATTTACTGAAGCATGGGCAGCTTTTCAGTAACTGCACTACTGAGAAAAATGACACTGTGATTTCAGGGGTTTTTTTTTTTTCCTTTAAGATTCTGGTTGTTTTAAAGACAGCATTTCTCTATAGCCCAGGCTGGCCTTGAATTTAAGAGATCCACCTGCCCCTGGCTCCTGAGGGCCAGATTAAAGACATTCTCTATCAAACCTGGCTTTTTTTTTTTTTTTTTTTTTTTTTTTTTTTTTTTTTGGACTTTGGGAGGTTTTTGTTGGTGGTGGTTTTGGTTGTTGTTGGGCATTTTGTAGGGAGTAATTGTTTTGTTTTGAGGGTAATTTGATGAATCTGGCACTGTCAATATATGGATGTGGACATGAGACATTCAGAAAATACTTTAAATAGTAGCGGTTCACTGCTTTGCACCTGTGATTTCTCAAATCACAACTTTTGATTAGGTCTTTTGTATCAAGCATGAGTTGTTGCCTGTGGATGTGGATCAAGCCTGGAATCCAAGCAGAAAACAGTTAACTACCCATATAATACTTGTGCCACTATGAGACCAAGAGTGTAATTGTGCCAGGTTATTACTTAGGATCACTGACCTGATAGTCTAGACCAGATCTCTCATTGGGTGGTATGTGCTGAATGGCAAACAAGTCCCAGGATTTCACTTCTTTCTGTGTCCCAACAGAAAGTGTGTACTCCATATCTAGTTACCCAATTGTGTATTCCATAATAAGTCAAATTTTTATTTTGGTATTTACTTGTTTCTCACAGGGTTATGGCATTTGCTCTTTGCCATCTACTTCCAATTCCAAATCCATAAAGGAAAATAGTAATGCTGCCATCATCAAAAGGTTTAACCACCACAGTGCCATGGTCCTGGCTGCTGGTCTCAGGAAACAGTTAAGTATACTTGTAGAGACTGTCACTGACCTTTTCAGGATAACCAGGTGAAATGGTGATAGTGTTCAGTTAAGCAATTTTAACATGAGCTTGTTTTCCATTTGTTTTTAAGACAAGCACAAAATGGACAGAATGGTGAGCCCAGCAGCATAGATGGAAATTCTGGAGATGCAGACTGCTTTCAGCCAGCAGTCAAAAGGGTATGGACATCAAGTTAAGCCATTTGGGGATTGCATTTCTCTGGGTATAAGTATCTAAATTCTTTATATTGCTTATTATTTCCTAAGGCTGGTTTTGATTTTAACCAAGAAGAGGCATTACCATCACTTGCAGAACATTATAAAACTCAGTGTCGGCTTAACCAGCAAACTTTCCATTGACTCAGTTCTGATCAGTAGTTTTTATTCAATTTTTCCTTCCCTGTGTGTACATATAAATTGTGTATGTGTGTGATTCTGTTTTCTGGGGGAAATTTTTCAACAAAGACAGTAGATAAAAAGTTTCATGTATTTGTTTGCAAAGAAAGTTAATTGTTCCTAACATTAAACTAGTATTTCAAGGTTAAAAACATTCTCTCCTTTGAGAGAATGAGGAATTGTGGATCAAAGTAGCTACTTGCTCATTATTTCATTGCATTCTAAGTCCCTTCTCCTGTTTACAGAAAGGATACTTAGAGACCAGTTAAGCAGTACACATGAGAAGTTTAAAGGTTTATACTCTCCTATTCCACACATTTATGGAAAAGATGGGAGCAGTGTGTAAAGATTTAGATAGAAATACCTAACACAGGACTGCAGTCGAGACAAAAGCAAAAAGTTGATGTCTTTAGCATATTCATACAGATGAGGTATATGCGGCCATTGTAACGTTGTTAGAATTAATGGGGCTGAGACATAACATAGTGGTAAAGAATTTACTAAGAGTCACAAGATGCTGGGTTTGATTCCTCGGCACCAAAAAAAGAGGCATATAGATGAGCCCCCATGTTACGATTACGATTTTTATGATAGCCTTATCAGGATTTTAAACACATTTTCAACTTAGCAATATTTTCAACTTATTATAGTAGGATATGTATGGCCTAATTCAAAATGGAGAATGTCTGTATTGCTTCAAAAAGAGCTGATAGCACCAGATATAATAGGTACACCTGCAATCCCAACCTTTAGCACACTGAGATAGGATCAAAAGTCTATATATCATATACTACATATCATTCATACACATTTTTTAAAGGCCAGGTATGGTGGTGCACCGCTTTGATATCAGCACTCAGGAGGCAAAGGCAGGTGGATCTGGTTAAATTTGAAACCTGCCAGGGATACGCAGAGGAACTGTCTTAGTTATACCCAATATGGCTTGACGGTGTTGCATGCCTTTAATCCCAGGGCTTGGGAGGCAGGGGTAGGCTGATCTCAGGGAGTTCTAGGCCAGCCTAGTCTACAGTGTGAGTTCCAGGACAGACAGGGCTACACAGAGTAACCCTGTCTTAGGGGAAGGGGGTGGAGACGAGCACGTCACAGTACTTCATGTTTATTATTGGTAAGAACACCAGCTTAGCCATTTCTAGCTCCGTGGTGGGAAGGCTTCCTTTTTCATTCTCGGCTTAATTTTAGTTTTTAGTGAGTTTCTGACAAAATTAAAAATACCTTGTCAATTGTAGGCGAAGCTACAGGAGTCCATTGAATATGAAGACTTGGGAAACAACAATTCTGTGAAAACAATTGCACTGAATCTCAAGAAGTCAGACAGGTCAGTTTGGCTGATAGAAGTGAAACACTTATGTCATAGTCAATACAGAATGTACTCTGAAAGTCTAAAGTCAGTTTGGCTGCTATAAAAGTACAGTATACAGTTTTCTTTTTGAATGTTTACTTTGTGAACTGGGTATGATTGTCCGTTCCTGTGACCTCAGCAAGAGGGAGGAAATAGGAGGAGCAGTAGTTCAAAGATATCTTTGGCTGTGCAGCAAATTGAAGGCCAGCCTGGACTAGTAAGACTCATCTGGAACTCCAGTTCCAGGAGATCTGACTCGCTCCTGACCTCTAATCATACCAGACACATGTGGTGTGCAGACATACATGCAGGCAAGACATTCATAAAATGGGTCATTAAAAAAAACATAGCTGGTGGTAGCGCATGTCTTTAATCCCAGCACTGGGGAGGCAGAGGCAGGCTGGTCTCAGGGAGTTCTAGGCCAGTCTGGTCTACAGAGCAAGGTCCAGGACAGGCAGAGCTGTACAAATACACCTTGTCTTGAAAAACCAAAAAGGGGAGGGGGAGCTGGAGAGATGGCTCAGAGGTTAAGAGCACTGACTACTCTTCCAGAGGTCTGAGTTCAATTTCCAGCAACCACATGGTGGCTCACAACCATCTGCAATGAGATCTGGTGCCCTCTTCTGGTGTACAAGCATACACCCAGGCAAAACACTGTATACATAATAAATAAATAAATCTAAAAAAAGAAAGAAAAAGAAAAAGAAAGGTGTGTGTAACCACCTGAAATGCATTCTAAATGATTAAAGCCAAGAACTAATTTTTTTGTTGTTTGTTGTTGTTTTTAGTTTTTTGAGACAGGGTTTCTCTGTAGCTTTGGAGCCTGTCCTGGAACTCATTCCGTAGACCAGGATGGCCTCAAACTCAGAGATCCGCCTGTCTCTGCCTCCCGAGTGCTGGGATTAAAGACATACACCACCACTGCCCAGCAAGAAAACTATTATTACACTTATTGGTATATATGTATGTGTGTCACAGAAGTGTGGAAGTCAGTATGTGTGAATGTCACAGCAAATGTGTAGAAGTCACAACAGCTTGGGATCTGTTTCCTCTTTTCACTTGGGACCCAGCTCAAGTCGTCAGACTTAGCAGGTACCTTTATCCTCTGAGCCACTTCACAGGCTCAAATTTTGGATCTTCATGCTATTTTTTTTTTCTTACTGCCTTTTATAGAAATTAAATTATAAGGGCTGGAGAGATCACTTCATGGTGAAGAACACATGTTGTTCTTAACAGAGGACTCCAGTTTGTTCCCAACACCCATATCAGATGGCTCCCAACCACCTGTAACTCCACCTCCAGGGGATCCAACACCTCTGGTCTCCACAGGCACCTGCACTTACATGCGCCTACCTGCCTACCACCACATAACATACATATTAACTCAAATAATAACAGTAAAATTATTTTAAAAAGAAATTAGTAACTTTAAATTTTTCAAGTGTGGTATCAGTTTTTGACATGGGGAATGAATGTTTTGTTTATGCTAAAATATTTGAAAGACTGATATTGAACACCTTTTCTATGTTTAATCGGTTATTTCTTCTGTGCTAACCTCCAGGTATTATCATGGTCCTACTCCAATTCAGTCATTACAGTATGCAACAAGTCAGGACATTATTAATTCTTTTCAAAGTATTAGACAAGAAATGGAAGCTTATACACCCAACTTAACTCAGGTAGGTGACTTTTACTGCTTGAAAGCCAGAATTCTTGTAGCTGCTACCCCACATTATAAGCACAACTGGAGTGAGCTGTGTAACAGAACATTTGTTTATTTGTTTGTTTTTCTACTGGGTTACAAGAGGCCCTTTTCAGTTAGGAAACTGAGTGGGCCTAATGGTATACACCTTTAATCTCAGCACTGGGGAGGCAGAAGCAGGTGGATCTCTGTGAGTTCCAGGAAAACCTGGTCTACAGAGTAAGTTCCAGGACAGCCAAAGCTACACAAAGAAACCCAGTCTCAAAAAAAGGGGGGGGGGGGGCAAAGCAGTTGCATAACTAGCTCAAAGCATACAGGGCAACCTGGGGTAGTCAGTTCTCTCCACCATATGGGTCCTGGGATTAAGCTCTGGTTGTCAAACTTGCCAGCAAGCACCTTTACAAACTGAGCTATCTTGGTGTCACCTATTTAGTTTTGTCAGACCATAGTTGACTATAAGAAACTAAAACCTCAAAAATCAAAATTGCGAAGGCCAGAAAGATAGTTATGTAGTTCAGAGACTAGTAGTATATGCTACTCTTGTTTCAAAGGACTCAACATCTGGCTCCCATAACCCACAGTGGTTAACTCTCACAGCCACTTGTAACTCAGCTCCATGGGATCTGATACTCTTTTCTGGATGCCAATGGCACGCACACACACACACACACACACACACACATATATATATTCACTAACACAGACACACATATATAAAAAGTAGTAGTAAAATCAATTTTTTTCAAAGGTTCTGTTAAGGGATCTACTGTATTCCTGGTATATGGGGTTTTCTACACAGACCATTTCTAGCGTCAAAAAAGTGTTTCACTCTGGTTACTGTTCATAACATGTTTGCATAGGAATAAAACTGCTATAAGACAAATGCCGAGCTGGGCATGGTGGTGCACACCTTTGGGAGGCAGAGGCAGGTGGGTCTCTGAGTTCAAGGCCAGCCTGAGCTACAAAGCGAGTTCAGCACAGCCAAAGATAACACAGAGAAACCCTGTCTTTGGGGGGAGGGGGGGAATTCCAAAAGGATGCTAAGTCAGCTTCTAATTCATTTCTTTCAGGTTCTCTCAAGCAGTGCTGCTAGCAGCACCATCGCAGCCCTGTCACCTGGAGGAGCACTTATGCAGGGAGGGACACAGCAAGCCGTAAACCGTATGTTCTGGGCCCTTCTCTCCTTCCCTTGTTTAGTACTAAGGAAATGTAAGCGTGTGATGGCTTGCCTTTTCTTTAATTGACTGCTAAGTTTCTTTATTGGGAGTAGAGAGGTTGTCTGAGTGTTGACACATGTGGAGGTCAGAACAGCTTACAGAGTCAGTTCTCTCCATCATGTAGGTCCTGAGCTCAGGTCACCAGGCTTGGCAGTAAGTGTTTTTATTCACTGAGCCACCTCACCAGTGCTGTATTGGCTTTTCTTTAAAGAACTGGGCTAGTTTGCTAAGAGTAAGTGGGTGTATGGGAGTGGGTTGGGGGTGATAACCCAGACATGTTCTGCATGCTCTACACTGCTGAACTGTATGCTCAGCACCTAGAGTTTTAGGACTGCACAAGTGCTGTTGCCCTAGGACCTCTTCTTCCTGTTGCAGAGATGGTGCCAAACGATATTCAGTCTGAACTGAAACACTTGTACGTGGCTGTTGGAGAACTTCTGCGGCATTTCTGGTCCTGCTTTCCTGTTAATACACCATTCCTAGAAGAAAAGGTTAGAACCGATTGTAAATACAGCCAACTACTGTGGTAATAACAGAGCTAAACATAAGTTACTGTGTGCCAGAGTAGTACAACTGTTAGATTCAATACCCATGTCATAGGTTAGGAAACTGAGCCACAGCAGTTACATAACTCTGAGCACCTACCTCCAGACCATAAATAATTGGAGAATAGACATTCAGCACAGGTCACTGTGTGTTTGGTACATTTAGTATTGATAAAATTAAAACTAAAGGGGCTGGAGAGATGGCTCAGTGGTCAAGAGCACTGCCTGCTCCTCCATCGGTCCTGAGTTCAATTCCCAGCAACCACATGGTGGCCACAGCCATTTGTAATGAGATCCGGTGCCCTCTTCTGGCCTGCAGGCATACATGCAGACAGAACACTGAGAATACTGTATACATAACAAATAAATAGATTTAAAAAAAAAATTAAAACTAAAGACTGACATCAAAGGCCAGGCGGCGGTGGTTTATGCCTTTAATCCCAGCACTCAGGAGGCAGAGGCAGGCGGATCTTTGTGAGTTTGAGGCCAGCCTGGCTGGTCTACAAGAGCTAGTTCCAGGACAGGCTCCAAAGCTATAGAGAAACCCTGTCTCAAAAAAAAAAAAAAAAAAGACTGTCATCAACAGTACTCCTTTTTGTTTTGTTTTGCTTTTTCTTTTCGTACTGCTAAGGTTAACCCCAAAGACTCACTCGTGCTACTTAAGTGTTTTACCAGTAAACTACATCCTAAATTCCCTTGTTGCCTATTAAAAAGCAGTTAACAAGGAAATATTTGTTGTATTGTGGTAATACTAAGTGTCCTGTATAAACTGCTCTTTGGGCAGACATTAAGGGGAAGATGGGACAGGTGGTGGCTCAGTGTTAGAGCATGTGCTTTAAGTATGCTTGAGACATAGGGCTCAGTCAGCAGCAAAAGAAGAAAGGGAAAACGTTTTGGTTTTGGTTTTAAACTTTTTTAAACAATGGATTAGAAGGGGCAGGCATGGCATGCTGGTGCACGCCTTTAATTCCAGCACTTGGGAGGCTGAGGCAGGCAGGGAGTTCCAGGCCAGCCAGAGATACACAGTGAGATCCTGTCAAAAAATTAATTACTTGGGGCTGGAGAGATGGCTCAGCAGTTAAGAGTATTGCCTGCTCTTCCAGAGGTCCTGAGTTCAATTCCCAGCAACCACATGGTGACTCACAACCATCTGTAATAAGGTTTGGTGTTGTCTTCTGGCCGGCAGGCGTACATACAGATAAAATATTGTATACATAACAAATAAATAGATATTTTTTTTAAAAAAGTTTAATTACTTAATAAAAACAATAGGCAGCAGACCTAATAGACAGTACGCAACTGATAGCCAGGCATGATGCATACCTGTAATCCCAGCATTGAGTCAGAAGAGATAAAATCTGAGTTCAAGATCTAGACTACAGCTGGGAATGCCTTTAATCCCAGGATTCAGAATTTGAAGATAGCCTGGTCTACCTGGGAAGTTCAAGTCAACCAGTAGTATATAAGGAGACCCTATATTTAAAAAAAAAAAAGAGCTCCATATTGAGACTAAATAAGAACAAAAGGCTGAGCATTCAGCCCTTGTTTAGTAGGTGTGCAACCCCAAATTTGATTCCCTGCACCACCAAAGTGGATGGGGAAGGAAGAGTACTGACAGCTGAGCTTAGTAGCAGTTTTCGTAGCCATGTGCAGGATGATCCTTTACCAGGGAGCAGTGGAGCCAGGTAGCTCAGACTCACTCAGATTTCAGTAGAAGAACATTTTTCCTAATAATTTACTAAATAAGTAAAACATTTGGTGTGGTTACTAGTGCTGAATTGCTAAGAGAAGAGTCTGTTTTCCACAGTTATAAGCATTCTTTGACTTAGAATTCATTGTTTAAAAATTTGCCTTAAAGATGGGACTGGAGAAACAACTCAGCAGTTGAGAGAAGGATCTTGAGAGAAGTTGCAGAGATCCAAGTTTGTTTCCCAGCACCCATGGTGGCTCACAACCATCTGTAATTCCAGTTCCAATAGATGCCTTCCTCTGAGGGGACCAGGTACACACAGGGTGCATAGCCATACATTCAGGCAAAATATTCATGCATAAAATAAAATTTTAAAAACATTTAAGAGAAATAATAAAAATTTACATAAAAGAAATTAAAATGTGAATAAATATTTACCTAGAGAAATGTTCCGGTGCCACCATGTAAGACTCAAAAAGTAGAAATGGCTCAAATATCTACCAAGAAAATTGGCTAAAGAGAAATTTTAAAATAGTAAAAACTGCTTCTCTGCATGTGTTGATGCACACATGACTAAATGTGTGGAATGTGAATTATAGACGTTATTGTTAAAGATGACTGAGGCCCAGGGCCTGTCATTAAATATTTAAAATAAAAAAAAATGATGAGTAGTGAAATATAAATGTTTATATTTAACAGAAGTCACCTTCTTAGAAGATAACATTTTTCTCTTGGTTCCTACAGGTTCTTTGCAATTTCTCTATAATTCATTGTTTTCTCGTCTTTTTTAGGTAGTGAAAATGAAGAGTAATTTGGAACGGTTCCAAGTTACAAAGCTCTGCCCATTCCAAGAAAAGATTCGGAGGCAGTATTTAAGCACAAATGTAAGTGTTCTGCCTTTTTGTATTGAATGATGAAATTAACTTTGCTTTTGTTTAAATGGCTTCATTGTTTTATATAGTGTTGGGCAGGACAGGTGTGTGTGTGCCACACTCAGAAGACATCTTGCAGAGTCAGGTCTCTCCAGACTAAGTGGGACGTGGGGATCAAACCCGGATTGTTAAGCTTGGCTCCAAGTGCCTTTAACCACCAAGCCTTCCTTATTTTTCTTGATAGATTTACTAAGTGTATAATCCTAAAAATCTGTTACTAAATTTGGAAAAACCAAGTAGCATTCACAAACCTGCTAGTGAAGGATAGACACTGTTGATGACAGGAAGCTCAGCTGTCCCTGAGTGGTGCTTTACAGCAACGAAGGCCAGTGATTGAGCACGGTTTTTTGCACAAGGTCTTTAGCGTTGTTCCCAAGGAAAAGTAGAACAGATGAAGAAGAGATCCCTTCAAGAGATACTGATTTGGTGAGAAATGGTTTGTGCAGACATAACATCCAGCATTTCAATAATTAGGATGATCAGAATGGGATTTTGCAAAATCTTCATCACTTAATATTTTCCCCAGTAAGCCTTCAGTGTCTTACAACAGGCCAAGAACACTAAGCAGGTGCTCTGCCCTCTGTGCCACCTCAGTTGATTGTGTTTGCAGCACCATGTGAGGATTCTCGGGCCACGTGTAGCCGTAGAGTAGGGTGTGGAATGCATCTCACTGTTGCTGTAAAGCCCCTGCTACTGTTGAGAGAAAGGAGACAGAGATAATGACACATCCTTCTCTCCTTCAAAATGGGACTAGAGGTGAGGGTTGCTAAAGATTGAATCTGCACTTTACACATCCTACGCAAGCACTGCTCTGCGCTGCCTTGCCCTTCCAGCCAGGGTGGGGGCAGACTTAATTCTCTATTTTAGATCGGTCACTGACTGCTAAAAGGACTTAGGACTCCAACTGTCCCCCTCCTCCTAGAATGATAAACCTAACCATTTCAACACTCAACACCTTTACGGAAACACATTCCAAGGCTTTCTAACCTCAAGAGTTGGTGTGATGTTTGATGTGACTTAATAGAACTGTGGAGGCAGAACCCTTCAAAGGAGTGTAAAGATGAGTGTTGAGTCAGGGATGAAGAATGGTGCCTACCTGTGATCCTGCACTCAGACAGGCCAGCCTGAGCTTCCCACAGTGAAACCATGTCTTAGAAAAAGTATTGCCACTGCCTTTTTTTTTTTTTTTTTTTTGAGAAAAGTTTTCTCTGTAGCTTTGGAGCCTGTCCTGGGACTCGCTTTGTAGACCAGGCTGGCCTCAAACTCTGGAAATCCGCCGCCTGCCTCTGCCTCCCAAATGCTGGGATTAAAAGCATGCACCACCACTGCCCAACTATGACCTTTCTTTAGCTGACTGATGTGTAAATCTAGAGATCACCTTGGTTTGGCTCTCATTGCACAAAAGAAGCAAGCCTAGAATGCAGTGAAAGCTTCCACATCCTATGCTGGTTAATGACCAGGTGGAAATCATGACCAGACAGAGCAGGTGACTGTCCAAACCCTGCACTGCACCCACCATCTGTCTTCTGCATGCACAGTGTGTGCTTATACCTTTGCTGAGGCCTTGTTAACTGAGACATGTGCTAGGAAGTGTGTGCCAGGTTTGGATGTGAAGCATCAGCCTCCTTGACTGCTCGCTCACTTCAGTGTCTCCCTGTGACTTTCAGCTGGTAAGTCATATAGAAGAGATGCTGCAAACAGCCTACAACAAGCTCCACTCGTGGCAATCACGGCGTCTGATGAAGAAGACGTGAAGCATTCGTGGTACTCACAGGTTTTGTGGGTTGAAAAACACTGACCTGCAGTGACTCTGGAAACCTGGCTGAAGACAAGCAGATGCTCACACCAGGGAAACATCTGCATGCCGATTCCCAGAGCTGATGTTATTGTACTTGCACATAAGAACCGAAAGAAGGAAGGGGCGGGATTCACCTAACTCTAGGCAGGCAAACTAAGGCAGAACCAAAATGAGCTAAGTTGCGAATATATATGTATGTGTACATGTATATGTATTTAAAGACTGTTTACTGCAGTTACTCAGGAACTGCTTTTGATTTACGTTAAGCTGCTTTCAAAAATTAAAAGAAAAAATAATTTTAAAAAAATTACTTAAAGGGTGCATTGATAAAATCTGAGGGTTTTTTCAGTTTTGTTTTCTGGGTAAATTTTTTTTCCCTAAGTTTATGGCACAGGGTAGCCCTAAGTATCCCTCCTCCATCCCCCACCAGGATTCTCCAATGTTTCTGAATTCTAGTTGTCCCTTACATCAGCACGTTAAAGAGAGTACTTTAAACAAGGCCGAGGGAGGCTGTTGCTCAGCCCTCAGGAAGCAGTTGTCAGAAGACACCACTGGTCCTGTGTTTCCTACGGAAATAAGTGTTGCACTGAAGCCTGTGCTCTGGAGTTCCCAGGTTAAGAGGCACATCTACAGGAGTCAGTGGCTTAGTGCAGAATATTGTCGGGCGACAATGATGCTGCATGTATTTCTTGGGTGCAAATGTATATTGCTGAGAATTTTTTAAAGATGGCATGTGCTTTGAAAAGAAGAAATTGCATTTTTAAGAGTTTAAAAATCTTACAAGTGAGAAATATAAGAATTGCTTATTTTCACCTGTTTAGAAGAAATAAAGGAAGTTTCTCATACCTGCTCTTCTTGGTGTCTTGACTGCTGCTGTCTTGGTGAGTTGGTAATTACTGCAGAGTCCCAGAAGAACCTAAGTGTGACAGTGACATTGATAACACACCTGCCATGTTTCCAGAGTCTGTGCCCCATTCTGTTCCCCATGGGTCACCTCCTGCATCTCTGCAAACCATTTGTATTAAACACTATAAGCCTTTACAGGTGCTGTGCCCCTTTAACTGGGCACTGCTGTGGTTTCTTGTTCTGTGAGAACCTAACTGCTTTTCTCTCTCTCTCTCTCTTTTTTTTTTTATGAGGCAGGCCACCATATAGACCAGGCTGGCCTCGAACTCAGAGATCTGCCTGCTTTTGCCTCCAGAGTGCTGGGATTAAAGGGGTATGCCACCAGTGCCTGGCTCCACACTGATTATTCTTTTGTTGTTGTTTTGAAACAGGGTTTCTCTGTGAATCCCTCACTGTCCCGAAACTCAATCTATGGACCAGGTTGGCCTTGAACTTAGAGATCCACCTGCCTATGCCTCCTGAGTGCTGGGACTAAAGTCCTATGCCACCTCGCCCTGCTTATCACACTGGAAGCATAGGCTCTGAATTGGTAAATGGAAGAGAGGCCAGAGTGCTTTTCAGCTGTGTTAGTAAGACAGTTGCTCAGGGTGATAGCAAATAAGGAAAGATGTCTGTTGAGAAAGACAGGCATAAGCACAACTGTGGGGTGTCGTTAGAGGAAATGATGGTGTGGTGGCTCTCTAGAGGCAGAAGCAAGTGGAGCTCTAAGTTCGAGGCCAGCCTGGTCTACCTTGATAGTTCCAGGACAGACTGCCAGGGCTACATAGTGACACTCTCGCCAAGAAATAAACAAAGATGAAATGGTACACATAAAGGAGCTTAAGGAAGAACAAAAGTGTAGGAGATTGGAGTAGACACCATTAAACATTTTTGGCATGCATGATAGAACATTTCTGTAGTCCCAGCACTTAAGGTGGAAACAGGAGGCTCCAGAGACCCAGACCAGTCTGAGCTAGGCAGTAAAATCCATAGGGAATTAAGGCTTTGTGAAGGAAATCATTTGTTTTAGGGAAGAGCATGGTAAAGGTTTGAAAGACACTCAAGTGCTAGGAGAACAAGGAAAATGTTAAAAGTGGAGACTTGGGATTGGGGCTAATTGATCAGTTTGAAATGGTCTTACTATGTAGCTTAGACTAATGTGGAACTCACTGCATACACAAGGTGGCCTCGAACTTACAGTGTCTCTCTCTGCCTCTTGTGCGTCAGAGTTACAGACATGAGCTACCATGCCTAGCTTGGTTTTAATTCTAATTGTAAATGACTTTTAGGCCATTTTTATTTTGTGCCCAGGTCAGAAATCCAGGCCCCATGTGTTAGGCATGGCAGAGCTAGAAGAAAAGGGTTTGACTATGAAGTTGTTTGTATGGGTTTATGATTTGAAGAAAAGGTTTGACAGATAGGGAAGCAGGATATAGCACCCTCCTGACATCAGAGACCCTAGATTCAGTCCCAAGTACCATTCCAGGCATGGTGGTGCCCTGTAATATGAGCACATGAGGGGGTAGAGGCAAAAGAATCAGAAAATCAGGGTCTGCCTTAGCTACATAGCAAGTCCAAGGGCTACTCAAGCTTGTCTTTATATATGGAGAGACCCTGTGAAAACAAAAAAATAATGATAATACATGTATGTAACCATGTCCCAGGAGTGTGAAGGGATCAAGAGAAGCAGTTCTATTTTATGTCTGTCTTATGCATGAGATAGTTTGGCTTTGGGATCCTTTTAAAGTAAACTTTAGGGACTGGAGATAAGGCTGCAGCAGTCAGAGCACATAATGCTCTTTGAGAGGACCTGTGGTCACTTCCCAGCACTGGCTGAGGCAACTGTCAGTACAGCTCCAGGGGGATTGATACCTCTGATCTCGTGAGTACCCGCACTCATGCACATACAAGCGATTAAAAATAATTATTCAGCTGCGTGTGGTTGCACATGCCTTTAATCCCAACACTGGGGAGGCAGATTTCTTAAGTTTGAGGTCAGTCTGGTCTATAGTGAGTTCCAGGACAACCAGAGCTACATAGAGCCTGTCTCAATAATCGTATTTCTTTTTCTTTTAATGTGAACTTTAGGAGCTGGAGAGATGTGTCCGCAGTTATAAGGGCACTTGTTGCGCTTGCAGAGGACTCAGGTTCAGTTCCCAGCAGTTCCAGGGGATCCAGCACCCTCTTTTGATGTGTGAATATACGTGCAGGCAACACACTGATAAATTTTTTTCTAATTATAATTTTTTAAAAAAATGACCAGCGTGGTCTTCAGAGCAAGTTCCAAGATAGCCAAGGCTACCCAGAGAATCCCTGTCCCACAAAAACAA